>NW_026562444.1:457500-1072500 GCF_027474105.1 Poeciliopsis prolifica
ACGCTGCCATCAGCAGCCCAATCTGCCCACCGGTCAGGACTTCATCCAATCTGTTTTCTGTCCGGTTCTGACTGTAAAGTTGCTACAAGCAGCTTTGATCTGCATCGGAAAACATTTATTTGGGCTCGTTGGAACCTCTGTAGCTCTTTTCAATGAACAACAGATCAGTTGAAACAAGACAGCGCTGAATAAATCTGGTTCTCCTCATTCTCAGCTTAATCTGACGGACGAGACGCCTCTCAGTGGCCATTTTCACCCGGCTGTGCCAAACACAAACACCATTCTCTTATTTCCCTGTATACCTGCTGTTGTTTTGCACTATTTAAACAGATAACCGCGATCCAACATTAATCTAGTTAAACGGTGAAGCAAGCTGCTGGCCGTCGGCCAGGCTGTCTGGATATGTTACTGCTTGGAGGTAATCCTGTCTGAAAATCGCTCTTATTGTGAAGCGTGAGCTGGAAATCGCCTCCACTCTGAGCTCAAAAGCTCTCAATATGTTCTCAGGTTTAACCAGGGCAAATGTTGCACATCAGACTCATATTTCACACAGTATTTGGGGATAAATGAAGAGGAAAGTCGTGTCCCGAGGAACGCGCGGCCTCATGTTTGTCAGACAATACTTCAGTGAATAAAAAGGTTTTTAAAGCTTAACAAACATCCAAAGCTGCAAATCCAGATTATCTTGTGATAAACTAGTTGATAATTATGGATAAATCATAATTCAGATGACAATGGGCAAATAAAAGAGTAAAAGTTAAATTACTGGACATCTCTCTCTAAAGAGAAAGAAATCTAAGAAGGCCCAATAAATTCATGCATAATTAGCAGCAACAGGCTTTATTTGAGAAACATTTATTTCAGATGTAAAAAGACTACAGTGAAAATATTGCAAGCTTTTTAAAGTTCATAAATAAATAAAAAATATTCTCACACCGACGTCGCCATGTTGTTTACACTGCAATGCAACCTGGGTAGATGATGCATGCAGGGTGGTAAAATATTAGCTCCGTCCAGCCAGTGCAGTAAGTTCTGCATCGTTAAGCTGCTTCAATTTGAACCAGAACAGGTTGAAAAGATGAAGGAAAATGAAGATGAAGAGAACCAAACGGATGAAGAGGAGCGACTCTGCTGCTGCAATCTGGAAATGCTAAACTGGAGAGCATGTGCTGCAGAAAGCTCCAGATATACCAGAATGTAGACTCTAACTTGACGCATCCGACTATTATCTTTCAGTTTGGTTTTTTGTATTAGTTCCTGCTACTGGTGTTAGCTTCTGCTACTGGTGTTAGCCTATGCTACTGGTACTAGCTTATGCTAATGGTGCTAGCTTATGCTTATGGTGTTAGCTTCTGCTACTGGTGTTAGCCTATGCTACTGGTACTAGCTTATGCTAATGGTGCTTGCTTATGGTGTTAGCTTCTGCTACTGGTGTTAGCCTATGCTACTGGTACTAGCTTATGCTAATGGTGCTAGCTTATGCTTATGGTGTTAGCTTCTGCTACTGGTGTTAGCCTATGCTAATGGTGCTAGCTTATGCTAATGGTGCTAGCTTATGCTTATGGTGTTAGCTTCTGCTACTGGTGTTAGCCTATGCTACTGGTACTAGCTTATGCTAATGGCGTTAGCTTATGCTTATGGTGTTAGCTTCTGCTACTGGTGTTAGCCTATGCTAATGGTGCTAGCTTATGCTAATGGTGCTAGCTTATGCTTATGGTGTTAGCTTCTGCTACTGGTGTTAGCCTATGCTACTGGTACTAGCTTATGCTAATGGCGTTAGCTTATGCTTATTATGCTTGGTCTGCTCACCAATACATGATGCTCAACATGTTCAGCAAAGTCATAAACCAGCCATGTGTCATCCTCAATCTGCTTCTGCTCGTTAGCTGGCTTGTTGACCTTTGCAGAGCAGCCAGGTGAGGTCCACAGGTCCAACACCGTCAGCTGGCAGTGAGCTGCAGCTAATCGATACGCCTCGTCCTTCAGCCTTCAGCCAGAGCCAGGCACTTTTAACGCCTGATTCAAGCAGCCACCTAAAAACCTCAACTTTATTAATCTCAGTGGGAAAAACCTCCCAGTCCACACATTCACTCCTAACCAAAATTATTGATGAAACATGAACTAAGCATAAGCACCAAACCCAAGAAACAAGTTAGAAACAAAAGAAGCTCCCCATAAATGGAGCATGAAGATCTGCTGCAGTCTGACTCATGAATGCGTCATGGAAGCGTTGAAGTGCTGACCCTCTGCCTGCATCAGTGGAGAAACTTAAACAGGTTTGTCCAATTCATGTCCAGAAGCTCTTATTGGACAATGTATTTGTGTCCTGCTCACCGGCAGAGACACAATGAGCTGTAATTAGGTTCTGTCAGCAGTTCAGTTCAGTGAGGAAGACGTCATGGCTTTCATTGAGATGAATATGTTTCTGGCCGGCTGATAATAGACAAAGAGGACTGCTGAGTCAACATTCAGGAAGAAAATGAGAATGACTTGCAGGTAACTTTCTTTGGAGGTCGGTTGACGGCACTGCAGGAAAGCTGGAGCGTTTAAATTCACATTCAAGTTCCAACAAAAGCTCTGAAAGGAAGAACAAGGTAAGAACGTCCTCCTGATCCCCCGGCTTCAGGACTGACGGCGCTGCAGAGGAGATTTATCTGGTCCATACGCTCCTCTGGCACTCAAAGTCCACAGAAAGCTTTAAGAGCCCAGAAGAGAGGAGGAAATGAGGCGCTGCGAGGCTCCTTTTCATCACCTTTACGGCCCGGCCGCTGGGGCGTGAATCCTCCAGACAGACCATTTAGTCTCAGAGGTCAAGGTCGCGGGAACAGCCCGGTGACAAACGGTGAGGTCTAACGCCTCGCTGCAGTTCAGCAGGACACATTGAGACATGGGTCGGTTTGTAGAGCGTAAAGCTTCCATCACACCAAATGTTCCTAATACATAAATCTAACTCATGGCGAGAAGCAATTAAAGTTTTTAATCAAGTTAATTGCAGTCTGTGATTTATTAATCACATTTAATTGAGAACCAAACAAAATAAGCAACACTCTAAATTTAAAACCTCATTTTGCTGCTGAATGACTCAGCAAATAGACATAAGAGCTAAAAACAAAAATATTCAACACAAATAAATCATCAAAGAAGCTTCACAAACACACAATCAACCAATCGACCTTTGACCTGTAGGCCCTGAGAGGAATGGTCTCCAAACTTCTGGACTTCTTCCACTAAATAAATGCAGCAGAATTACAAGTTTGATTAACTTTGAGGACGGCTGGAGCGCAGCATCAGATCGGGGCGTAACATGAGGTTCTGGTACCACATGAGGTTCTGGTACCACATGAGTTCTGGCACCACATGAGGTTCTGGTACCACATGAGGTTCTGATACCACATGAGGTTCTGGTACCACATGAGGTTCTGGTACCACATGAGGTTCTGATACCACATGAGGTTCTGGCATCACATGAGGTTCTGATACCACATGAGGTTCTGGTACCACATGAGGTTCTGATACCACATGAGGTTCTGGTACCACATGAGGTTCTGATACCACATGAGGTTCTGGTACCACATGAGGTTCTGATACCACATGAGGTTCTGGCATCACATGAGGTTCTGATACCACATGAGGTTCTGGCACCACATGAGGTTCTGGTACCACATGAGGTTCTGATACCACATGAGGTTCTGGTACCACATGAGGTTCTGATACCACATGAGGTTCTGGTACCACATGAGGTTCTGATACCACATGAGGTTCTGGTACCACATGAGGTTCTGATACCACATGAGGTTCTGGCATCACATGAGGTTCTGATACCACATGAGGTTCTGGCACCACATGGTTCTGATACCACATGAGGTTCTGGTACCACATGAGGTTCTGATACCACATGAGGTTCTGGTACCACATGAGGTTCTGATACCACATGAGGTTCTGGCTCACATGAGGTTCTGATACCACATGAGGTTCTGGTACCACATGAGGTTCTGATACCACATGAGGTTCTGGCACCACATGAGGTTCTGATACCACATGAGGTTCTGGTACCACATGAGGTTCTGATACCACATGAGGTTCTGATACCACATGAGGTTCTGGTACCACATGAGGTTCTGATACCACATGAGGTTCTGATACCACATGAGGTTCTGGTACCACATGAGGTTCTGGTACCACAGTCTGCAGCGTTTTAATGCCAGATTGTCCTCCACAGTTGCTGCGCCAGTGAAGCCCACCAGCCGGCTGCTTCCCCCTCCAGCTGGACTCTTCGTATCTCCGCCGATGCAGGCATCGCTCTTACATAATCAGCAAATGATCTGGAAGGAACTTTAAGTTATTTCTCAGCTCAACAACTCGCCCTGTTCTCACTGAAAATCTGAATCTTCTGGGGGTCATTTCACCAGATAGAAAAAGTGTTGACTTCCTGATGTCATTTCCTGTCTTCACCCATGAGATATGCATGAAGACGATGGACGAATGAAGCTTTCAGACTTAATTTTTGAAAAGTCTGTGAGGTTGTGGGCAGAAATGTCACTGGGAACTCGGCCTTTAAAAGCTCAGAAAGCTCCGTCTCTGAGACGTCATTAAATATTAAGAGCAACTGAGTGCAGCGTCTGGTAACAGTGAGATTGTCTGAGATCAACCGCATCAAACGGGTGAGACGGAGGAGGCAGAGGGTGAGAGAGAGGTGAGAAGGACGGAGCTGGAGCTTCCTCCCTCCCAGGGGAGCAGCTTTCATCGGGCCGAGGCAGCGGGCCGCCGGCCGGGCCGGGCCGGGCCGGTGCAGACGCAGCGCAGGGGAGAGAGATGCAACATAAACGCAACCGAGCGAAACGTTGCCTAGACAGGAAACGTTTCGCTCGTAAAGGTCAATCCGGCTCCACTGAGCAGAAACTGTCAAGATCCACATGGCTGCCGAGTTCCTGAGCGGTACCGACCGGTTCAGGAAGCAGAAACCGAGCAGCAGCTGGGGGACGACCAATAAGAGGTCCAAACCCCAAACGGACCAGAACCAAACGGACCAGAACCAAACAGACCAGAACCAAACACACCAGAACCAGATGACCAGAACCAAATGGACCAGAACCAGATGACCAGAACCAAACAAACATGAACCAAACGGACCAGAACCAAACGGACCAGAACCAAACAGATCAGAACCAAACAAACATGAACCAAACGGACCTGGACTCCATGGTGGTGAACACGAATAAACATTTACCAGAACTAACGGCTCATTAATTCAGATTTTCAGAAACTGGACCAGAAACTCATGAATGTTGAAAAACTCACTTCAACAACTCCTGAAACTGAACCAAAGTTCATTTTCACTGAACAGGAACTGAGGTTTGTGGGACGACCAAAATGCATATTCACACCTCACCCAACAGAACCAGACTTCCCAGCCAAATGGACCGGAGTTGGATTGAAGCGGACTGAATGGGGCTGGTGAGAATGCAGCCTGAGAAAACATTTATGCTGAACTCTTGTTGTATTTTGATGAGGCATGAAGAAGAGTAATAAAACCATTTCACCCAGTGAAAGCTGAGGTGATGTGAAACATTTTCTCTGCTGGTTTGGTCTGCAGCCAACATGAAACACAACTAAACTCATACAGGAACCAGAGCAACACATCGTCTCCATGCAGAGACAAAACGGACCGAGCTGTGAGAACCTTTACGTTTAGTGTAAATAATTCATTTCCCGTCTTCAAACGAGGCTCCTTGATCAGCTGCGGTTGTTGGTGCAAACAGCTTCAGGAGGAAATCTCTGAAGACGTGAGCCGTGCCGAAATGTGACGTCTGTTCAAAGCAAACGTTGCTGAACAGACATAAAAAAAAAACCTTGATTGGCTGCAAGAGGCAAACAGGAAAGCTGTTTGAATGCTAAAATCTACAACACCCTCCTCTCCTGAGGGCCTGCTGAAGGCCGCAAGATTGAAAACACACCCACCCACACACACACACACACACACAGCACAACGCACACGCACACACACATGTCTCTGTGTCAAATCCAAATTGGCTTTTTTGTATTATTTTCCTGCCTCTATCTCCTCAGTGCAGCCGGCGCTCCGGTAAGCCCGGTTTGACCTTGAAAGAGGAAACGGGAAGTGCAGCTAATCAATGCGCACACAGATCAGGGTGTGTGTGAGGAGAATACACACCGTTACTAGCGCCTTCATGATGCTAACGCGTCGTATTAGCATTCACACCGGCTCCTCTCACTGACCAGAACAACCTCATCGCTGTTTAACAGCAGAGAGAGAACCAGCAAACGAGAAGCTCGGTCAGACAAGGAGAAGCGGAAAACCAGAGAGCCGGCAGGTTTAAGAAGCGATGCGGCTTTCTGCACAGGGCGGCATTCTGCCAGGGAGCGGCAGGAGAACAGACTGTCAGTTCCAGAAACTACACAACAAAAAAGCTTCATGAAAGCACATGCAGAGTCAGTGAGACTCCACTGGACCAGCAAAGAGGAAGAGTTCCTGGTTCTTTAACCTATAAACTCCTGATTATGGGAAAAAGATATTCTGAAGATGTTTTCACACCTGATAGTCTGTTAGACTCTGTTTGATTTGAAACCAAATGTCATCACCTGCTCCATCTGCTGCTGTTGTTTCTCTTTCTCTCTGCTCAGAGTCAAACCAATGAATCAGATTCTTAAACAGCATAAAGTAGAGCCATGTCTAATGTGTCCCTGTTTCTGAGATATGAAACAATAATAACTGAGTCTGTCCTCTCAACCCTCTGCAGTCCTGGCTAAAAATGTTCATCCTGTCCTTCAGGACCAAATTAACTCGATTTGAGCTCGGGATGTTTCAGTCTCCCTGACTCCAGGAGCTCAGCCTGATCCGTCCTGATCCCACCGCCGCCGCTGCATCTGCAGCCACACCTGTCCACACTGCAGCCACACCTGTCCCACTGCAGCCACACCTGTCCCACTGCAGCTACACCTGTCCCACTGCAGCCACACCTGTCCCACTGCAGCTACACCTGTCCCACTGCAGCCACACCTGTCCCACTGCAGCCACACCTGTCCCACTGCTACACCTGTCCCACTGCAGCCACACCTGTCCCACTGCAGCCACACCTGTCCCACTGCAGCCACACTGTCCCTGCAGCTACACCTGTCCCACTGCAGCTACACCTGTCCCACTGCAGCCACACCTGTCCCACTGCAGCCACACCTGTCCCACTGCAGCCACTCCTGTCCCACTGCAGCCACACCTGTCCCACTGCAGCCACACCTGTCCCACTGCAGCCACTCCTGTCCCACTGCAGCTACACCTGTCCCACTGCAGCCACACCTGTCCCACTGCAGCTACACCTGTCCCACTGCAGCCACTCCTGTCCCACTGCAGCTACACCTGTCCCACTGCAGCCACACCTGTCCCACTGCAGCCACTCCTGTCCCACTGCAGCCACTCCTGTCCCACTGCAGCTACACCTGTCCCACTGCAGCCACACCTGTCCCACTGCAGCCACTCCTGTCCCACTGCAGCTACACCTGTCCCACTGCAGCTACACCTGTCCCACTGCAGCCACTCCTGTCCCACTGCAGCTACACCTGTCCCACTGCAGCCACACCTGTCCCACTGCAGCCACACCTGTCCCACTGCAGCCACACCTGTCCCACTGCAGCTACACCTGTCCCACTGCAGCTACACCTGTCCCACTGCAGCCACACCTGTCCCACTGCAGCCACACCTGTCCCACTGCAGCCACTCCTGTCCCACTGCAGCCACACCTGTCCCACTGCAGCTACACCTGTCCCACTGCAGCCACTCCTGTCCCACTGCAGCCAGAGTCTGGGTGAACAGGTAAACAGGTGAACAGGTGAGAGTCTTCAGGTGGGCTGAAGGAAAAGCATGCTCCCCCTGCAGCGCTAACAGCAGGTTAGAGGAAACACAAGCAAAGATGTATCTCAGCACAGCTGGATGCTAATGAATGCTCTAATCACCCAGCGCTCCCACAGATCAGCAACTTATGCAGAACATGACTAATTATCATATCAGCAGGCAGAGATCTGTCAGCCATGACAAACTCAAGCCTGGAAAGGAGACCTTTACCGATCGACTCTCAATTACATGTTTGCAATCATCTTCATTTAACATCTCAGTTAAACTTCCTTCTTCTTCCACTTGTTTCTCCTCCTGTGGTTCAAAAAGCCTGCAACACTTACTGTAAACAAATAATAATGATGATCATTTAGATTTTCTATCACGCTTTATCATTTTTTCTACTTTGGTCAACTTTTTCTGACACACAAATTCCACAAATGTCAAGAGAAGCTGCAAAGTTTCCATCAAAAACTCCAGAGTTTTCTCTGTAAATGTTTAATGTTCAGGCAGAAAGAAGGAAAAGCTTCTCTGCCGCAGTGTTTGCTTTAGTTTGGTTTAGTTTTCAGATGTTCCCACTCAACGCAGACATGCTCAAACTTTTTACATTTTTCTCTCCATTAAGCCGTGATGAAGAGATAATTAGAGGTTTTTACTGCTAAAGGTACATTTCTCCATTAAGGTACTGAAACCTGAGTTCCAGTAGGAGTCAGAGATTTGACTGTTTGTTGTGTGAGCAGTGCTGCAGCAGTCTGAGGCTGCAGCAGTCTGAGGCTGCAGCAGTCTGAGGCTTCAGCCGCCCTGCTCGTGAAGCTGCAGCGCTGCAGCGCCCCCGGCTGCACTGAGCATGCTCAGTGAGTCTTCCTGTGGGCGGCATCGTGAGGAAGCCAGCAGAAATCTGTCAGGTATTCCTGGAGTTCCCCTGATGCCTGTGAGTTGCGTCAACACAGGAGCTGAAAATAAATCCTGGCTGCAAACTGACACGTTTTTTTTTTTTGTACTGGTTCTGCTGCAAATAAAAAGATTACGAATGAATTTATCATTTGACTAAGATAAACACGTCTGACCTGATGTAAAACTTCATATCTATGTTTTATCTTTGTAGTGTAATCTAATACTGGAAGTTTCCGAAAAATCCAACCTGCAGTTTGAGAACAGAGGTGATTAAAATTCCACATTAAGAAGAAACCATTGGCTCTCCTAACACTTTCTCTAAAATAAACATAATTAAAGCAATTTAAGGTTCAAAGCTGAAATATGATCGTTACTTTCTGTCAGTAAATCTGCAGCACAGAACTAATAGTGCCGTCACAAAAACCTCACAATAGATGTTCACTACTTATTTTGTCTTTTAAAATCGACGGTGATAACTGCCAGTGGTGAGCGCAACAATCCAAAACGTTCACCAATGAACAAGAATCTGCACTAAATTAGCAGAAGCTAACGCCAAACCGCTAAAAAACATTACAGAAGTTATAACCACTAAACAGATATAAAAACGAGCACAAGCTAATGCTAACCATTAAGACGACTGTCACTGTCTCACCGGTGTGAAACTGTCAAACAACAAAGTCCTCGGTTTCTGATTTTGCCACATATTGTTACTTTAATGTTTAATAAATATTATGACCAAAGTTTAAAAATTCATCCACGTCATTAAAATGGGAAACATTTTATTGCAATAACTGGTTAAAAGGCTCAAAACTCCTGAAATTCAGTTGGTAAAGGGTGATATGAAACATGACCTGATGGGTGAGGAAACATATTTTTATGTCTTTAAACACATTTGAAAGGTTTTTACAGTAAAAATTGGGATTTTTGGTCCAAAGAAAACATCCAGGTCTGACCAAAAACTCCTGAACTTTGTGGATGATGATCTACGATCCAGTGAGTCCAAATGGTACCATCCTTTCTTATTCTTTGTTTTTCTGCTGAATTGCACATTAAATACGTCGCAGCTCATGCAGAAAGTTTGGTCTGTGTTTTATGAAGCAAACAGCTGACCCTCCCACCAGGGCCTCAGAGCCTTTAAGACCCTCTATATGAGTTACTGCAGAATCCCGGCATTGATTTTGGTATTCTCGGCATCGTGGGTCGTGTTTCAAGCTGCTTTTGTCTCTGTTTATACTGATGTCTGATCCATCAGGCCTCCAGATTAAATTTAGACCCATTTTGCGACCGCTCCTGGAGAGAGCGCGGTTAATCTCAAGAGAGAGAGAACATTTGGGTCCACACAGACTGATTGGTTGCAGATTCTTCTCGACAATAAGAGGAGGAATCAGCCGGTGTTATCAAGCTGCAAAAGGCAAAAACCAATTCCACAGCAGACATAACTCCAGCTGAGATATTAGGCAGAATGAATGCTGCTGTTATCAGCGTGTCCTAACGGGGAAGGGAAAGCTGAGACTTGCACTGGACCAGCTAACAGCTTCTCCAAGAACGCTATCCACTAATTGATCTGCAGAAGATGCCAAACTTACTAAAAACTGCAAGCTGAGTTTGTGAGTCCAAGGTGTTAAAAAAGAGCAAAGTTTCTAAAGATGAACGATCAGTGTGGCTGACTGAATCACAGCCGCGCTGTCAGGCACCTCTAGCAGGTTTTTCTGCTGCGATTTTCACCTGTAAGAGTGAAAATCCAAACCCAGCTGAGAAAAAGCCTCCAGTCCACTGATGCTGCAACAATCATGAAAATCTTTATTCCTTCGCTTCATTTCAGAGCGTCAGGAAGCTCCGAGTTGATGGTTTCTCTGCCGTCAAAACAATCCCACTGCCTGCTTGATGGATGCATAGAAGAGTTCAAACAACTAACAGGAGACGCAACATAGCTTTTAGCATTTCATATTTTTAGGAGAATCATTTATAAAACAGTTTTCATTCACCACTGCAATCCAGTCAAAAGTTCAGAAGTACTCGCATCTCCTAAACTTTTCCACCTTTTACAACAAACCTCAAAGCGTTTGTGTGGATTTTATGACAGACCAACACAAAGTGGCGCTTCATTTACCGTCAGAGATTTCTGTCTACATTAAACTTTAAATCAAGTCATTAATTAATTGTAATTATTTGCATTTTAACTAAAAACCATTTATAACCAAAATGAGAAACACTTTGCCACTAATTTATTAAATACCTAAACAAAACTCAACAACAAAGTTATTTCAAGTTTTTAATCTTATTTACATTATTAAATCATCAGATTGGAGCAAAATGTTTTTCTATCTAGAGTTTCAGGAAGTTCTGGTCATTCATGGAGCTTCTGTACAAATATGGACGCTGACGTTAGCGTTAGCTGCAACATGTATAGCACTCAGATGCTATTATGGGCTAGCATAGCTTCCCTAAGGCTAACTTCTTCTAGCACAACTTTGTGCCCAACAATACTATTTTCCAGCATCCAATCAGATCATTTTATGTTTTAACCGTTAAAATCTGTTAATTAACGAATCAAAATGTGCAGCAAACGTGCAAAATGAAACCTTTTCACTGCAAAACACTATGAGAAGAAAAACAGGGCGGTGGCAGCATGATGCTGTGGGGAAGTTTAAGGAAACATGAGCAGGTTCAGCAGGACAATGATCCAAAACACAGAACGGTTCAGATCAAGGCTTACTGTGTCAGAACGGCCTAGCCAAAGTTCAGACTTTAGTTGAGTTGAGAATCTGTGGTGAACTGAAAGTTTACAGACATTCTGCGTTCCAGGAAGCCGGAACGCTTCCTACTAATGAAAACATGGGCTCTACAAAGTCTGGGCTGAATTTAAATACTTCAGAGATTTCACTTCATAATGACTCACTCAGCTGGTGATGATCAGTTTAAGGGATGGAAACGCCGTCCTTTAAACTGGCGGTTCTGAGTGAAGACAAACCCACTCAGCTTCCATAAAGCAGCCAATGTTCTGCCTGAGTCAACAGATTCGATCAGAAAACAACAAACTGATGCTCCACCATCAGCCCTTCAGCTGCAGCTTCATGCAAATCAAGATTCATTCATTTGCTAATGTGTGTCTGTCTCTAGTACATTCTGGTCCGATCCAATTTCCACTGAATACAGTTAATAAAAGGTTTTTAAATGAGATTTAAGCTAATGTTGCGAATTGAGCAGCTGAGAAGAAACCAGGTCTGGCCAGCAGGGGGAGCTGCTCCTCTGACAGCGGGGGGTGAACAGTTCCCGGTGCTGAAAGCTCAGCAGCCGGAAAAACTGCAGACAAACAAACTGCCACATGTGATTAGGACAAACAGACAGCAGATTCCCGCTCTGCTGCTCCACGGCCAAATTCAGGAACTGCAAATCAAAGTTTCTGAACCTGAAGCAGCAGCGAATGAAGGAGGCGCCAGGTGAGGCGCTGAGGACTCACCTGGTTGGTGAAGAAGCGCGCGCTCTCCGAGATGAGCAGCTGGACCAGGATGTGCAGCCCGGAGGTGAAGAGGCCGGCCAGGATGGCCCAGGTGAGCGGCAGCGGCAGCATGCTGTAGGTGGCGAACAGCGTGAACAGGACGTAGCCCACGCCGTCCCCAGCAGCCCGTAGCCCAGGCCGGCCGCCAGGATCTGCGTGGCCATGGCCACCCAGGTGACCACGCCGCTGTACTGCAGGTAGCTGTGCGAGGTGGTGTCCTTCCGCACCACCACTAAGGCACAAAATGACCACCTCTATGCCGGTGAAGAAGCCCAGCAGCGTGCCCTTGATGGGGTCCATGGGGGTGGAGGCCATTGTGAGGTGCAGCACCAGCAGGGTGAGCTTGGTCACCACGTCCAGGATGTTCATCACCACCACGGACTTCCGCCGCTGGCCCAGGAAGTAGCGCTGGTAGAGCCGCTCCAGGTCGCGCGACTTGAAGGCGTTCCGCAGCGTGGGGAAAATCACGCCCCGGTACGTGTAGCCCCAGTTCAGGAAGAAGTCCGAGTTGCTGGGCGCGCAGTCGATCTGCAGGAAACCAGGTCGCTGCTCGCGCGCTCGGGGAACACCTTGGTCCCGCCGTTGTTGTGCCGGTCCCCCACCGACGTCCGGCCCGCGGACTGCTCCGCGCGCCCTGGATCGGGTCGAAGGGGTCGTCTTTCGTCCCCCCGCCGCCGCCGCCGCCGCCGCCCTGCTCGTGGATGAAGCGCTGCTCGGTGATGTGCCGCACCGCGTTCTGCCACAGCAGCCGCTTGGGCCGCGCGCTGCCGCTGCCGCTGCCGCTGCTGCTCGGCGTCTTGTTGATGGTGTACAGCTCCTCGCTCGCGCTGGAGCAGCGCACCTCCGACAGCTCCCATCACCGCCTCTCAGCTCCGATCGCCTGTCTCAGTCTCCTCTCCTCCTGCTCCTCCGGACTCTCAGTCGGATCAGCGGTTTGGGGACACGACGTTCTCGTGCGCATCGAACCGAGGGCGCGTGCTTTTTTTCGGGTTGGGGTGGGAACGGCGCGGGGCAAAGCGCGGCTGGAAGTCATTGCGGATCCCTTACAGAACCTTTCGAACCGATCCCGCCTCTGTCGGACCAGCCATCATGATCCCCGCGTGGGAAAATCACCGCGTGGCGCGTCCGAGCAGCGAACGCAGCTCGAGCCACTGTGACCGGACCGCGGGCACCATCAGGGGGTCGCGGCGCCACGCAGCCACGCAGAGCCGGGACCGTGGATCAGAAAGAGACTCTGTTTGGAAGCGGGTCGGAGGATCCGGGTCCAACCGAACCAGAACCAGAACCAGAGCGGGATTAAGACGCTGCAGGAATTCCCTGTTTTCTTTGAAAGATTCCCAAAAGAATCACCAGGCGCGGAGGAATAAAGAAAAGCAGAACAAGAACTCCATAAATTCCGTTTATGAATCCAGAGGAAATTCAGAACCTGAAACTTGTTGCTGCGCGCGAGCCTCCACCTTCAGGATCAAAGCTCATCCCGCGCGCTGGGAACACCTGTCTGACAGCGCGAGGCGAGCAGCCGCGCGCCAACCCGGTAAATAAACAACGCGCACGATGCGTCTCCGTGCAGCGCGAGCCCAGGCTGATCTTCCTCCTCCTCCTCTTCCTCCGGTCTCCCCTGTCAGACCTCCGCGGTTCCTCCTCCTCCTCCTCCGCGGTGTTTCAGAGCCGCGCCGGCCGCGTGCAGAGGCGCAGAGAGCGGCGGCTGGTCAGCTCCGCTCCGCTCGGGTTTGACGTCACCCTCCGTGTGTCTGCGCTCTCTCCTCCCGCATAACCCACGGTGTCATCCCACGCGCCTCCGCTCATCCTTTGTCTGCTAACTCTCCTCTCCACCGCTTCGCGCCTCCTTCCGTATCTGGGTCACTTTTGGATCAGGCAGCCAGCCTACATTCTGGATCCGTTCCCACGGATTTCCTTGGGATTTTAGCTGAAATGCTGGAAGCTTGACTCTACTTACGGCAACCTGGCATAACATTATGACCACTAACGGGGATCTTCTGTTTCTCCCAACGCGATGTTACAGTTTGAACATAACAGGCAGGGTCTTTGACTAGGCCATTCTGACATTAATACATTTGGAATAAAATGATGTGTCCCCCGACAGATCAATGATGGTACAAATGGAGCTGATGCAGATATAAACTTTTTAAATGTCTTAAATGGAAACTGTCGGTACAACACAAAGCATTTTTATTTAAGCTCCACTTTATTTTAAGTCTTTTATTTTTAAAAAGTCGCTCCAGGAACGTGGTGGGTCGGTCATCCCGCCCTGTTCCTGGACCCGAACCGGGCGGGTTCCTGGACCCGAACCGGGCAGGTCGGCCAGTCCATAGGGAGGTTCGGGAGGTTTCCCAGCGGGTCGGTTTCAATCAGCGATCAGAACCGTTTTTGTTTGGTACCCCAGAAAGCTCATCCCAAATGCCCCTCCCCTCTCAGGTATTCCAGCTTTTATTCCGCCTTCATGTTTTCCAGGTTTTCATTTGGTTTCCAAACCAAACCAGTTGAGTTTGGTATGAAGATCTAAACTTCTTTCTGGTGTTGCTGTCGCCTCTGAACTCCTAATGGTTTTTCTCAAAACAAAATCTTTCTTCTGCCCATCCCTTCAGATTTCTGCAGTGTGTTAAAATGACTGAGGTTGTCTCTGCTGTGACCTTTGGGCAGCTGGTGGCAGTGGGTTCCTGCAGATTGAAATGTGCTGCACATCATCAAACAAGCAGAACTTCAAACACAAGTTACATAAACAAAACATTAATATCTGTATAAAGTCAACAGACGGTCAGATTACAGTTCGTACATCAGTTTTAGTGAACATGTTTTCACTCAACCGTCTTTTGATCTTTGCTCTTTCTGATTTGACATGTAATTTTTTGCTGCTGGCTGAAATCATCCAAACTGTAAGTAAAGCCCAGAGTGATAAAGAGAGTCTAATCGTGGCGCTTGCATGTTAATCACCAGCGGTAAACTCTGAATCAATCACCCGTAAAAACTCCCCAGAGATGATTTTACAATCATGCCCTGCAGATCTGTTCTCCCAGCTCTGCCGCCGGTTAAAGACCATTCATTCATCAAGACGCCAAAATGGAGGTGAGACGTTCTCCAATGAGGCTCCATCATCCTCCTGCTCTTTTCCTCATGCATGAGACTCTGAGCCGAGGCGGTCAGAGCTCGCCGGATTAGACAGGGTGAAACGACTCCCTCCTGAACCTCCAGTTCCTCCCCACGCCTGCACGGCTCCAGGCAGAAGGAAAAGCCGCCTCATTGCTATTCAGTCTATTTTTACCTCCACCCTGTCTCTACTGTAGCTCTTCCTTCTGCTGATTCCAGGGAACAGAGTTACAGAAATCCAGAAAGATGCTTTTCAACATTTCCCCTCCGGTGTGACTGATGGGAGGGAAAACCCACAAAAACGCTTTCAGCAGAAAGTTTCAATAAAAACCTGCATTAATGTACGAATAACAGAATGCTGGATAAAGCCATTCGAGGTCTGCAATAAGAGACGTGTTAATTAACATGTAATAAATGAACAAAATCCTGAAATAACCTATGCATCAAGGTTACAGGTTTGAGCTGTTTTATATGACAGGATATGTATATTTACACTTGTATTGACCATAAATGTAAATGTAATTTATTTTGAAGACCAACATCGGCAGCTGCTTCCTGTTTGGCTGTTGCAGGAACTAGAGGCGGTTGGAGGAAACAAAGGCAACAGAAAGGCAGCTAATGCTAATGCTATATTAGCACTAGCATTAGCATTGGTGTGAAAATGACTAATGTTCATGAATATAGCTTTTAAATGACAGTGACGTAGTTAATAAATGTAGTTTGTCCTTCATGTGTGAAATGTTTCGGATATGTTCAGAGCTTAATGTCGGGTCCTTTTTCTGTTGAGACCCATTTCTGGATGCTTTTTCAGATGAGTTTATTAAAATACTTTCAGAGGAAGACGTGAGGAAACATCTACGATGCCGAATGCTTTTTATTGTGTTCTCTCAAAATAAACATAAAGAGGCTGGTTCTGTTCTGGTTCTGCTTCTGTTCTGGTGACGACTGTGGACCCTCTGGAGATGATGACGCAATTCTTCATCTTCATAAAATCAAGAAATGTATGGACAACCCTATCTAGAGAAAACAGCAACTTCAGTCAGAGGCTTCTTCAGATTCACTGCAGTACAGACTGCTACAGCAGATCTTTCCTGCCAACAGCCACCAGTTATCTTCAATAACTGTTGGAAGAATCTGCAGTGATGGTTTAGCCTGAATTCCTCTGCTGCTCTAAAGTATCCTCAGCTCCCTCATTCATTTTGCCACAGTCACATTAAAGCAGCATTACTGGAAGTAGATCAGTCTGAGCGACTCCTTCTTGAAAATGTCACAGCTCCCTCAGAAATGAAGCCGTTTGCCTTTCGGTGTGGACGGACCCGCTAATTTCAGCATGCCAACCTGCTAAAAGCCCGGCGGGGTCACAGGTGACAGCTCATCAATTCCAGCCCGTCGTAATTCAGGGTTTCAGTGACGACATGACAGACGAGCAAATAGGTGACGCAGCCGGAGACGCAGCAGGAGACGCAGCAGGAGACACTGCTTTAACCAGGAGGGAAAGCAGAGGGACCAACAACAAACCGGGTCCCTGAACCACTGGGGCCCTGAACCGCTGGGGCCCTGAAACGCTGGGATTTGTCCTTCTTGCTTTTAAGTCATTTCCACATTTTTCAATGTAATTATGACTCATAGGTCCGTTGTGACTCCAAGCTGCTAATCATTATTTCATCAGTCATCCAGATCAACGGTTTTCAGTTTTTTCTTTGTAATTTGGAGGCTTTTTCACTCATTTCCATCATCTGACCGTTTCCTCTTCCATCTGATTTGATATCTCAATTTCCTCTCATCCATCAGTCATCCAATCAGAAACAGGAAGCTAAAGCCAATTAAGTTAGTTATTTTCAAAGTAAGGGCCTCAAAAAATTGGATGGAAGATGACAAAAAAAAACAAATATATATATATATAAAGATAAAAAATGTAATCTAATACATTTTTGAATATATTTTTAACTATATTCTTTAATCTAATCTGTTTTTAATTCATAATAATGAAATAAGTTTCTAACAAAATCTTTCTACTCTCTTGCACATCTTTTAAAATCGAATACTATTAATGACAACTTCACAAAATTTTCTTATACAGAAAATTAACACTTTCAGGTTCATGCTTTTGAATTTTCCACATTGTGACAATTAAAAGACTCTATTCGAGAATAACTTATTGAATTATAATTTTCCATGTTCATGTTTCTGACTGGATTATCAAAGCAGAAAATGGAAAAGTTCTGAGAATAAAAAGACCAAAGAAGCCGCAGCAGCCAGCTGTGGAGGAACCTGCTGCTAAAATCACAGAGATAAAAACTCCTGGCCAACTAAAATCAGAGCAAATTATTGAAAAGTTGGTCTCCAGTCTGTTCTGCATCCAGAACCAGAACCAGAACCAAACGCGTCATCCAAGAAGCAGCATTCAGCTTCTATGCACCACAAATCTGGAACTAACTCCTAGAAAACTGAAAACCAGCTGAAACACTGAGTCAGTCAGAGCTACGTTTGAACCATAATAAATGAAACACTTTGATGTGGAATGATTTCATAAATGTTTGGTGTTTTTTTAAAATAATTTTGTCTTTTTGTGTCTTTATAATGTGAAGCACTTTGACCTGCCCTGCTGCTGAAATGTGCTACATAAATAAATCTGATCGACTGATTGAAGTTGATTTCTTTATATTTTAGTGATCATGCTATGATATCTAGTGTATTCATTTCTTAAATCATAAAGCTCAGCGATCAGCAGGTCTGATGTCGGCTCCAGTGAATGAAACTCCTGCTGGTGAAGCAGAGCGGTTCTGTGGGTCATTCAGAACCGGATCCCTGCAGACCGTTCAGCCCAGTCCGAGGCCGTGAGTGAAGCCGAGCCTGGTTGGGCCAATCAGCAGAGGAACAGACTGTACCGATGAAGTCATCTGGAGCAGCGCCGCCGAGCGTGAGTAACAACACAAAGAACTGCTCTGCGATCGGCCGTGATTCATCCGGAGGTCTTCAAGTGAAACGCAGCACGCTCGTTATGAGGCAGAAATGACTCAGACACTAATTAACTCATTACTTGACTGATGAAACACCTGCAGGTGAGAGAGACCAATTAGAGACGTTCAGGTCTGGGATCTTGACAGGTTTTAATGTCAGACAGAGAAAACCGACCGAAACTTTTATTTCCTTGGAGGTTCTTGAATCTGAAAAAAAAAACTGTTTATTAATATGACATCAAATTGAAACATCAATTGTTTTAAGGTTTGTTAAAATGTTTTAATCTCCTCTGACCACAGCAGATTTTGTGAGTAAATGTCCACTTACAGCTGCTAATTTTAATACATCAAAATATGTCTTACTTATGAATACGGTCTGTGGAAGCCGTCTTAGCATTAGCACAGAAGCTAACAGTCTTCCTTATTGCCACTCTTGAGGTTCAGCCAATCAGCAAAAAGGGAAATGAATGGTGCTCCTGGATTGGCTCATTTGCACACCAGTCGGTATTTCAGCTTCCCCAAACGGCTTCTGTTTCCAATATCATATGATGTATGAAATAATCAATTATCAAACAGACGGGTGATTCGGAAACAATTCGGAGTAAGATTCCGGAAATATCTGTGAAACTGAAACCGAATGGATTGATCTGCTGTATTTATGGGCTTTTATAAACATCATTCCTTCAACATGCTTCACAAATATTCATCAATTTTCTGAGTTTTCATAGCTGTAAATGTCGACGTCTCTTTATTTTCCATCTGTCCAAGAATAATCTTTTACTACTTTTATTTCATTTGTTTGTGGCGTTTGTTTCGTTTTCTCTGTCTCTTAAAAATGAAACTGCCATCATAAGTGATGTTCAAAGGTATTCAATTGTTATGCTGCCTAGTGATTCTGTGGAAAGAAAAGTTTTTACACCAAATGGGAAGAAAATTCCCACTTGGTTCATCTTTCTCAAGACAACCTGTGCAAAAGTGTTTCTTTCTAATTTTTCATATATTATTTATGTAATTTATTCCTCTAGCATTTTGCCAAATGATTCTTAGGCTAGAAGATGTGTCCTGAAAAGCAGTGGTGAGTCAGGCGATATGAATAAGTTATAAACATTAAAAGACAAACGGTTGCAGCTCAGACGTGAGCCGACCAGCCGCCGTAACGTCAACGAGGACGCTCAGGTCGGCTCTGAATCTGCAGGGAATGAAGAGCCTTTCCTCACTGTGATTCATCTCCACCTGAAGGCCTGGTGAGGCGGTGTTCAGCTCGCCGCTTCCTGAGGAGCGTTTCTGTGTGATTATTAACCTTTATTTGCCTGCAGAGTGGTGGCTGAGCATTAAGTGAGCATTAAGTTCTGGCAGATGGCCAGCAGGTCAACACTTTGTTTAAATTGCAGGAGGATCAGCGCAGCTAAGGTGGAAACATTTGGTACACACACACACACACACACACACACACACACACACACACACACACACACACACACACACACACACACACACACACACACACACACACACACACGCACTTACAAGCTTGTTCAGATCTAAAAACTGAAACATTAAAGCAAGTGGAGATCAGGTGAATCATGCAGCTTCAGGCAGTCGTGACTTCAAATGTTTTCAACATTCATTTCTTTAACTTTAGTGTTAAAAACGTAACACGTCAAAAAATCTGTTTACTCCTGATATTAGAGCCACAGAGATGAGAAGAAGAAACTAAGTTACACTGAAAATCATTAACAGCAACGTTTTACATTTTTTAGTCTGACAAGAAAAAAATACTGGGATCCATTTTTCTGTTATTTTGACATGGTGTTATTCTGACATTTATTAATGTCATAATTTTAAACTAAACATTTAAGTAGGAAGCAAAATATTAAGCTTGAATATTATATATTTAGTTAGGCAGATAAATATTTAGTTCCAAACTAAACATTAAGTTTGGAAAATGAATCCTTAATTTGGATTTTCCTAATTAAATATATAATTTACCAAGTAAATGTTCAGTTTATGAATTAAATATTCAGTCTGTGACTGTGCCACTTATAAATATGTGAATACCTTTTTGAAATTTTGACTTTAGAGTCCTGCAGATTGGGTTCAGCATGAATGACACCATTTTTCATTCCCAACAGAAAGTCTCTTTGCTGCAGTTAAAACTTTTCCTTCAGCAGAAATGTTCTGACTGTTTTTAAGCAAAGTGATTCTTTTCTTTAGAGTTAATATTCTGTGACCGTTTCATGTTGCCTCCAGTGCAAAGCTTACTCAGCCTTGGCAGCAGGTTGGATATAATGCGATGAATTATTCTGCCCAAGTAGAACATATAAGGATCTGATCACCATTTAATTAAGTTTCTGGTTCTCTAACGTAACTGTTCTGTTTTACATTCAGGACTTTATCTTCAGATGGAGAAATGGTCCAGAAACATTCGCCGGAGGAGAAGATAAAGTTATTACTCGCACAAGTCGGACGCAGTTTGAACAAACAAACATAAATAACAGAACAAATCATTATGCAGGAGGAAAATTGTAAGTAGTGAGGTGTGAAACGTAGGCAGACTCCTGACAAATGAGGTGGCAAATGACCTTCGCGGCGGGCGGCCGCAGATAAAGAGAAAATGTTGCTTCAGACGACAGAAAAGGAAATATGGCAGCAGAGGGAGGAAAATGGAAAGTTTTACTGCAGCAGGGATCACATGAGGACACTCGTAGAGAAGGCAGATGGGTTCTGATGCTTGATGTGAACATCGACCCAAAAGTTACGAGCTTCAATTTAAAACTTTCCAAAGTTTTCAGGAAGACCAGAAAAACTAGAAATATGCAGGAACTCATCCTCTGATCTGCTGGTCAGAAACTGATGGACGTTTCCTGCATGTTTTTGATTAAAACAGAAAAATAAATCTGTGCTGATTGGCTTTTGACAAATTAATTTGTTTTAGAGGAGAGAAATCTGAATTAGTCTGATCATTTCTGACAGACTGAGGAATGCGGGTCACGTTTGTAAAGGTGCTCAGTGATAAATTAAATGTTTGAGGTTATTCATTGAAAAGTCACATTTTCTTGGTGTTATTCTCTGTTTGGTAACTTTACTGTTTGAGTATTTCTGCATAAACAGGCCACAAACGTTTGACCAATCACAACACGCCTCTCAGAGCTCCGGACCGGAAGTGATGGCCTACCGTGGCTCGGCGGTAGCTAGCTCGGCGGTAGCTAGCTCAGCCCCACGCATCTCCGGTGTTCCCGAAGTTCTGCCTTCATTTCGCGGACCTTATACTCGGTGAAGCTCATGTCCAGCTCGGTCTTCCCGGGAATTCGGTGAGAAAAACCAAATGAGTCCAAATGTTTCTTGGACGAAGAAGGGCGGTTGAATCTGTCTTTCGTTTGTGCGGCTAGCTTGCTGTTAGTGCTGGTGCTTCCCGCGCATGCGTAAATTCCCACTACCGTCTCCATGGCGACAACCAGCGGATTTATTTTATTGTTTGTTTGTTTTTAAAATCGATTCTGAATCAAAGCAGCAAATGTAATACAGCGCATTAAGGCCATTGTAGGCAGAGGAGTAAATTTCCACCAAAAAACTCAGAAATCGGTTCATAGTTTCTAGAAAGTAAGAACATTCATCAGTTGAAAGGTTACTAGAAAAAACTCAGAAATTTGAGATTAAGCTCAGATATTTAAAAACAAAAATCTGAATTTGAAAAGTAGAAAATTTGAACTTTTGGACATTTCTGACTTTTTCTTGAACATTTCTGATATTTTTAAGCAAATTTGTGATTATTCAAATAATTTCCACTGTTTTTCCAAAGGGAAATTAAATGACTCATGCACTGTTGTATAAATGAGAATATGATTCTTATATGAACCATTTGTTGAGATAGATAATTTATTGTCTTTTCCCCGATAAGTTACAGAAATATGAAGCAAACCCAAAACGTGTAGTTAAGCCGCTCGGCTCACATCACTGCAGACTCGTCTGTCTATCTCAGCTCTACTTCCAGTCATGAATTCATTCGACGCCCTGAGGTTCTTAAACTTCAGGTCACTTCCATTCGGGAATGGGAATATAATCCCTTTTCCAATTTAGAGACATGATCTCAGAGTTGAAGCTACATGCTGAGTTCAGGGAGAAGAAAAAAATCTATTTCCATGAGAACATGCCCCAAATTTCCATCATTATGACACGCTGCTGTGACTCAGCTGAGCAGGATGCTTGTTTGGGCAGCTGAAATATGTCCCCAGTTAATCCCTGTCTTGTATGTTGCATCACCAGATGAGAGCTGAAGTCTTGAGAAGAAGCAGAAAGTGGGTTTCTGCTGCAGCTTTGTGAGTTTCTCTGCAGACGATTAAAGATGTTGGAGCGTTCTCTGCAGACGGATGCATGTCAGAGAGATCCCGCTCCACAGCAACGCAGCGATCTGAGTCTGCAGCAAACATCCGAGGGTGCTGGCATGGTATCTGAGAGGCTGCCTGCCTGCCTGCCTGCCTGGCTGGCTGGCTGGGGAGATGACTCATCCATACGTTCTGTTTTTTATCCGTGCCTCTCGTCCTGCCTCCTCGCTCCTCCAGCGCTCCCTGGTAATCTGCTGCTCTCCGCTCCCCGGCCCTCTGGCTGCTGATACTTCATGTTTGGCTCTGAGCTGCCGTGTTAATCGTCTGTAACATCGCCGGGAATCACAGAAAACTGAATTAAACCCACTGGTTCCCCACTTTGGAGTTAAGGACACTTCACACCAGTCACGTTTAATCCGCTTTAATCCGGCTCCAGTCCGTTTGTTTAGAAAGTCCGGTTGTTTGGTGAGGTGTGAAAGCCAGCCTAACTCTGGACCTCTGAACCTGGCTCTGGGTTCTGTTGAAGTGAACTCTGGTTCGGGTTGAATGCACATGTGAATACCAAGTGGACCGGAGACCGCTCGTTCTCTCACCTTTTGCTTTTTGGCTTCTCTGTCTGATAAATAAAGACAATGTGGAAACATTTATAGTTAGCAAATCTAGAATCTGGACCTGACATGTAAAACTGCAAGAGGGAGTGTTTTCTTTTAACCAAGCGTTTTCTTCCTTTTCATCCTCAAATGTTCAGTGTGCCAACATTTGTTCTAATCTCTTGTCTCATTTGGATTTTTTATGTTATTTTCATTACTGCTTGATTTAACAAACCCTTTAAACATCCAGTATATTTATCCAACAATGGCTAAGTGGGAAAAACCAGCAGCTCCTTAGAAGGAGGTGTGCTGAATCAGTTTCTGGTAAAAAGACTTGAAGGGCTGGACGCACCAGGAGACGTCCTCTTCCTTGTGAATCTGTCCCTGTGAGAAAAAGTTTTGCTTCAAGAGAGCAGAACCGTCTCAGCAGAGTTTAATTTTGGAGGCCAAGATACTGAAAGTCCTCAGCTGTGTTTGCTGCAAAGCTGAAATATTTATTTCCTGTTTCTCTCACTGGTGTGAAAAGCAAAAGGCTGCAAACAGTCGACACTCTTGATCAAGTCAGAGTGAGGTTGTAAGACGCAGGGATGAAAAGATGAAGGAGAGCATGCTGAGGGAGGATGGATGACATTAGTAACAGTAGCTAAAATCAGTAGCAGGAAGTAATGCCGTTAGCAGGAGCTAACATTAGTAGTAGGAGCTGCTAACATTAGCAGTAGCTAACGAAATCAAAACAAATTGTAAGTTAAGTCTGATGTTCTGTAAGTTCATAACTAAATTTTTAATCGACATCAATCTATCTGCTTTATTCTGAGAGAAATGCATTTTTCCTTCACATTATGAGAAATTGATAACAGTTTCTCTGATATTCTGCTAATTTTGGGAAACTGTAACAAAACATTTTGTCATATCTTTTTGCCTCTGGTGTTTTTGTCTTTTGCTCTTTTCAGTGTGAGGAACGGCTGAAATAAAGCAGCCGGTGGAGGTATTGACCCGAGGAGCCTCTCTACTGCCGACAGTTACAAAGCTGGGCCTGAATGAATAACGACATATTGATCAGAACTGAAGGTAAAGACAAAGTGAGCTAAATGTAGATTTATGTGTTTCTTGTCAGTTGTGTTAAACTTTGATCTCCTTGCTCTGCAGCATAAATTCGTTGGCTTTCTCTGTTTCTTCTTTTGGTTTTCTTCTCTGGCTTCATGAAAAGGCAGAAGCTTTTTCCATTCTGAGAAAATAATGTTGGTAATAATTTTGCGTTGGTTAAAAATAAAATCTTCATAAACAACCTTTGAGCTGGATGAGCCACAAATGGCCCCAGAACCATACTTTGAACTCCCCTGATTTACCAGGACCTTAGTCTGAAAGGATTCTTCTCAGTCTTTTGGAGATATTTTATGTTCAGACAAGACAACAATTAAACCATTTGGTCACAAATTACTAATAGTATGTTTTGGGTCTCCTGTAGCAGTCTGTATTCCAGCCAGTCTGAAGAAACCTCTGACTGAAGACACTCAATGCCACATGGAAATATATTTTTCAGCATAATTCATCAATAATGATGGACTGTAATTGTATTGTGTACTAACTTACACAGGAATGAACTGTATGTAATTGAATGTCAATGATAGTGAAGTGGTTTTGTTAGGATTTGGGTCAATATAAATGAACTGAAACTGAATAATGCAACAGTTCTTCAGGTTAGATTGAGGGACGGAGCGATGAATGGCTTCATTTAGTGAGAAAATATCATTTCCACTCAGCTGAATAAATTTCCACTCACTGTATTTATGCAGGGAAAGAAACAACAAAGTCTCACAACAAATTTCTAAAATATTGAGTTCCCCATCTGTGTGCAGCGTAAATCCACCAGCGTGTGTTTACAGCGACTGAACAATCAACACAGATCAGTCAGAGTGAGACTGACTCCATCTGTGTGTGTTTTTGAGGAGGGTTGGGTGGAGAGTGTGTTTGGAGGAGAACTCGGTTAATGAGCGGCGTTTTTTCCAGCCTCTGCAGGACAGGAAGTCATCACGTCTCACATGAACGCGGACAGAAACGGGCCGTTAATGAGGCTCAGAGCCGACCGCTGCAGAGCCAGGTCTGACGGCGCTCGGCTCATTTCTGCAGCATCTCAGGCTCAAGTGGCAGCTGCGGCTTTAGAGAAGCACTTGATGCTGCAGCTGCTGCTGCTGCTGCCGGGAGAACCACTCCAACACCTGCAGCGGTTAGCAGGTGGAGGGTCGGAGTCACTTCCACCGGTTTGATCCGTAAAATCAGCAGCAGAAATTCCTGCTTCCCGATCTGTCCTTCAGATTGATCCATTTCTTCTTTCTACAAACAGTTTGGCCTGAAAATCATCTCCATCGACAATCACTGACATACGACTGCATGTTGGTGCCATTGGTATAAATACATGTATAAAAAATCAGTACATTTCTGCAGCGACAGACTTAAACTCTCCAAATTTTTATAGAAAAAAAGGTTAGAATTTTCTGAATTTAAAATGTTAACAAAGTTAGATTTTTTTAAACAAAAAAGTTGAAAATGTTCTACGTTTCCAAAGAGAATCCTTCAGTGTTGCTCCATCTGTAAACATGTTTAAAACGCTTTAAGCTGAATTGTTGCACAAGAAGAAAAGAAACGATGATAATGATTCGAAAGCAGAAGTTATGTTTCAGACGACTTCGCTTTTATTTTGGTAGTCCACCTCCAGTTATCGGCCAGTAAATTTGCGTTTGGCACGAACAAGAACATTCACCTGCCAACTAAATATTTAACTTGTCAGCTAAATATTTAAAATATAGCCAGTTAAATCATAATTAGTGTAAAACTAAATATCGGTGCTAACTAAATATTTAATTTAGAGATTTATTTAATCAATTAAATATTTTGCTTGAAACTAACATTTATATATAAATCAATAACATGATGAAAGTGCCTCCGGACAATGAATCCCCATTTCTGCTGCTGGTTGTTGGCTGTAGTTTCAAACGCCTCCCCTTTGTCACCAAGTTTGTGTTTGTTGAGGAATAAAACCTGGTTAAAAAAAATGGACTCTTCACAGACGTGTTTTTTAACTTTGGTAGGTTCAAAAACAAACTGAAGATCAAATTGAAGCAAACACTCAGCAATAGTAGTGAAATGTTTAGCGTTAGGAGCGTGACTGTGGGTGAACCATCTGCAGAGGTTTGCCTGTTTCTCCCCTCTGAGCTGCTGCAGCAGGTTGGGCCACGTGGCTGCAGAGTCCTGTCATGTTCAGCAGAGTGGGACGAGGCGATGGCGGCGCGGTGGCGCGGCGCAGCCACTGTCGTGGCCCTGCTCTGTGATTAAGCTGACAGTTGGGATGTCGTGGAGCGCCGCGGCACTGCTATCGAAGCTGTGAACTGCCTGCTATAATTAACGGCTTCTGCTGCACCAGGAGCAACGTGCCAGAGCAGCTGAGAGGGAATCACACTCACAGCCAGGGGCCGGATGTCCCGGCACGCTCACCGGGAGAGGCTTTAGATTCAATTTGCAACCAGAAACTTGGATTTTAGCAAGAACATATTGTAAAAAATATATATATATATCTCACCTGGAAAGACTCACGCATAGTGTATCAGCACAAACACCTTGTGATGCATGGCGGTGGAGGAATGGTGATGTGGGATTGTTCTGTAGCTGCTGGACCTGAAGCAGGTTCTGAGGTTTCCTCCTGCTAAAGGGAAGTTTTTCCTCTCTTCTGTCGCCACATGCATGTTTGGGATGCAGGATTGTTAAACAGTTGACTCAGAGCAAGTGATTTCCTGCTGTCGCCCCCTGCTGGTCCAGCAGGAGTGGTGCATGACTTTCAGCAATCTGTTGGGATTCTTTAGACAGAAACTTTTTCACCAGTTTGAACAATAAGCTGCAACAGAACTGGGAGGCAACCAGAGCAGATCCTGGCGACGCTGGCAGCATGAAGAGCAGGAGAAAAAACATCGTTTTGTTTCAGGAAATTCAAACATGAATCTTTGCTCATTTGAAGATGTTTTGTGAAGAACATAAAACGCTAGAAACTGAAATATGCAGTAGAGGCTCTCTGAACACTTTGGACTGAAATAGTTTTATTCATGTCACACAATGAAAGTGATTCATTCAGAATAAATGAAGTTTTGCTGAAACTTTCAATCCTAAATTCATAACTCTGCATGTTTTCTGTTTTACTTCCGCTTTGGCATCGGATCATGTTGAGCTCATTCTGCAGAACCAACCCAATGTTTCATCCGTGTTCATCCACAGTTTGTTCATCAGCCTGACGGACCTGAAGTCACGCAGCGTTTTCTGGCTTCGGACCGCAGGACGTTTTCCTGGAGTGATGAACAGTGATGCAGCCAACCAGGCGCTAATGCAGCTTTTCCCATCAGTTAATGACTTCAGGTCTGATGTCTGCATCACTGCTTCACTTCCTGTTTCACCAAAACCTGAGAAACTCTCCTCTGGAGTTTTTTAAAACTGTAATTCTATCCAAGTTCTCCTTAAAAGATGTGTTATTCTCCAGGACCGGATCAGAACCTGGCTGCTTGGTGAATCGGCTGCTGGCGCTTCGTTGTTTGAACAAATTATGATAAATGAATCAAAAACGGCAACTCTGTGTGATCCTTTCCATCATTTTAGCTGAGACTGACTTCTGCGTTGTGAATCTTTGTGTTTTTGGTAAAAAAAAAAAAAAAAAGTTTCCATTTTGAGTGGATTTGCTTTCATCATGTTTCTGGTAAAACAGGCGACTTTCTGCCGGGGGGCCAAAAACCTGAGTTTCCACCAGGAGCAACGAGAAGGCAGCGGGTCGGCCCGACTGTCTAGACAGACTGCGCTGGTTCTACTTCCACAAATAGAAAATGACCTGGAATATCTGCCAGATCTCACACACACACACACACACACACACACACACATCCAGGATTCACGCTGCTTCACCAAACTGTCTGCAGCAACACTCAGGTTTCAGCCTCAATGCAGACATTATTCTGACATGACGGCTTTATACATGGATGAGTTCTTTAAATCGCAACGCTAAAGTTATTAATTAAACCGAGGAGATCCAGGCAGACTCTCACATTACTGCTTCGCTTGAGAAATTCAAGAAACCCGAGAAAAATCAGGTGGTGATGAAATATTTAAGCCAGAAGTGAGTTTCTCAAAGGATTCCTGCTGCTGCAAGATTTATTCCTCCCATAAATAAAATAAATTCACAAGCAAAAGGTCTCACTTTTCAGAAAGAGGCGAGTTATGAAAAAAAACTGTCTGGTAAGCATTCAAACCTGATTCAAGCAGTTTTAGGAAATCCTACTAATACGTTATAACCAGGAAAAATAAACGAAGTCAAAAAACAGCAGCAGCAAAGAGACGACGGCCATGATGGTTCTGATGGGGAAGCGTTCTTCTTCATGGGTTTTCTCAGTCATCCCTCACCTGTTTGTTGCTTTGGTTGTGTTTGTGTTAAAGTTTTATTGTTTTAATTTTCGCAGAATGGAATAAAAATTCAGTCAGAAGAAAGGAAACGTTCCGCCTGCCGAAGCCATTAACTCTGATTGATGCATTAGCAGAACCGATCCTTTAACTCTGTTTCACACCCCAGTTACTTCAGAGGACCTAATGGAGAGCACACACACACACACACCACACACACACACACCACACACACTGACCACCTGAAATAGATTTAAACTCCCATCTTCATCAGCAGATTGAGTATTTAATGTGATAATGTGTTAAACCTGCTGCAGAAGCCGACGTGTTCCTGAGCCTCATCGCTCTTCAAACTGGGAAACATAAGAGAACATACCATTCTGTTTATTTTACACACACAGGTGTTTAGATTCCGATATTATGATGTTACCACTAAACATATCTTGTGTGTATTTCCAGTGATTTTGTTGCGTATGAAGATGTTTCTTTCTGCGGGTTTAAAGGCAGACTTCCTGCTGTCCTTCTCTCTCCTCCACTCTTTCTTTTCTGTTTTTTTTTGTCTCCAAGTCCATTACATTTTAATTCAACCAAAGCATTTTCTGATAAAGTTTTCTATATTGGTATAAGGTAAAGCATCATGGTGAAAGCTGGAATGCTTCACTTTTGAAAGAAAATCTCTTGGGGATGAAGGATTCTTCTTTTTCTTTATTTCTGGAGAAATTGTTCCCAACAAACTCAGATCTTCACACAACTTAAATGTAGGGTAGAAAATGAATCGTATTAATAACTCTTTTTACATGCTCCACATCTGCCCAGCTGGACCCTCTAACAGTTTTTCTCTGCTCCACCTTTTGGGTGGAAGTTGCTTCTTTTTGCCTCCTGCTGCCTCCCAGCAGATCGTTAAACTTTACGGTTTAATGCTGTCATTCTCTGTCCAGCTGCAGAAATAAAGTCTCAAAGGCCAGACTGTGGCTGGAGTTTGTGTTAATGTTTCTGGGTATTATATATTTTATGTATTTTCATTGCTCATCTATCTTGTAAATCTCACTGACTGATGGTTTCTTCAGGAATGTGTTGTTTAAGAGCCTGAGCTGCTGCTGGGATCTCGGATTGAGGCTCTAAGTGTTTTTGTATAGAAGCCTCTAATCACTGCTACAGTTACAGTTAGCTGACCCGGCCTGGACATTAGCCCACAGTTAGCTGACCCGGCCTGGACATTAGCCCACAGTTAGCTGACCCAGCCTGGACGTTAGCCCACAGTTAGCTGACCCAGCCTGGACGTTAGCCCACAGTTAGCTGACCCAGCCTGGACGTTAGCCCACAGTTAGCTGACCCAGCCTGGACGTTAGCCCACAGTTAGCTGACCCAGCCTGGACGTTAGCCCACAGTTAGCTGACCCAGCCTGGTCCACAGTTAGCTGACAGTTAGCTGACCCCAGCCTGGACGTTAGCCCACAGTTAGCTGACAGTTAGCTGACCCAGCCTGGACGTTAGCCCACAGTTAGCTGACCCAGCCTGGTCCACAGTTAGCTGACAGTTAGCTGACCCTGCCTGGACATTAGCCCACAGTTAGCTGACCCAGCCTGGACGTTAGCCCACAGTTAGCTGACCCAGCCTGGACGTTAGCCCACAGTTAGCTGACCCAGCCTGGACGTTAGCCCACAGTTAGCTGACCCAGCCTGGACGTTAGCCCACAGTTAGCTGACCCAGCCTGGACGTTAGCCCACAGTTAGCTGACCCAGCCTGGTCCACAGTTAGCTGACAGTTAGCTGACCCAGCCTGGACGTTAGCCCACAGTTAGCTGACAGTTAGCTGACCCAGCCTGGACGTTAGCCCACAGTTAGCTGACCCAGCCTGGTCCACAGTTAGCTGACAGTTAGCTGACCCTGCCTGGACATTAGCCCACAGTTAGCTGACCCAGCCTGGACGTTAGCCCACAGTTAGCTGACCCAGCCTGGACGTTAGCCCACAGTTAGCTAACCCTGACTTGACATTAGCCCACAGTTAGCTAACCCTGACTGGACATTAGCCCACAGTTAGCTAACCCTGACCGGACATTAATCCACAGTTAGCTAACCCTGCCTGGTCGTTTCCACAATGGACAGATTCCCAGTCCAGTCCTGGATGAGAAACGACTTGAGTTGATATAATTTCCTCCACTTTCCCCTGATCGTGCTGTAAAGTTAAGTTCATCTCCGCCTGAATCATCAGGTAAAACTAAAGTTACATTCAGGTTTGAGGTTGGTTTCCTGGCAGAGCTTTGAGTTTCTCTGGTCTGTTTCCGCTGGAGGATCCACCGACCGGAGCGAGGAGACAGCGCGGCTGATTGAAGATGATGTGTTTACTGACACGGGCCATGGGTCAGCAGCCGCCACCGAGGACACCAGAACATGGCCGGCCGGTCCTGCCTCTGAGTCCATTAAATGTGCTCAGGGAGGCTCAGGACTGCAGAACAAGGCCCTTCACTGGCTGGAACCTGGTAAATATTTGACCTCTAGCAGGATGAATGTGACTCAAAGCTTTGACATTGTTAAAGATCCGATGAAGGCTGTGGAGATTTCTCTTGATAACTTCTGCAGTTTATGATCACAGTTAGACTGAGTTTCCAGGAAACCGTCTCCTCATCAGGAACTGGGACGGATTGATGCAGCTGATCTTAAACGAATGTAGGTTCTCTCAGACCGCTTCAATCCAGCTCCGGTCCGTTTGCCTGGAGAGTCCGGTTCAGTGGTCTGCCTACAAACCTTGGTCTGGATTTGGTCAAAGTGAATTCTGGTTCACTTTGAATGCATACGTGAACTCCAAGCAGACTGGAGATGCCCCAAAAGCAGGAAGTGGACTTCAATGCAGTGCATTCTGGGTAAACAGAACCAGAACAAACGAGCTAGTCTAATGTTAGTGGAAGAAACGGCTCCTGGTCTTCAGCCAAAGACTAAAGAGAAACACTAAACTCTGACGCCTCCATTTGTTTCCATCTGGTGAAACAGGAAGTTGCTCTCAGTGTCTTCAGAGGTTTTTGTGTCGTTTCCTTCGGTGGTTGTTGGTGCAGCGCCCACAGGTCAGGAGGGGAACAGGCTAGTTTGACTCAGAACCACAGCAGCTGGAGGAGGAGCAGATGATGAAGTTCTGGTTCCAGTAGAACCGGGTCGACCGGACCAACAGGAGCGAAAACAGAACTGATTAATTTACTCACAGCTCATCATTTATTAACATGTCTGTGTTTGAGTCATGTGACTTAGAATCAAGTCAGACTTGAATCACAAACTGAATCAATTTGCATTCGACGTGATAAAATCAAAAGACTTTGGACTGAACTTTGACCTTTACACATAAACTGGTGACATCATCTGGACTTTAACTTGGTATTTCTCACCTGGTTTCTCCGTCTCTGCTGTCGTGAAGGTTTCAGATCAGCCAGCACACCTGAACGCAGCGAACGGCTCCTCAGCTTCACCTGGGGGGACGTGACTCCGCCCTCTTTTTCAGGTGCCTAGAAGCGTTTAAATGAATTGAGTTCAAACTTGAATTACAGATCATCCAGCAAGCAGTCCCTTCATCAGATCTAGAGGCATGTGAAAACCTGATGATGCTCACCAGCTCATATTCTCTGCTTTTTGTGCGCAACCATCTACAGTGGAGATGAAATTAACTTTGCAGGGTTTTTTCCTCTTACACATTTTTTATTTGACTGCATTTTCTCTGCGTTTGTTTGAGTTCGGCTGTAATTCTGTTGAACATTTGGGTTGTGGTTTGTGTTGCCAAGCGATGATGTCACCAGGTGACTCTGAGCCACCCAATCACAGAACAGATGCTTGTGGAGGTATCAGATCTAGAGTTACAGATCCAGAGTTACAGATCTAGAGTTACAGATCCAGAGTTACAGATCTAGAGTTACAGATCCAGAGTTACAGATCCAGAGTTACAGATCTAGAGTTACAGATCCAGAGTTACAGATCTAGAGTTACAGATCCAGAGTTACAGATCTAGAGTTACAGATCTAGAGTTACAGATCCAGAGTTACAGATCTAGAGTTACAGATCCAGAGTTACAGATCCAGAGTTACAGATCTAGAGTTACAGATCTAGAGTTACAGATCTAGAGTTACAGATCTAGAGTTACAGATCCAGTGTTACAGATCTAGAGTTACAGATCTAGTTACAGATCTACAGTTACAGATCTAGAGTTACAGATCCAGAGTTACAGATCCAGAGTTACAGATCTAGAGTTACAGATCTAGAGTTACAGATCCAGAGTTACAGATCTAGAGTTACAGATCCAGAGTTACAGATCTACAGTTACAGATCCAGAGTTACAGATCTAGAGTTACAGATCTAGAGTTACAGATCCAGAGTTACAGATCTAGAGTTACAGATCTAGTTACAGATCTAGAGTTACAGATCCAGAGTTACAGATCCAGAGTTACAGATCTAGAGTTACAGATCCAGAGTTACAGATCTAGAGTTACAGATCTAGTTACAGATCTAGAGTTACAGATCCAGAGTTACAGATCCAGAGTTACAGATCTAGAGTTACAGATCCAGAGTTACAGATCTACAGTTACAGATCTAGAGTTACAGATCCAGAGTTACAGATCTAGAGTTACAGATCCAGAGTTACAGATCTAGAGTTACAGATCCAGAGTTACAGATCCAGAGTTACAGATCTAGAGTTACAGATCTAGTTACAGATCTACAGTTACAGATCTAGAGTTACAGATCTAGAGTTACAGATCTAGTTACAGATCTACAGTTACAGATCCAGAGTTACAGATCTAGAGTTACAGATCTAGAGTTACAGATCTAGAGTTACAGATCTAGAGTTACAGATCCAGAGTTACAGATCTAGAGTTACAGATCTAGAGTTACAGATCCAGAGTTACAGATCTAGAGTTACAGATCTAGAGTTACAGATCTAGAGTTACAGATCTAGTTACAGATCTACAGTTACAGATCTAGAGTTACAGATCCAGAGTTACAGATCTAGAGTTACAGATCCAGAGTTACAGATCTAGAGTTACAGATCCAGAGTTACAGATCTAGAGTTACAGATCTAGTTACAGATCTACAGTTACAGATCTAGAGTTACAGATCTAGAGTTACAGATCTAGAGTTACAGATCCAGAGTTACAGATCTAGAGTTACAGATCCAGAGTTACAGATCTAGAGTTACAGATCTAGAGTTACAGATCCAGAGTTACAGATCTAGAGTTACAGATCTAGTTACAGATCTACAGTTACAGATCTAGAGTTACAGATCCAGAGTTACAGATCCAGAGTTACAGATCTAGAGTTACAGATCTAGAGGGTGAGTATATTTTAGGTGTATTTGTTTGCTTCATTTTTATTATGGCTTTTTACAAAGTCTAATGTTTATTGCTTGTTTTATAAAAGGTTATTGTTTGATGTTTTAAGGCACTTTTAGCTGCTGTGTTGCTGAAATCTTCTGTATGAATCTGAAAGCTCTAACTCTGCATGCAGAAACTTTTTAAAGTAGTTTAAATAATAATAATCTGAGCTTAATATGCTGTTTGACGAGAGAATAATTGGAATATTATTGGACTGAAATGACATTTTGTGACAACATTTCTTCTGGATTGGCGCCGTATTGATGATTGTTTACGCCTTTTGCTTCTCCACCAATAAATCTGATGGTTTTTGCTTCTTAGGAAATAAATCTGGAGGTTTCACTGATATGAATTATACGTTTCAAAATGACGTTTGTGTTTTTGCTGTGGTTAGAGGCGGCAGATTCAAATCTCACAAACTCTGCAAGCAAAAATAAAAATACACATAAATATCTTTCAGAAGATAACATCCAAACCTGATCTAATCTGTAAACCCAGAATGAGTGAGTATGTTGATCTGATTCTCCTCTGCAGAGCGTCGTCCTCGCTAACGCGGCGCCTTGCAGGGACTCGGTGACAGGAGGTCAAGTTGAACGACCCGCCCTGCAGGACGGCTGCAGGAAAGCTGGGCCGTCCTGCAGCCGTCCTGCAGCCGTCTGCTGCTCTCAATCTGCCTCCTCGACCCAAACTTTGCTCTTTACCCACAGCATGATGTGTGTGTGTTAAACCTCACTGCATGAGTAGTTCACTGTAATGAAACCACCATCATCGCTTTACTTTCCAGATTTCCATCCAATAAGGAGTTAGTTCCTAAAATATTTGCACATATTTTCCCTTCAAAAGTTTGAAACAAATAAATAATCCTTCCTCCCTCTTTGAACTCTGCTGTGCTGCAGCCTCGTTGTGAATGCTCAGGCTAGTTAGCATGCGCGCCAACTTAATGCTAATTAGCCACCGCTTGGCCACAGTTTTCCTGTAAGTTGTTTCTCTGCCTCATGTAGGAGGACTCCATCCTTCTGCATGAGGGTGGAGTCATTTACTGACTGCATCCTCAGTACATGAGGATGATTGACAGCGCTAAGCCCCGCCCTGAGCCTCCACCAGGCGCTTCGTTTAGGTGTCCCATCCTTAATCATAGCGGCGTCTCAGCGGTTCTGATTGGATCAGGAGCATCGAGTTTTACAGTCCGACTCCTCCGCAGCACCGGTTCCAGGTTTTCCAGTCTGCCTGCCGACTGATTACAGTTAATTACTGTCCAGGCTGCTCTGCATTCATCCTCCTTGGTCTGCATTCATCCTCCTTGGTCTGCATTCATCCTCCTTGGTCTGCATTCATCCTCCTTGGTCTGCAGGAGGAATGTGGGGAAGGTGAAGCAGACGCTGACAGATAAACTCTGACTCACATTTAAAGGTATTTTTGGGGCAGAAACTGAAGTTGCTTCTTAATTTTAATCTTTTAATTTCACCCAATGTGGATCACAAAACAAGATTCACAATAATTTATAGAGCAAAGTTCTTCATTAAAATATATTGCAGTTTTATTGTAACTCTCATTCAGTCGTGATTGGTCCGACATGATGATGCTGATTCAGTCCAGAACTTCTGATTGTAGAATAAGAAACTGGAAACTAAACGTGTTTCTTTTTTTCACTTGTCAATTCAAATCAGACTAAACTTTTTCTGTTTTAGAAGGATATGAGTAATGAACATTAATTCCTTAGTATTTGGTATAATATGCTAAATTATAGAAAAGGACAAAGATATTTACTGATTATTAAACCATCAGATTGAAGCAAAGTGTTATTTCTCATCATGAGGTTTTGAATAAAAACAGTAAGATGTTGTCTATAATGTTTTGGGGACAGAATCCCGCGCCGGTCTCTGAATTAGGCTGATGTTTCTGGTTCTGCTCATCCTGCTGTCCTTCCTTCAGCCACTGATGTTCACATGGAGCCCAACAGGCGGACGACCCGCCGGGGAACAATCCTCTCCTCTTTGATCGGAGCCAGCAGCACCGTACCGAGGCGGCGCCGTCAGCGGACTCCCGCAGATGCAAGTGGCTGTGAATCAGCGGCGCCAACGAGTCTGAAACCGCCAGGGGTTCGACCGAGCGAGCCTCGCCAACCAACGCTGACATTTCATGAGAAAGTTGATTCATGCTGTAATTAACGACACATAGATGACCTTCCAACATTTTCCGTGACGCCTGCAGCAGTTTGCAGCTGCAGTTCAGTTTGCGGCTGCAGTTCAGTTTGCGGCTGCAGTTCAGTTTGCGGCTGCAGGGCTTTATGATGGAAACTCCTGCTGAGATGTTTGTGTTTTTGCAGTGGAGAAGCTTAAAGCAGCTTTATGTTATAAATCCAAGCTTTAAACATCTCTGATCAGTTCATCATCTGGACCTGGAGACTGGACAGCTTGGTGGAAAACCAAACTGGGAGCCAGAGGATTCCCATTTCTCCCAGTAAACATCTTGAACTTGGTGGTAAAAACGTCGTTCCAAACTGTTTACTCCAGATTTTCATAGTGACATGTTATGGATCAAATCTTTTTAATTTTTGGTCATGAAAGCAATCAGAGAAGAGCTCGGCGCTTTGCTAATGACGGGCGGATTTGGAGGCTTTTAACACAATCAGTGCAGCGAAAGGTCGCGAAAGGTCACGAGGAGCAGGAAGGGCTTCGGTCTGCTCCAGTGGTCTCTGGCACTCCAATCAGGTCAGGAGCACAAACACCCAGAGCCACAGCCTGATGGGGCCCAGGCTGCTGGGGCCCAGGCTGCTGGGGCCCAGGCTGCTGGGGCCCAGGCTGCTGGGGCCCAGGCTGATGGGGCCCAGGCTGATGGGGCCCAGGCTGCTGGACCCAGGCTGATGGGGCCCAGGCTGATGGGGCCCAGCCTGATGGGGCCCAGGCTGATGGGGCCCAGCCTGATGGGGCCCAGCCTGATGGGGCCCATCTTTTCCTCTCAGGTGCCCATCAGATGAGGCAAAGTCACATTGATCTGCAAACAGGAACAAAAGCTAAAAGCCGTCTACATCACGAGCCGAGCGCCTACTGCTTCCTAATGCTTCCTAATGCTTCCTGCTGCTTCCTACTGCTTCCTGCCGCCGGTAAACAGGAGCCCACCTGAACCAGAACCTGCCCCGATGTGCTCTGATTCCCAGGAAGCATCCGGACACGGAGCCTGCAGCTTTATGAGCAGCTGAGTCTTTAATTATTTGCTCCAGAAGGTTCTGGACTTCAGCGCCGGCGGCCTGCAGCAGCTGAGAGGAGAAACCTGCAGTTCAAAGATTCAGTTGGTGTATTTTTACTTTGTGTTTGTATAACTCTTATTTTAAAAAAACATTTAAAACTAAAGAGAGCGGTCAGGAACCTGACCTCACACGTCAGGAGAAAAGCAGGATTAGAACCGACGTTCATCCAGAACCACAATCAGCTGCTGGACGAGTTGATGGAAACTTTTTATCAGCAGATTAAACATGGGCCGCTTGTTAAACTATGAACTAAAATTAGTTTTTAGAAAAGACAGAAACCTGTTAGAACGACCCAGATTTTTATTGAGCTCCCTCCATCCTGAGGTTCACCAGTAAAAGATAAAAATGTCCAGTTCGGACCAGCAGAACCGCCTGTGGTTCTGCAGATGGACTCAGTGGTTCTGAAGAATGTCGGTCAGAGTTTATAAATATGAACACAAGTTTAAGGTTACATTCTGTTTTTCACACTAAACTGGCACTAATGGTACAAAAATATATGTTTTAGTGATTAAATTAGAATTAATACTTTACTATTAGGCCACAATAATTTTCCTTTTTTTTTTTTTTTTTTTACATTTTTCATAAATAATTTAGGATCATTTTTAAATTTCTTTTCTTTTTTGGTAAATTTGATGTTTTTCTTTGGGTTTATTTTTTACTCCAAATTATAGTTCATCATAAAATTCCTAAAAATATAAAATTTTGTCATTTCAATCCAAATCAGTATCAGATCAACCACAGAATGGAGGAAAAAATGAAAGAATGAATGCGCTACAAAGGCCTAGTCAAAGCCCGAATGACTAAATGATGTCCTGGGCTGTGCAAGCACACAAATGCTTCATATTTCTTGGAGGAAATGTAAAGAAAAAATAATAATGTCCAGTTTTCTTCAAACACAAGGTGGTCCATCTGAGAGGTCAAAGGTCATCAGCAGAGGTCGATGTTAGCAAAGAGCAGCTCTGTGAGCCGTTCTGGTTTTAATGTCTTACCCCAGCGACTCTTCCATTTCCATCTTAAAGTGACTGGTCTCCCGCCGGAGAGCCGCTAACTTATATAAAGGTAATGAGGGAAAATGAAAACGACGCAGCGCTTCGGTTCAAGACGGCGCGCTTTGATGGAGTGGCTCAATTAAAGCAAGAAAGATTAAGAGACCCGGGGGGAGCTGCGTCTTTGTTCGCCTTTGTGTGGTGAATTACGGCGCGGCCGGGTTTGAACCGCGGGCCCAATCGGCGGGACGCCGCCCGGAACCGCGCGGCCGTGGAATGAAAAGGAGACATGATGAAAGGGGAAGAGCTGCTTGTTCTCCCAGTTAAAGAACCGGGCAGCTTCATGATCAGCCGCTGCATGATGAGCGAGTTTCAGAGGGTTACAGCAGCAGGATTCGCTTCATTATGGATGCAAATCCACGATGAAGTGAAAACATCCTGGTTTTAAGGTTAAATGTGTTTTCAGCTCCATCCTCACAGCTGCAGAGAGGAAATGTTGGTTTGCTGAGATCAGGAAGCGTCTGCAAGTCACTGACGTGAAAATGACTGCATTGTAGCTGATCTACAGACAGATGCTTTCAAAACGGCTGAACAGGTTCAGATCAGGACCAAAAGGCGTTTTATTCAACGACATCATGGAAGAAATCGCTGGACGCTCTGGTTCTGCTCCTGTCCAGTAAAATTTAGCTTTATTTCCACCTTTGGGACAGAAAACAGATTTGCTTCCTCATTGCTCCTCTTCATCGCCTTCCTCCTGACATTCGCACCGTTTCCCCTGAAAGGACGAGACGTTTTGCAGCGGGTTTGATTGATGGGTCAGGGGTCCAGTTGTTCTGCATGTCGGTTCTCTCCCATTTGAAGCTGAGGGAGGGCGGAGCTTACGTCATTTAGAGGGAACCTCACCTGTCGGATCCCAAAGCCTTAAACCTTGTTGCCCTGAAGCAGCTGGAGGTTTGAAAATGCTGCCCAGACGCCCAGATAACCAAATAAAACATGATTTTATTTTAAAGTGGAACTCCTGAAAATTACAATCCTCTGACACAAAAGCAGAAAGATGTCAATTTAAAGAGGCGGTATCATTTACAACGGACGTTATTGATCTTTCATTATGCTGTCATTTAATTCCCTCATCAAAATTTAATTCATTGATTCTTTCATGCATGTTGGAGAAATCCTGTATTCTGCATGGCAACCATTCAGCTGCACTAAACACCTGGGTGGATCTAGCCCCGCCTTCGATGGCGAAGCTCCTCCTCCTCCACTCTGCTCCTCCTCCTCTCCGCTCCTTCAGACTAGCCAGCAGCAATTAGCAAACATCCGCTGAGCTCATGATAGGAGATCCTTCTTTCCCAGGTTAATGTTGGTAAAGCAACATTTATTTTAAGTGATATTTTATTTACATAGCGTTTTCATAACTGAAGTTACCGTGGTTACTGATTGTGCTGTAAAATTTCGCCACTTTACCTCCGTATTGAAAAAAAAACAAAATGCGATTTGAGTTTGAAACAGTGGATGTTGTGACTGTCCTGCTGCTTTGCAGGATTTCTCAGTGAAGCACAGATTCCTCTGAGCCGTCGTTTTGTGACGCATTGATGCTGCGTTGTTTCTGCTTCCTGTTTCTTCTCTCCATCATCACTTCGTCACTCTCTCCTTCAGCGAAGGAGGAGTGAGAGCTGCTGGCGACTCGCCGCGCTTCAGTTAGCTTCATTTCAGCTTCACATCAACACCGAAACACAAGCAGGCCCAGATACCAGAACCACACATACACACACACACACACACACCACACACACACACACACACACACACACAACACACACACACACACACACACACACACACACACAGACACACACACAGACACACACACAGACACACACACAGACACACAGTGGATTATGGGCGCTAATCTTTCTCTTTCATTGTCCTGCTAACTTAAAAAAAGAAATATGGAAGGGATTTGCGCTGCGCTTTGCCAGATGTAATAAAACAGATTCAGGAGGGCTGACCTGATGGGACCACATCTGGGCGTGTGTGTGTGTGTGTGTGTGTGTGTGTGTGTGTGTGTGTGTGTGTGTGTGTGTGTGTGTGTGTGTGTGTGTGTATGTGTGTGTGTGTGTGTGTGTGTGTGTGTGTGTGTGTGTGCATTGCAGCAGCAGACGCAGGAATCTCTCAGCATGCGGCTGTCTGTTTCCTTTCTGCAAATGAAAAGAGGAAATCTGCTTATTGTCTGTGTGTCGACGCTCCAGTGGAGCTGCAGACAGATTAGCAGCATTAGCAACATCAAAAACAGCGGCGGGGTCAGAGGTCAGGGTGGCTGCACGCACTCTGCGGTGGGTCTTATACATGAAATGATGAAATAAAGCTGAAGAACAGGAATGGAAGAGTGAAAACACAGATCTGATCCGTTTTAGTCTCAGAACCGTCTGAGGTTTGACTGGAGGGAAACATTTAGTGACTAATGTGCAAATATTTAAAAAATACATCTCCAGATTAATTCCACATATTTACAGAAAACCATCTGCATATTTCTGATGTCAAAAGTTGTTTATTTTGCCACATAAAAATGATCATTAAAAATAAGATATTAAACACAGAGCTGCAGTTCGTTGTGATTTTCATCATGTGAGCAAGAATGAAGTTTGTTCTCTCCTGGTTTCTAAACATTTTTCCATAATTGGTTGAATTTTGATCTAAATGTCAATTCTGACATCAGAAAACACAAAAACGTTCAAAGAAACATCTTTTACAGTTTTGGTGTTTTTCTGTTGTGTTTGAAATGTGAGAGTCTAATTTCAGCCGATTCAGGCGACCAGCTGATGCTGCATGGAAATGAAAAACATTTGAGTGAAACTTCTTTCTGCAGAGAGAAAACTATTGTTCCCCGGAACATGAGACATTCAGACTCGGCGCTAACTTTTCTCCCCGCTTGCTGCGGCTTCGTATTCCCGTGATTTATTTGTTGGCTGTTGATTATTTTTACGCTACAGTGAGCAATTTATTATCTCCCTCCAACATTTATTGAGTGTCCGGCTCGTCCAGCCATGCATGCAAACATCAGCCGCGGGATTTGCTTCACGCTCGGTTGGCTCTGGAGTAAATCACTTTGATTTCAAAATAAATAAGTAAACTGAACATTTGAAATCAATGGAATGTCAGAGATGCAGAGAAAACTCTTACCGTGAATTTATTCTTATCCTGATTTAATTTATTGAATTTGATTTGTTACTTTTTACTGCGATTATTTGGTCACTTTATTTCATTCGTGAGTGGAAGTGTTAGTGAAAACTGCAGCGTTGCTTTAGACGTGGATAGAAATAAAATCACGTTTGTAATAGAACCCAGGTCTATTACTGCAGCACAGCTAACTGATACAAGAAGTTAGAAAAGCAGCAGTAACCCTTAGCAATGTGAAATAATGCCGCAGGGACTTGGCTTTAGCACCTCAGCACAGCTAGCTTGTACTGGAAGTTAGAAAAGCAGCAGTTGCTGTGAGCAATACATCACAACTTTTGTTTAGTTAGCTTGCTGACTGCTTATTAGCAGTTAGCATTTTAGCTACATAGCAGTTTTCTGTCATTGGGATTTAGAAAATTAGGAGTTAGCATTAGCAAAGCTAGCTGGTACAGGTAGTTGGAAAAGGAGCTAGCACTGTTGGTCATCTGACTACAACAGGAAGTTAGAAACATAGTAGCGTTAGCAGCACAGCAGCGCAGCACATTGCTGCAGGACTAGAGAATAGAATAGAATAGCAGTTAGCCTTAGCGCTGTTGCATAGATAGCTACTGCAGGAATTTAGAAGTATAGCAATTAGCAAGCTTCTGGTCTGGAAGCATCAAGCTAGAATTTAGAGAATCTAAAAATGAGAAACGTGACTTTAATTAATGATGATTCGTCTCAGTTACTGAGCGCAGCACAGATGGGTTTGTTTACAGGGACAAACTCGATGTGGAGCTATCCTGATGTCGCCGTTAAAGGATGAAATGCAGCTCAGCTTTCCAAGAAACAGCAAACTGTAACTTCCTGCTGCCTGAAGAGCCTCAGATCTGCTGTTTTCCTCCAGCTGCCCCACGGCCAGGCCAGGGGAGAGCTGCTGCAGGCAGGAGCCGGGGCCTCTGGGGGCCATTGGGCGCCACTGGGGGCCACTGGGGTTCACAGGGGGCCACTGGGGGCCACTGGGGGCCACTGGGGGCCACTGGGCGCCACTGGGGGCCTCTGGGGGCCACTGGGCGCCACTGGGGGCCTCTGGGGTTCACTGGGGACCACTGGGCGCCACTAGGGGCCAACGAGGCTGCAGGAGGCTGCTGCCGGCTTCCTCTCATTGCTGCCATTCCTTCCCTGACCCGAGGTTTTACCCAGGAACCGCTCCTCCTCATGCTGGTTCTCACTTCATTCTGGCGGCTTTATTAATGCCTCAACCACACACTGATTTGTACTTTCCTAAATCATTCCTGGCATTTTAAAAAGATCAAGCACAAAATGAAAATATTTTTTTTAAAACATGAAAGAAAATAATTCTTATTGTTTTAAAACCATTTATGTAAAATGTCTGGTTGTTTCTAGTCTTTTTCTCTCTCACTGCGTTTCCATTACAAATGTGATCGAAACTTCAATAAGAAACAACTAAACTCACATGTGAATAAAACATGCGGCGCCATCTTCCTCCTGTCGTCTTCTTTGACGTTTCCAGCAGTAGAAACGTCCAGCTGTAGATCATGTGACTGGTTGTGTTTCCGTTGCAGTTTTGCTCAGCAGTTTCTTCTGAACTGATTCGTTTCCATTGAGTAAATTTATTTCATGGTGCAACAGAAACGATAACGCGCTCCTTCACTTCTTCAAAGCCAACAAGCTTTAACAATTATTTATATCATAGAAAATCATTTATTTGAAACTGTGTTTATTTCCAGACTTGTAGGCTCCAGTCATTCTCCTGGCTTCAATCGACTAAGTTATTTATTCCTCTTATTTGTCTGAAAGCTGTTCTTTAGTGCATTACCTGATATTTGTTTTTTAATGTATTTTATTGTGAAGGAGAAACATTTCCTGAATAAACATTGTTTTAAAAAAAGCACATTCATTTACGCCACATTTTTTATCTGCTTTTATTTCAGTTCTTTTGGATCTTTTAAAAGCTTTGGGTTTTTTCTGCCCACATTTCCTCCTTCAGTCAGTAAACCAGTAAAACCACTGAGTTCCAGTCTGCTGGCTCAAACTGGACTCATTACTGGTTTATGTTTTCTGCTGTGCTGGTTGGGTTAGAAGCGGGTCCAGATGGGTGCTGGGCGGCCGAGCGGCCCGGCAGCGGTTCTGACTTCAGGGTGTTGGATCACTAGGCGGGTCTGGCTGCGTGTCGGCCTCCTGCTGTGTGTGTCGGCCTCCTGCTGTGTGTGTCGGCCTCCTGCTGTGTGTGTCGGCCTCCTGCTGTGTGTGTCGGCCTCCTGCTGTGTGTGTCGGCCCCCTGCTGTGTGTCAGCTTGTATCTGAGTGTTTTTCAGTGATTACGGCACAAAAGCAGATCAGAACCGAACCCTTCAGCTCCGGTTCTGTCCTCACAAACCGGGACCAGGACTTCGCTCCGTGCTCTGCAGCAACGTCTCCATCTTTGTTTTAACATGATCTCATTTGTTCACTTCCTGTTTTTCTCGTCTGTTTTGATTCGCTCAACTTTCATCATTCAACACTCAGTTACAGTAAGTCCTGTTTTATTTCAGGTTCGTTTAGTTAAAGCTGCAGCAAATAACTTTTATAAAAAGATATTAACACAATAATCTGTGAAAAAATCAAACTGCTGTTGCCATCTGAAGAAACGCAACAAAAACAATCAGATCCAAGAGGAGGAGCTTAGTGCTGTCACTCATCCTTAGGAATGTGCTGCTAAACGTCCTAATGGCAGCGAAACAATAACTTTGCAGGGCATTCTGGGAAAATACAATCAAAACAAACAAGCTAGCCTAGAGCTAGCAAGAGAAACGGGTCATGTTTTTTTTACCAGAACAAAAGAGAAATCCAACAAACGCTAAAATCTGAAGATGCTCCATCGTTGCTTAAACGATGGAGCATCTTCAGAGGTTTTTGTGTCATTTCCTTCAGCGGTTCTTGGTGCAGCGCCGCCACAGGCCAGGAGGGAACAGGTTTTTCAAATGGTTTGCTGTTTTTGACTCAGAACGGCTGGAATGTAAAACATGCTGCAGCTCTGATCCCAGATTGATCTGAATCTCCTGCACTATCAGGAACATCCTGAGAGTTTATTATGTTCAAATGTCTTTAACCCCTTTATTATAAACTTTTCAGTTTTTTGTGTGAGCATGTTTTCTGCTTCTGAGGAAACTTTGTGCTGTTAATCACTCCAGACGTCTCATGGACTCTAATTGGACTAACTGGGATCTATTCAGATCACATGTGATGAACACACACTGCAGGTCCGATCAGCCGCTGCTGTCCTGCAGCTTCATGCTGCTGTTTGCACCGGTCTTCATCCGACACACACACACACACACACACACACACACACACACACACACACACACACACACACACACACACACACACACACACACACACACGCCCAGTCGTCCTGGTTGGGCTGCCACATGCCATCTGCTCCCATCAGGAGAGAGGCTGATTGATGCGCCGCCCGTACGACGGCTACAGCGATGAGTCATCGGCTCCCGCAGTCAGAAACTCTGTTAGTGTTGCCTGAGAAACCCACTGCTGCTGTCTGAGCCGCACAACGACCAGCCACTCCTTCACAAGAGGAATCACTGATTTACCTTCACTGTCTATACGAAACATGTTCGTTACATTTTTTGATCATCTGAGGCATCCTCAGATGATCAGATTTTATTCTGCTCAGTTCTGCCTGTTTTAGGACCTCTGTCACTTTAAATCCACTGGCCACGCCCCCAACTCAACGTTTACACCCACACATGAAAATGGCTGCAAACTGATGCGCAGCTTTACAGCTGCTTATCTTTGAAAAGCAAAAGTAGAGCCTCCTACACAACCAACAAGAATGCAGCAAGCGGTTTCTAGATGATAACGATGAAACATTTGTTTTTTCCAGCAGCCATTGTACAGCCATAAAATCATAAAGTTTTGATTGTTGATTCCATGTTGCATAACTTTGTGTTTTTGTGTTTGTTATGATGTGAAGCTCTTTGAAATCCTTAAATATGATTGATTGATAAAACCAGCTGAACAAACAGGTTGCTAGGTAACAGGCTGGGGTTGCTAGGAAACGGGTCATTTCAGAAGATTTTGAAGCTGCTTATTTTCCAGGCACCATAAAACTTATTGGTAAAAGACAGCTTGTGGTTTTCTGAAAACATTTCTGTTTTTAGAAAATGTTGAAACCCAAAAATGTGCAAAATGTGATTCATGTGCATTCTGTCCCCTTTATTCCTGTTTCTTGTTATCAGTGAAACTGTTGGGAGGAGAGAATCCAAACAGATCAATGTTTTGAGGTTTGCTGCCATTGTTGCAGAGGTTTCCGGATCAGAATCACGGTCCCGGTGTGGAGCGTCACGCTGCCGCCGCTGAGATGTGATCAGATTCCTCATTGACATGCAAATGAGGCGGCCGACCTGCCTGAAGCTCAGGCCGAGGTTTGGAGGTTCTGTTTGCGCTCTCTGTGATTTGAACTCAGCATGACCGGCAGGGTCTCCTCCTCCTTCCACTCACAGCTGCGAGGAAACCGGCGCTGATCCGAGCCCAGCGCAGAACACGGCGCTGCCCTGCAGGTACATAATGTTTCTGATGGAAATCACAGCCTGCAGGGTGAAGGAGGGCAGAGCAGGTGTGGAAAAATCACATGGCAAGCTGTGAAAGTCAGAGAAAACGGTGAGACTTTACAGCAGGAGGACGAACTCCGGCTGCAGGTCAGGCTTCTCTTTTCATTTGAGAGAAATCTGAGAAAATGTGTGGAATAAAACAATTCATGTTTTAATAATCATGCTTTTCTCTTTCTTTGGACTTCTATCTGCTTGTATTGTGTAAAAGTTACTTTTCTAAAATCTTTCCATCATGTTATAAATTTATTCCCTCAGAAACAAATCTGGAGTGTTGATTTGATTTCGTCATGAGCGGTCCTTTAATCTCCATGGCAACCATTCAAACGTAGCCCCGCCTCCCCCACTCAGCTCCTGCAGACTAGCCAGCAGCAATTAGCAACAGCTGGTGGAACAGCTGAGCTCATTATAGGAGCTACTTCTTAGCTAAACGCTGGTAAAAACGTTAAAGGGTTAATAGAGGAGCCATGTTGGGATGACTTCCTGGAGGAGGAGCTTCAGAAAGAGCAGGAGCCTCTTAAAGAGACAGAGGCTCAATTTAATGAGTCACAAAGGAATATTTCAATTTAAGTCAGACATATAGAGTACAATGGCTGCCTGATCTTAAAGTCCAACCCTTTAAGGTCAGGAAACCAAGCAGCCCTGAAGTGAAGAGAGGAAATCGACCAGACATTCAGATTCATGTTTGGGCTGAAAGCGTCAGATTTTCTGCAGAAAGCATCAATTTGAGAGCGGAGCGGGTCCATACTGTCCAGCTGCTCGACACAAAGGCCTGCGGGACGGCGCTGCGCTGAGGGGCTGCAGGTTCCTCACACAGGAAGACCATTTCCAAATGTCAAGTGTTTGTGGAATAAATGTCAACTGGCTGAGCGATGGGAAATCAAAGCGTCCTCAGCGCGACTGCTGCAGATATTACATGAAGAAGAAAAATGACCCGGCCCGGTAGGAGTTCTGGAGAACAGAGAGGGGAAACAAAACTGATTGATTTATTTTGAACCAGACTGGAGGAGCAGACAGAGCTGTGATGAAGAGGAGCTGGAGGAAGATGCTCTGAGCTGAATGCTTCATCACTTCCAAACTGATCGTTTCTCTTTGCTTTTATTTAGAAACAGTTCTGCAGCTGAAACCTGCAGAGAGTTGGACCGACCGCCGATCTGCTGATGGTTTCCGAGGGGAAACGTTCCCGTCATGCCTCGCTCTGAGCCCAGGCCGACTGATGGAGAGCTGGACTGCAGCTCGACTCCGCCCTCTGCGGCCGGAAACAGTTACTGCAGGTTGTAGACTTCAGACCTGAACATGTTTATTATAATATGCGATATAAAAGCTAAAGGCAAGTATTAAGAGGGATTATTGCTGCTGGGTTTGGATATTACTATTTTACTGTCTGACATGAAATCAGTGAAAACTTTTCCAACAGTATTCCTGTTTACTCAGTGATCAATTCTTTCACATTCAAAGTCTGATTTTCACCCTTCATATTCTACAGGGTTAATTACAGCAGTATTGTCATTTTCAGGAAGTTTTATAGCGTAATGAAATAACTATGTTACCTTCAGTAGTTATGAAAATACTACATATTAAATATGACTTGAATGAAATATTACTTTCTAATGTAGCTCCTTGAAATTGGGCCTCTGTCTCTTTAAAACTCCTGCTCTTTCTGAAGCTCCGCCTCCAGGAAGTCATCCCAAAATGGCTCCTCTGTTAACCCTTTGACGACTGAGAAGTAGCTCCAATGAGCAGTTCCACCAGCTGTTTGCTAATTTCTGCTGACTAGTCTGAAGGAGTTGCAAAACAGGCTCATCATCGCCACCTGCTGGCCTGGAGTATGAAACGGACAGCTGCCCAGTGAAGGCTGTACACCTCAACTTTACTTCTTCTTATTTTATTAAACAATCTGAAATATATTTAGTAAACTTTAACATGCTGTATTTTTATCTCATTGACTGGAATAAAATCTGATTCTACAGGAAGTTGCATAATGAAAAACTGTCATGAAAACCGCATCGCGCTCCTCTTCCTCTGCAGAAGATGACTCAGTGTTTGGGGTTTTTGGGAACAGACGTCTTGATTGATGGCCGCCGGTTTATTTCCGGCTCTTTGTGACTCCTGCCTCGTCAGCTGTACTACGCCAGGCCCCTGCTGAGCTGTCAAAGCCTCCTGCACTGAAAACTGAGATTTCTCTGCTGCACATCCAACATCCAGGCGCAAACATCCCCAAGTCAAAGTTTCCAGCTCTAACGGTTTTTAACAGCTTACTGTTTGGACGGTTATTTAACACTTCCCGCCTCGTTCCCTTCAGCCAGTTAGATACAGACAGAATTACAGTTTTTAATTCTGTCTGTACTGTAAATGTTTTCATATTTTAACTGAAATTGATAACAGAACCGCAGTGAAAAGCATAAATACTGTAAATGCTCTGTTAGTGAAAACTGTGGTGGATTTGCTCAGTATTGCAGTGAAGACGTCAGAACGACAGATTTTAAAATCTTGATTTGAACATCAGATTATTTTGAGATTTAAAAAAAGTCCTGGTTGTAGATGTGCTGCTGTACTTGGACTCAGTCTTTATGTAACAGTTAGAACCAGTTATCTGGTTCTAACTGGTTCCAACTGGATCTAACTGGTTCTAATTGAATCTAATTGATTCTGATTTACTCTAGCTGGTCCTAACTGATTCTAACTGGTCCTAACTGGTTCTTCGGGTCTGCCGGGTCGAGTCCGGACAACATTTGGGCCGAACCTGAAGCTTGAACTGTTTCTGAACCAGAAGGTGTTTGTTTAACGTTGAATGCAGCAGGCAGGCGGAGCGGAGAAAGAAACTGACAGGCAGGAGAAGAGGAGACGAGTTTCCTGAAGGTTGGAGCCATTTTGTTATTTTGGGATTAAATAGTTTTTGTTTTTATTATTAAAATACTACAGTTGGCCCCTCAGTATATCCCAATTAGCAATAAATCGATTGATTGCATTGTATGTTGAAACAAGCTCAATAATTTATAATTTTTTCTCTTTCGACCAAAAACTGGGTGATAAAAGTTTTCAGTCGGATGTTTTGATCTTATCTAGACATTTTTTGAAGGACAATGTTGCTTCATAATTCAGTTTATTTGTTGTTTCTGTCGTTTTATTCTGGATATTTAAAATGTCTCCCAGTTGCAGTGTTAAATGTTTGTTATTATTTGAATTGATTGGTCTTTGAGACGGTGCATCCATGTGTCTTTTATTAATTTGACAGGCCTATTGAGCCCTAATCATTTGGTTATTGTGTGCAGTTTTAACAATTACACATATATAATTATTTTTTTAAAGTGTTTAGAACAAAATTGCAATTTATAAATAAATAATCTGAACTTTGTCTTTTTTTCTGACAGTTTGATAATCTGTCTTGAACCATTTGAAACCAGTTATTAATGTTTTAAACTGATCAAAAGTCGACATCATGTCGTTTCTCAGCCTGTGAACCTCCAGCATCAGGAAGCTTCAGGCTCAGCTGGCGACGCTTTCAGATGGAAACTGTTCTTATAAAACTGAATTTCCTGTAAATCTTTGGCCTGTTTTGCTTTAACAAACACATTTTATGTCTCTGAGTGACTCAGTGGAGCCCAGGAGACTCTGATGCTCTCCTGAACATTCACCTTGAATTTTAATGCAATAATAATCTGAGCTGAAACTCAAAGGACTGAAATCCTCACATTAGATTGAAACTATGACACAAGAAACACAAAATATATTATTTGCACTTTAGCAAAGTAATTCCTTTAACTTTTAAGGAATTAAAAGTCTTTTGTTTCATCTTTGCTAAAACTCAGATCAAACTTCATCTCAGATATCCTGAACATGCTGTTCAAAGGAACTGCAGCTCAGTCGTCGTTCCCAGGAACGAATCTGTTCAATTACACCTGAACTGGTTCCAACGAGCATGAAAACATCCCAAGCTGCAGCCAGACAATCAGCAGTCAATTCCCAGAGTAATGAGAAAACTGCGACTGTCTGAACGTTTCATTGACTTGGTCGTTTTACCGCTTAAGATCTTTGATACTGAGCTGAGGGTCGCTGCACATCACTGCCTGCTGGATGAGGCGGCTTTTCTGCTACACCTTGTTTCCTCTGTTCTTCCTGAACTGAAACAGAAATGAACAAAGAATCTTCCTCTGCAATCAGGAGGGAGCTAGCAGGAGTTAGCATAGCATGGCCAACAAGCATCCCTAACAGCAGATTATAAAGTAAATGTAAATCTCTGACAAGCACAGATTGGACTTTGATAATTCTTTAATTATTAAAGAATTATTATTACTTTAATAATTTATTACCTCAATTAAAAATTGTGTTGTTTTATCCATAATGTATTCAGTAAATTCAGTTATTAACTGACCAGGACGTATCACACCCCAGCAACACGACAGGCAGTGGCGCCCAAGGGTGGGCCCCGGGGGCCATGGGCCCTCTGGAAAACTGTTGGCCACCATCAGGCAAACAGAGACATCTACTTTCAACAAGACATAAGTGTAAAACCAGATCAATTGATATATATAATCATAAAATAACAAATAATGCTAACTGAACAGTGTTAACTCGGGTGTGATGTCATGCTGCAGCTCTGTGTCGTCCTTCAGAAAGCCAATAAATTAATGTCTTTTATTGGTTTTTAATGTGAATTATGTCAACTTCAATAAGTAAATTATTAGTGGACTCACACTGTACCTGACTGCTCTACTAAAACTTCTAAATCTGTTAATGTGTTCAGTAACCACGTGTTGCGATAAGCCCGCCCCTTCCAGCTCCTTTTAATCCCACAGCGAGAACATGTGGATGTTTGTGCATTAGAGTAATTAAACTAGCCGTTTTTTTATTATTATTTTCCCATCAGGCCTAGAGGCGGCGGCGGCCCTGCCACTCATTTGACTTCAACACGCTTGGCAGCCATCTGTGAGGCCAAAGCCTTTAATCAGCCTTAAGTCCAGCAGCAAAGGCCCTTAAGAGCTTAAAAAGCCGCACAAACGAAAAACTTTCTCACATTCACAGATCAGATGTTTTCACTCCGCTCCGGTTAATTACTGTTGGTGTCTCTGCTGACAATCATCAGTGAGGGTGGAGCTGCACCTCTGCAGCATTTATGAGGAGTTAGAAAGGAAATGATGCTAAGAGCTGCATTAACTACAAACAGCAGCGGTTAGTGACATTAACCCTTTAAATGTCTTGAAATATCCTCCATCTTGCTTACAGCATTGTTTACAACAACCAGCTCAGGTTGATGTTTACCTGAGCTGGAGGTCAACCGCCTGGGGGCGTGGCCTAAGTCCTGCAGTCTCACCTGTCCACCATTTTCTAATATACCTCTGAATGTAGAAGGAGCTAAAACATCTATTCATCCATCTGTTATGAATAAAACACACCTGTTGACCTCCAGGTGTTCCCTGCCGGGCTCAGGGCCACACAGGTTGACCTTCATTTGACCCCTGAGCCCAAAGCTTCACGTTTTTTTGACCAATAAGAGGGAAGCAGAGCCAGGTGAATCTGGGACAGGAGGACAGGTCCCTGCCAGAGGACAGGTCCCTGCCAGAGGACGGGTCCCTGCAGCGCCAGAGGACAGGTTCCTGCCAGAGGACAGGTTCCTGCCAGAGGACACCGAGGACATTCCTCCGCAGACGCACCTTGGCCAGGCTGCTATAATTAGCGCCTCTCTGGCCGCATGTTTCGGCTTGTTTGGCTCCGCCGCTGCTCTCACTTCCGTGTTGTCTGTCGCCGTGAAGCAGGAAGCGGGCGGTAATGAGTGGCAGTTGATCTGGATGTTTACCTCCAGGTATGTCGCTCTCTGCGCTGCTTTTAGCGCTAATGTCGCAGTTTAAGCTCCGCGGCGCTTCGGCGGCAGCTCGGCGACAGCCTCCCCGGACAGGAGGGGCTGTTAGCGGCGCTGGAGCTCCGTGGCAGCCCGGAGCAGGGCAGCCCGGACCCGGACAGTCTGGCTGGGCGCTAATTCTGCCTCTCGGTCCGAACAGGTGATCCAGGCTCCAGACTCTCGGAACCCGGAACCAAGCGGAGCGGCGGCAGGAGAAGCTAATGGAGGCTAACTGACGGGGCTCGGCTGGACGGTCTGCGGTACTTTAGCTCCACGATGCCCGTCGGTAAGCGGTGTGTGGCCGGGGCTGTGGCTGTGGTGAGTGGGCTGTGGCCGTGGGTGAGCGTGGACACGCTGGGCTCGTGTTTGAGTGTGAAACTGCTGCGTTTATTGAGCTAATTAGCACAACAACACCGGGGTTCAAGGTAAACACTGGAGTGGTGCGTTCACGGACACCGTCTGTGTGGGATACCTGCTGTCTGAGTGAGGTTTCCCAAACCTGGGGTCGGGGTCCCGCTCTGGGCCGTGAAGAACTAAAGCACGGGTCATTGTTAAATTAACAGTGTTAAGTTTCTGAACCACTGGATTAAATAATATGAATAATATGACATGGATGAAAATGTTGATTAACTAATCAGTAAAATATTTCCTGGTGTTGTAAACCAAAGTTATATTTCTGAAGGAAAACGCATCTAAGAACACAAAACTGTTCCTTCAGATCATTAATTTTTTTCATTGCTTATAAGCTTTTACTTTATTGTTTTTTTTATTTTAGCAGCGAAGTAGTTTGCAAAAAAAAATCAACAGTTGTAAAAAAAGATCAGGAAAGAACAAATATTACACAATATACTCAACACATAACCAAAATATTAACTATATTTTAAAATAAACAGTCAGGTAATAAGAAACTAAGATGGCAGATTTCTGAACAAAGTAATAAAAAATACAAAAATGTGAAATGAAATGAACATAAAAAGGCAGAAGTCATAAAAAAACTAACGTTTTAAAGAATTTAAATGTTTACAGTAACATTAATTATATATTGAAGCCATGAAGGTCATAAAATAAATTCAAATTACAAAAAGAATGAAATAAAATGATGAAGAATAAACCTGCTAATGGCAAAAAGAAACAAATACAAACTGAAGTAACTGGTCCTTAATCCAGAAAGTACTACTAGTGTAGTAATTACCAAAATAATGGAAATATAGCATCAAATAAAAGCCTTACAAGCAAAACAAAATGATAAATGTGAAACAAAATCGGTGAAAAAACTGCAGTTAGACTTTAAACTTCTGATTGAAGCATTAAAATACATATTTCTTAACTATTGGCTGTGATTTGTGATGAATAAATAAAACAATATTATTTGAAACCAAAGTTCATAAAACTCTTGTTTTGTAAAGGAAGTTCATTCACTTAGAGCCATTTGGAAAACAAATGACTTCCTCAGAATTAAAATGTCAGTTTCCTTTTGTCACAAACATTCAGTTCTTGTAAAAGTGACTAAAATGATTTTAAACCCAGAGAGAAACTTTGAATTCAAACAGCAGAAGCTGCAGATTGTAAAATGTTTGAGTTATGGTTAATGGCTGCTGTTACTGTGTTGCGTTTAAAATAGTCAGGAAATGGGAGTGCCTTGGGGTCAGGAAGCAGTCTGAGCTGGATGGGTTTAGAGAAGCGTTGGAGGCTGGATCCGCGCTGCGGGACGCACCGCGGTCTCCGAGGAAATTTAACAAATGGGTCACTACAGCAGGAGACACCAGAGAGCTTTTCATCTTCCTTTATCCTCTTTAAGAAGAGCCGAAGCTAGGAGGAGGGAAGAGGAGCCATGTTGAGGCTTTGCTTCATCCCGCAGGTTTCTGATTAAAGTGACTAAAGGGAAAAATCATTTCTGGCTGTTTTTCTGGTTCCTTCTGTCGGTTTTTATAAGAGGGAACTTAAAGGATTTGCATGTCCAAGATGGCCGCCCATCCAGGTGTTGACCTCAGCAGATGTGGTCAGATTATTTCAGCCGGTTTGGTTGGATCACAGATTGGATCAGAACCAACATCCTCAACTGGGCTTTAGGTCAATTAATTATGTCTATTTTTTAATTCTTTAACGTCTCAGCTCTAATATAAAGTTTTTTGTGCATCAATCCGGACCGGTTCAGTTCTGTTGATGGACCGGGTTCGGTTCGATGCTGCTGACCTGTGTGCGTGTGTGTGTGTGTGCGTGTGTGTGTTATTCCCATCTCTCTGCGCTCTGACTGGAAACCAGCGGCTCTTTAATGTTTCTCCTGTTGAATCCGACTCGACTCCAGAAACGAGCCGAACAGGAAACCAGAACCTGGAGACAAAAACCCAACAGCAGGAGCTTCTCTCTGCAGATGGAGCATCTTTGTTTTCTGGAGGTGATATTTCAGCCTGCTGATGCCTCATGTCTCCCAGATAATCACTCCCTGTGGTAAACTGCTGATTGCATTAGTGGTAATGTGACGAGTGCAGTATTGATCGCTGATTGGTTAAAGTGGCAGCAGGAAGAAATGGAGAAGCAGAAGTCTCTGCAGACAGAAGCCAAGAATAACTTTTGGAGTCATTGTTGGCTTTTTAGGGATGAACAATATTTCAAAAGTTTATTATGATCCCAGAACTATTATCTGCAGTATCAATAACAGAGGAAATGCTTGGACTGCAGTAACTCTGAGCTGCATTAGCGTCTCTGCTGCTGTTCACGGCCGGAGACTAAACCTGAAGTTGTTTCAATGTGATAACAGCAGATTTACTAAATGTGACTTTCATGCCTGCAACCAAATGGAAAATGATTTTTCCAAATAGTTGGCAGTCTAATAAATATAACTAGGATCATGTTGCATCAGTGTTTGCTCCTTCAGTGACGGATCGCTGCGTCCTCAGTGCACAAAGCAGCGTCATGCCAGATCCTTCCTGCCAGCAGCTTCACTGCTCCCAACAAACTCTGGTACTTATTTGGTACTTATTTTCTCTTTTTTTATGCATAAACCCACATATTAGATCTTTAAATGATCCTTTCCAGTTGCACATTTCATTAAATTTGAATATGCTATTTTTAATGACTATAGTTTCATCTTTTGTATGTTGCAAATTTGCTCACAATATGCGGTCTCTTTTTTTCTGTTTTTATCATTTTTAACCTTTGAATCTGCATCGTTTCAAGTCCTGAGCAGGAACCTTTGTGTTTTCATGTTTCTGGTACGGCTGTAAATGTTGCACACGCGCTACATCTGCTAACACCAATGGATGACAGAGCGGCTTCCCTCTGGGGATTATTTCTGATTTAAACCGACCTGATTGGATGACGGAACAGACTAACGTTGTGCTAAAGCAATTAGCCCATTAGTGAAGCTATGCTAGCTGAAAATAGCATCTTAATGCTAAACATGTAGCAGCTAATGCTAATATCAGCGTCCACATTTCTAAAGAAGCTCCATGAACAATCAGAGAAACTCTGGAAAGCTGAATGGATAGAAAAACATTTTGCTCCAATCTCCTGGATTAGTACATTAAAAACTACAGATATTTTATTGCTGAGCTCATATTTCTATTTGTTTAATAATTTAGCAGGAAAAAGGGGTTTGAAGTGAAGATGTGGCTTAATTTGCTGACATTTATACTTAAAATTTTGTTTAAGTCCCACCACAAAGTTGCTCCTGAATTTATAAAAATTGTTCAGTTTTAGCCTTTAGTCAGTTTTAGAAATGAAATAATTTCTTAACATTTTTACACCTGCAGATTCTCCTGCTGGCTCATGTTGAGGCTGCAGAAACAGAAACACCAGAGTCATGTTTTCTGGTTCTGACTCCAGAATCGTGCAGGAGGAAGAGCAGGAGGAAGAGGAGCGTTGAGCTGGTTGCCGTCTCTCTGATTGGGTCGTTTCCTCTTCTGTGAAAAGCAGCAGAGGTTCTCCTGCGACATGCAGTGTGAGTCTCTCTGGTGTGTTTCACAGCAGGGCAGCAGAAAAGCACTTTCTGCATGTGAGGAAGAGGATAAAATCCTTTCTAAAATGCGTCTGATTTTTGGACGTTTCTCTGTGAGCTGCAGCATCCATCATGGTCTGCAGGCTCCTGAAGAGTTGATGCCTCAGTTAAGCCATTATGCAGCATCAAGTTGCTGCTGCTGTGATCAGCTGAAATGCATTATGGGATTCCTGCTGGGAGAAACTTTATTTGCTCCTTATTGGGTCGAGGCCTTCATGTACAGAACAGAAGATCTTTCAGTTTTTCCCCATGTTAACCTGAGGAACTCCACACTTTTCAGTTCCCTTTAACAGTGAATTAGGCTGAACTGTTTCCTCTCATGTTTCCTGGCTGATTTTGGTGCATGTGGCCTGAATGGAGCAGCTGATGCGTCCCGAACCGGATCAAACGCGGCGCGGCTTCCTGTGCTCTGAGGACGGTTCCTCCCTCAGTTGTTGCCTCTGATTAGTATTCATAGAATAAGACGGTTTGTTCTGCAAAGAAGGATTTTGTCCTAAATATAACTTCAAAGGAGCGTGGGCCTCCCTCTGTTTTCCTCCGCCGGTCGTCTCTGCCGCGCCGAGAGCTTTTATCTCCGTCGGCGGGTTGTGTGACGCTCAGCTTGTTGCTTTTCAGCGCTTCTATAAGGATTTTCTCTTTTCAGATGTTTGCTCAGCATCAGGCTGCAGAGACGTTGGGCTGAAATATCTGCAGCGCTGCACCTGCTGGTTTCTGCAAACACCGAACTTCTGATTATGCTAAAATAATCCGGATTGGGCTAAAATGGAGACTTCAGGTTGGATCCATCTGAGCTGGTCACTGCAGTTAATTTCTGAAACGGAAACCTGTTGGATCGGATGCATTAGAACCTTAAGGTTTAATGGGTGGAAGGGAAATCATACACTGTAAAAACAAAATCTTACCAAGTATTTTTGTCTGGAAACATCTTAGTACTCTAGAAATAAAACAAAACTTGTTTTAGGTCAATAATAAATTTGTTCTAGTTATAAGAGGAATAATCAACCAGTGGAAGATTTTAATTTATAATCTGGGAAAGTGGCAGATTATTGCACTTTGAACTAGTATTATTTTCTATATCAATGTTATAAAAACATTTTGCTGAAAAGTTATTTTGTTAGTTTTGTCTGATTTCAAGTCTACAGAAATATTTTCTCTAGAAACCAGACAATAAAAATACTTGGTAGTTTTTACAATGTAGCTAATCTTAATCTTTTCGATGATTGGATTATTTTCCTACTCAGTTACCTACCAACATGGCTGCCAGTTGTTAAAACCTGCCTTCAAAATAAAAGCACAGATTTCAAATGGTTGAAGTCAAAACATTACAATCAGTTTTGTGTAGTTCTGTGTGTAGCCTTCTGGTCCTGATTAATTTCCTGAGTCTTTCGTCTCATAATGAAGATTAAATCCCAACAGATTAATAATCTCTGGCTGCTCAGAAACACGCAGAGCTGAATTTAAACTTCATGAACATCTGCGTTGCGTCGCTCTGAGGCGAAGACGTGGAGACCTGCCGTGCCTCTCCTGAGGAACGGAGTGGGAGCTTTTACCTTTCAGATGGAGTCAGGAGGCCGGGTTTGTTCGGCCGGGTTTGTTCGGCCCGGTTTGTTCGGCCGGGTTTGTTCGGCCCGGTTTGTTCGGCCGGGTTTGTTCGGCCCGGTTTGTTCGGCCGGGTTTGTTCGGCCGGGTTTGTTCTGTCGGGTTTGTTCTGTCGGGTTTGTTCTGTCGGGTTTGTTCGGTCGGGTTTGTTCGGCCGGGTTTGTTCGGCTGGGTTTGTTCTGTCGGGTTTGTTCGGCCGGGTTTGTTCTGTCGGGTTTGTTCGGCCGGGTTTGTTCGGCTGGGTTTGTTCTGTCGGGTTTGTTCGGTCGGGTTTGTTAGGCCGGGTTTGTTCTGTCGGGTTTGTTCGGTCGGTTTGTTAGGCCCGGTTTGTTCGGCCCGGTTTGTTCTGTCGGGTTTGTTCGGCCGGGTTTGTTCTGTCGGGTTTGTTCGGCTGGGTTTGTTCTGCCGGGTTTGTTTGGCTCGGTTTGTTCGGCCCGGTTTGTTCGGCCGGGTTTGTTTGGCTCGGTTTGTTCGGCCGGGTTTGTTCGGGCCGGGTTTGTTCGGCCGGGTTTGTTCTGTCGGGTTTGTTCGGCCGGGTTTGTTCGGCCGGGTTTGTTCTGTCGGGTTTGTTCGGCCGGGTTTGTTCGGCCGGGTTTGTTCTGTCGGGTTTGTTCGTCGGGTTTGTTCGGCCGGGTTTGTTAGGCCGGGTTTGTTCTGTCGGGTTTGTTCGGTCGGGTTTGTTAGGCCCGGTTTGTTCGGCCCGGTTTGTTCTGTCGGGTTTGTTCGCCGGGTTTGTTCTGTCGGGTTTGTTCGGTCGGGTTTGTTAGGCCGGGTTTGTTAGGCCCGGTTTGTTCGGCCGGGTTTGTTCGGCCCGGTTTGTTCGGCCGGGTTTGTTCTGTCGGGTTTGTTCGGCCGGGTTTGTTCGGGGTTTGTTCTGTCGGGTTTGTTCGGCCGGGTTTGTTCTGTCGGGTTTGTTCGGCCGGGTTTGTTCGGCTGGGTTTGTTCTGTCGGGTTTGTTCGGTCGGGTTTGTTAGGCCGGGTTTGTTCTGTCGGGTTTGTTCGGTCGGGTTTGTTAGGCCCGGTTTGTTCTGTCGGGTTTGTTCGGCCGGGTTTGTTCTGTCGGGTTTGTTCGGTCGGGTTGTTAGGCCCGGTTTGTTCGGCTCGGTTTGTTCGGCCGGGTTTGTTAGGCCCGGTTTGTTCGGCCCGGTTTGTTCTGTCGGGTTTGTTCGGCTGGGTTTGTTCGGCCGGGTTTGTTCGGCCGGGTTTGTTCGGCCGGGTTTGTTCGGCTCGGTTTGTTCGGCCGGGTTTGTTCGGCTCGGTTTGTTCGGCTCGGTTTGTTCGGCCGGGTTTGTTCGGCTGGGTTTGTTCGGCTCGGTTTGTTCGGCCGGGTTTGTTCTGTCGGGTTTGTTCGGCTGGGTTTGTTTGGCTCGGTTTGTTCGGCTCGGTTTGTTCGGCCCGGTTTGTTCGGCCGGGTTTGTTTGGCTGCAGTGCGGCGCCATCATGTGAGGAGACGGCTGACATTTACACCCCCACGTTTCAGCTAAATGGCTGAGTTTCTGAAGCCTGTCGGTCTGACCTGTTGACATTTTCTCAGGGAAAATCCAAAGTTGTGCTTCGCCGCTCTGTGGTCAGGCTTTGCTTCCTGGTAAGGAGGCGTTTTCAGGACGGCTGTGATGAACATTTAACTGCATGTTCTGGATGTTTAGAGATGAAAAGCCTTCGCTGAGGATGAATCTCTTTTCCTTGTAGAGAACGGTTGACTCCATGTCAGCCGTCAGTTCTGCTGTTTGTCCTCTTAGGGCGTCGCTGGATGAAAGTATGAGACGCTGACCTCAAACACAGACCTGACCTCAAACACAGACCTGACCTCAAACACAGACCTGACCTCAAACACAGACCTGACCTCAAACACAGGCCTGACCTCAAACAGACCTGACCTCAAACACAGACCTGACCTCAAACACAGACCTGACCTCAAACACAGGCCTGACCTCTGTGCTCCGTCTCGGTTATTTGCAGCTGGGATCAAAACTCTTTAGCGATGCACATGATGTCACTGAAAGTCTGTGATTCTGCAGAGGAATCTGATACCGAAGACTAAAGAGAAATCCTCCAACCGCTAAAATCTGACGCCTCCATTTTAGTTTCCGTTTGGTGAAGACAGAAGTTGCTCTCAGTGTCTTCAGAGATTTTTGTGTCGTTTCCTTCAGTGGCTCCGGTGCAGCGCCCCCACAGGCCGGGAGGGGAACAGGCTGCTCAGAGGGTTTGGTTGGTTTTACTCGGTGTCGATGGAACAAATGTTACAACTTTGGTTTCTGCATGAAGTTCAAGACATTAGAAAAGTGGTGCCAAGTTTAGTTTTTTTGTTAAATCCTCCTGACTGACGCCTGAAGAAGGAAACATAAATCCTCTTTACTCCTCTTAGGATCAACAGACTGAACCTCCTGCAGCTCAGTGCTGCTTTCTGTGGTCATTCAGAAGAGACATTGGAGTTAAGGAAACCGTTGCTCCTGCGTTGGAGTCCCACAGGTCCAGATCTGGAGTCGATTCTCTTTACTATAAAAGTTGAAATCTTGGATTTGTGGTCGGGAAACTCTGGGGTGGTTCAGGACAAGTTGACTCTAAAGATGAGGCAAACGGATCCGATCAGTCAGGATTAGACCTCCATGTCGACCCTTTCTAACCTGATACAAGCTAACGGAGCTTTTTCTCTCCAGTGACTGATGTGTAAATTCACCATAAAGCAATCTTTGCTTTTTATTCTTCTTGCTTTGTAAAAAGCATTGGCTGCAAATCTGAGGGGCTGCTGGTCCAAAAGGTTTATGATAAATGACGAGTCTGGTTTACATTCTTGTTATGTGACATTGATTCAGTGAAATCAACTAAATGAAAGCGATATTGCCAACAGTCTGGTTTTGACCGGCTTACAGTAGTTGGTGCCCGCCTGGCGTCATGGCGGCGCTTCCTGGAGATGTCTCATGCTGAGGGTCAACATGTCGGAGTTTAGGAAGCTGAAATCTCCCTCAGTCTGCAGATTGAGCTACTTTATCTGGATTCCACAACCTCAAACCCAACAGAAACGCTTTGTAAAATATTCAAACTCTTCAGCTGCAGGTTGTGTCCAGTCAGGTGAACTGACAGGATCCCAGCAAACAAACCCTCCCTGCTCATCAGGGTTTGTTTCCTGTGTTTTCCTCTCAGAGGAATAATTAGAGCGTTTAGGAGCTTCGGCTGCACACGCCGGTCTCTGCAGAGCTGCCGCCGTCGGCGAGGGGAAACACAAACACCGCAAGGTCAGCGATGACTGCCGGTGTCTGAGGCAGGAGGGGGGAGAGAGAGGGAGAGAGGCTGGAGACGGAGGAGAGACGGAGGAGAGACGGAGGAGAGGAGGTCCGCCTGGGAGGCCGTTCGCTGCTTCACCTCCAACAAGATGGATTCACAGAGCTATGAGTCCGGTAGGAGGCCGCTTCTTAATTTCTGCCTCTGGTAGACAGAGATGGAGGCCGAAGGGTCAGTGGACGAGCCGCTCTGCCCGCCATCGATCTACTCCTCCACTGAGGCCCGTTAGCCAATCAGCAAGCTGGTTCCGCCTGACTGGCGCACCTTGAGACCAATCAGAGAGGCGCGGAGGCCAGGTAGCCGTAGCGAGGAGAGACGAGCCGCTGATTGATGGTGATGATGATGATGGTCTAACTGCTGTTTCATGGCCTCCCGTCTGACTGAGGATTAACTCTAAAGGTTAAGCAGGAGAAAAACATGGCGTCTCCGTTTTGTTGCTCTGAGAAAAGCAGTTTAAACTTTTAGAAAGGATCGATTTAGTCCCGTCTCTAAACCCAGTGGTTTACGTTTACAGTGAGATCATCCGAACTTATCCATGTCTGGATGTTTTCAGAGGAATAAATGTGGAAACGTTTGTCTGGTAAATGAGTTGGATCTGCTGACGTAACTCATTATTTATATTTCAGTCCCATTTGGCCTGTTGGTGCTTTAATGCCTTAATGGTTTGATTTTATGTTTTTCTTTAGCTGATGAGAATTTCAAGGCTTTCTGGTCTTAAAAACGTGACGAATCTGTTCTGATATTTTCCATTTATATGTGAGGAAAGTATTTCTCCCTACAGGTTCTTGAGTTTTTATGTGTAAAAGTTTCAGATCATGAACCAGAGGAATAAATACATTAGTCATTTCTATCCAGAGAGGAGTTATTCAACCAGCCAGGTTCCAATAGTAAGTCCCTTTGAGATCCTGTAGCGTTATAAAAACAAATTCTTCGGATCGGTTTCACAGAAATTTGTGTTCAGTTGAACTGGCACAAATCAGCCGTTTGGAACATGCCAAACCCACAGGGGGCAGTATAGTGCAGAGCCACACATCAACCAATCAGACTGCTTCAAAGCGGCTCCTGCTTCCTGCTGCAAAGTAAACATGGCGCCGGGAAGTTCAGATGGACGTTTGAGTTACGTTTAAATACCGAATATAAAGTTAGTAAAACAGCAGAAAGTGTTTGTTGGGAATCGGCAGGCGGATCGTTCAGCTTGTAAACAATAATTTCATTTATTATGAAATCACTCCACAGTTTTTTGTTTCCAATAGTGAATGTGATGTGGCAGAAGACGACGTCTGTAAGGGAGCAAGTGGTTTTTCCCAGGTGTGTTTGGAGCGCTGCTCCTCCTGGCGTTGATGTTTGCAGGCCAACCTGAGCATGAAGGACGGCGCCGCTGTTTGGACGCCGTCCTTCAGCTGCAGCCTGACAGATGTTTGATTGGCAGCGCGGCTGAAAACACAGGAGGTCATCTGATGCCTTTCACGCTTAATTAAGTCCCTCCCATCCGTCCCCTTAGCTCACCGAGAGTCAGACGGACAGATTTCCTTCTGTCTTTGGGAGACGGGCGTGTTATTCCCAAACCAAAGCTGGGTTACATGCCTGCAGAGGGAAGAACAAATAACTTATTTTTAGGATGGAAACAAAACTTGGATGTTATTTGTGCCAGAATCCTGGTTTAAAGTTAAATTGAAGAGAAGTTTGGTAGCTTTCCACATTAAATTGCTGTAAACTGAGACAACGCCGCTTCCCAGAATCCTCGGCTCCTGGAGTCGATTTTCCAGGATGAACTTTGCAATCACTCAGTGTGTCCCGCTCATTTCATGCAGTCTGGTCTGAATTCAGCAGCTTGACGCTTCCTCAGCAGTTTCCTCTGCAGGTTTATTATGGGATGGCTTTGTTTGACGGACCGATCCAGTCCGTCTTCCTCTGACCGTTTCTGCCTCACTGCGACTAGCAGACCCAGAAAGATGACTTGTGATTTAAACTCATTGATGTGATCAAAACTTAGAACAAAATTACAAACGGATGTGCCGTTGCCATGGAAGCAGAGATGTTTTTGTCCTGATTTTCTCCGTTTTGTCTTTACAAGACGGCAGGAGATGCATTTTTATTAGTTTGTAACAAAATGGGAAAATTCAGCCCCTCACATCAGATTCTGCTCAGAGGGAAACAGATTTTTCTCTGATTCTCAAAGGAGAAATCAGAAGAAAACATGTTTTATGTTATTTATCCAACATCGTTTTGTTTTGAATATTAGTTCAGATCTGCATTTAGGTACATTTTTATGTTTCACGGAAAATCCATAATGTAAGAGAGGAGTCTCCTTGAATAAGTTTTGATTTGATGTGTTGCATTCTGATTGGTTATAATTGAGTGGAAGGAAAAACTCCAGAAAGCACCAGAATGTTTCTGATGAATAAATATTTTTTTCTCTAAAGGCTGCAGCCGTGATTACGTTAGTTATCAGTTATTCTGATGTAACTGGAGGAAAAATGATCTTCCAGTGAAAAGTTGATCACAAATGATCTGCAGATGAAAAAGCTCAACCCTTTGATCTGTCAGTGGTTAATAATTGGATGCAAATGGAGATTATTGATTATTTTACAGAATCTGAAGCAGGTGAATCTGGAGCTGCTGCAGGAGGAGCTCAGATTACAGACTGAAGATTTTTTCACCTTAATTGTTTATTTTGTACCGTTTTGGCTTAATTAATGGTGTGAGTCCATGAATTTGCATCGTTAGCAAATTATAGATCAATATTCTCCAGTTTAATTTACTAAATTAGTCGACAGTTGTTTAATAATCAGTTTGATCATTTCAGACGTTTGTTGGTTCTGCACCAGAACATGAGGATCATTTTAAAGGTTTATGTCGCTTCATCTCGTCAGGTTAGCCGCCGTTCTCCCCCCTCCCCCACCAGTTTCTGGTTGTGCTTCGGTTTATCTCCTGTCGGTCTTCAGGGTTTGTTGACCAGATCTCATTATTTCGGCTGCAGAGACTCACTGGATGGAGGGATGGAGGAGGGAGAAGTGACTTTAAATTGGTCTCATTTGTCTCTCTGCAGCCAGCCGTCCTTCCCTCCGTCTCCTGGCTCCCCGTGGGCCTCTTTTCATCCTGCCCTCCTCCTCATCCCTCCATCCATCTCCTCCTCCCTTCACCAGTTGCTCTGCCCTCATGGTGGCTGTAATTTGCCGGTCGATGGATGGCCGCTGTCGCCCCGCCTGGCTCAGCGAACGGACCGCGGCGCCTGGCTTTAGAGCGTCTGAAGGGCCGGATATCGCCGGGATCGTTATGAACCCGACCTCCCTGATCCGGAGCAGCAGAACCTGCTGGTTCTGAAGCTTCTTTACTGACCTGAGCAATAGACATTATGAATCCAGGGAACCTGCAGAGAGGAGTTATGGTTAGAAAGTTTTTTGTTTTTCCTCTTTTTAAAGGGACAGTATCAGATATTATCCAGCCACACAGAGCCATTTTATAACATTATCAAGTTATTACATTAGCTTAAACTGTTACATAAAAAAATGTGACGTGATTCAATGCCTTGAAATTGGGTCTCTGTCCCTTTAAGAAGCTCTTTCTGAAGCTCCGCCTCCAGGAAGTGATCATTAATCTTTTAGCGATGTGTTTACCAGCGCTGCTCTGAGCGCTAGCTCCTGTTTGGAGCTCAGCAGCTCCACCAGAGGTTTGCTAATCGCTGCTAGCGAGTTTGGAGGAGCCGAGGGGAGGAGCTGCGCCTCGAAGGCGGGGCTAGGGCCACCCAGGCATCCATGGAGATTATAGGACTTCTCAAACATGCATTACTTGCTTCTTTCATCAACTTTTTGTTTTAGAAATGATCTGTTAGATTAGTGGGTGTTTTGTATTTCAGTTGGAGGAACTCGGTCGCGCTGTGTGATAACGGCACAAGTCAGTGAACAGCTTTCAGGTTGAAGTTGGTGAAAGTTTCAGAAGCGGTTGGTGTTTGCAGAAACGTGGGGTCAGGATGAGCAGCAGCAGATTTATGCTCCATCGTCTCCGTTTGCCTCAAGTGAAAACGGGAGCAGCCATTCCAGCCGAGCCGCCGGATCCATAACCGTTATTCATCCCTTCATTCGTTTGGCTTATTAACTCGCAGCTGTTTCAGATTTATTTGTGTGGACTGAATAATATAAACTCTCTCTGCCTATAAACGCTGTGACCTGTCACCTTCGTCTTAATAAAGCAGCGGGATGAGATGAGATGGTGGTGATGATGATGATGATGGTGATGATGATGGTGATGGACTGAGGCAGATTTTGGAGCCTGTTGTTTCTCTAAAGAAACGATCTCAGCTTTCATAATGTCACCAGTGGAACCAGCTGATCTCTTCCTGTTTGGATTTGTCCCACGGAAATCGTCGATCTTCATGGACGACCTGAAGTCTCCTCTCCGCCCACCGAGCCGAGCACAGAGAGGCTGTTTGGTTTCTCTGGTCCTGTTGGAGGTATTAACCAGCAGGAGGGGACCACGTTTTTAATCTTTTAGATTATGTGCCTCTGGTGGTTTGGGCTTAGATTAAAGCGCCTGGCTCCGCTGGGGGAGCTTTGCTCCAATGCTGTGCTCCAGTGTTTGTTTAAAACCGGTTTCTACCAGGAACAAGCAGCAAGTGGTTTTACTCTGGATGTGAGGAGGTTTCAGAGTTTTAGTCATTGTTTTGTTCTGGCGGTAAACCTGAAAAAATCCAAGTCAGACTCCAAAGGTTGGAGAATCAAAACCTGACAAAGAGAAATTCTATTTTTTCACATAGTTTGTTTGGCTGTAAACATCAAAAACTCCCAATTAACAAATTCCTCTCGACTGTTTAAGATGGAGACGTTTTTGTCCTGGTTGTTGCCAATCACCGCTAAGCTGGACATGATCCCAGATCCTGTCCTGAAGACAAACATAACTTCAGGATGTGGAAACGTCACCAGGAGGTGAGGAGCTCGTTTTAAAACATGGATGGTGCTGAGCAGAAATCCAACATCTCCTGAACATGACACGTCTACAGCAAAGGCACCAATCGCCACGATTCGATTCAAAGCCAGGCTTCTTGCATCTACTGGACATTTGGATTAAAAGGTGACGTTTTGCTGTGGAGATTTGGCTACATGTTTTAATTTTGGATGTAAAAGTTAATAAACTCTACAGGTTGAGACCAGGTGCGTTTCCAGCACTGATTAAATAAAATTAACCTTCAGTAATTATTATTTACATACATAAAGGAAAAACATCTCAGTTGCTTAAAACTACTTTAAAACTTCGGTTCTAAGTAGTTCAGTCTGGTTAATTTTTTGCAGATTTTTCAGAGGTCAGGAATTAAAACTGAAGCTTTGTTACAGTCAAAACTCAAAAAGTTTGGACCCTGATCAGTCAGATATGAACGTTTGTCATCATTTGTTTATGGTTTGCATCTGATTTGCGTGGAAATCGGCCGCACTGCGTTGAGCCGAAGCCTCTCCGGTTCCAGAGTTTCCCTTCACCTCGTGTTGGATCACATTTTCCTGTGAACAACGCGGCCGGTAACCCGAGCCGCCGCGGCCGGGCCGGCACCACCGAGCAGAGGCTCGTCTTCCGCCTCGCCCAGCGAGGTAACTCCAGGTGATCCGAGTCACACGGGCCACGGCTCGAGCCGATTGGCTGAGCCTGCCGTCCGTCACGCAGGTGAAGCCGGACCGGCAGCAAAGTCTGAAGGTGTGGCAGATAGACACATGGTCTCACCTGGGGAGGTAGAAACCAGGATCTGCATGGTTTTAGATGTTTACCGTCTTCTGAAGATCTGCAGCAGAGTTACTGTCACCGTCTGCCTGAGGAGTGAAACCTTTTCCCATCATGTCGTCTCTCTGCGACGTTTTGAGGAGATACAGGCAGGTTCCTCAAACCGAGGCGGACGGAGCGTTCAACTACAACCGGGCCTCAAACAGGCGAGGATTCCTGAACGCCGGTAGGTCCATTAACCTTCAGGCAACGCACAAATTTCACTGAGGTCCTGGAAGGTTGGCGTCGTGTCGGGCGTCGTGTCGGGCGTTTCTCGGCGTCGCCTGCATCAGATGATTAAGTCATGAAGGAGGAGCTGGTTCATGTGTTCAGGGTCCTGAAGGTCACTTGGTTGAACCCAGAGTTAAAGCTTCAGATCAAGATACTTCTGCTCAACAGAAATGCTTTAAACAAAACTATGAAGAGTTCAAAATGTTCTGAATTGTCTTTGTTCAGTCAGTGAACACAACCTGCTGCCTTCAGCATCGCCTTCGTTTCACCTCAGAAAGATTCACGGTTCGTGAATGAAAAGTCTCAACATTCAGCCCATCTGGTCTCCGGCTGGTGACCGGATGAATGACGAAGAGGTCGTCTGGGTTTCAGCATGTTGGAACTTACTTTACATTTTGCAGCGCTGCAGGTATTGCATCTCCGTCCTGCTGCGTTGACTGATGACAGATTCGATCGGCTGTAATCGTTTCCCTCGGCCGGCTGGATGAATCTGGTCGCTGTAATCCATCAGTCTTCTGCTGCGCGTCGGGATTATGCCGTCCTCTCCTCGCAGATTCGTCAGCGGACACTAAACCTGATGCATTGCCTCGGTTACCGTATCGAAGGCATGAAGCTCGTTTTCTGCTGCTGGCGAAACAAACAACCGAATCCAGTCGTTGTTGTCATTCAGCTCCCAGTTACAGTCGAAGGTCAGATTTTCATCATAAACGCCGAACGATTCAGATTACTGACGGTAATGTTGGCCTGAAAAATGTGATGTACTTTTTAAAAATCCTTGTAAATTTTCCACTAACATTTTCCAGTAGATACAAGCTCCTAACTCTTGTATCTAGTAAATTATATTAATCACACAACTAAAGATTCTTGAATAATTAGACCAATTTTACTCTTGTCTTGTTTCATGTACTCGATCAAAATACATAAAATCGACAAACGTTTTTCTCAAAAGATTAATAACATTCAAGTATTAAGTAAATGTTTTACCGTGTTTTGTTTTTCAGATGATTTATTTAAAAATGTTTTAAATCCAACTGAATTGTTTTTAATTTTACCAGATAATGTAATTAACATACCACTTTCCAAATAAATTGGAATAAATTTTTACACATAAAATAACAAAATGGTAGAAGTCAAACGTTTGTACCAGAAACAAAGTTTCTCTTAATTATCCTTTACAAAAAAATCCTTCAGACTGGAAGGACTGGATTCTTTAAACCAACCAGTTCAAATAAATTTTACCAGTTCAAATGGACTCGACCAGTGTTGCCAGGGAAACGGATCAGATATAAAATAAATGATCCCAGAATCTCGTTGATCAATGAAAACGTTGACTTTTAGAGCTGCATCTTGACGGTGCTTTAGGCCAGCTTGACGGTGCTTTAGGCTAGCTTGACGGTGCGCTAGGCTAGCTTGACGGTGCGCTAGGCCAGCTTGACGGTGCGCTAGGCCAGCTTGACGGTGCGCTAGGCCAGCTTGACGGTGCGCTAGGCCAGCTTGACGGTGCGCTAGGCCAGCTTGACGGTGCGCTAGGCCAGCTTGACGGTGCGCTAGGCCAGCTTGACGGTGCGCTAGGCCAGCTTGACGGTGCGCTAGGCTAGCTTGACGGTGCGCTAGGCCAGCTTGAAGCTGCGCTAGGCCAGCTTGACGGTGCGCTAGGCTAGCTTGACGCTGCGCTAGGCTAGCTTGACGGTGCGCTAGGCCAGCTTGACGCTGCGCTAGGCCAGCTTGACGCTGCGCTAGGCCAGCTTGACGGTGCGCTAGGCCAGCTTGACGGTGCGCTAGGCTAGCTTGACGGTGCGCTAGGCTAGCTTGACGGTGCGCTAGGCTAGCTTGACGGTGCGCTAGGCCAGCTTGACGGTGCGCTAGGCCAGCTTGACGGTGCGCTAGGCCAGCTTGACGGTGCGCTAGGCCAGCTTGACGGTGCGCTAGGCCAGCTTGAAGCTGCGCTAGGCCAGCTTGACGGTGCGCTAGGCTAGCTTGACGCTGCGCTAGGCTAGCTTGACGGTGCGCTAGGCTAGCTTGACGGTGCGCTAGGCCAGCTTGACGGTGCGCTAGGCCAGCTTGACGGTGCGCTAGGCCAGCTTGACGGTGCGCTAGGCTAGCTTGACGCTGCGCTAGGCCGGCTTGAAGCTGCGCTAGGCCAGCTTGACGGTGCGCTAGGCCAGCTTGAAGCTGCGCTAGGCCAGCTTGACGGTGCGCTAGGCCAGCTTGACGGTGCGCTAGGCCAGCTTGCCATTAGCGCCTGCAGAGCAGTAAAACCTCCCAGATTTTCCGATTTCCTCTGCTGGAGCCTCATCATGTCTGACAGAAATTCTCTGTTTCAGGTCAAACACAATAAATAAACTTCATGAATGTTCAACATTTCTTTCTGCTTCAGCCTTTTGAAGTCCAGACTTTTACTTCCTGCTGAAATCCCGTCGGTGTTGATGTGGCATTGCCGCCGGCTGCTGCCAGTCATGACCAAGCTCTGCTCTGGCGGTTCTGCCTGAACGGTGTTTTATGAAGTCGTCTTTAACGAAGCGTTTCTGGAGCAGTAAGTCGCTGAGTGCCTGCTGGGAAGCGAAGCAGAGGGATTCTTTTCTCCCGCCTGGCAGCAGAAATCCGTTTCTTCCTTTTTGGTATTCGCGTCGCGACTTCAGCCGTCTCGGGTTCAATCGATTCATCTGTTGAGCTGAGCTCACCTCATCGAGCCGCTGTTGACCTTTGACACTTTGAAGAGAGGAGGAATCGCTGCACAAATTTATTTTGTTTTAAAAGTTTCTGGATCTTTGATTTGAGAAAACATTTTCAGGAATGAAAATCTTTAAAACATCCATGGAAATATTTAAATTTTTTCCCCATTCCTTTTTCTGCTCAACCATCTTTATTTATTCCATTTTTCTCTTTTAATTTACGTCATTTATTTTGCCTTATTGTTCCCTTAAAGCCCAATAATTTACATTTATTTTACAATTGCAAAATGTGTTTCCTTATTGATTTATTTATTGATTTACTGAATTTAATCAGTAACCTTGTGGTAATTATGATCCATCTGATCTGCAGATGGATCATAATAAGCTATATTATGGCAGAACGTCTGTGGGTTCTGCCTCGGCCTCCGGTCGACCCGCCGTCGACCCGATCCTCGCCGTGACTCTGACTCATCGCTGCTTTTTGACTCACTGAACTCGTTCGTGTTGGGAGTCGGGTGGCGGCCGCTGCAGACGAAGTCGGGCTGATGTGTGGATGAGTCATGATGGGCTGGCGGATCCAGAACCGGTTTTGGTTCTGCAGGTTTTTAAACTGCAGCAGGTTCTGTTGGTTCTGATCCAGCATGTCTGTTTGTCTCGTTTCCAGGAGTGTGTGGCTGCTGCGGGCCCCTGAGGCCCCGCTACAAGCGTCTGGTGGACAACATCTTCCCAGAGGATCCCAAAGTGAGTCCAACAAGGTTCTGCACTGGGTGTCCAACTGAGGCCCGCGGGCCGGCTGAGGCCCTTAAAGTGATTCTGTTAGGGCCCCGACCACAAGTTAAATCTGGTGAAAATGTTTGGCCAACAAAATGGAAAACCGTTGGATTTTTAATAATTTGCAGATTTTATAAAAATTTGCAGCTAAAAAAGAAAAAAAAATCACAGTTAACAAATGTTTGCTTTGTAATGAATTTTGTCAGTAGTTTTATTTTTCAGCTTTTGTCCATCAGGGCAAAAAGTTTGGACATTTCTGTTTTGAAGCTGCAGTGTAACTTTTATCAAACATATTTTTAAAAATATTTTTGTTGAAACTGTCGTCATGTTAAGAGACTGATAATCTGAGAAAAGATCGAGCTTCTCTGCCTATGCCAATTAGAGAGAACCAATCAGAGCCAGGAGGCGGTTCTTAGTGCTGTCAATCATTCCCCAAGCTAGCAGTCTGTCATTAATGCTAAGGCTAGTTAGCATAGCCACCGATGACATTTGATGAACAACTTTCCTGAATTGTTGTTTCTGCTCCACTAGCGCGTTTAGCAGGGTGTTGATTGACAGCGCTCAGCCCCTCCTCCTGGCTCTGATTGGTTGTTTCTGGTGCAGATGGGAAGATCAGCTCAGGAAGCAGGAGGTCGATGTTTTCACAGATTATCCTCATACTGTCTGCACATGGCCACAGATTTAACAAATATGTAAAGAACATGTGGTTTTATAAGTCAGGTACTGCAGCTTTAAGGTTTTAATCTGTTTTATTCTGAATTACAGGTAAAGTTTAGGTTTAATTATCACATTTAAAAGCTAATGAAATATCAAGCGGTAGATCTGAGCGTCGTCGGCGTATAAATGAGCAGGAAGTTAAACTCTGAGGCTCTGGGAGGAATGTTTTGCCGTCTGGACCGACCGTTTTCTCCGCTCTGCTTCCTGCCAGGATGGCCTCAGTAAGTCGGACATGGAGAAGCTGACGTTCTACGCGTGTCGGCGCCGGAGAAGCTGGACCGGATCGGGGCGTACCTCGCCGACCGGCTGAGCAGAGACGTGGTGCGGCATCGCTACGGGTGAGGAGTCGGTCCAAACGAGCCAGGCCAGAACCTGCGGTCTGGGTCTGATGGCAGCCATCTTGCCTGTTGCGGGTTGCAGGTACGTGGTGATCGCCATGGAGGCGCTGGACCAGCTGCTGATGGCGTGCCACTCCCAGAGCATCAAGCCCTTCGTGGAGAGTTTTCTGCACATGGTGGCCAAGCTGCTGGAGTCCAGAGAACCGGACCTGCAGGTTCTGGGAACAAACTCGGTAAGCAGCGCCACCATCGGGTCACACACAGGTTGTCACTGCTCTGGAGTGACGGAAACTCAATTTCTTTCTCCTTTAAATCTCCTGTAGAAACCAGTGAAGCTTCAATACAATAAATGGCTTTATGGAAAATTAATGTGCCAAATGTTGCATCCAAAAATAAAAAAATAAGAATTTTCAAGTTATTGTTTTAATTTTCCATTTTGTTTTCAATTTATTGCTTTTATTTTTTCATTAATTGAGAAAAAGAAATTATAAATAAGACAAAACTGGATGAATCAAAGTAAAAAGTAGAAATATTAGAGGCAAAATTCAAAGTAGGATTTAAGAGTGACAGTAAAATACGGCATGCAGAATATTGAAAACCTAATAAAATGTGACAGTAAATACTATTTTTTATGAAATGCATGAAATAAGAATGAGAAACATTAATAATTAAATAAAAAGGGAAAATTAAATTTGAAGAAAAATGGAAAAATCCAATAGAGTCAATGTTAAATTAATACTATTGAAAATGATCTGATTTTTTACTTTTTAGGTGAAATATTAGCCATTTATTTCTCTCTTGCCAGTTTTGGCAGGATTAGTCCTCCATATCCTGACCAGGAGCAGCAGAGACTAAAACATGGAGGACGGTTTATAGATCAGAACCACCTGATGATGATCCATCAATCTGGAGGTTTTTAGGAGAGGCAGCGATGCCGCAGCAGCAGCAGCGATGCCGCAGCAGCAGCAGCGATGCCGCAGCAGCAGCAGCGATGCCGCAGCAGCATCTGGAATGACCTTACAGACGTTCCTGCTCTTCATGCTGCAGAAATCGAACTGCTGCTGGCGGTAAAAAAAACAAGCAGGCTGTGAAGTGAAGCTTCATTTTTAACTGTTTGTTAGCAGATATTAAAATCTCCTGAGTTTTTTTTTTCGTCCCTGGATCAGGAGAAGCGAGGCTGCTTTTGCTATAATTGCACTTTAATGTTTGCCTCCATGTGCTGCGCAATAAATCCCAGAAAATATGAGCTCATAATCCACAAAGTTAGCTATTAAACTGAAACTTATTACCGTATTTTTACGAAATGGGCTGAATCTGTCAGTGGGCTGCAGCCCAGACGCTGGTGGAGGTTTAAGAGCTGATTCTGCTCTCGTTGTGGCCCAATAACACACAGAGGAAATCGTCCTAACGCTGCTTCCAGATCTGTTTCCTCCAAGTCCTCTGAAGGTGAAACAGAAGTAGTTTCCTCGGTTCTGTCATCCTGGCTATTGTTGGCGCTCCATCTGAGCCGCGGGTTCAGATGGACCTGCATTATTTATGTGTGGTATTTATTCTGTGACAGAGGAGAACCGATGCAGAACCGCGGCAGTTAGATTTTCCCATGGTGGTCGCAACACATCTGCTTCACTTTGCTCTGGTGGTTCAGGAAGGCTGCGCTGCTTCCAGTCCATCATCACCAGTTTAGTTGATTTAGTTTTTCTAAACATTGTTTTTGTTGCTGCGATCTCAGATTTGTCAAAGAAGAACCAAAAACACAGAAACAGAAAAAAACTGAAACGACGCCATCCTAACAGAAATATCTTATCAGCTGCGTTTCCATTACAAATATCTGCTGATGATTAAAAAAACCAATTTCCCATTTGCTATGTTTCCATTAAATAAGAAATTAAATTATCTCTTGTGAATAAACTTGTTTGGAGAATAAGTCATTAAAAATGACAGACATAAACAATTACATGAGATGCATTCTTGATTCAGCCATAGCACTCATCATCCATCAGCCAATCACAGGAGACCGTCAGGCGTTGGAGCATCAAGCCCCGCCTACTTTGAGCGGCTACATAAAATCTGGTCGGTGATTTTCCAGGAAAGCTTTGGATTCATCACGTTGGAATAAAACGAACTTTTTTTGAGCTGAGATTTCATGAGAGCTCTGAAAAAAACTAAACAAAACCATCGTCCTCTGACCACTTCCTGTCGTCGTCTTCGATGTTTCCAGCAGTAGTAACATCCGGCTGTTGATCATGTGACTCATATGATGCGAAAAGTGTCTCCATTGCAGTTTTGTGAAATAAATTTTGATGCAGCTGAAAAACCGTCCTTATGCGAACCCAAAAGCGTTTCATCAAGAAAACGTGTTTTTTTAAAATGCTGCGTTTCCGTTGAGCAAATTTATTATTTTGACTCCAATTTGCACAATTCCATAGTTAATGGAAACGCAGCTACAGTTGGGTTTGCTGCTAAGTGGATGAAGGTTCAGGTTTACCTTCAAGCTTCAGAAATCAGAAATGTTCCTGTCGATGTTGCGGCACCCACACTGCGTGTGGGCGCCGTGCAAAAAGGGCGCCAGATCCATTTGTGTAAATGATGTGATGCATCATTCACATGCAAGATGATGATGTTTAACTTTTCTTTGGATGCAATTTGATCACATTTGTTTATTCTTTTATTCTCTTTACACATTTTGGCTTCTTTAAAAGGTAAAATGAGAGAAAGATCCGGATCTGTTCTGCACGTCTGCTGCTGTTTCACTGCTTTATATAGAAAACATTTTATGACCAGTTGAACTGTTTCGAACAAGGCTCCTTACATTTCAATCTGTGCTGCAAATCTGTTGTTTTTAAAGTTTTTCTATGAGAAGGTGACCCAGGAGAGGGAAAACAAGTCGTGGTGGGAGGAGGTGATAAATCACTCCACAGGCAGCAGAACAATGATTCTTATTAAAACCCAAACATCTATCTTTGCTGTACTCCTACCAGCTTATGTCCAGGGCTCTTATGTCCAGCTTCACATGCATTTTGTCGTTTCCTGCATCTTCTGTCATCTGTCTCTGTTAATGAGTCCAATGTTCAGCGAGTTAATAACCTGGACGTGATGTTTCATACCTAATTTATCAACGTTGGTTGACAAATTAGGTATAAAACATTTGATCTTTAAGATTTTGCTCCAAAAATTCCCACAATAAAATCAGAGTTCTGGTTTTCTGTCCATAATTAATCCCTAAATTACAGAAATTCAGATTTTAAGCACCGCAGTGACTCTGTAACATGAACTCCTGACTAAAGTCCATTTGTTTCCTTCTGTTGGCTCCGTCCTCCTGCGGTTTCACACGTTTCCACTCAGATGGTCAGCAAAGTGTCGGCTCCATCATCGCAGCTATTATTAAACCACAGAAATCACTTTGTTTCTGATGTTTCAGAACTAAACTCTGTTAAACTGTTATTAATGTACGAAAAAATTGATTCCTAATTTTTTAGTATGTAAAGAATCACTTTAGCATCACTGCAATTTACAAATGTATACATAAAAGCAGTAACACAACTATAAATCAGGATCATTGTTAAAAACATAATTTTACTTTATTTGGTAAAATTAACTTCTACAGTAACGCCTTGAACATTAAAATATGAAAATCGCTTCACTTATGGAAAAATTAATAATTAGATTGAAAGTGTTGAAATGCCTGAACGTTACTGCAACTTGCAGCATTTTTACTGGAATATTACCTGAACCGGGTGGGTAATTATACAGGAGCTCCTCCCCCCAAGACAGTCAGGCTCCTCCCCCCAAACGGTCGGGCTCCTCCCCGCAAACGGTCGGGCTCCTCCCCCAAGACAGTCAGGCTCCTCCCCCAAAACGGTCGGGCTCCTCCCCCAAAACGGTCGGGCTCCTCCCCCCAAACGGTCGGGCTCCTCCCCGCAAACGGTCGGGCTCCTCCCCCAAAACAGTCAGGCTCCTCCCCCAAGACGGTCGGGCTCCTCCCCTCAAACGGTCGGGCTCCTCCCCGCAAACGGTCGGGCTCCTCCCCCAAAACAGTCAGGCTCCTCCCCCAAGACGGTCGGGCTCCTCCCCCAAAACGGTCAGGCTCCTTCCCCCAAGACAGTCAGGCTCCTCCCGCAAACGGTCGGGCTCCTCCCCCCAAAGCGGTCGGGCTCCTCCCCCCAAAACGGTCGGGCTCCTCCCCCCAAAACGGCCAGGCTTCTCCCCCAAAGCGGTCAGGCTTCTCCCCCAAAACGGTCGGGCTCCTCCCCCCAAAACAGTCAGGCTCCTCCCCCAAGACGGTCGGGCTCCTCCCCCCAAAGCGGTCGGGCTCCTCCCCCAAAACAGTCAGGCTCCTCCCCCAAGACGGTCGGGCTCCTTCCCCCAAGACGGTCGGGCTCCTTCCCCCAAGACGGTCGGGTTCCTCCCCGCAAACGGTCAGGCTCCTCCCCCAAAACAGTCAGGCTCCTCCCCCAAGACGGTCGGGCTCCTCCCCGCAAACGGTCGGGCTCCTCCCCGCAAACGGTCGGGCTCCTCCCCCAAAACAGTCAGGCTCCTCCCCAAGACGGTCGGGCTCCTCCCCCCAAAACGGCGAGGCTTCTCCCCCAAAACGGCCAGGCTTCTCCCCCAAAACGGTCGGGCTCCTCCCCCCAAAACGGTCGGGCTCCTCCCCCCAAAGCGGTCGGGCTCCTCCCCTGAAATGCTCAGGCGTCTTGCATCAGAACTTGCAGGTCCACGTGCCAGATAGATGGCGGAGGGGTTGTTTCAGGTCCTGATGTGATGAAAATGGGTAAACTTTTATCGTTTGCTTGTTTGAAAGCTCGATTTTCTCTGCCTGAGAACACGACCAGATTAAAGCGTCCCTGTTGCTGATAGTCGGCGCCGCGGATCGAGGAAAGCTGATTTCCTGCGGAGATAATTCTGAGTTTGAGTGAAAATGTCAAGAGACTCGTTTTAAAATCCTCCATAATTGGCAACTAATCTTTTTCTCAAATATTTTTCATGTTTTTCACAACTAAAATCCATATTAATGTCTGAGATGAAGAGGACAAACTCCCCCTGTAGGACATAAAAAGCCTCACATAATTAGTTCCTGTTTCATCTTTTCATCATTTCTTTCATTTTCAGGTTTTTTGAAGCAATTTTAGGAGTAAAAAAATTCAGATGTCTTTATTTATGTCTCCTGCCTGCGAGTCGACTGTCAGACCAGCTGATGGGAACATCGCAGGCTGATAATGGTTGGTTTCTCTGTCATGGCTAAAATGGATGCTGCTTCATTATACCAATTAACTTGCATAATAAAGTTAAAACCAGCCCATTTCACTCGACGGCCTTAATGCCTTCTCATTTCAGCCGGGAGGAAACAGAATCAGAGGTTAAACTGCTCTGCCATCCAGCAGCCTGAATTATCCTCACTGCTGCTGTTCAGCCACAATCACCTCTTAGCAGAAGAATCATTAGCGAGAGGACGCCTTTTGCTCTGACTGTAACGTTTTCACTGCTGGTGGAGCGTCAGCGAGTCGCTGCTTCCACCAGCCGTTATGGTTTGAGGAGCTGGAGCTGCTGCCGGGTCGTAGCGCCACAAAACGGGTCTGAAAACGAAACGCGCAGGTTGCGGTCTCAGTATTTTTACAATGAATGGACCTGGTTCTGCTGCGGTCGGACCTGGTTCTGATTCTCTTTCCCTGCTGTTTGGCTGTTGCAGTTTGTGAAGTTTGCCAACATCGAGGAGGACACGCCTTCCTACCATCGCCGCTACGACTTCTTCGTCTCCCAGTTCAGCGCCATGTGCCACTCGACTCACGAAGACCCGGAGACCAGAACCAGGTGAGTCCAGAACCAGACCAGAACCAGGTGAGTCCAGAACCAGACCAGAACCAGTTGAGTCAAGAACCAGACCAGAACCAGGTGAGACCAGAACCAGTTGAGTCCAGAACCAGACCAGAACCAGGAGAGTCCAAAACCAGATCAGAACCAGGTGAGTCCAAAACCAGGTGAGTCCAGAACCAGGTGAGTCCAGAACCAGGTGAGTCCAGAACCAGACCAGAACCAGGTGAGTCCAGAACCAGGTGAGACAAGAACCAGGTGAGTCCAGAACCAGGTGAGCTGAACTTTGGCTCCAACTGACTCGACTTCAGAGGGATTCACCTTGTTTTTATTTTTCTTACTGTGTAAAAATTAAAGCCTAACAAAATAACTTGTGTTGTTCCACATGGTTGATTATTAGGCCTTCTGATGTTTATTATTCAATAATTCAGTTATTTACTAACAGTATAATGTGAGTTTGTCAGACTGGTGGACGCTGGACCCCCCTGGGTTGGGTTCATGTTTCTGAGTCAGTCAGGGTTCAGTTTGAGTCGAAGCTTCATGTTCAGGGATGAAGGAGCGACAGATTAAAACCTTGTGATCCGTATTTCACCTGCCGCTGTGTAAACAGCGTTATAGTGAGAATCAGACCAGACAAGAGCTAAAGTCACATGGCGTCACATCCTCTGAAAACTGCCATAAAGAAATAAATTCACTGTGATCTCAGTGTTTAAGCATAAATAAGACACAAATTGTCTCTTCTTCTGTTTTGAGCTTCGTTCTCTCCGTCGGTAATCAGCTGATTCTCGGCTGCAAGGCTGAGCTGAACATCCAGACGTGTTGAAACCGGATTTCTGACGGAGGAAACGGGTCGCGCTGCCGCTAATCTGAATCCAGCACGGGAGAATAATTAGTCATCTTCAGAGGCGAGGGAAGGTTATTTAGAGAAGTGAGGATTAAAACCCGAGGAAAAACATTCAAAGAAACCAAACATGCCTTTTAGAGAAACGTTAATCCTCAAATAAAAGAGCCAGGCAGAGTCTGCATGCAGACCCAACATTTGGACATTTGGACGGTTTGGTTCCCCAGGGAAACTGAACACGGGATTCTTATCGCTGCTGAACAGAAACAAAAACTGGGCAAAAACCTTTCATCTCAGAAAAGACGAAATCAAGTTGAAGATTCTTTGAGTAACATTCGTTTACTGGTTCTGATCCGGACGAGTCCAGACAGTCAGAGAATCGACTAATCAACTGATTAATACGACTAATAATCATAAACCTGCTAAGGAAACAGTTTGATCGTCACACGAGTCACACGAACAGCAACCGGATGTTACTGCAGGCAGAAACTGTGAAGAAGACGACAGGAAGTGGCAGCATCATGCAAGACATGATGTTTAATGAGTCAGAGTGAAAAAACTTTTAATTGCATTTCTTATTTAATGTAAGTGTTTTTGGCATCAGGAGAATATTAACAGCCTGTGAGATGACTAAACGCTTAGTTTTAGTCTTGAACAATAAAGAACTTTATGTCTATATTGATCATTTATATCAGTATCACCTTTACAGAGAGATTAGAAGAAAACTGAACTTGTTCACTAGTGAATTGTAACTGCAGAAGGTTTGAAGCACCAGTTCAAACCTTCACCTTCCTGTTTCCTGTTTTGGGTAAATATTCCTGCAGCTTCTCTCTGTTTCCCTCATTGAGCAAAGAACAGGAAACAGAAACGTTTCAGGGAAGTGTTGGGCTTCCAGACTAAATATTATTTTATCATCATGTGTTTATATCAACCTAAAGTGACACCATGAACCTGCTTTCTTCAGTGTGACTGAATTAAATCAAATGGAGGTTTTGTTGCTCCTGATCACAGGGAGCTAAAATGGCGGCTGCGCCGGGCGGCTGCTGGCCTCCGCAGAGAGACGCCGTCTGGCGCTAATAAAGATGAGCAGTGGTTGAAAACAATACCTGAAGCCTCTTCTGTCTCATTTACTGAGCGAGAAGCCTGCCGCCTTCAGAGCTGCTCGCTTTATTCGCGCCAGCTGGGACCCAGAGTGGAGGAAACGCTCGGGCGTAAAAATGGACTTTTGTTTCCATGTGTCTGGATGAGGAGGCGGCTGCTGCTTGGGTTTGACTCCATGAGCAGCAGGTTTTGTCCTCCTGCTGCCGACCTCGTCTTCGGTTTAATTGCTCTGAGAGTTTTGTGTCCAGAGCTGAAAGCTAACCTGGTTTCATGGGGTTTTGACTAGGCCAGACTTCTGAGAAACTGTGGGAAAGAGTCTCACTTTGTGTTGGAGCCAATTTGATGCAGCAAATCATTTTAGAAGTTTTTAAACTCATAAGTATTTATATCAAAGGTTATCTGGAGCCACTTTCCTGCATATTCCAGTTTAAATCAAGTTCAGAGGCAATTCAATAAAAACGATTCAGGGAACAAATATCAACTGAAACCAAGTTAAAGGAAAGCTTGCATTAATGCACAGCAGGTTAAGAAAAACCTCATTTATCCTGAAGTGGAAGTTTAAATAAATATCAGAGCATCTTGACTTGAATAAAACAAAGAAGCTGCAGATCAAAACACAATAAAATGAAAAATGTGAAGCTGTTTAAAATGTTCAGTGTCATTAGTGGGAACCTTCCTGCTGATCTATCAGCTCTTCTGCTAACTGCTAAACTTAGAGCTTCTTTAAATTCCACTTTAATTCAGTTCAAATTTAACTTCCAGTTTATTTAGATTCCTCTCAATATTTCCAGTAAATTCCAGTTAAATGGAAAATGTTCATTCTCTGTCAAACTGAATGTGTTTGAAATCATTTTAGTGAAAATAAATGTGGTGTCAGTTTAGTGGCGTTTATCCGATGTGAGCGGCGTCTGCGTGTGTTTCAGGATCCGAGTCGCTGGGATCAGAGGTCTTCAGGGAGTCGTGAGGAAAACTGTGAACGACGAGCTGCAGGCCATCATCTGGGAGCCTCAGCACATGGACAAACTGATTCCCTCCATGCTGTTCAACATGCAGGACGCCGAGGACCTGGACAGGTACGCCGCGCCGCAGCAGCCAGCGCCAGGCTGCCGCCAGGCTGCACTGATGTGCTGCAGCATTGCGCTGCCGCCGCCAGGCTGCACTGATGTGCTGCAGCATTGCGCTGCCGCCGCCAGGCTGCACTGATGTGCTGCAGCACTAATGTGCTGCAGCACATCAGTGCATTATAGACCAACATAACAGAAACTAATCGGCCAAAGAAGTGAAATGATTGTAATTATTGATGAAAATTTAATATTACAAGTTTAATTTATTGTGCAGGAATAATTTTATATTTGTGTTTTTAATTGGAGAGAAAAACTCAGGACTTTCAGTTTGGGGATTTGGATCCATTTAACTGTTTACTTTTACATTTTACTTTAAAAAGTTACAACTTCTCAAAAATAACAGCAAAACTTTTTAACTCAAACATCAAATCCTTCTGATTTCTGTCCATATTGTTGATATTTTTCTGCAGTTACATAGAAAATGTATTTTTATTCCATTTCTTTCATGGAAAGTTTCCAAGGTGGAGAAATTCCCAGAATGTTTCAGGCTTTTGTCTCAGACAGAATTCAGATTAAACAGTTTCTGTTTGTCTTTAGAAATAATGAGAATCGTTAAATAATAACCACTTTATTCCTTGTTTCTGTGGATTCTGAGATAATAAAGGCAGATTCAGTAAATTTGCAGATCGGCGCCGTCTGTTTAGGTTCTTTTCTCCTCCTGGATCTCGTCGCCTCACCTTCCCGTCTTCTCGCTGTCGTTTCATCCGTACGGTTTCCATGTGAACAAAAAGCTATTTTTGGATCCACTCCTGCTGCCGTTTTCTTTCTTCTGCTGACTTTCCTTTCTGAAGAGGCTCAGCTGTGGCGCCGGCGCCCCGACTGGAGCGGCTCGGCACTAGGGTTCTGCTCTGCAGGTGGAGAATACCGAGCCTTCGCGTGTCGTCAGTATCTTCACCCGCTGAAGATAAACGACCATAAACGTTTAGATCAGCTCATGGTTAGAGGAACCCTCAGGGTGTGTGTGTGTGTGTGTGTGTGTGTGTGTGTGTGTGTGTGTGTGTGTCTGTGTGTGTGTGTGTCTGTGTGTGTGTGTGTGTGTGTGTGTGTGTGTGTGTGTGTGTGTGTGTGTGCGCTGCTGCAGGAGGCAGTCACTGGTTCTGTTCTGGTTCTGTTCAGCTCCGTCTGTCCTGTCCGTGTTTCTAACCGTTTTCCTGCAGAAACTCTGGACTCTAAATCCGTCCATTCAAATATATGAATATGTATTTTGGGTGTGAATGACTTGACCTTTGACCTGAACAGTGTTTCCAAGTTTAATAATCTGAATCTCTTAAATTAATTTGAGTCTTGCTGCAGTTTTTTCCTCTCTGGTTCATTTGCTGCTGCAGAAATGATGCTGAAGCCGTTCTGTACTTTTTCCTCCTTGAACAAACGACTTCCTGGTTTCTGTTGGTTTCCCCTCCGACCGGCGGCGAGTCTCTGATGGACGGCGCCGCTCAAGGCCGCTGTGTTTCTCTTAATTGCCTCTCGGTGAGGCGGACGTGTCCGGCCTGCAGAGGGAGGGAGGCCGAGGCTCCGCCGGTGTTCACGGTTCCACCCTGACAGAAATGGAGGCGATAAAATGCCTCCGACCTCCAGCTGCTCAGACGGTTCATATCTGATGAAACCCAAACAGCCGCTGAATACAAACCGGACAAAAGGAGTCAGGAGGGTCATGGAGTCATTTAGAGCCGCCGTCTTTCAGAGATGACTGGACATGAAAAATAACTTTATTTGCTGTGACATGTTGGAGCAGCTCGGTTTCTGATTGGTTCTGCTCTTGGTTCTGATCGGTTCTGATTAGTTCTGATCGGTTCTGATTGGTTCTGCTCTTGGTTCTGCTCTTGGTTCTGCTCTTGGTTCTGCTCTTGGTTCTCATCGGTTCTGATTGGTTCTGATCGGTTCTGATTGGTTCTGCTCTTGGTTCTGATCGGTTCTGATCGGTTCTGCTCTTGGTTCTGCTCTTGGTTCTGATCGGTTCTGCTCTTGGTTCTGCTCTTGGTTCTGATCGGTTCTGCTCTTGGTTCTGATCGGTTCTGATTGGTTCTGATTGGTTCTGATCGGTTCTGATTGGTTCTGATCGGTTCTGATTGGTTCTGCTCTTGGTTCTGCTCTTGGTTCTGATCGGTTCTGCTCTTGGTTCTGCTCTTGGTTCTGATCGGTTCTGCTCTTGGTTCTGCTCTTGGTTCTGATCGGTTCTGCTCTTGGTTCTGATCGGTTCTGATTGGTTCTGATCGGTTCTGATTAGTTCTGCTCTTGGTTCTGATTGGTTCTGCTCTTGGTTCTGATTGGTTCTGCTCTTTTTCCTCAATATGAACCATATTTTTTTAATTTGGACACAAATTCTGACTACAAAGTCTTTTTTTTTTTTTTTAATCCGGCAACAGAAAACCTCATTTTATTCCGTCTGTTCTGCCCAATTTATTAAACCACAACAATCCACCTCCAATTACAGCAGGAGGTTTCATTTTTGTCTATCATTTCCCCACTTCTAACAAGCAATAAGCATTTAATTTCCCCTGAACTGCTGCCGTGTGCTGACAGTAATTGCATCGTTTCCCTCCGGAGACGCGGCCGCCTGGAGTCCACCTCGCTCCCGGCGACGTGATTTACGATTTATCCCCTCAACAAGTGGCTGCGGCTGCTTCAAGGCGCAGGATTTCTGTTCTGAGGGAAATGGAAGAACTCTGAGGGTTTCGCTCCCAACAGAGCAATGGTTGGACGGAAAGGAGAGATTTACACACGAATCAGGATTTCAGCTGAAATAATGACATGAAAATCGAAGTTTGATGCCTCAGTTATGGAGCGGAGGCGAGAATATCGAGAGAAAAACCGAGATCCAGGATGCAAGCAGCAGAAATTGGTTTCCTTCACTGGCACAGAGAGTGAAGCTAAAAAGCTAGCTGCGCTAACCCCAGAGCATTAACCACACAGTTCAGCTGATGTTATGTTGCTATGCTAACATTATAGTTAGCATAAACTAACTCTTAAGTACTTTACTAATACAGTATTTAGCAGAAGCCAATGCTAAAGTCAACACAGTATTTAGCAGAAGCTAATGCTAAAGTCAACACAGTATTTAGCAGTACCTAAAGCTAAAGTCAACACAGTATTTAGCAGAAGCTAATGCTAAAGTGACCACAGGATTTAGCAGAAGGTAATGCTAAAGTCAACACAGTATTTAGCAGAACCTAATGCTAAAGTCAACACAGTATTTAGCAGAACCTAATGCTAAAGTCAACACAGTATTTAGCAGAAGCTAATGCTAAAGTCAACACAGTATTTTGCAGAAGCTAATGCTAAAGTCAATACAGTATTTAGCAGAAGCTAATGCTAAAGTCAACACAGTATTTTGCAGAAGCTAATGCTAAAATCAACACAGTATTTCGCAGAAGCTAATGCTAAAGTCAACACAGTATTTTGCAGAAACTAATGCTAAAGTCAACACAGTATTTTGCAGAAACTAATGCTAAAGTCAACACAGTATTTAGCAGAAGCTAATGCTAAAGTCAACACAGTATTTAGCAGAAGCTAATGCTAAAGTCAACACAGTATTTAGCCGAAGCTAATGCTAAAGTCAACACAGTATTTAGCAGAAGCTAATGCTAAAGTGACCACAGTATTTAGCAGAAGGTAATGCTAAAGTCAACACAGTATTTAGCAGAACCTAATGCTAAAGTCAACACAGTATTTAGCAGAAGCTAATGCTAAAGTCAACACAGTATTTAGCAGAAGCTAATGCTAAAGTCAACACAGTATTTAGCAGAAGCTAATGCTAAAGTCAACACAGTATTTAGCAGAAGCTAATGCTAAAGTCAACACAGTATTTTGCAGAAACTAATGCTAAAGTGACCACAGTATTTTGCAGAAACTAATGCTAAAGTCAACACAGTATTTAGCAGAAGCTAATGCTAAAGTGACCACAGTATTTAGCAGAAGCTAATGCTAAAGTCAACACAGTATTTAGCAGAACCTAATGCTAAAGTCAACACAGTATTTAGCAGAAGCTAATGCTAAAGTCCACACAGTATTTAGCAGAAGCTATTGCTAAAGTGACCACAGTATTTAGCAGAAGCTAATGCTAAAGTGACCACAGTATTTAGCAGAAGCTAATGCTAAAGTGACCACAGTATTTAGCAGAAGCTAATGCTAAAGTGACCACAGTATTTAGCAGAAGCTAATGCTAAAGTGACCACAGTATTTAGCAGAAGCTAATGCTAAAGTCAACACAGTATTTAGCAGAAGCTAATGCTAAAGTCAACACAGTATTTAGCAGAAGCTAATGCTAAAGTCAACACAGTATTTAGCAGAAGCTAATGCTAAAGTCAACACAGTATTTAGCAGAAGCTAATGCTAAAGTCAACACAGTATTTAGCAGAAGCTAATGCTAAAGTCAACACAGTATTTAGCAGAAGCTAATGCTAAAGTCAACACAGTATTTAGCAGAAGCTAATGCTAAAGTCAACACAGTATTTAGCAGAACCTAATGCTAAAGTCAACACAGTATTTAGCAGAACCTAATGCTAAAGTCAACACAGTATTTAGCAGAAGCTAATGCTAAAGTCAACACAGTATTTAGCAGAAGCTAATGCTAAAGTCAACACAGTATTTTGCAGAAGCTAATGCTAAAGTCAACACAGTATTTCGCAGAAGCTAATGCTAAAGTCAACACAGTATTTCGCAGAAACTAATGCTAAAGTCAACACAGTATTTTGCAGAAACTAATGCTAAAGTCAACACAGTATTTAGCAGAAGCTAAAGCTAAAGTCAACACAGTATTTAGCAGAAGCTAATGCTAAAGTCAACACAGTATTTAGCAGAAGCTAATGCTAAAGTCAACACAGTATTTAGCAGAAGCTAATGCTAAAGTGACCACAGTATTTAGCAGAAGGTAATGCTAAAGTCAACACAGTATTTAGCAGAACCTAATGCTAAAGTCAACACAGTATTTAGCAGAAGCTAATGCTAAAGTGACCACAGTATTTAGCAGAAGGTAATGCTAAAGTCAACACAGTATTTTGCAGAAACTAATGCTAAAGTCAACACAGTATTTAGCAGAAGCTAATGCTAAAGTCAACACAGTATTTAGCAGAAGCTAATGCTAAAGTCAACACAGTATTTAGCAGAAGCTAATGCTAAAGTCAACACAGTATTTTGCAGAAGCTAATGCTAAAGTGACCACAGTATTTAGCAGAAGGTAATGCTAAAGTCAACACAGTATTTAGCAGAACCTAATGCTAAAGTCAACACAGTATTTAGCAGAAGCTAATGCTAAAGTCAACACAGTATTTAGCAGAAGCTAATGCTAAAGTCAACACAGTATTTAGCAGAAGCTAATGCTAAAGTCAACACAGTATTTTGCAGAAGCTAATGCTAAAGTCAACACAGTATTTCGCAGAAGCTAATGCTAAAGTCAACACAGTATTTAGCAGAAGCTAATGCTAAAGTGACCACAGTATTTAGCAGAAGGTAATGCTAAAGTCAACACAGTATTTAGCAGAACCTAATGCTAATGTCAACACAGTATTTAGCAGAAGCTAATGCTAAAGTCCACACAGTATTTAGCAGAAGCTATTGCTAAAGTGACCACAGTATTTAGCAGAAGCTAATGCTAAAGTGACCACAGTATTTAGCAGAAGCTAATGCTAAAGTCAACACAGTATTTAGCAGAAGCTAATGCTAAAGTCAACACAGTATTTAGCAGAAGCTAATGCTAAAGTCAACACAGTATTTAGCAGAAGCTAATGCTAAAGTCAACACAGTATTTAGCAGAAGCTAATGCTAAAGTCAACACAGTATTTAGCAGAAGCTAATGCTAAAGTCAACACAGTATTTAGCAGAAGCTAATGCTAAAGTCAACACAGTATTTAGCAGAAGCTAATGTGTGCAGCAGCATCATCCTCAGTTTGACGTCTCTGATGATGAAGGGCCTGTGTGAACTCCGACAGCTCAGATTTCACACTTCAGCTCTGAATGTCACCTTGCAGTGAACTGACCTTTGACCTTCCCGTCAGACTTCTCGGTGCCATTACGGAGATGTGAACTGTGACCTTGACGGTGCTGGCTCCTGATTGGCTGTTGGTCGTCAGCTTCTCTATTATTCATCCCGGTTGTTTCCTTCTGATGAAACTTTCATTTAATCTCAGCTTCTCTCTTTCCATCCCTCCTCTTCTTACTTCCTGGAAGTTTGTCTTCTCAGCCTCTGTGTTGTTATGAAATATTGATTGTTGCGCGGCGCGGCTTGTTGCGTTGCGCGGCTCGTTGCGCGGCGCGGCTTGTTTCTACGTGATGTTGCCGTTTCCAGACGTGTTGCCTGTTTTTCCAGCTGCTCTGCTGAGCCGACAGCTCCTGTTGCTCCTGGCGAGGCCTTTCCGTTTCCCACGTTCGTCTGCTCTGCTTCCCTCCGCAGGTCGGGGCATCCCAGCACGCCGTCCGTCGGGTCAGGAGGGCGAGGAGAACCCGGCGGTTCTGGCCGAGAACTGCTTCAGGGAGCTGCTGGGCCGAGCCGCGTACGGAAACATGAAGAACGCCGTCCGGCCCGTGTTGGTGTGAGTACAACCTGTAGATCTTTCCTTCTTAAAGCAGCATTTCAATGAGGCTGAGCTCCGAACTTTGACTAGGCCACCTCGATTCTTTTCGTATTGAGCCGTTCTGTTGTAGATTAGCATGGCTGGTAGATTTACAAAATATTGGAGGCTAAGAAAAAGCCGTCACTGCAGGGAGTGAGTCTTAATGTGATGAGAATAAAATCTTACAGGTGTGAATTTATCCTCATGTTATTATTACTCTTTGTAATTTACAGCTTCTGTTATTACGGCTTTTTTTTCACATTATTTTGACTTAATTTTTAAATTATAACTATATTCATGTTATGACTTTATTCTGGTGATATTACAAGTTTATTCTCGCATTATGTCTTTATTCCTGAATTATTAAGATTATTTTCCATTTCTGAACTGCAATCGACTGCAGACCGCTCCAAAAGCAGGAAGGTTTACAGCGCAGGGCATTCTGGGTAAATGCTACCAAAACAAACATGCTAGCCTAGCGCTAGCAGGAGAAATGAAAAACACTGAAGTGTTTTTCCTCCAATCGCTAAAATCTGACGCCTCCATTTTTGTTTCTACACCATGAAGGAAGCTGCGCTCAGCGTCTTTAGAGGTTTGTGTGTCGTTTCCTTCAGTGGTTTCTGGTGCAGCGCCCCCTCGGGCCAGGAGGGGAACAGGTTGGTTTGACTCAGAGCCACAGCAGCTGGAGGTGGAGCAGATGATGGAGTTCTGGTTCCTTATTGATCGGAGTTTACTGGACTGTCAGCTGTGAAATGACCACCATGTTGTATTCTTGTGGAGCGCTGTGCGGTCAGAGATCTTCTCTCCTGCTCCAGTAAATGTCTCCTTCCTCCCTGGAGAACATCAGAACCAGATCCGCATCGTGTGAACCTGCCGTTATACTGCTGAGCATCAAGTGTCAGACTGAAGGTGATCAGTTATTAAGTGGATCTGACCGGCTGCTGCTTCCACAAAAAACTGGAAAAACCCAAATCTTTCGCAAAAAAGGCTCCATGTTGCTCCTTAGTGGCTTTATTGAATATTTCCATGCTCATGCAGCCTGGAGTGACACGTTTTCCCTAAATATGTAACTCATGCTTGCAAATTAATTCAAGAACCTTTTACTGCTGCTATTACAGTTTTATAAGACTCTGACGCCTCAGAAACACCGGCGTCAGTTTAAAGTTTAAAAGCTTTTCTTCTTCCTGTCTGCTTTTCTGACCTGGGAGGCTTATCGTTTATTTATCACTGGTAAAAGATCTACATTTCTTAAAGACAGGCAAGGAAACAGAGGAACAGCTTAAACGTCAGGATGTCTTCTTCATGGTTCTGTAGATTATTGGGTCAGGAGGTTGAACAACAGCGGACCGGACACACCCCTGAGGAACTCCTCTACCTGTCGATACAAACTCTATCCTTTTCCATCCACTCATATTTATCTTCAGTTTGAGTGGAAAGAATGAAATATTCACTGAAGTTCATCATTTAAAGGATGTAGCAAAAACAGTGGAGGAACAAAAAGTTTAGTCATCCATCCTAAATACTTTCTTTCCCTTCTGCCTCCTAATTAGAGCAATTTTTATTTATCCTTCTCTTGTTTTGATATTCAAGTTTTTTCTCAGTTCAAGCAAAGAAAAATTAAACGATTTTCTGTTAAGATGAGCAGGTTTGGAACAGAAATTATGTTTTAAACCATTTTCTCTGAATCACAAAACATTTGAAGATTTAAAGAAAACTACAAGCTAAAAATGAACCTTTATGGCTTTAAATGGGAAAAGAAAGATCAGTTACACCATAAATTGTAAATAAAGTAAATTTGTGCGTGCGTGTGTGTGTGTGTCGGGGTCTTTAGTTCATAATCTGTCAGATAATCCAGCGGATGAAGCTACAAATTGGTCATTAATTCGGTTCCTGCAGGCCTTTGTTTCACCTCCTGACGTTTCCCATCCATTCTGTTGACACTCAGTCACTTTTATGACACTTGATGCAGGAGGTCTGCACACACACACACACACACAGGCACACAGGCACATGCAGACACACACACACACACACACAGTGACAGAGAGCAGCAGTGTGTCTTTCTCACACTGACACTTTATTACTGTAAGTGTTTCTGAGTCCAGGCCAGAGGTTCAGTTTCACATCTGGCTCCAGGTCAGGTTGGTGCGCTGCGCCCCCTGCAGGCGGGCCAGAGCGTTGCAACCTGTTAGTGTAGTGCAGGCTGAGGATGAATCTGATCTCAGACAAAAACTCTGATTTTTTTTTTAAAGCGCGGTGCAGTTTTGGGAGCTACGGGAGCCTGTAGGGGAAGGAGCTGCTGGTACAGACTCTCTCTCTCTCCCACCCACCGTCACTCTCTCTCTTGCTCTCTTTCTCTCCGTTTCTCTCTCTCGCTCCGTTTCTCTCTCTCTCCCCCCTCAGATTAAACGTTGACGTGTTGCTGCGGCGGAGACGCTGCGTGAATATTAAACGCCTTTGTGAGCGTTGCGGCGTGGCGAATACTCGTGTATTAAGGCGCCTCCGTGTCTCAGACCCGTTTGTCCTCCTGCAGAACTCTGCAGGCAGCAACAGGGGGGGGAGGGGCGAGCATCTTCAGACTATAAATAGCAGGATTGGGGTTAACGGGGAGGAGGGGTTCGGGGTTTGGATTGACGTCATGAACTGTTCTCCTCCAAGCTGCTTCCTCTCCTCCATCTTTTGTTGCCTTTTCTCTTCTTGGTGCTTCGTCTTTTCTCTCTTTCTTTATCCCTTCTTTTCTTCTTCTTCCTCTTCTTCTTTTTCACTCCAACACCTGATTCCTTCTCTCCCTGTTTGTAGCATTTTTATCGTTTTTGGGTTCAAACTGATTCAGTGATTTTATTTTTCTCAAAAGCAACGCAGCCTGGTTTCCTTCATATCTTCCTATTGTTAATAAGGAATCTGGTTCTGGTTCTGATCCGGTTAGAGACCATGAACCTGCAGTGGATCAGCCACCAGCAGAGCCGACCCTCAAACCTCTGAACACGTTGGTCTAATTGCTAGTGAAAAAAATCTGAAAATGTTTGAAATGAGACAAAAGCTTTTCAAAAAGACGTCAGATTTTGTTTTGACTCCTTAATTCCCAAAGTTTGAAAGATTGTTTCACTTTTTGTTTTTGTAAATCAGTCGTTACTGACATAGTTTAGCTTTTTTTCCCACAAAAAACCTCTAAGGTGAAAACTGACGATAAATAATTAAAAATATTTAAATTCCTGCTGCTAACTTCTTGTTGTGTCTATTCTCTGTGGGATTGACTTTGACTAGGCCTCACCTTGTCTTCAGTCCATTTCTGTGGATTCGTTGGGTTGTTTTACATTCATTTCACCTTTGACCCCCACAGCATAATGCTGCCATCACCATGCTTCACAGCAGTGGCGTCTTCATCATACAGCATCTTGTTAAATTGACAAAAAAATAAATGAAATGTTACCAAAAAGGTAACAATTCTTCTTCTGCACTTTTGATTTTAACCAATAAGGACGTGAATAATTGACTAAATATGAAGAACCTTCATATGATTTTCTTTTATTGTTTCATTTTTGTGCAGGAAATTTGATTCAAATCGGTTTTGTTTCTGCTTTTGGTTCTCAGTCACCTGGACAATCATCACCTGTGGGACCCGAATGAGTTCGCCGTGTCCTGCTTCAGGATCATCATGTTCTCCATCCAGGTAACATTTACTTCAATATTTAACCTTTCAATTATTGATGCAGGATCCAGAAAGACTTTTTTTCTTTTTATGATATTTTTTGAAAATCTTTTCATGCAGAAGAAACAAACGAAGTTTTCAGTCCGGCTGTGTGAGCGTAGCGTTAGCCGCCCGCCGCTAGCCGGTTCACGTCAGGTTGAAGTTGGTCTGCCTGACACACAGGGGGAGCTGCTGAGCAGTCGTGGAGCTTTGATTTTATTTTGTAGCTGTTCAGACTCTGAGGAGGAATCTGCTTGTTTGGAAATAAAATCTGTCCTGAACCGTCGCCACCTTCATGTTTCCTCATTCTGGGATAAAACTCAGCTTATTGGACTTCAGAGGAGATTGAGCCTGAATAAAAATCACTTTCTCCGGTTCTGCAATGTTTACAGGACGCAGCAAGAGAAACTCAAATTATCAATCATTTAATATTTAAAATTTACATAATGCCAAAAATATCAATTTGAGTGAAAGATTTTATATTTTAAAGATCAAAATGAAAAATTCACATAACAAAAAACAAAATCAGGCAAAAGGAGAACATTAGAAATCAGTCTGTTTCAATAAAACTGCAGGTATGTGTCTGGTTTTCATTCAGTCAGTAGAAAATCCAGAAATTTTACTGAAGAGTAGAAACTGCAGCACTGTGAAAGTTTCCTCCACTAACGCTGCAGAAAACTGCTCTCTCTATTTCAGTTCTTCATTCATTTTGATATTTTTTGTTTTTCTCGGACCGATCCAGGCTCAGCACTCGCACCACGTGATCCAGCAGGTTCTGACCCACCTGGACGGGAACAACAGGAGCACTCCGCGGGTCAGAGCCGGCATCGTCCAGGTTCTGCTGGAGACGGTGGCCATTGCTGCAAAAGGATCTGTGGGTGAGTCTGAAAGGCGTCACGGTTCACATCCGGTGTTAATAGAACTGCCAGTTCTGCAGAGAAAAGGTCCGATAAGCCTCTTCGCTGCAGTCCGCTGGAGAAGAAAATGGAAAATTAGTCGGGTTTCTTAAAGAACATTTCTTATTGTTAGGTCTCTAAATAAATGGTTGGTTGATCAAGAGTGAAACTCAAATGAAGCATTTACTTTCTTCAAAAAGACTATTATAGATAATAAAGATAAAGCTAAAAACAAAACATTTGCTTTTATGCTAATTTTGTACAAAAGGAAAAAATCAAAAATTTAATTTTTGTTCCCCTCAGAATCGAACTGCTCCCCTTTTTTCTGTTAAATTATGTTATAATTAAATTGTTTTCTGAAGCATGAAGGTTAGACCTTGAGAACAGCAGCAGAAACGAATTAGGATTTTAGTTCACCATGAAAAAATGTTTCTGTTGTTAAATGAAGGTGAAAATCTCCCACCAGAGGAAATAATTAAAAACGTTCATTAATTCAGAAAAAACCTGTAACTTGTTTCTTCTTCCATGTTTTGGGAAAATAAAAACGAAACTCCTTGTGGACAGGAATGATCCAAGAGTGCAAAGGAAGCGATGTGTTCAACTTTGAAAGCGAAAGCCCGACTCCTCACAATCTGTGGCTCGGTACAGTAAACGCACTGCAGTTAAAATGTCTGCAGCTTTTCCCCTCGACTCGCCGACATCAACAAGCATCGTGGGAAAATGAGCTTCAGCAACACATCCACAGCTGTTGGAGACAAAACTGAAGACACAAAGAGGTTTTTCCATTTTAGCAGATCCAGTCAGAACTGTCTGTGTGCAAAAACAGAAGCTCAGCTAACTAGCAAGCTAACATGTTACATAACAGGCAAACTGGGAATTCAGCTGATTGTTGGGCTAACATGCAAGCTAAAACCCAGTTAGCAGCCGAGCTACGCACAAAACTAAAGACCCAAGTGAAAATATGCGCTAACAAGCTAGGACTTAAGCTAACAGTTGAGCTTAAAGCTAAATTAGAGATAAAAACTGAGTGAAGAATGAAACCAACAACCAAACTAATAGATCATTTTTATCTGAGCTAAGGAGCAAGAAAACATCTCAGCTGCACTGCAAAATAACAGTGAAGCTTTTAGCTAAACTAAACTTTGCTAACATTTTATCTAAACTAAAATGTAGCTAACAGCTGACCTAACATGTGAGCTTGGAGGTGAGCTAGCAGCTTAATGCTCAGCTAACAACAAGTCAAACCACAGTTGGAGCTAGCAACTTAGCAGAAAATCAAAACAGGAGCTAAACGCTAACCTTACAGATGAACAATGACGCAAGCTAGATCAGCTAAGAAATGAGCTAACTGCTAATAATGTAGCTAACAGTCAAGCTAGCGTCTAAATGCAGACATCAGTGACTGATAAATATTCCTCAGTAATTAATTTTCTGCTAAACATTTAGATATGAGGCAGAAACAGTAACATTACCTGTGCAACATGTCAAAGTTTTAGTTCTTTATTTAGTTTATTTCCAACGCCACTAATTAGCATGATTAGCTTCATGTTTGCTCCATTTCTTTCTGACTAATTTTTTCTAAACTGACTTAATGAATCAAAGACTGTTTTGTTCCTATTTCTCAAGTTTCTTGTCTTCAGTTTTGTTCAGTTATTTTACTTCAGACATAAATTCAAGCAACAGTGGATATTTTTAAATATTTCATATGAATGAAGCCTAAATGTGCGTTTTGGATGCATGTTGATGCCGGGTTCATGTAAAAAAGCTCCAGTAATCCCAGAGTAGTTTTAGGAAAACGGAGAGTGACCAGAAGATGCGACGCTCTAATCAAACACGGCGTCTCATTTTTATATTTCAGATTGAAATACTGTTAGAAAATACCAAAAATACCAAAGCAGGACCATGAATTGTGTTCATCTGATGTTCTCAAAGTGAACGTTGTTCTGTTGGATTCTTCTGGTCGCTCCTCGTTGTGAAACGGAGCCGGAGTGTCGGGAAGCTGCAGGTTAGCCGTGTTGTGATGGTGTAGCTCATAGTGGTGCGTAGAGCAGAAAGATGATGTGTTAAAGTAGATTAAACTCTGATTTCACAAAACCAGGTTAATGTCACATCTTCTCCCCTCAGGTCAGAAGTTTTATTTGCTGAGGAAGAATCCGTCTGTCCATTTTAAATTCTGCAGGCTTTGTAAATAATGTTTTTTAGAGGTTTGGGGCCCCAGGGGGCCACAGGCAGCCGGGTGGACCAGTCAGCACTGACCGATAATCTGAGGTGTTGCTTTCTGTGACAGAATAAATTAGGCCTGCCGTCACTTTGAGCTGCACTTTTCTGCAGGTGTCTGCTCATCCTGGAGCTAATTTTAGTTTCAGAAAAAACTGAATCACCTTTCAATCCCAGAACCAAAAAACTGCTGCTGCTCATCTGAACCAAACATTTTCTAATTAATCTGGGATGAAGCTGGATTATTTTAACAGAATCACATTCATTTATTATACATTTTCTGCCATAGTTGGTTATCACAGTGTTAGAAAATCCCAGAGAATCATCCAAATGGATGATGGATGCTTTATTTTTATACAATTTTAAAAGAAAACTCCTTCATAATTTGGATTTTGGATCAGAAACATCATTCAGAGCTTAAATGTGTCACTGAAAATGGGATTTTATGTGACTGAATCTCTTGTCAGTTAATATTGCTGCTTTTGTTTGGCTGGACAAATTGTGGCAGGTTGTTAAAACTTTGCCTGATTTTCACAACATTCAGCTGGTTTTTAGAAAGAGGAAATTAATTATTTATTTATTTTGCCATTTTATGTCAAAAGCACAAAGTTTTAATAGAAATGTTGAGTTATTCTACTTTTATTATTAATTTATTTATTTTGAATTAAACTGGACTCTGTCGAGCCCGGCGTCATCATTGGTTGATCACTGATTGATCACTTATTGATTACTGATTGGTCATTGGTTGATCACTGGTTGATCAAGTGATTATTGTAAAACAGAAATCCAAGACCTGGTCTGGTTTTTGCAGTTTGGTGATTTTTTGTTGTTTTCGTTCTCGTTCATAACCTGTTGGGTTTGTAACCTGCTGGGTTTCTAACTTGTTGGGTTTCTAACCTGCTGGGTTTCTAACCTGCTGGGTTTGTAACCTGCTGGGTTTCTAACTTGTTGGGTTTCTAACTTGTTGGGTTTCTAACCTGCTGGGTTTCTAACCTGCTGGGTTTGTAACCTGCTGGGTTTGTAACCTGCTGGGTTTGTAACCTGTTGGGTTTGTAACCTGCTGGGTTCGTAACCTGCTGGGTTCGTAACCTGCTGGGTTCGTAACCTGCTGGGTTCGTAACCTGCTGGGTTCGTAACCTGCTGGGTTTGTAACCTGCTGGGTTTGTAACCTGCTGGGTTTCTAACTTGTTGGGTTTCTAACCTGCTGGGTTTATAACCTGCTGGGTTTCTAACCTGTTGGGTTTATAACCTGCTGGGTTTATAACCTGCTGGGTTTATAACCTGCTGGGTTTATAACCTGCTGGGTTTGTAACCTGCTGGGTTTCTAATTTGTTGGGTTTGTAACCTGCTGGGTTCGTAACCTGCTGGGTTCATAACCTGCTGGGTTTATAACCTGCTGGGTTTGTAACCTGCTGGGTTTATAACCTGCTGGGTTTGTAACCTGCTGGGTTTGTAACCTGCTGGGTTTGTAACCTGCTGGGTTTGTAACTTGTTGGGTTTCTAATTTGTTGGGTTTGTAACCTGCTGGGTTCGTAACCTGCTGGGTTTGTAACCTGCTGGGTTTGTAACCTGCTGGGTTTTCTAATTTGTTGGGTTTGTAACCTGCTGGGTTCGTAACCTGCTGGGTTTGTAACCTGCTGGGTTTATAACCTGCTGGGTTTATAACCTGCTGGGTTTGTAACCTGCTGGGTTTATAACCTGCTGGGTTTATAACCTGCTGGGTTTGTAACCTGCTGGGTTTGTAACCTGCTGGGTTTGTAACCTGCTGGGTTTGTAACCTGCTGGGTTTGTAACCTGCTGGTGTGACGGCAGGTCCGACGGTCCTGGAGGTCTTCAACACGCTGCTCAAACACCTGCGGATGAGCGTGGACTTCGAGCTGGGCGACGGCTCCAGGAGGAACTCCGGCAGCAGCATGTCGTCATTGCACGGCCGGGAGAGCGACGAGCGCATCGTGCAGAACGCCATCATCCAGACCATCGGTGCGGCAGAGCGCTCCTCGCCGGTTATCCAGCGGCTCTGACCCGGCTCTGACCCGGCTCTGCTGCCCCCTGCAGGGTTCTTTGGTGGAAACCTGCCAGATTACCAGCGAGCCGAAGTCATGATGTTCATCATGGGGAAGGTGCCGGTGTACGGGACGCCGTGCCACACCTTGGACACGGTGAAGATCGGGTGAGTCGGCCGTGATGTGGCGGCGCCCCGGGTTTCCGTGGCGGCGTCGCAGAGTCCTGCTCTTCATCATCACCTTCGTCATCCTCAGCAGAAACTTTAACAGAAACGGAGAAGAAAATAATTTTAGTTGAGCATCTGCAGACATGTAGAGACGAAACATTTTACTGCTGCAAAAACAACAGAACAACAGACTCAGAGCTGTAATTAAACCAAAACTGTACAAAAATATAAATGTTTTGCATTTAAGACACACAAAAAAAAAACTTGGTCTGTAAATTTCTCCAAACGTTTTAGCTTCACCTGATTCAAAAAAAGAGAAATATCATGTTAAGCACCTTTTCCTATCTGATTATTAATTGGTTTATGGATAAACATAAATCATATCACTGAATAATAAAATATTTTCTTATTTAAAGAAATTCGGTTATTTTTTTATGTCCTAATATTGTGTAAAAAAGTGTTCAGTGCTTAAAGGAAAAATCTGCAGAATGATTTATAAAATAATTGATTAATCTTCATACCAATTGATTATTAGTGTCTGTTGCTCTGGACCTCAGCTGATCTTTTCCACGTCGTTCAGAAAGTAAAACTCTCCTGAACGCCTCGCCGTGCCTTCAGCTTCCGGTCGCCGAGCTGGAAAAACGAACATCAAGTAAATCCATCAGAGTTTAGAGAAAGATAATCCCAAATCTAATGAACGCCGTTGGCACTCCTTCCTCCTCTTCCTCCTGATCCAGACAGGCTTCCTTCCTTTAGCGCTGAGGTTGAAATCTGCAGCATGTCAACGATTCAATGCAGAATCACCTTTACATCCTCCCAGTCCACCTTTACTATTCCACCTTAATGTAGTCCAATCCAGTGAATTATCAGCATTAAAGGACCAGATGTTCTGAGTTACTGACTGGTTCTGTTTGGTTTCAGGCCTCAGGGAACCAAGAGGATCCAGACGATGCTGCTCAGTTCCCTCATCATGGTGAGAAACTGACTGAGCTCTGCGGAGCCTGCGACCACTTCCTGTCGTCTTCTTCTTCGTTTCCACCAGTAGCAACATTTGGCTGCTGATCATGTGACTCACTAGAAAAAAATACTGCTGAAAAAACATCCACCTGATCCTAATGCAAAAACTTACCAAAACATGTTTTTCTAAATTGACGTGTTTCTGTTGAGTTTGAGTTTTTCTATGGAGACGCAGGATGCAGCATGCAGGATGCAGCATGCAGGATGCAGCATGCAGGATGCAGCATGCAGGATGCAGCATGCAGGATGCAGCATGCAGGATGCAGCATGCAGGATGCAGCATGCACACTGAAATGCAAACACAAACTGGGGAAAGCTTCATCAATGCCGACAAGCAGAAACAAAGAGAAAGCAGACATGCAGTCTCCAAAAGCTGCGACACCTAATGCATCGCTGTGCATGCAGAAAACCCTTAACTCTGAGGGTCTCGGCTGCAGCCGCATTCAGCTGGACGCAGCCGCATTCAGCTGGACGCAGCCGCATTCAGCTGGACGCAGCCGCATTCAGCTGGACGCAGCCGGATGCAGCTGGACGCAGCCGGATGCAGGCGGACGCAGCCGGATGCAGCTGGATGCAGCTGGATGCAGCTGGATGCAGCCGGACGCAGCTGGATGCAGCCGGATGCAGCTGCATGATGCAAATCGTTTCTGCAGACAGAAACGATTTGCTCCAGCCTGTGGTGACCCAGCAGGCTGACATGGCATGACTCAGGTGGCTAAGGGCTGCTCTCCGGGTCAAAGGTTAAAGCGGGTTCATCTGTGAGGCTCCTGGAGTTGCAGAGTTCAGCTGAAAACCTGATCATGTTTAGTGAAATGTTTGGTGTTTCAGTTGATCCTGCCGTTGCTCGGTGGCGCCCCCTGCAGTAACGACTCGTCTTTTCCCTCCTCAGGTGACCTCTGGGTTCAAGTCCAAGTCCATGTCGGCGGCGCTGCCTCCTCCCTTCCTGGACCCGCTCTTCTCCATCTCGCTGATGGAGGACAGCGAGTTGAGGCAGCTGGTCCTCGAGATCCTCCACAACATCATTGATCGCCATGACAACCGCGCCAAGCTGCGGCATCAGGTAGCGGCGCAGTCGGACGATCGTCCTCCTGCTCTGAGCGCCGCGTCTCACAGGTTCGTTTTCCTCCCGCAGGATCATTCCCAACGTTGCAGCTCTGAAGATCAAAAGGGAGAAAATATCCAAACAAGATATTGCGTTCATGAAAAAGGTAAAAAGTAGAAAATTTCTGCTTCACTTCAAACTATTGTCCACAGATGATTTGTAGGCTTGTTCTGAGAGAGCAGACTCTGTATCCTCTGAACTGGATTCCAGCCTGGAGGGAAAATCCCCCCTGATCTGAGATGTGCGGCTGGTTTCCGTTTAGGAATCCTGCGATTCGCTGACCCCGACAGGAAGTTCAGCCATTTCCCTCGAAACGCTGCAGCTTGATCATGTTGACCTGTGATTCTCACACCAGCTGCAGCCTGCAGAACCGGAACCAGAACCGGTTCTGCTTTAATGGAACCCAAATGTGACTCCTCCCACAGCGCCTGAACGCCCCGGCAGCCTTCCATCCAGAAATAACTGGATTCACGTTTTTCTCTCTGAATCTTTGAGCAGAAATGAGAATCTGTCAAACAGCAGCTCAAGAATTTGGCATTAAAGTTTCAAAGTGAAAAATAAGCTGTTTAAAGAATCTAAAAGAAAAATATTCTGCAGGAGGAGATCTCAGACTCGTTTGTTGATCAAACTGTTGAGGGTTTGAAATGTGAAATAACAAACAAACGACTATAAAACAATGTTTGATGATAGTGAGGAGAGACGAACTTAAAGAGTTCCTTTTAACTCCAGAATATTGTAAAGTATGTCGTATTTGGGCTGATAAGTGACAACAGTCTTCAATATTCAACAACGCTGCGAGAATCACTGTTAAACCCTTTATTAGGAGAAATAAAAGCGCCGCGTTTCCTCGGCTGCTGCCCCCTGCTGTCACCAGCAGACATTAATGTTCGCCATCCTTCACTGTCATGGAGTCGTTTCTGTCCAGCAGCCATTAAGATGCTATTAATGAGACACCAGGAGACGCGACGCTTCATTAACACCGACGCAAACAACCCAAACAGCAGGAATTAGTCTGATCCCTGATGTGTGTCGAGTCCAGAGGAGAACGGAGCAGAACCAAGATCCGTTAACGTGACCCGGATCGGATTCTTTGGGTTTTTCACCAGATCAGCGACTGAATCGTTTCTCAGGTTCTGTTCGCTTCTGGTAATATGGACCGAACAAAATGTTTCCAAAAAGCAGCCGAGGAAAACCTTTCAGAGACCGTCAGGCTTCAGGACGGTTCTGTGCGTCTGCCTTTGGGTCGATACCGGGTCCATTGGGTCGATACCGGGTCCGTTGGGTCGATACCGGGTCCGTTGGGTCGATACCGGGGTCCGTTGGGGTCCGGGTCGCCTCCACTCTTTGCATTTAGCAGGTTCCATGTTTGAAGCCTGTTTTGGTTAATGTTGCTACCGTGGATCCAGAGTTAAGTTTCTTATTAATAGAAATGATTATCGATTGGTTGATTGATTGATTGATTGATTGATTGATTGGTTGATTGGTTGATTGATTGATTGATGGATTGATTGAACAGACTCTTGGTCTGCAGAGACATGATGCACAGCAACACGTATCGAAGCGTTTCCACAGAGCCCACTGGTATCTTAGGAACAGAATAACCTGCAGTGGCTTCATGACGGCAGCAACGTCTCTGAACATCCAGGAGGAAATAAAGGATCACAGAGTGATCACTTGGCCGGTGATCACTTGGCCGGTGATCACTCGGTCGGTGATCACTCTGTGATCACTAGGTCGATTATCACTCGGCGGGTGATCACTCGGTGGGTGATCACTCGGTCGGTGATCACTCGGTCAGTGATCACTCGGTGGGTGATCACTCGGCGGGTGATCACTCGGTCGGTGATCACTCGGTCGGTGATCACTCGGTCGGTGATCACTTGGCCGGTGATCACTCGGCGGGTGATCACTCGGTCGGTGATCACTCGGTCAGTGATCACTCTGTGATCCAGAGTGATCACTCGGTCGGTGATCACTTGGCCGGTGATCACTCGGCGGGTGATCACTCGGCGGGTGATCACTCGGTCGGTGATCACTCTGTGATCCAGAGTGAACGAATCGTTGAACTTGGATCTTTGGGCCTTTAATGTTCTGGTCTCGGTTTCCCTCGCAGCATGGCCAGCAGCTCTACCGCCACGTCTACCTGGGCTGCAAAGAGGAAGACAACGTTCACAAGAACTTCGAGCTGCTCTTCACCACCCTGGCCGTCCTGACCATCGAACTGGCCAACGAGGAAGTGGTGATCGACCTGATCCGCCTCGCCATCGCGCTGCAGGTGACCCAGGATGTTCTCTGGTCCCAGATCTGCTGACGGATGTTTTCCTGCAAACGGTTTTTCATTTAAAAGGTTCTGATGATGTTGCGGGTTTATGATGGAGTGACTTGATACTCCTGACATGGTGAACCAGGAAGTCCAGTAGATATAATCCACTCCTATATAACTCCTCAGGATGTTGGAAAGCAGCAGACATCCTTAGTACCTGCTGGTTTTTCTGTACATGCAGGTCTATATTGTGTAGCACATTTATCTAAACACTTGACAGCCTGCGATGAAGGTGTTAATGTCTGGCGTGTCATCAGATCCGCCACGTCATGCATTATGTAATGCTGCGTCACCCTGCAGAGAAACGTTGCACAGCTTCGTGTTGGCCTCTTGAAGCTGAAGTTGTTGCCTGGACAACAACCTGGTCTGTAAGCGTCTTCCTGCTTCCTGCAGGAAATGGCTCTGAACAACGAGGAGAACATGTCCATGTTCATCCGCTGCGGCATCATGGCGCTGGTGGCGGCGTACCTCAACTTCCTGAGTCAGATGATCGCCAACCCGCCGTTCTGTCAACACGTCAGCAAGGTGCTGGTTGCATGCAGCGTGTTTGTTTTGCTAGCGTAGCTTCCTGCTTCCTGCTGCAGCTTCACTCCCAGGCGCCTTGAGTCATAATTCTGGTGATTTGTGCCTCTTCAGGTGATCGAGCTGAGAAACATGGACGCTCCGTACCTCCTGCCTGAACACATCTTCAGAGACAAGTGTCCGTAAGTTTTCACTCTGCAGCAGATCTAAACCTAAAGGTCAGGATTCGTTGTTTCCTGACCTGAGGAGTCTGACACACGATGGAGCCGCCATGTTTGTACAGCAACTCGCCTCAGACTAAAGAAACATGAAACATGATGTCGAGTGAATCTGCTGTTAGAATTACTTTATATCATGACTCCAAACATTACAGTGAGTTTGGTTATTTTATTAAAAACAGCAGCAGTCCTCCACCTTTCCACCAGAGGGCACTAAATGGTGATCAGTTGACCTTTAATTCTGACTAAGAGGAATATAATTAACTTCTTCTCAGTGAGGAAATGAACCAGAATCTGCTGATGAGACCAGATTTAGGTTTTCGACCTTCACATCCACCTTAGCATGGCCGTCACATTCTGATGTAACGTCTTCCTGTCGTCCTCCAGCCTTCCTGAGGCTTTGAACAAAGACGACAAGCCGCTGTATTTCCAAACGGCGGGCATGGCAGAGTCCCTGGCAGGTCCAGGATACAACGTGGAGAGGTTGTCCATCCCTTACATTCCACAGGTCACAGGTACGACGCCGCCGGCTTTAGCGCTCACAGGAAGGTTCCTGTTGGGATTGATCAGGAAAAGTATTTAAAGCCATTCAAGATGGCAAATGTCTGACATTTTAAAATGACAGAAGTAGCGATGTGTAATTACCTGTCCATATAGCAGCTGTATGGTGTGGCTGCAGAAACCCCATCCAGTGTCAACGACCGGCTGAACTTTCCTCGTCTTTCCGCTGGAATCACCCAACCTGTCACATGATTTATGACATTGAAAATGTCTACAGAGGAGGATGTTTCCAGATCAACGTGTGTCTTATAACTTCTGCTTTTTTAAATATTGCTGGCAGTTTTTCAGAGGTTTATAAAGAATGTGGAACTGACATAATTAAAAACAAATAAAACCCTAAATATCGTCATGAACTGCAGCAGTGTCTAAAAATGATGCACAAGACATAAACATGTTACATTAAAGTATGAAGAGTAAAACCTGAAGTGTTGGGATGAGGTGAAGCTGTATTTCTGCTCTAACTGAACCTTTCGCTCTGTTCTTGCTGCCTCGTGTTCAGTTCTTTACACGGTAGGAAAAATCATCCACAGGTGCAAGCAGACGTCCAGAGGTAAACGCTACACTAGATTATCTAGATTTAGTTTAGCTACAAAACCTTGAGACTTCCTGGTTTAGTCCCTGTAGAGACTTCCTTCCTGCCGAGGATTCGAGCGCTCTGATTGGTCCGCTGGTCAGGCTCCGCCCACATCCTTTACTATACAAAAAATTACCAGAATAAGAGTAAATAAATATTTATATAAAAAACGGACTCAGACAAAAATAATGATCTTTTTATAACCGATCAGGACAAACTATTAAAAACTAAACCAAAACATGAGAATGAATCTGATTATGTTGTCTAATTATTTTACCTGCTTTGCGTCTGGACTCGTTGTGGTGAGTATTTCAGGATGTAGTTCATGTAAGTAGTTTGGTAGTTGGATTGTGTTTGGCACTAATCTGTTTTTATTTTAGAGTGAAATAAATCAGCCGTTTCTTTTTGGTTTAGCTACGCGACTTTCACATCACCATCTATTGAAACTGATGTACTTTATTACGTCAGGATAATAAAGTAGTTCCATCTCCGCGATGTTCACTGCGTTCAGTTTCACCCAGATGTGAGTAGAAGAGGCTGCTGCTGTCGCTGGGCGCAGATCTGAGTCTGGGCCCGAGGAGATGAAATCAAGATGAAAATACAGAAAATCACACCATCCAAATCCACTGGGACATTTTCACGGCTTAAACTTGAATGCAGGAAAACAAACAGAAAAATTCAAAGCTATTTGGGTCAAATCTGGTTTACAGTGATTTTCTTTACCATCAGGGGGAGTTAAGTTTGCCAAATGTGGTCAAAGTTACCAAAAGCACAAAACAGAAACTGATTTCCTCCATTAGCAGACTAGCTGAAGTTTTATGTTCCTGCTGTGAAGTTTCACTGAGTTTCAGGCGAGTTTTTAGTTTTGCTTCCTGGTGTAAAATAAATGTTTCTGTTTTTAGCTTCATGTGCATTTTTATTTCCATCTGCTTTGCTTGTAGCGATATTTTCAAACTCAATACTAAGAAAGTGACCAAAACCGTTTTCAACACTGCAGTGAGATTTTCTGATGATGTTCAGAAGTGACCTGCAGTAAACGATGTTCTTCCTGTTGGAGTTTCATCCTGAGGCTTTACTCTGCTTTCCTCTAAATGTTTAAGAGTTTAGGAAACATAAAGAGTAAATGTCAGTGAAGTAAGAGCCCGGCTTTCTTTTGGGACGACGTTCCTCGTTAGTGGCGACTGCTGAGTCATTCCTGCTCCGTTCGCAGCAAAGGTCGCCGTGACTCATCGAGGAAGTTAATTAAAACGCGCCGCGTTTCTCTCCTGTTTTCACACCTCGGCTGACCTGCTCAGTCAAACTCTGCTGCACTTAATCTCCTCCTGCAGAACAAACAGCGGCGCTCCGGGGCAGCTTTCAGAACCTCACCGGACTCGGTTCGGCCCGGATGAATCCCATTTGTTCCCCTGTGGAAAACCGGAGCGCTCCGGCTGAACCTGAGGCTGGTTTCTAAAACAGCGTCTATAAAACCACAGCTATGAGAAAAGTTCTGGATAAACTTCTCCAGAAAGATTAGTCTGTTGCTTTCTACAAATATTTGATCATTTCAACCGATTATAAATAATTTTATCTTCAAAAATAGTTTTAACCAACAAGACAATTTTAGATACTAAAAGTCAGTTGAACTTAATTTTTATACTTTTCTAGTTTATTTTATGTAAAAGTTGCCTTCACCTGTTTACACAGAACTCAAAGGAAGCAATAGTTTGGAGACCCAACAGACCAGCACTCTACTGAGAAATTTAAAAGCTCGATGGTGTGGCTGGTCTGTTAGAGACGAGGAATCTGTCATTTCTGCTCCAGTTCTGACCAGCATTTTTGTTCTGAGAGGAGTTTGAATCAACAGAGCAGCTGTGAATGGAAGCAGCTAAAAGTCTAAGTTTTTAGTCTCCAGGGTTTCACTGCTTCAGTCAAAATGTTCTGGGAAGAGATCATCACTGACATTTGCTCTGCAATCATTAAATCATTCATTTGGCTCAGACACTGAGGAACAACTTGCTGCTGCAGCGAATGATCAACATGCAGAAAAAACGTTTAGAGAAACCACTTTGTTTGCTAACGGCGTCCATTTTGTTCAGACTGACTTTTTCCAATTTAAAATGTTGGTTCAGTTCATCCAAACGATTCATCACCTCCATATATGGACTGTTTTAGAAATGCTCTCTCAGTGTTGAGTCATTATGGCAGAAGATGTTTTAAAAATATTGCCGACGCAGCGGTTTGCTGATGCGACTGTCTGTTGTTGCAGATGAAGACCGTATGAACCGCAGGAAGAGTTTTGTGGACGCCATCTCCCTCCAGGTGGACATCATTTCCAACAGCCTGCCAGACAAGGTCTGACTCATTTCACAAAGTCTCTCATGAAAAGATTAAAAACGACTTTTAAAGCTGATTCATGTGAAAAGTTCCCACTGAATCACATTGTCTGGGTTTCTCCCTTCAGCAGTCGGAGCTGGCTGAGGAGATTACGTTCGAGACTCTGAAGAAGGCCATCGGTGAGATCATCCAGCTCCTCCGTCATCACAGAAACTAATTCTGTTCATTTATACGTTGTGACAAACTCATATCACAACCCTTCTGTTTGGACTCATGTCTCCACTTCCACTGATGTTCCTGAGGTTTTGTGAGCATTTATTTCCAAACAACCTGCTGCTTCACAGTTTCTCTGACCTTCGATAAATGTGGGTTCATTAGTTTCAGGTTAGCTAACAGAACCTGATGGCTGCTTTTCCCCATGAATGTTACGGTTGAACTCATTACTCAGTCGATGTTTCTGCTGTTTCTATTTCACCAAATTGTGTTGAGTCAGAACCCGACGTCGTTTTCTGGTCTCACGCAGATACGACCGGCTTGGAGGAGCAGGAGAGGGAGAAGAGGCGTCAGGTGATGGAGAAGTTCCAGAAAGCTCCGTTTGAGGAGATCGCTGCTCACTGCGAGTCCAAGGTGGAAACCGGGACGGTTAACAGAACCTGAACATGTGGTTTGGTGATGGAGAACCGGGTCCGAAAGCGTCTCCTGACTCTCCTTCCTTCCTGCAGGCCAACTTGCTCCAGGACCGCCTGGCTAGATCTTTGAGCTCACCATCCGGTAAGTCTTGGTTGAGATCAGGATCTGCAGCATGAAGCCACATTTCAGGATCCCAGAGATCATTTTGATCATTCAGCACCAAATATTAGTGAATACGCCAAAGATATGTTGGTCAACGTAAACTAACGAGAACGATGAAGAATTTAGATATTCTTCATGTTCATATTTATTAACCTTTGAACTGAAGTTATTTATGATGAACTTCATGTTCCTCCCATTTAAACCTGTCAGCAAAACAGCAAAAGTTTTGACTAAAGGCCAAAGTCGGTTCAGTGATTAACGTTTAAATGTCTCCTTCTGTTGATTCTCCATTACCCATCAATGTAAACATAACACAATGTTATTTATTTGGCACCTAAAAATTAACCACAGTATTAAAAGCTGAAACTATTATTATAACTAATTAAAACTAAACAGCATTTAAATAAAAACAACAAATAAAGATCACCAATCGCACTTTAAAAACCAATTAAACCTAATTTTTATGACAAAAGTCATTAAAAAATGAAAGTAAGAGTCAGAAACTGATTCCCTGGTGATAAACCAGTGAAACCAGTTTGGATGTTTTCTCCTGATGATGATGATGATGATGATGATGCGTGTTTCCCCGGCAGGCCGCCGCCCAGCCCGTCCGGCGTGGTTTCCATCTCGGCGGGTCACACCCAGCATCCGTCCATTCCCGTCTACGAGATGAAGTTCCCGGATCTGTGCGTCTACTGAGCCGCTCGGACGTCAACGAGGGCAACCTCAGCTTTTCCTCCAATCAGCACGCCGCCAGGCGGCAGGGAGCCAATCAGAGACTCGGACATGCGGCGGGCTGAACCGGCCGCACGTCGTTTCTCCGATTCACGTCCCTGAACCCAAACGGTCGAATACAACAAAACCAGAACAATGCAAACCGCTTTACGCTCCTCGTTGATGTCGATGCTTAAGCTTCACGCTGTGTAGAAAAACTAAACGATCCTGTTGGATCCAAACCGCCTGCAGGTTTTACCAGCTGATCGATCGTCTGTATTGACTCAGAAAAACACGAAAAGCAATCAGTTCAAACGGCTCATGGTTGGTGAAACGGATCCAGCTTTTATTCCTGAAGCTTTTCAAGGATTTGAAGATGAACAAAATCAGAACTTTTACAATGATTCTTGGATTAAAATTTGGCCAAATTTGAAATGTTAGTATTGTCAAATCCAGGAAGTCGGTGAAATGGGATTTTGTCTGGCAGATTTTCCAGGAATAACTTAGAAATAAACTCAATTAGTTCATTTTTCTGAAGCAAAGTCGAGAACAAAATGATAAAAATGTTCAGTTTTAAAATGACATGCAAGTATAATGAATGTTAAAATGAATGTAATTCCAGTTTAAATCTGCCCTCTGTGTTCAGACACAAAACAGCCACTAGAAGTGTTGGTGTGAAATTACTTCATATTTAGGTTTTTAAGGATAAAATAAAACCTTTACATATTTCACTGTCTGGTGAAATATGATGAAATATTTTAGGTCTGATGGAAGAAATATGTCTTTGGATTTTAATGTTTGACCAAAATAAGCAGAAAAGCTTCAACATTCTGCATCATTAAGCAGAATTATCAAGAATTACAGACTTTATTAACCTGGAAATAAAAATCCAATATGGCTGCCACGTATTTAACCAAGTGGAAGCCATCATTCATTTTTTTCCACCCATCGCCATCATGCAGTTCAGCACAGGAACCACAGGGGGCAGCGCATCACTATTTACGGACTTAAAGCTTTAGCTTGGTGGCTACTGCCTGACCAGCTAACTGGCTAATGATGCTACGGCTCTACCGAAGCGTTTACTTCTAGTTCTCGGTTCACCAGGCGAGTTGGGATTAAAACATCTGGATTATTTCCAGATTATAAAATGTGATCAACCCTTTAAATCAAAGATGCATCGATATTCCTGGATCTTCTTACAGCTGGTTTAAAACGCTGGAAAATCTTAGAGGTTGTTGTCATGGCTGCTAAACCCAAGAGTGTAAAGTTTTTCGAAGTGGGTCGGTTCTGAGTGTGGAGGTTCCTGAGGTTCTGGTCGGGCTGCAGCTGGTTCTGGTTACCAGAACATTCCTCTGGTCTGATCAGACATGAGCAATCGATCCGGGGCGCATCCAGCTGGATCAGAACCGAATCGTTTCTGGTGGTTCTGTACGTTGAGCTCGGATTCCTGAACAGTGAAATTTGATGGTTTTTATTCACCAACCTGAGCCTGTTAAAGCATTGGATTCATTACTTTAACTAGACCCATACCAGCAGAACATCTGTGGGAACGTATTCAGAACGAACCGCTGAGTTCGGGTCCAAAAGATGGAAACGGATTAACATGGGAGTTCCTGAAGGTGCAATACCAACCATGACCACTAGGGGTGGGAGCCCTTATTGACTAAAGTTAAAGCAAATGAACTGACAGGTTAATTAATATTAAAGTTAATCCAGTTTAGTTTCTGAATTAAATCTATAGTGAATATTTTTCAGTGTTTCTCGACGTTCAGCCTGGTTCTTCTCCACCAGAGGATTTCCAGAATCTAAAGTTCTGGGCGGTTTTTACCTGAGATCCCCAGAACTTCAGGTTCAGTTTGTAATCTGAGGTTCTGGTCGAGGACGGGCTGCTGTCCGGCTGCCAAGAGTTTGATCACAAAGCATCGACATCAGTCTAGTAATAATTAATTAGTAATAATTGATCTGTGCAGGTTCGGATCGTCCACCAGCTTCTGTACAGAAACCTGATCCAAAGCATTCAGATCCAACTGGAGCAAACTGAGCCGTTTGTGAAACCCGATCCGTCCAGAACCCGACGGTTTACCGCCTGGCCGGGTCCGGCCCGGTGACTGGCTGGTTTGAGACGTGGCTGGAAAACGTGATGAATGTTGCTGACTCAGCAGATGGTATATTTTTGTACATTTCATGCTTCAGTTGCTGCCTGGTAGATTTCAGACATATCATTGAAAAAATGCTGAATCATTGAAAAAATGCTGAATCATTGAAAAAATGCTGAATCATTGAAAAAATGCTGAATCACCGTTTCTTGTTGTTTGTCGTCGCTTAGCAACTGAATCCAATCACGAGTCTGTCTCTAATCGTAGCGATTATTTTGATGAAAATTAGCTCTTATAGATTTTTAATTTCGGTCTAAACATTTTATTTAATTGGTGTTTTGGTCAGAAATCACCAGCAGACCCCCCCGGTCCCCCACCGGGGTTCAGATCACTCTTTGCTTTTTGCACATAAAGTTTGTCAGTATTAGTTGCTGAGTGGAGGAGAGATCAGCTCTGTCAAACCCAAATGGATCGCGGTTCCCCTTGTTTGCACTTAAAACGGTTCTGAGGCACAAAAACGGTACGAATGGAAAAGTTTTTACTCTGAATGTTCAGCTGGTCGACCTCGAGGCCCGATTGGACCGGCCTCACTGCGGGACGCCGCCGGGATGGCGCCGCCTCGTTTCATGGTCTGGTGCAGCCGTCTGTGTCTTGTTGTAGAGAAACGTCTCGTCTCTGTTCACCTTCAGAGTTGTTAATCAGTGAGTTATGACCACTAGGTGGCGCCGAGGCTCAGCTCTTCCTGCAGGTTCAGGAAATGATGTCGTTTTGGTTCAGGGCTCTCTAAGCTGACGGTGGATGTTTGGGTTTTCTCTTCTCGTTTCCTGAGCTGCAGCAGAGCCTCGGCGTTTCCATCACGTCTCACAATGTGTTGAAATTTAAGATTCAAATTAAAAGTTTCTATTGAAGCATTTCATTCGCAGTGTTTTCTGTGGTTGGTTTAGTTTTCTTCCTCCTCCTCCTCTTCCTCCCCCGGTCTGTCCGCCGGGACTCGGTCTTGGTTCTGAATCCCACCGACCGTCTGCAGCTCTCTGGTCTCGGCTCCAGATGGTCCAGCAGGAGTCGGAGTCTCTTCATTCATTACGTCAGAACTTTCATCACTGCAAACAATAAAACAGTAAAAAATAATTCCAGCATAAAGGAGATTTTAATAAAGGAGATTTTATCTCCCAGTGCAGGTGAAGCTCAAGCTGCTTGTCAGTTCTTCACTAATGGAACATCAGAAACTGGACCGAAGAGGTTTGCTGCCCTGAACCCGAGCAGTCGGCCCTGAGCTGCTCCACTCTCACCTGTCTGAATCCTGAGCAGAACTCGTCTCGGACCGGCTGGGTTTGCTCTCCTCACCGGACCGGGCCGGTTCCGTCGGGGGCCTGCCGGCTGGGCGGCGCCGAGCCGCTGCAGCGCTGCGACGGCAGGATGTGGTTGAAGTGCGCTGCAGCCATGCACCGCGCTGTGGTTTTGTCACACACAGTGACCCCCTGACCTGCAGGCGGAAACGGCGACGATTCAGATTCTGGACGACGTCGGATGGAACTCAAAATGTCCTGATGGACAAAATGTTTTCACAGCAAACATCCTGTGAAATATTAAAGTTCACCAGAAATAAAGTTTTTCCTGTAAGAGAATCCTCTGAACTCCTGAGGTTCTGGTTCTGGTTCTGGTTCTGGGTTCATAGCAGGAAAGAACCTGCACTTCTTATAACAGCATTAAACTGAAAGGATTCTTTAGGTCCAGTTTAATGATGTCTGACTTTGCAGAAAGGAACCGGTTGGTCCTGGGTTGAACTCACTAAACGCAGCCTGTGGGGTCAAAGGTCACACGTTACAGAAAGCAGGTTCCAGGCTCAAAACTGCAACGATGCAGAAAAGAAAAACAGTTTAAAGGCATTTTATAAACCTGAAAGAAACCTGGGAGTTTCTGCAAACAGAGAAAAAATGCAATAGAAACCTGTCAAAGCAGCGATGCATTCTGGGAAAAAAAACTTTACTGAAGCTGACCTGTTGCTTCCCAACAAGCTTCATAAAAGTGACCTCTAAATACTTTTATTTTGAAACAGGTCTGCCTCCCTGTGTTGTAAGCAAGCAGCTGCATTACAACGTTTCATCAGCAGCTTCTGATTTATGCTGAATATGAAAAACTTGGACGGTAAACTGACTCACATCGCGGTTTGTTGCGGCTCTTGCAGGAAATGTGAGCGTTGAGCTTCCTGTCGGCGCGGCAGCCCAGGGATCCGACCTGCTTCAGGCAGCAGCGATGGAAGAAGCAACATCAGATGAGGGAAACAGAAAAATGATGAAAAATGTTAACCTGAGAACATATGTGCTTCCAAAAAACATCAGAAATACAGAAAAAACCAGGAACAAGAAATGGGTTAAAAGACACCAACTAGATTTGATTTTTAATTTAATGTTTCTGCATTTAAGAATCAATTTTTCAACTTTTAAAAACATTGAGCAATTTCAAAAAAGGCAAAAATCAAAATCAGTAAAATATTGAATAAATGAATTTAATTTTATCTATTTTTGAAGGCACTCTGAGGTGGGATTTATTAAATAAATTCCCATGAGGCCGTGCGGACCTGTCCAGCTGGTCCAGAGGAAGTCCCGCCCCTTCCTGTCCGCAGTAGCAGCCGTACATCTGCTCCCTGCGGCTCCGCCCACCGCCACTGCTGTACACGCTGAAGGAGGAGGAGCTGCATTCTGATTGGACGAGACATTCAGCAGCTCATGTGTTAAACGCCTCACCGCCGGCGTCCTGAGGTCGGAGCTGCGGCTCACCTCGGCTGCTGGATGTCGGTCAGACTGACGGCCTCCAGCAGAGACCAGGCGAAGAACAGCACCGCCCTCTTTGGACCTGGCTCCGCCCTCTTTGGACCTGGCTCCGCCCCTAATGACTCTGTACTTCTAACTTTGTAGCTGGCAGCCATCTTGGTAGGCATATGGAACTGTCATGGCAGTTGGAATAGAATTATGGTTCATCTAAGTCTTGTGCTGCGCTGCCTACCAAGATGGCGGTTCAGTGACTTCAGGTTCACTTCTGGTTTTATGTATGAAACCCTGAGCTGCGTCCTGTTTGACAGCCGTACCGTCTTCGTCCTCCTCTTCTTCCTCCTCCTCCTTTTCCTCCTCCTGTGTTGTGTTTCATGTCATAAAAACAAATCAAGCTCATTGAAAATAGAAGGAAAAATAGGAGCAAACTTCTACCCAAAAATTCTTCTAGGGTTTTTTTGGAAGATTTTCAACTTGAAACTCAGAAATTTCAGCTTTTTCAAATTGTAAAGATTTTTTAAAGACTTTGGAAAATCTGGAAAAAAAAGTTTTCAAGCAAATTTTAAACATTCTAAATTTCTGAGATTAATCTCAGATGTTTTTGGTGATAATTTACTCCTTTGTTTTTCTATCTACATTTTCCTTATTATGCCGTTTGCAATATTATAGAACAGCAGTGCGTCTGTGTAGGTGAAATTACCCTCCAGGCCACTAGGGGAGTCTAGTGTGGCTAAAATCACATCTGTCAACATGCTGCAGCTCAGTACAGTGACAGACTGAGTCCTGTTAAATCAGGCATGCTGTCATTAATTAGGTCAAATCCTGTAATATTTGGTTGCTGACTCCCCCTAGTGGTCTGGAGGACTGAAGGAAGTTTGCAGAATTTTCCCCTTTTTCTTCCATTTCCTGCAGTATTATTTGTTTTGGAGTTTTTATCCTTCATGTGTTTTGCAGCCGTTGACAGATTTATCTTCCTGAACAATCGAACATCATGATCTGATCCTCAGCGCGTCTACAGAAGAAACAGGAAGTACTAGTGACCCTGAGATGACCTCTGAGATGACCTCTGCCCTGCTTCCTCCTCTGAAGGTGCAGCTGGAGCAAATGTTAAGCTCATTCACTGCTGGCAGCATATTAAAGTTTCTCCTGATGAGTGCCAGGATTCCCGGAGCCTCAGGGCGTCGTTACAGACGCAGTGGAGAGGAAAACCGTTTCTCCACCTGCTGCAGGTTTTCATCAGGGAAACGGCGCCGATGACCCGGCAGTCAGAACCTGATTTTATGAAGCTGCAGTCAGAACCTGCAGATTGTGCTGGACATGATGGGAAAAGTAAATCTCAGCTCACTTTATTCCATATCCAGACTGAGTTTCAGTGATGAACCAAGTCGGACATTACATCAAATGTTTATCATCAAATGTTTATCATCAGATGTTTATCATCAAATGTTTATCATCAGATGTTTATCATCAGATGTTTATCATCAAATGTTTATCATCAGATGTTTATCATCAGATGTTTATCATCAAATGTTTATCATCAGATGTTTATCATCAGATGTTTATCATCAAATGTTTATCATCAGATGTTTATCATCAGATGTTTATCATCAAATGTTTATCATCAGATGTTTATCATCAAATGTTTATCATCAGATGTTTATCATCAAATGTTTATCATCAGATGTTTATTATCAAATGTTTATCATCAGATGTTTATCATCAGATGTTTATCATCAAATGTTTATCATCAAATGTTTATCATCAAATGTTTATCATCAGATGTTTATCATCAAATGTTTATCATCAAATGTTTATCATCAGATGTTTATCATCAAATGTTTATCATCAAATGTTTATCATCAGATGTTTATCATCAAATGTTTATCATCAGATGTTTATTATCAAATGTTTATCATCAAATGTTTATCATCAGATGTTTATCATCAGATGTTTATCATCAAATGTTTATCATCAGATGTTTATCATCAGATGTTTATCATCAAATGTTTATCATCAAATGTTTATCATCAAATGTTTATCATCAGATGTTTATCATCAAATGTTTATGTAACTGAAGCAACTGTATTTTTATTTGCATGGGTTTTCAGTGGTTTGAGCATTTCTTGTTTACCGGCTCCATCCAGCAGCGAGTTCCTCTGAGATGCTGTGCTGAGACCCGACGGCGCGGCGCCAGCAGCATTATGGGATGTCTGATCCATCCCATAATAAACACCAGCAGGGCTCCATGGAGACGGCGGCCCGTTGGGGGTCGCTCTTTCATGGACCCACTGGACCTGATCTGCAGCAGATCCAGAACATTTCAGTTTTAAACAGTGGGAAACGTTTCATCATCCTGAGCAGGGGAGCTCCTCTGGGCTGTGTGCTTAGCCCCGCCCCTTTCACACTTCAGACCAATCACCGCTCAAACGAGGCGACGATCCGGTTCTGAACACCAACACAACAAAGACTATTGTTGTTTGACCAGCCTCCTAAAAATGGTGAGGAAATGGAGGCTGTTGACGGCAACAGAAAACCTGAGATCAGCTGTTAGCGCCTCCTGGAGAGGAAAAGAATCACTGCAGCTTTTCATTCAAACTCAGAAACAAACATTTCACTTTTACTTCTGAGCATTTCTGACCCAATCAGGAGGATTTAGAAAAACTTTAACGAACATCTGTAACAAACACACGTTAGCATGAGCCTCATAAAAACATGTAACATGAAAACGCTGCAGGAATCAGTAACAATGGATCCATCTAATGAAGACAGACTGGTTTCCATGTTTTATCTGGCTCACCAGGACCCGATGGACCCGATGGACCCGATGGACCCGATGGACCCGATGGACTGACTTTTGCAGGACTCTGGGTCGTCAGGTCTTCAGCTCGGTCCTCCCAGTCCATTTCTCTTCTTCTGCCTCTTCAAGGCCTGGAGATGCAGAGATTGGAAACGTCTGAGGCAAGTGAGTCACTGAGTGGGAAGAGAAATGAGTTCTGGTGCCAGGAAATCTGTGGGACCATCAGGTCCAAATGGAAAAAGACCCAGAAAATAAAACCAGGAGCTTTAAACCATCAGAGATCAAACTGTGGAGTTTCTGCTGCCGTTTCCTCCGACTCTGCAGGAAAAGATTCACATGCAGCGAAACTTCAGTATTAAAACAGATTCGGTTCAGAGAAGCAGGAAAAACGTTTTCAGTTCAAATCCGGTTCTGTTGCACGGCGCCGTTCCTCTGATCCTACCAGGACGGGTCCGGAGGACGGGTGGTTCTGGTGGTTCTGTTGGTTCTGATGGTTCTGTTCTGGTGGTTCTGATGGTTCTGGTGGTTCTGTTGGTTCTGGTGGTTCTGTTCTGGTGGTTCTGTTGGTTCTTGTGGTTCTGTTCTGGTGGTTCTGTTGGTTCTGGTGGTTCTGATGGTTCTGGTGGTTCTGTTGGTTGTTCTGATGGTTCTGGTGGTTCTGTTCTGGTAGTTCTGTTGGTTCTGGTGGTTCTGTTCTGGTGGTTCTGTTCTGGTGGTTCTGATGGTTCTGGTGGTTCTGATGGTTCTGGTGGTTCTGTTGGTTCTGTTCTGATGGTTCTGGTGGTTCTGTTGGTTCTGGTGGTTCTGTTGGTTCTGGTGGTTCTGATGGTTCTGGTGGTTCTGATGGTTCTGGTGGTTCTGTTCTGGTGGTTCTGATGGTTCTGGTGGTTCTGATGGTTCTGGTGGTTCTGTTCTGGTGGTTCTGATGGTTCTGGTGGTTCTGATGGTTCTGGTGGTTCTGATGGTTCTGGTGGTTCTGTTGGTTCTGGTGGTTCTGATGGTTCTGGTGGTTCTGATGGTTCTGGTGGTTCTGATGGTTCTGGTGGTTCTGTTGGTTCTGGTGGTTCTGGTGGTTCTGTTGGTTCTGATGGTTCTGGTGGTTCTGTTGGTTCTGGTGGTTCTGATGGTTCTGATGGTTCTGATGGTTCTGGTGGTTCTGTTGGTTCTGTTGGTTCTGGTGGTTCTGGTGGTTCTGGTGGTCCAGTGATGAATTCTCCGTCCAACCCAGCCGGATTCCTTTGGGTTTCCACAGTACCGATCATGGCCCGGTCCGGTTCTGACGGTAATATTTGATACAGAACCAAAAAATCAACATAAATGATCAGATCTGTGCTGCAGTCCAGTTGCCATAGAAACCTGTAGCTCAGCTCAATCAATAATCTAAAATTTGTTTAATATTAATATTTAATATTTAATATTTAATATGTTTGTTCAATACTTTGGTCAGTTTTGTCGTTTAATGAAGCTGGTTTGGTTATTTTTGTCATTTCATTTCATTAATACATTCCATCATGTTTTCCTACAACAATAATAATTTATTATGTAAATATACATAAATACACAAATAATGAGACGCTAAACTCAAGTTAAAACAACTGATTTCCTCTCAAACAGAATGAAAGTTTATTATTATGGCTGTTCACCTGCAGGCGGGCCGGCGCCGGACGGCCGCTCTGCTGCTGGGAGGACATCTGGACAGGAGGAGGACGGTTAGAGTCCAGCAGGATTTAACTGAGTTCGTCCTTCAGAGGTGGAAGAATCGTCGTGTTCTGGTCGGTTCCGGTCAGTTCTGGTCGGTTCTGGTCAGTCTGGTCGGCTCCGGTCAGTTCTGGTCGGTTCTGGTCAGTTCTGGTCGGTTCCGGTCAGTTCTGGTCGGTTCCGGTCAGTTCTGGTCGGTTCCGGTCGGTTCTGGTCAGTTCCGGTCGGTTCTGGTCGGTTCCGGTCGGTTCTGGTCGGTTCCGGTCAGTTCTGGTCGGTTCTGGTCGGTTCCGGTCAGTTCTGGTCGGTTCCGGTCAGTTCTGGTCAGTTCCGGTCGGTTCCGGTCAGTTCTGGTCGGTTCCGGTCAGTTCTGGTCGGTTCCGGTCAGTTCTGGTCGGTTCTGGTCAGTTCTGGTCGGTTCCGGTCGGTTCTGGTCAGTTCCGGTCGGTTCTGGTCGGTTCCGGTCAGTTCTGGTCGGTTCTGGTCGGTTCCGGTCGGCTCCTGCAGGACGCCTGCCTCGGTTTTCAAAGAGAAAAACCTCCTGCTGCTTGTCTAACTTTTCTCTGTGACGTTGACTTGTCCACTTTAATGACCTCCACTTCAGCTCAGCCTCTCGCTGCTGCTGCTATTTTTAGACTCTCTGCTCTGAATCAGGATTTTCTCCTCCCAGATGAACGCGGGCAGGAAGCTGCAGGATGAGACGTCAGGAGGTCACTGTTGAACTGGCTGAGGTGTGAATCAGCCGCTTCCTGCGGTCTGACCCGGTCCAGACGTGACGCAGCGTCCAGAGCCGAGCGGAGGCTCCGTCCTCTCAGGCTCACCTGTTCACCTGTTCACCTGTTCACCCTGCGCCGTGACGCCACCAGCCAATCTGAAACCAGAACCACACTAATGACGGATCCCGGCCGCTGACCGGACTCCGACCCGGATCAGAAACATGTGAGTCAAGCTGCTGCAGAAACACGGCCCAATTAACAGAACCAGAATTTAACTGGACGATGCGTCTTTTATTGAAAGAGCAGCATCAAACCCAGAAGGACAATTTCAGAAACTTAAACCATTCAGGAACGTCTGGAGCACCAGTGAAACCAGTCAAACACCAGCATACAGTGACCAGGAATCTGGAGTAGAGGTCAAGGGTCAGGTGAACCTTTTCTAGCCTCAGAGCCCTCCCAGCTAAAGCACGGCAACAGCACCATCATGCTGTGGGTTGGTTCACTTCTGCATTTATTGTGTTTTCTTCTCAAACAGCCAAAGAGGCGAATTATGTTCACAGATGCCAAGTGATGCATATTTTACACACACTGAGGATCAAATTGTAGCAATTTGCTGCCATCTAGTGGCTGGAACCTAATCTGACAACTTGCAATCTAAATACATAAATCAATATTTGTAGTTTGTAAAATGAAACAGTAAAAATGAACTGCAGTAGTTTGAGTTAGTTTGTCTGTCAGAAAAAAATGGTTCATTTTTCAAAGTTATTAATTTATAAATGTTTGACGCTAAATATTTATATCTAATATAAATGTTTATTATGAAGAGATTTAGTGAACTAAATACTTTGGAGCCAAATAGTTGGTCAGCAAGTTAATATTTAGTTCAAAGTTACATATTTATCCTGCTAACTAAATGTTTAGTTTGTCTCCAAACTAAAACTAAACTTACGGTCACATTCACAAAACCTCTGCTGACAGGAGTCACCTGCGTCTGCAGGGAAGAGGAACCATGAACCCAAACCCTCAGGAAGAACCTCCAGGTTCTGTTCGGTTCTGTTCGGCTCTGTTCGGTTCTGTTCGGTTCTGTTCGGTTCTGTTCGGCTCTGTTCGGTTCTGTTCGGTTCTGTTCGGCTCTGTTCGGTTCTGTTCGGTTCTGTTCGGCTCTGTTCGGTTCTGTTCGGCTCTGTTCGGTTCTGTTCGGTTCTGTTCGGTTCTGTTCGGTTCTGTTCGGTTCTGTTCGGTTCTGTTCGGTGTCTCACCGCAGCAGCTGCTTTCTGCGCGGCAGGACAAGTTATACGGAGGCAGAGGCAGCGGCTGCCTGCAGGGGGCAGCACTCTGGTAGCACAGCCTGTGATCCGCGCAGCAGCTGCAGCAGAAGAAACAACAAACAGCAACTTGAGCAGAAAACCCAAAACTCCAGAAGAGAAGCAACAATTTGATGTGTTGATACTAAAATAACAGAAAAACATTCCAGAGGAAACAGGAAGACGGAAACATTCCCAGTGTGAAACAAGACATGACAACTGCTGCGTACAGTGGAGGAGGGGTGATGCTGTGGGGCCGTTGCTCTGCCTCATCAGGCTGCATAAGAATCACCTCTGACAGAAAAACTGACAACGAATCATTAATCAGCAGAAAAATACTCCAGACGAGAAAACAGAACATTTTCTGGAACATTAGTTTGATTTGATGGTTATTATCCGTCACCAATATTTGCTGAGTTTGTTTTTAAATGAAAGATTCTCCAAAAGAGAAAAAGTTTCTGAATCATTTTTGTAAAGAAAACATGAACTACGATCAAACCAGAACGTTAAAGAATTTAATGTTCTGACATTTTAGATCTGATTTTCATCTAAAATGTGCTTCTCTCAGTTTAAAATAGTTTTTTCTTTTTTGCTTTCAGTAAATATCCGCTAATTAAAGTAAAGATGAAAGTCCTGCAGGCTGTGATCCGGTTCGGCTCGTTGAACCTTCAGCTCCAGTCCTTCATTAGGATTAATTCAAGCAGCTTGTGTGGTGACCGTTAACATGCCTGAAGTTTATTGTTCCAAATACAAATAAAACTATAATAATAAAGGAAGATTCTCACCAATTAGACGACCTGCGTCTGGGCTGCTGCCCTCCGGGTCCGGACAGAACGCGGCGCTGCCGGAGAGCGCTGCAGGAAAAAAGAGGAGATTTAATTCATGCAACATTTAACACATCAGCAGTTAATTGATTAATCATTGTGTGATTAGTGTAATTACAGAAATAAAGGAAAGCATGAGCACAGAGAGGCAGCAGCCAGCCTGCAGCTCAGTGATTGGGTGAAACTCACTGCAGGAAGCCGCCGGCAGCATGAAGATCCACAGCAGAAACATGATGAGATCCTGCAGGGAAAATCTGATTGGAAGAACATTAGAACCACAATAAAACACGAACAAAACGAAAACTAAAAAAGCTTTTATTGGGGAAAAACGGCAGCTTCAGAGCAGCGATCACACCGAACCGGCTCCTCAGATATGAGACGGTGACCCCACAGTCACCATCTGTGACCCCAAACGGCGTCGCCTCCGACTCCCTCCAGAGATAAAAGGCAACAAAATGGACATAAAAATCAGCTCCACTGGAGCCAGACCGACATGTCGACATGCTACCAACACAGCTTTTAGCATAAGCTAATGATAAAACGCTCCTGAAAACACGAAAGCATTAATTCCACTGTGTGTCAATGACTCCAATGGTTTTGCACTGAATCCAGGACGGCTTCTGTTTCAGGAAGTGACTCAGATTTACCTAAATTCCTGCTCCAGTTTGTTCAGGTGACGTTTCCTGTAATGTTTTTATTTGGTGCAGAGAGAACAGGAAGCCAGCAGATCATCACAGCCATCAGGGAGGAGGAGGGAAATATCGCAGCTGCTTTCTGCCGGGCTGTAACAGAGACCTGCATTTACTCCAGCATCTCACACCAGCTCCATAAATCACCCCCATCACCGTAATGATCACTGCTGCCGCGCCAGACTAGACCTTCAGCGCCTACTGCATCAGCGGATAATGGCTGCAAACCGCTCAGCCCACCTGTGGCTCTGCTCCACGACACCAACAAGTGGCTTGTTGATGCTTCACAGAGCCGTCTGGGTTTCACCTGGAGCGGGAAGCGATGCGACTGCCTCTGAGGGGGGGCTAACGCTAACACTGCTACACTTTACCTTTATTGTCAGCTGAAGAGTCTGAGCCTCCCTGTTAATGGAGGAGCGGCTGCTGAGGCACACAGGAGCTCCAGCCCTGTGTGCCTCAGCCACACTTTACATCAAATATGATTCATATGACAGCCTGAGGCAGCGTGCTGAAACCATCCGACAGGTTTGTATTTTGGACATTTCGGCACAAACGTTTGATACCAACAGCCAAGCACGGTGGTGGAGGAATGATGACTGAGGGGGCTGAGCTGTCCCTGCATACTGTGAGTAATTTAATCCAGATTTTACACCTAAACCAGAGAAAATACATCTGATTTAAGGAAAAATGGCAAAAATCAAGCATAAACTAAAACTAAAGATGTATTTTAGAAGGAATGAAAGAAATTCATGTTTGGACTTTGAGAAATTTTCCTCATTTTCATGTAGCAAACATCAAACTCCAATAAAATCATGTTGCCACCAGTGCAGAGCTTCCTCAACAATGGCAGCAGGTGAAGAAAGGGTAATAAAGAAACCACTTCTGTCCAAGGAAACCCTGACTGACTGGAACAGAAATACTTGGATGGAGGGCGGAGGCCTCGGGGAGGCCTGGCCGATGCCTCGGGGAGGCCTGGCCGTTGACTTAGGGAGGCCTGGCCGATGCCTCGGGGAGGCCTGGCCGATGCCTCGGGGAGGCCTGGCTGATGCCTTGGGGTTGTTTCTCCTGACTGTTTCCAACATGTGGAGAAAAAAACCAAGAGTTTCCAGCAGCAAAGGTTCAAAAATGTTACCAAAGAGCAACTTTTCTGGCATTCCAGGAGCAATTTGGTGAGAAACTGAAGCAGTTCTACTGAAAACCCAGAGAAAAGTTCTGAAAAATGAACAAACTGATCGACTCTAAGCACTAAAAATGGGTCGACCTGCCAGGATTTGGTCCCAGGAAGAATAAACTCTAGACTTCTGGAGAATCTTCTGTCTTAACCTGAAGGTTTCCTGCAGATTTTGTTCATTGGTTTGTTTTCTTAAAGTGACTCGACCTCGTCTGCCTGATCTGCTACTCAGTCGACCTCCAAACGAATCCAAGGACAGAAACATCCAGAGGATCTGCGGGAACTTCCTTCAGCTAAAACTCAACTTATTGTTAAACATCAGCTTAAATGTTCACAGAACATGTTTAAAGAAAAAAAAACAATATTAACATCCATTTCATGCATTAGTCACACAAACTGTAAGGTCTTACCTGACTTGTCTTCCAGCTGCAGACGTTTGTTCCTTGGCTCTTGTCCCTCCAGTCAGACACGTCCAGCTGAAGTGGGTCAGCCTCCCAGCAGAACCAGTCCTCAGCTGCTTTAGCTGTTTGTCTCTCCGACCCAAAGAGGAGGGAGCCTCCAGCTCCTATTGGCTATCGGGTGACACCTGAGCAGAAGCTGATCCCGGTCCGGTTCCTGCGCAGGTACGTTGGGTTTTTTATAAAAGTGGGCGGGGTCTGGCAGGGGGATCCACAGAGCCGCCTTTGTCCAGCAGGGGTCCGGATCTGCGACCCGGGAGGATCAAACGGGTCTCATCTGATCCTCCCAGGAGTTCAGATCAATGAGTGCATCAGGAGGGGAGGTGCTGGGGCAGCAGGGTGGGGCAGCAGGCGGGGGCAGCAAGTTGGGGCAGCAGGCGGGGGCAGCAGGTTGGGAAGCAGGCTGGGGCAGCGAAGCTTTGAGTCGGGGAGGCCTCAAAGCCAGATCCAGGAGTAACAGATCTGAAGGCTGTTCATGAAAATCTGACTCGTTTTTAAGATCCAAAGTAAAAAAGTGTCCAACGTGAAAAGATCTATAGCTTTTCAAAGAGCTGCTTTATTTACATTTGTTTAATTCAATCTATGAAAAAGAAATGTTAGTTTGGATGAAAGAAATAGTGAAGCGATTCCCTCAGAACTGCTGGATGAAAACCAAAGAAAATCAAGGAAGACGCAGTTTGGACCCGTCATGAGATTTAATGGACGTTTTTTATTCTAATAAGACTAATATCCTGCTGCTGCAGCAATCCTGCTGCTGCTGCAGCCACCCTGCTGCTGCAGCTATTATCCTGCTGCTGCTGCAGCTATTATCCTGCTGCTGCAGCCATTATCCTGCTGCTGCAGCTATTATCCTGCTGCTGCAGCCATTATCCTGCTGCTGCAGCTATTATCCTGCTGCAGCCATTATCCTGCTGCTGCAGCCATTATCCTGCTGCTGCAGCCACCCTGCTGCTGCAGCCATTATCCTGCTGCTGCAGCCACCCTGCTGCTGCAGCCATCATCCTGCTGCTGCAGCCATCATCCTGCTGCTGCTGCAGCCACCATTTGTTGTAATGAATAGAGGCTCACACTCCAAATTCTTAACAAAAACCTCATTTTCTTCTAAAATGTTTATTTTCCAGCTGAATTATGCAGGATGTTCATCAGCAACAGACTGAGATTATTCATCATTTCTCTCATTCATGACGTCATAACAGCCATTTAAACATGAATACAAACATTTCAAAGTGGATTAAAGTTTACATTCATCAACCTGATTAAAACAAACTGTAAACAGGGAAACTGATAAAGACTAGTGTTTTAAAACAAGCTCTTTAAATAAAGGTTTATATCTAATGTGTGGCAGATTAGGATTAATATCCAGATAAAAGCTTCAAACTGAACATGTTTCCTGAATCAGCAGCAGCTTCCAGCTGTTGTTGGGAAGACCAACGGCTCTTTGTTTCCGCCGCTTCCTGCCGGGTCACAGTTTGTTGCACATCTTCGACAAGCATCTCTGCTTCAGATCTGGAGGGAGGAGAAGCGAGAAGGTCACCGCCGGTTCCCGACGCCGGAGGAAGAACCGGCGCTTCCTGTCGGGAACCGGAACCGGACCGGTCAGCGCCAGCCTGGGAAAGCAAAGCTCCTTCTGCCGCGACCGTCAGACAAAGTTCAAGAGAAACTTTGATCCTGAACAACGAAACGTTTAATGAAGATCCAGGCTGCTATAGTAACACCTCATTAGCGCTTAATGAGAAAAACCCTGAGAGGTTTTCACTGTTCGCTTTACATCTCTGGAGATGTAACTATTTATTTCACACATCGTTTAAAATATTAACAAAAAACTCCACTAACCAACTATCATCTTCTGTTTTGATGTCATGAAATATTAAATAATTAGCAATAATAATTTAATATGAACAAACCTGGTGCAGCTTCAAAAACATTTTGCACAAACAGATCAAAAGCTTTAAAACCTGCAGAAACTGATCGGCCATTTTAATGGATCATTTCAGCTCTGGGTTAAAGTGTGAAAAGTTAAATAAATATTCTGGATCTAATTGAAAGTCAAAAACAGAATCTATTTTATCACAGAATCAAAAATCAGCTGAAGCAGCAACAGCTGGTCCTCAATGTTCCTCAAGCTGCAGATTCTTCTCATGTTAAGCTGCCAAACGTTTTAAATGCTGCATTAACTCCATGTTTGTCTGATCTGTCAGTGCAGACGGACGGCGAAGCGTCTTCAGTTTATCGCCTCGGCTGCATCCAGTCACTCACTTCTGGAGAAGGAAAGTCTCTTGACTCTGCGACACACCAGGAACGTCTGGGCCTCGTACCACAGGAAGCTGTCATCGCAGAATCTGCAAACAAAACGTTCAGAAACTAAACGTTCAGAAACTAAACGTTCAGAAACTAAACGTTCAGAAACTGAACATTCAGAAACCAAACGTTCATAAACTAAACGTTCAGAAACTAAACGTTCAGAAAAAAACATTCAGAAACCAAACGTTCATAAACAAAACATTCAGAAACTAAACGTTCAGAAACTAAACGTTCAGAAACTAAACATTCAGAAACCAAACGTTCATAAACAAAACGTTCAGAAACTAAACGTTCATAAACTAAACGTTCATAAACAAAACGTTCAGAAACTAAACGTTCATAAACTAAACGTTCAGAAACTAAACGTTCAGAAACCAAACGTTCAGAAACAAAACGTTCAGAAACCAAACGTTCAGAAACTAAACGTTCAGAAACCAAACGTTCAGAAACTAAACGTTCAGAAACTAAACGTTCATAAACCAAACGTTCAGAAACTAAACGTTCAGAAACCAAACGTTCAGAAACTAAACGTTCAGAAACTAAACGTTCAGAAACTAAACATTCAGAAACCAAAACGTTCATAAACAAAACGTTCAGAAACTAAACGTTCATAAACTAAACGTTCAGAAACTAAACGTTCAGAAACTAAACGTTCAGAAACTAAACGTTCAGAAACTAAACGTTCAGAAACTAAACGTTCAGAAACTAAACATTCAGAAACCAAACGTTCATAAACAAAACGTTCAGAAACTAAACATTCAGAAACTAAACGTTCAGAAACTAAACGTTCAGAAACTAAACGTTCAGAAACCAAACGTTCATAAACAAAACGTTCAAAACTAAACGTTCAGAAACTAAACATTCAGAAACTAAACGTTCAGAAACTAAACGTTCAGAAACTAAACGTTCAGAAACTAAACGTTCATAAACCAAACATTCAGAAACTAAACGTTCAGAAACTAAACGTTCAGAAACTAAACGTTCGTAAACCAAACATTCAGAAACTAAACGTTCAGAAACTAAACGTTCAGAAACTAAACGTTCAGAAACTAAACGTTCATAAACCAAACGTTCATAAACAAAACATTCAGAAACTAAACGTTCAGAAACTAAACGTTCAGAAACTAAACGTTCATAAACCAAACATTCAGAAACTAAACGTTCAGAAACTAAACGTTCAGAAACTAAACGTTCATAAACCAAACGTTCAGAAACTAAACATTCAGAAACCAAACGTTCAGAAACTAAACATTCAGAAACCAAACGTTCAGAAACTAAACGTTCAGAAACAAAACATTCAGAAACTAAACGTTCAGAAACTAAACGTTCAGAAACTAAACGTTCAGAAACTAAACGTTCAGAAACTAAACGTTCAGAAACTAAACGTTCAGAAACTAAACGTTCAGAAACTAAACCTTCAGAAACCAAACGTTCAGAAACCAAACGTTCAGAAACTAAACGTTCATAAACTAAACGTTCAGAAACTAAACGTTCAGAAACTAAACGTTCAGAAACTAAACGTTCAGAAACTAAACGTTCAGAAACAAAACATTCAGAAACTAAACATTCAGAAACTAAACGTTCAGAAACTAAACGTTCAGAAACTAAATGTTCATAAACTAAACGTTCAGAAACTAAACGTTCAGAAACTAAACGTTCAGAAACTAAACGTTCATAAACCAAACGTTCAGAAACTAAACGTTCAGAAACTAAACGTTCATAAACCAAACGTTCAGAAACTAAACGTTCAGAAACAAAACGTTCAAAACTAAACGTTCAGAAACTAAACGTTCAGAAACTAAACGTTCAGAAACAAAACGTTCAGAAACTAAACATTCAGAAACCAAACGTTCAGAAACTAAACATTCAGAAACCAAACGTTCAAAACTAAACGTTCAGAAACAAAACATTCAGAAACTAAACGTTCAGAAACTAAACGTTCAGAAACTAAACGTTCAGAAACAAAACGTTCAGAAACTAAACGTTCAGAAACTAAACGTTCAGAAACTAAACGTTCAGAAACCAAACGTTCAGAAACCAAACGTTCAGAAACTAAATGTTCATAAACTAAACGTTCAGAAACAAAACGTTCAGAAACTAAACGTTCAGAAACTAAACGTTCAGAAACCAAACGTTCAGAAACCAAACGTTCAGAAACTAAATGTTCATAAACTAAACGTTCAGAAACTAAACGTTCAGAAACTAAACGTTCAGAAACAAAACGTTCAGAAACTAAACGTTCAGAAACAAAACGTTCAGAAACTAAACGTTCAGAAACTAAACGTTCAGAAACTAAACGTTCATAAACCAAACGTTCAGAAACTAAACGTTCAGAAACTAAACGTTCAGAAACAAAACATTCAGAAACAAACTGAGGTCAACCTGAGGTCAAACTGTGACCTCCAGGTGGTTGCCAGAGTTCTCCTAAACCAGTGAATCCCGTTCAGATTGGGTCGCCACAGTGACAGGATTATTATTCCTGTAGCTCAACCAGCTGCAGCGACTCCATAATATCTGTAAAAACTCATTTCAGTCACAAACCAAAGAGTTTTTGACCTCCAGCCCGCATGTTTCTGTGCTTCCCCTCAGTGTCTGAGTTTCAGCAGCTCTCTGATTGTCTAACAGCCGGCCAGCAGGGGGCGGCGGTGTGACGCGGGAACCTTTTGGTGCGCGTCGTCCGGCTCGGCGGCCCGCAGAGGCACTGGGAGAAGAACCGGCAGAGCTCCAGGACGCAGGGCTGCAGCTTGAGCTCGCCGAGCGTCTCCGCGTCGCCGCCCGGCGCCGGCCTCCTCCAGGGACAGCCTCTCAAGAGACAGGGTCAAAGGTCACTCCAGTCAGAGACTCAGCACATCCACCGTCCCTGAGGGCTGCTTCTCTATGTGATTACAGATCAGAAACTGACAAGCAAACGGTGAAAAACACTAAAGATAATTAATGTGGGAGGAAAACGTTTGCTGCATCGACGTTTAAATTCAGATCAGGAGATTCTTCGTTACAAACGTAGTTAATCTGTTAGAGGAGCAACTAATTAACATAAAATAGATTTAAATAAAACTAATGACAGAAACTCACCCTGCAGAAAATCACAGGGTTCAGATCAAACACACCAGGTTCCAAATTATTATGCAAATTGGATTTAAATGCCATAAAGATGAATGTTTTTGTTGTGGTATTAAAGTTATAGATGTTGTTGTGTCTTTGAATCTCTATCATTAATGTCAGAGAGTTGATCAGTTTGGCTCAATTAGAGGAAATCTACTTCAGAAGGATGTTCCACTTTACTGAGCGGGCCGCAGGTTTCCAGCAAGACGCAAAAGAAAAAGTTTAGAGCCGTGTGACAAGATGAAAACATGACATTTAATAAAACTGAAGCGTTATCGTCGTATCGGAGATTTACTGATTCAGAACAAAGATGGTTTACAGAAAAAGGCTAAAGAGGAAGATTTCTGTTAGAAAACAATTTTTTTTACATTTTTTGAGAAATTTTGACATATTTCTAGAAAATTTGCAAGTTTTCGAACTCATGAATGTCTTTGTTTTTATTCCTGAAAAATTCTGAGATTCATCTTAAAATTTCAGATTTTTTTTCAAACTCAAATTCCTTTTCTTCCTAGAAAATGTCAGAGATTATTGGGTGGAAATAAATTCCTCCATCCATCAGTCCTCCGGTCCTCCAGCAGGTTCTGGAGGTCCAACACACCTGAACTGAAGAACTGAATCACCTGCCGGTGAATCAGTTCATGTGATTCAGGTAAAGATTCCTCTGAACGTTCTGTGTGTTTCTGTCATTTTGTTCCTCCATCATCCGCCTGCAAACCTTTGACAAAATATAAACCTGATCAGATCAACCCTCTCCGTTTTCACTCTCAGCTGATCGGAGCCGATCGATCTGCTGATCAATCTGCTGATCGATCTGATGATCGATCATCAGATCGTGGTTCGCGTTTCTTTCCCGCAGCAACTTGCGCAGCTAAAGGCTCATTTTCCTGCGAACTGAGCCAAACTGCGCAGGTTTCTGTTGCCAGGCAGAAATCGGAGTGAGGCTGAAGGTTTTCTTTCTTCTTCTGCAGTGCGATGTTACCGCCATCTAGTGGTTCTGATGAGAAATGCGGACAAATCAAAACGCCCTGAAACTCCAGATTCACTAAAACATTTGAAAGTTTTTGTCTTTTAAACACATTAAAAACAACCAAGATAACTTTAGAGTGAATTCTTGAAATAAATGATCTTGATAAGTAAAACCAGAAACAGATTTAAAAGAATAAAACCCTTAAAATTAAAGAAACTATTGGTATTTATGTAAAGCTAATAAAAATGGCAGATATTTAGTAATAATTCCTCTTTAAGAGTTGATGCTGTTCGGTATTAAATCTCCTTCATAAAGAAGGGCTGCACCTCCTGTTGCCATGGTGACCGTCTCCAGCTCTCCATCTGCAGCACATCCCCCCCCCACCCCCCCCGGTGCTCCCCCCTCCCCACTCTGCCCCCCCCAGCCTCAGATTGAATCAGTCGCCGTCGATGAGCCCAGAAATGACGGCGGACGGTTCTGATGCTGCTCTGTTCTGATGCTGCTCTGTTCTGATGCTGCTCTGTTCTGATGCTGCTCTGTTCTGATGCTGCTCTGTTCTGATGCTGCTCTGTTCGGGTCCATCGGGTCGAGCGGCACCGGCTGCTGGAGGACAGCAGGACGGCGACGCCTCCGAGCGTACTAAAGGGTTTCCTGTTTCCTCTCAATGCCACAAATAAAAACACGTTTAATTTGTGCTTTAATGTCAGGGAGACGCGGCGCTGCAGGAAGTCTCTGCAGAATAAGTTCCTCACTGTTCCAGCAGATGAAACGAGTCGTTGCTCTGATTCAGAGAAAATCGATTTAGAAATAAATCAGGAAACATTTTCAGGTTCTGACTGTCAAAATGAAAATCAATATTTGTTTATTTTATCTGTTAGAATGAAAAATCTGGGTTTCATTTTCCATTCATTTCATCATGTCAGAATTTAATTCACCAATTAAATATTTAGTCAGAAAGCTAAATATTTAGTTTGAAAAATAAACATTTGGCATGAAAACTAAACATTTAGTTCCTAATTCAATGAGTTTTGACCTTTAAATGTTTGACCTCTAAAACCTGCTCATTGTTTACCTGCTCATTGTTTACCTGCTCATTGTTTACCTGCTCATTGTTTACCTGCTCATTGTTTACCTGCTCATTGTTTACCTGGTCTCTCTGTTTCTCTGGGCCGGTCCGGTCCGGTATCTCTGCTGCTCGCCGTCGTCTCTGCAGGTCGTCCTGTTGGACGGAGGGTTGAAGGTCTAATGAAGGTCGTTTGTAGAGATGTTGGAGGAATGTTTGTTTCCACCAGACTGTCGGGTGATTTCAGGACGGCTGCAGTTTCAGTTGCAGCTGCAGCTTCGGCTGAAGTTTCGGTTGCAGTTTTGGTTGCAGTTGCAGTTTCGGTTGTGGTTTTGGTTGCAGTTGCGATTGCGGCTGCAGTTTCGGTTGCGGTTTTGGTTGCAGTTGCAGCTTCGGTTGCAGTTTTGGTTGCAGTTGCGATTGCAGTTTCGGTTGCAGTTTCGGCTGCAGTTTCGTTTGCGGCTGCAGTTTCGGTTGCAGTTTTGGTTGCAGTTGCAGCTTCGGTTTTGGTTGCAGTTGCAGCTTCGGTTGCAGTTTTGGTTGCAGTTGCGATTGCAGTTTCGGTTGCAGTTTCGGCTGCAGTTTCGGCTGCAGTTTCGGTTGCGGTTTTGGTTGCAGTTGCAGGTTCGGTTGCAGTTTTTTGGTTGCAGTTGCAGCTTCGGTTTTGGTTGCAGTTGCAGCTTCGGTTGCAGTTTTGGTTGCAGTTGCGATTGCAGTTTCGGTTGCAGTTTCGGCTGCAGTTTCGTTTGCGGCTGCAGTTTCGGTTGCAGTTTTGGTTGCAGTTGCAGCTTCGGTTTTGGTTGCAGTTGCAGCTTCGGTTGCAGTTTTGGTTGCAGTTGCGATTGCAGTTTCGGTTGCAGTTTCGGCTGCAGTTTCGGGCTGCAGTTTCGGTTGCGGTTTTGGTTGCAGTTGCAGGTTCGGTTGCAGTTTTGGTTGCAGTTGCAGCTTCGGTTTTGGTTGCAGTTGCAGCTTCGGTTGCAGTTTTGGTTGCAGTTGCGATTGCAGTTTCGGTTGCAGTTTCGGCTGCAGTTTCGTTTGCGGCTGCAGTTTCGGTTGCAGTTTTGGTTGCAGTTGCAGCTTCGGTTTTGGTTGCAGTTGCAGCTTCGGTTGCAGTTTTGGTTGCAGTTGCGATTGCAGTTTCGGTTGCAGTTTCGGCTGCAGTTTCGGCTGCAGTTTCGGTTGCGGCTGCAGTTTCGGTTGTGGTTTTGGTTGCAGTTGCAGCTTCGATTGCAGTTTTGGTTGCACTTGCGGTTGCGGCAGCAGTTGCGGTTGCAGCTGCAGTTTTGGTTGCGGTTTTGGTTTCGGCTGCCGTTTCGGTTGCAGTTTTGGTTGCACTTGCGGTTGCGGCAGCAGTTTCGGTTGCAGCTGCAGTTGCGGCGGCAGAAGGTCGGGTTGTGAGCGCAGGAGGAGCTGAAACAGCGCCGCTGGTCGGTCGTCTCACGGTTCCAGTTGATGTTCTGATCCGAGGAGTTGAAACGCTTTGGCCCGTGCGGATGTTCGGCGTCTCAGTTGATGGACGTCCTGCAGTGAAGCCTGGAGGCCCGGAGGATGTCGGTGTGACCGCCACGGAGGTCGTGACCTTTAGCGGTGTTGACGATGTTCTGCTCTGATGTGGTGAAGCTGAAGAAATCAGGAGCAAATCATGTAAATAATGTAACGTCACGATTTCTGCATCAAATCTAAGATTAAATAATCATGATGTCAAAGTTAAAGGACCAAGGACCTGGGCGACCTTTGAACTGTTACCTCATAACCTCCAGGAAATGACTCAAACTCCTGGGAAAGTGTCAGTGAGTCTTTTTTTTATTCAGGTTTATGGAAACTGCAGATGAGAAATCTGAGAAAACAAATGTTTCATTTCCGTGTCTGTTAGCATTAGCTCAACCTAGCAGCGTTCAGAGCTAGCATGATGCTACGCTAGCTGGTTTATCTGATGCTACGCTAGCTGGTTGGTCTGATGCTACGCTAGCCGGTTTGTCTGATGCTACGCTAGCCGGTTGGTCTGATGCTATGCTAGCCGGTTTTTTTGATGCTACGCTAGCCGGTTTATCTGATGCTACGCTAGCTGGTTGGGCTGATGCTACGCTAGCCGGTTTTTTCTGATGCTATGCTAACCGGTTGGTCTGATGCTATGCTAGCCGGTTGGCCTGATGCTACACTAGCCGGTCGGTCTGATGCTACGCTAGCCAGTTTATCTGATGCTATGCTAGCCGGTTGGTCTGATGCTACGCTAGCCGGCTGGTCTGATGCTATGCTAGCCGGTTTATCTGATGCTATGCTAGCCGGTTTATCTGATGCTATGCTAGCCGGTTTATCTGATGCTATGCTAGCTGGTTGGTCTGAGAAAAACTTTGAAAAACATAAATAGACGAGATGCATCCTACAACAAGAAGTTTACAGTTTTTCTGTAAAACTATTTAAAGTAAAAACTTATTTAGAAATGCATATGATGTATTTTTTCCACATTTGTTCTTTTTATTTATTCAGACTTTCAGGAATATGAAAAGCAAATCAAAGCTGAAAATTTGACATTTTAAGCCGTCACTGATTTTGATCCATTACCCAAATATTACAAATTCATGTTTTCCTCATTTCTTGTCAATTTGGGAACTTTTTTCTCTTCCAAAGAACAAAATAATCTAAATTCTGGTCTTGTGAGAAGCTTTAAAAGGTTGAAGTTTGAAGCAAACTGCAGGTTTATTTTCGTTTATAACGAGTGCGTCTGATTTTCCTGCAGATTGAACGAACCTCTGTTCGGTCCTTCGACGATGGTCTGGTTGAACAGCAGCGTGACGGAGCCGTCGGCCCAGAACCGGTTCCCTCTCTGCCTGGACAGAACGCACTTCAGTCACACAACAGACTCCAGGAAACATCCAGAGATGTTTTACATCAGATTATTCCTGAGCTAAAGCAGCAGATCTTTACCAACCCGTCTTCCCGGCCATCACACAGATGTAGATGCAGTCGGAGTTGTTCCTCTGGCTGACTGAGACACAAACAGGAAAACATTAAACACGTTCACGTTCCAGTCAGAGCCGAATGTTGATCCTTTTCACATCATCAACAGGAAGGACAAAGAAAACATTTAATCCAGATTAAATTAATAGATCCTGCAGAGGACGGAAATACTTTGACATTTTGTTACTGTCAACCTGACAGGATGGAGGAAGACTTGAACAGCTCCTGCAGGTGACTGGTTAGTTTCCCATCAAGTCCAGAAGGATGGCGGTGAAATCTGAGGATCAGAGGTCATGATGAGGAGAAGAGCTGCAGGTCGGGGTCAGGAGGTGACGGATCCTCACCGGTCAGGTCGTTTGTGTCGTTGGTGACGCAGTAGCAGAACCGCCTCCTGAACAGACCGCTGTCTAAGCTCTTTATACCGGAAACTAAACACAGCAAAACAAAGAGAAATTAATTATTTATCACTCAGAGATGTGACTGCAGCTGGAGCAGTCAGGCCACTAGGTGGCAGTATTTAGCAGGTTTGAGCAGCGCAGTGACTGCAGGCTCTGTGAAGCGGATCATATTTACTGTTGTAAACCAGCAGGGTGAGTCTGTGCAGGTCCAGAGGGCTGAAGGATGAAACGCTGAGCAGAGAGAAGAGCTGCAGAGATCCTGCAACACATGCAGCATCACCGGGTCAGAAAACCGTCACTTCTACAAAAACTGACCAAAAACACTAGACATGCATTCAGCGTCACACATGAGCAACAATATTAATGAATCACAACCAGATCAACTGTGAAAAGCCGGAGGAACAGGTGTGACTCCAGTTCACCAATCAGAGGGCTGACCCAACTCCTCCAGGTCAAAGGTCAATTATCCCTGATACTGACCAAATAAACGTTTGAATTCAAAGAAATGCAACAAAAACATCTCTAAAAATGTTTCAGTTTCAGTGATTCTCAAACCTAAAAGAAGAAATCTCTGGTCTGATTTAACGTCAGAGAAGAAAAAAGATCATTTTATCCAAATATCAAGTTTAGAAACTCATTTCCTCCAGCGCAGCTTCCTGCTCCTGTAAACCCGACCGGCCTGCAGAAAACCCGAGTGGATTCCACGGTTCACACCAACATGCATGATTCTTCACGCGTCCTGAACGTGGAACCTGAAGGATGGAAACAGATCCGGAGCGGCGATGCAGTGATGCTGCCGCCATAACCTACCAGAGTGGCTGGAATTGATCAAGGTGTTGACCAGCGGCGTGAGGTCGATGGCGGTGGCGTCGATGGCGCTCTCTGCTGGGATTTCTGGGAGGTGAAACAGAAAGACGGAGATGATTCTGGGAATCTGACTCTGAATCACTGAAACAGAGCCACGTCTGAACGGTGCAGAAAACAAATGAGATGTTTTAGATCAACAGACAACAGGATGAGTTCAACCCAGTCTTTGTCATTTCAGCTCCTTTTAAATGTTTTTCAAGAAAACAGAGAAAGTTCTAGAAAACGCTCCAAGTGCCTGGAAGTAAAAACATCCAATAAACTCTGAGCAGGAATCCAGATTGTGGAAAAAGTCCTGCACAACATCCCATAATATACCCATTAAGTTGTGTAGAAAAACTAGAAACTTATTTTCATGCATCAGGAAACTTATGAGCTTCGTCCAGTTTCTGACATTAATTTTAATATTTTACAGATAAAATATTATATAATAAAAATAAAGATAAAAACTAAACAATTACTGGAAATTAAACTGAAAGTTTATTTTTTCTCATTTTGTGAGTCAGTTAAAATGTATTGAATAATTTGATCAGGAGAAATTTGCAATAAAGTGTCTTAGAAAGAGAAAATACCTGATAAATGACTGAAGTCTCTCTTGAGTCGCTCGTCTTGCATCCTGCTTCTGAAATCTGCACAAAGATTTCAACTTTTATAAAGATTTATAGAATTTATTTATGGGATTGTAGCAAACAGGAAAACTATAATGAGATCTTTATAGTTCTAATTATTTTGTAATTTTTTTATTTCCAGGCAGAAATTTTCTAAAATCATCAGTTTTTTTTTTTTCATAACTAGGAAGTGAAGATTGACTGAAAAAGGTTCTGATTATTTATAACAGGAGCTTTTCAGGACCAACCTGGGCTGAAGAGGATGAGGAGCGAAGCTGCAGAAACGCAGGTGATCAACCAGAGGCGAGAAAGCGGCAGGAACCTGAGAGCTGCTGCCATGATGCTGCAGCAACACGGCGGCTGCAGCAACACGGCGGCGCAGCAACACGAGGAGGAAAAGAAAACCTTCAAATCCAGCAGAAACTTCTCAACCCTCAGCAGAAGAAAATCCAGGAGATCTGACCGCGTGCATCAGCTGTTCTGACAGGATTCAACTAGGCCGTTTTCTCCCCTCTGAGCAGCAGCTGTTGGCAGCAGGCCGGCGGCTTGGAGGCTCAGGATAATTCAGATCCTTCACCACCTCCAACAGCTCGCTGTAAGAAACACCAGACCTCCAGGGAAAACTGCAGAAAGGCTGCAATTCACAACACTGGCCTGCAGAGGGAGCAAGAGACACCAACGCTGAGACGACAAGATTATTTCATGAAGTACTTCTGGAGCAGGAGGACACTCAGGTCGTATCTAAATAGTTTTCATCCAAATGGAAAGATGAAAATCTGCAGCATCACAGAGTCCAAATAAAAGTTCTGATTTCACCGGGGCTGTTTCCTTGGAGTGGTGTAGTCAAAGTCCAGAAGTTAACCTGACAGGAACTGAGTGCAGAACAAATGTTAGCAAGTTAAGGAGCTGATAAACCAGATGATTCCAAGAATCATTTTCCGGTTCTGCTGCTGGTTTCATTTAACAAGAAAAAGTGTTTTCTCCAGAACCTTCAACTGATCCAAAACATAAAATGATCCGATCAGCAGGAGGTTCCATTCCTGCTGAACCGGAGACGTTTCTCCCCACTGTGGCCCTGTGCTTGAAACAAAACAAACATTTTCCTTCATATTTAATATTCCAGCCTGAACTGGAACAGAAAAACACTTAAATATTTCAGATTATAAACATTTAAAGATTCAACAACATTTATGTAAATAAAACCGAAAAATAAAAACAGTTCAGAAAAGTTTTATAAACCTGCAAGTTTCCAGTTTAAAAGACAAAGTTTCCAAATATTAAGAATTAAACCACTCAGAAAATGTTCAGTTTATTACTTTATTAATAACTGGTGCAATTGAAACACAAAAATAAAAAACAAATCAAGTAAGAATACGTTTGCATATTATATCATAAAAACAACATATCAAAGTGTTTTAGGACAGAATCAAAACAGCAACTTTAGTTTTTTTTTCCAAACTAATGAGAAATAAATGAAATGATGCAGAGCTCTGAAGGCCACTAGTGGAAATTGTCCAAACATTCCTCAAATTAAACTTAATAAAATGTTTCTGTAAGAAGAAGCTGCCGTCGTTTCCTCATGTAAACCTGCCTGAGACGGAGACGGCGGCTGCAGGACGTCTCACTGCAGGACAGAGTCCCGCCACCGCCGCCAGGTCTGGACCGGCGCCGCTGGGTCCAGACAGGCGCCGCCGGGTCCAGACGACGCCGCCGGGTCCAGACGCCGCCGCCGGGTCCAGATGGCGCCGCCGGGTCCAGATGGCGCCGCCGGGTCCAGATGGCGCCGCCGGGTCCAGACGACGCCGCCGGGTCCAGACGACGCCGCCGGGTCCAGACGACGCCGCCGGGTCCAGACGCCGCCGCCGGGTCCAGATGGCGCCGCCGGGTCCAGATGGCGCCGCCGGGTCCAGACGACGCCGCCGGGTCCAGACGACGCCGCCGGGTCCAGACGCCGCCGCCGGGTCCAGACAGGCGCCGCCGGATCCAGACGACGCCGCCGGGTCCAGACAGGCGCCGCCAGGTCCAGACGACGCCGCCGGGTCCAGACGACGCCGCTGGGTCCAGACAACGCCGCTGGGTCCAGACGACGCCGCCAGGTCCAGACGGCGCCGCCGGGTCCAGACGACGCCGCCGGGTCCAGACGGCGCCGCCGGGTCCAGACAACGCCGCCGGGTCCAGACGACGCCGCCAGGTCCAGACGGCGCCGCCGGGTCCAGACAACGCCGCCGGGTCCAGATGGCGCCGCCGGGTCCAGACGACGGCGGCAGGTTTACGTTTGGAGTTTGACGGCCTCAGCGAGAAAAGCATGAGATAAATCATAACTGCAAAAGGCCAAGGCACAAATAATCAGTAGCAATCAAAACGTCCAGTGAGTTTACAGGCTGAGAGCCGAACGCACCGTGGAAAACAAACATTCATGAAAACAACGTTTCATCGAGCAGAACTGCCTCAGATCTACCTGGATGCCATAAAGTGCTCCTTTTCATCCACAACATTAACACAGAAAAACGGCGCGAGTTTGATGCCATCATGGATTTTCTTTTTAAATGATCCGCCGGCTTTTATCCTCCAGCAAAACAAGGAAATATGAGCAGCATGTTTTCCAAATTCATCCGAGTCGAATGAATGAATGAATGAGTCCAGATGTTTCACTCATTCATCACCCGAACGACGCAGGAGATATAACACAGTTTGTTCAGATATCGATCTGTGGAAAATGTAAAAACTACGCAGATGGAAAAAATCAATTCCAACTCTACATGTTCAACAATAAACATTAAAGTCCAAGAAACAGAAATGAACAAATAATTTCCCTCAAGCAGAAACAATCTGAACGGACAGAAACCAGTTTGACTTTTAAACAGGAACTAAACTGGAATTCACTGGAAAACGATTCAAAAGTTTAAATGGAAACTTTGAAGGGAAAATTAAAAACCAATCAATGAAATATATTGATCCAGTTCTCATGTTCAGTCTGAAAATGACAAAAAAACCAAGTTACAATTAATCAGCAAAGAAACAAACGAGAATAAATTCAGACATTTTATCTTTAAATCTGTTTAAATCAAAACTGGTTTTAAACATTTAAAATGTCATGAATGACGAGGGAAAAACTTCACATCAGAGCAAAATGAACAGAAAATATTTGATTTGATGACGGAAAGGAAAATAAATGTTTTATAGAATATCTGTTAAAATAGATAAAATAACTATTTAGATGAAACATTATCATTATTGTTTCTATTTTAGGTAATTCTAACTGAGCTGAAACAAAAGTTTAATCTGATTTAAGAGCCTTTAATTTGATTACAAGTCATTAAATCATCAACGGAGAAACTTTCCCTAAATGTTGGCTTGTATTAAAATAACAGGTAGTTTGAATTAAACTATTTGAATTTATGACTTTTTCTTCACTTTTTGTTTCATCCAGATAAACTGGATAACATGAAAGAGACATGCAGAAACAAATTAAAAAAAGAGCAAAAAAAGGACAAAAGTTTCTGACGTAATAAAAACACGATTTAATTCAAGTGAGAATAAATTAAAGTGACAATTTTTCACTGCAAAAAGTAATGCTAGCACTGTTTTTACTGAATATAAAATATTACTGAATATTTTCAGTAGGTGTAATAAATTTGTATTTTCTAATTTTGGTAGCATTATTCCTTTTGCAGTTTATTTCCTGTCCTGGAAGACATTTTCTCGAATTAAAAAAATACATTTCAACAGTGATTTGATGCCGACGCTTTCATACTTCGCTCAGTCAGTTTGAAAGGAAGCCACATGTTGAATTTCAGATGGAAGAAATAAGTACAGCATGCATTTAAAGATGTTTTATAAACTGAAACTGAAGTGCAAGGCAAAGATATTGTTGTGCAAAACATTTTAAAGAACAAGAAAATACATCAAAACTTTAAACCAGAACAAGAAGAAAAACAGAAACAGTAAAAACTTTACATGTTGGGTCTGAAAACACCAGAAACCATCAGAACCGGATTTACAGAAACCAGATTTTAAATCATGTTCATAAACTGTGGGCTGAACTTCAGCGTCTGAAACACTAAATCATGAATGACTGAATCATTCTGGACGGTGCTGGAGGCACAATGAATGAATGAATGAATGAATGAATGAATGAATCTCTACAGGGATACAGATTATTAGATTATCCTGTCTGTGCATTGACAACTAATCCTCCAACATTTAGTTTTTATATAAGTGGATTAGAGGAGCAGATTATATTTGTTGTACAGCAGATTAAGCAGATAATAGAACGTCTTTCCCATTTCAGTGGCGTTGCCTCTGATCCAGACTTTCAAGCAGAACAGGGAGTTTCAAGGAGCAGTTTGAATTTTTACCGCTGGGTTTGTCTGAGGTATCTATGAGAAGTCAGTATCTTATCAGTTCCTTCAGTCAAATCTCTGCTACTATCCTGCCTTCATTTGTTTGTGATGCTAAATGTAGCTTGGCCCAAAACTGACATCCTGAAACAACTCAGGATGAAATAATGACTGTGAGGATTTTACCTCTGTAAACTTTACCTACTGGAGACTTTTAGACTTATGCTCTAACGTTTAGCATAGTTTCAAAATTAGCAGAACACAACTCTGAAATTAAATGTTATCTTTTTGCTTCATAGCTAACTGCAAGTTTAGCTTGATTGTCAGCTTAGCCGGTTACTGATTCCACAGTTACAACAAACGTTAACTTGGAAATAAGTTGTCAGGCAGTCAATCTGACCACATGACTGTTAGCCCAACTGCTAGCTTGACATATATCTTGCTTGTTAGCTTGAAAGCTGTGGATTTTCCATTTGCTTGACAGTTGTCTTGCTTATAACTCAACACTGAGGTCAGTAGTTAAACAGTAGACATCAAACTCTGACCTGCTAATGTCCTGTTAGCATGACAGATATTTATTATGAGCATAACAGTTAGCCTAATTCATACTGCTACCGCTACCTCATGTATATCTTCATAGCCAGCTTAACAGTTAGCATGGTAATTAGACCATGACAATAAGATTGAGTGTTAGCATGACAATTAGATTGACAGAAAGTTAGTATAACAGATAAACAGTTAGCTTTTACAATTAGACTGTTAGCTTGATAGCTAAATCAACGGTTTGCATGACAGATTCACAGTTAGCCTAAGAGTTAGCTGTGCTTAACAAGTCACTCTAAAAACTGACTACTTATAGCTACTCCACACAACCCCATTAAATTCAAACTATTCCCTATGAGTTATAAAATTCTTGACAAACTGAGGAAACATCTTCTTTCGGCTCAAAAAACAGTTTGAATTCACCTCCAAGCAGTTTTGCTTTTCCCAATTAAATCTACATTTTCTTTTTAAAACATACAGCAGATGTACGGCGCTTCAAAATAGAAAACCGTCGACACAGAGTTAGATTATTAAATAGAGTTTATAGTCATAAAGCAGAGCAGAGATTTGGTGAGTATGATCTGCTTCAACATGCGATAAGAAGTGATAACTCAAGTTTGATCAGGTTTTGCATCACAATCTGTGATTCTACAGGTAAAGTAGTAAAAGCAGTTCAGGCCTAAAAATGTTTCCAGGTTGTTCAGAACATCCAGATTTCAAAATTACAAATAGAATAAGATTTAATTACAAATAAGAACTTTAAGTATATATAAATGTCTTATTGCAAAGTAGGATGAATAACATTTCCTACACTATATTTATTAAGGCCCAGTATATTTAGATGATTTTGAACCATTTCAGAGCAATTCAAACAGCTCCATAACAACGCTAAATATCCATTTATTTATCATATAATAAGTTTAACTGTTTAACTTTTCAAAATATATAAAAAAGATGAAGCAGCAGATTTAAATACTTTATTAATAAGTGGATTATTTTCATTGATAGCAAAAATAGTCAAGAGAATAAAATTTTAAAACATGCACCAGCTAATCGCAGTAAAATTACAACTTTATTGTTCCACTTTAGGCAGATATTACAGGATTCATTCCACTTTTTACAATTTATTGACTTATTTATTATAGAAAATTGAAAGCAAAGCATTGCTTTCCTTCCTCTTCACTTTGTGTTGCTTCATCATAAAATCCCACTAAAATTTTTGTCTTTAGCAAGAAAAAACCTCAGAGTTCAGAACGGCAACATTAGAAAACTTTTAAAAACCTTCAGATTTAACTTTTTAAAGCTGTTTACGTTTCAGAAATAGGTTTATGGAGCAACACTTCCTATAAATCAGAAACTGAGACAATAAATTATTCAGACAATCCAAAATAAATTTGAATTAATTCTATTTCTCTGTTTGGGGTCATTTTAGGGAAAGGTTAAAACAGCTTTTATAAAGATGTTTAAATGTTTTCTTTTACTTCCCAAAGTTTCCATTGACAGGATTCTTTAGTCTTTACAGCCTCAGATGTTCCTGGTTTTTCTCTACATGTTTATAAGTTCATAACCCTAACCCTTTCTGCTTTGTTCTGCACTGTGAAAAGTGTTTGCATGTTCCCGGTCTGACCTGTGAGTCTGACGCACATGCTACATCCGCTAACAGCAGCGATGGACAACGAAGCCGCTTCCCGCGGCCTTCTGGGTTCAACTTCTGTATAAATGACCTGATTGGATGTTGGAAAAGACTGTTGTTGTGTTCAAGTTGTGCTAAAAGGAGTTAGCCTGTCAGGGAGGCTATGCTAGCCTAAAATAGCATGTCTATGCTAAACATGCAGCAGCTAATGCTAATGTTAGCATCCACAGTCTAGGACTTCCTGGACAGAAATACATTTTGCTCAAATCTGATGGTTTAATAAACTAAATAACTGATTAAAAACTATAAATATCTTAGTTGTTGAGCCCATATTTCTACTTATTTCATAATTTAGCAGCAAAAATGGGTTTTCAAGAGAATTTGTTGCTTATTCTGTCAATATACGGGTTTAAATTAAACAATTTATTAATTTCAGAGCCTGTAATTAATTCAATTAAAATATTTAATGTCATCCATGAAGCTGAATTTATCACCTGTGAAAACATATAAACCTCTAAAGGCTGAACCTTCACATTTACTGCAACTTTACAAAATAGTTCAATAACATTATGGAATATTTTTTTTCCAGAATTCTTCACTAAATCTGGCTAAACATGGGAAAAGCAAAGGGGTATAAATACCTAGCAGTTTGTTTATATGTCTTTATATTGTACATATTGGCCAACATTATGATGAACCTGTTGAATGAAATGAGAGACGGTTCATATCCCTGAATCCATGTGCCAGCAAACAGCAGAAATTTAGTGTTTCAAATATTTTCTGACTGTAAGTTTGTAAATCTGAGCTGACGTCCAGCAAAAACAAAACAACATAAATATAAGGTTGGACAAACAACGAGACAGACAGGAGACTTTTGGTTCCAGTGTCGCCCTCTAGTGGTCGCCCCAGGAATGGTGCAGCATCATGCAAACCATGCAGAAACAAGGATGTCTTCATATAAAAAATAAGTGTTACAAAATGGCATAGCAGGTATAAGTTTCCATTCAATCTCTGTTCTTTTTCCTGATATATCCTGAAATTTGCAGTGTCTACACTAAACGTCGCATGCGTCACATGCAGTGCGGTTGGCTTTGCAGCAGTAAAGCTTTTGGGTGTATATATTATGTATTACGTTCTTTTTTTCGCTAAATTTTTGTGAAGAGTGCGCTGTACAGAGTTTTTTCTTTACAAACGTTCTGCTTTCCCTTTTTTTTTTGTTTTGCCGTAGGTGCGGACTCGCCGCCTGGGCGGCGGCGGCCTCTGCAGGTCGACAGCCGGTCGTTCAGAACAACGAGGGGATCAGACCCACCTTCGTCCCAAAGCTGTGGCTTTGACCCAGCGTTCTGGGTTTTAGAGGCATGGGTTGGATTTAAGGTCTGAGTCGAGGTGGCGTCGTGTTTCAGGGCGGCGTGTTCCACTCTGCGTCCCCGAACCCCTCGCCGGTGGAGGAGAGGGGCAGGGCGCCGCCGCTGGGCGTGAAGGGGTCTGTGTCCGTGTCCGTCTCGCCCTCGGCCAAGTAGCTCGGCCTGGTTCTCGTCCAGCTGGCCTCCCCGGCCGCCACCGCCGCCCCCATCGACAGGTCCAACCCCGCCTCGCCCTCCCGCTCCCCGGAGATGCTGAACCCGCTGGGCGAGCGCTCCAGCTCCTCGTGGTTCACCGACAGGAGCGAGAGCGGCGAGTCGCCCCCCAGGGCCCCTGTGGTCCTGCCCCGCCCCGCCGACAAGTCCTGCAGGGAGCTGATGGGCAACACGGTCGGCCGCTCTGTGTACGTGGGGATGGCGGCCGGCGCCGCGCCGCCTGCCAACCCGACCCCCTGCCTGCCGCCTCGCCCTCTGCTGCAGGTCGAATTCGCTTTGCTGACAGGCACCTGGTATGACATCTGAGGGAACACCTCGGAGTAGTTGAGGAAAACCCGGCGGATCTCACCGTTCGCCGTCTGGTCGCAGGCCTCCAGGGTCATCCGAGCGTCGCCGGCCGAGTCCACCTGCAGGTGCTCGGTGTGCTGGATGTGCATGTCCACCAGGAAGTCCAGCTTCTTCTCCATGTCCTCCACCTGAGACAGAGACACATCCATCCATGAGCTCAGGAAACCGACCCGCCAACACCAAAGCTCAGAACCAGGAAGGACATGGCCGGCCGCTTCCTTCTGAACAGAAATACGTTTTATTCCTCATTAAAGAGAAGAAATTCATGGATTTAAAGGTTTTCATAACCTTCAACTACGAATGAATTTAGTTGATCAACCAATAAAAACACAACAAAATAATAGAAAAGCAACACAAACACAGCAGAGTCCACAGATGGGAAGCTATATCCAGACTGTTATATTCTCTCACCTGCCTCTCCACCCTGACAAATCTACCCCATCATGCTTTGGTCTTCAGTGTCTGGCATGGACGTGGCTTTGGCTAAGTAAGACTCATGCCTGAAACAAACAAACAAGTCCATTAAGATGGTGCCGCCATGACATGCTAGAACGTTAGCGATGGTGTGGCAGTACCTGGGTGACTGGCTGGATGGGTAGTTAAAGGGTGTTTTCTGGGGCTTCTTGCTTTTTGGGGTGAGGGGGGGTCCAGGGGCAAGAATCATGTCGATCCTTTAGAGAAGAAACAGGTTGAGCACGGCACATATGAGGCCAGATTTACTCCTCTGCGTTGTGTCTGCTCACCTGGTCTGGAGGTATTTAATTCTGCAGAGCATGTCTAGATGTCCAGCTGAGTACTGCTCAATCACATCTTTGACATCGTAAGGCCTCAGAGTTTCCTTAAACCTCTTCTTGTTCAAGAGAAATTGCATGATCCTGCGAAGCAAAGATCAACATATCTGCATGTGTTGAAGCTTTTCTGGAGTTTACCCAACTAGTTACACCAACTAAAACAGACAGAGATTTCTACAAACTACCCAAGAATCATGCAAAACCTCAGGACATCCGCCCATTGTGGGGACGGGTTTCTATCTTCAACAGTCATTGGGCCAAAGGGTTGTGGACCCTGGACAGGGCAGTGATCCATCACAGGGTAAAGCAAACACTGAGGGCAATTCACAAACCTAACTTTGATGTCCTTGAATGCTGGTCATTGTTCAGATATAGGATGAAAGTTCAATATCTGCCCTGGAGTTGGTTGCAAAGGAGGAAATGCCCCAAAGCCACCAGGACAAGATGTCAGAGGCATCGGATGCCTCAAACACCAAACGACTAAAAACTCCCAAACTTCTGGATCTCAGCTTTTTGCTGTACAGAGAGAGGTCATCCCAGATACTTTATGTCTTGTTCTTCGGTCAAGATCCATGTCTCACCACCGCAGTTGTAATGCAGACAGAGCAGCAAATTAAACATGTTGACTTTGACTGGACCGGAGGGAACAGTAATAAAACAAGCAGTCTGGATCTGCTCAGTCCTGTTCTTGTACTGGTGGCACTCCTTTCAGTCTGAACTCGGAGCCGTCAGGTGGATAATGTTCATCTGAAGGACTGCCTGGTAAAGCGATCAGAGTTCAGACAAACTGAACTCTCGGCCACTCTTGGTGCACGCATTCTTCTAGTTTGGTTTAAGCTGGTGCTTCCGGTCCTCAGGGGCCACTGCCCTGCATATCTGAGTCTCTGTTCAGGAACTCCTGATTCAAATGACTGGATGAAGAAAGGCCACACCTAAAACATGCAGGGTCTCTGAGGACTGGGACTGAAACCACTGGCTTACATCCAAGTCCAGCCCAACAAAATGCCATTTACTGATCAGTCACCTGACAGCAACTCCTGTTTCTACCGGCTCATTACAGGCAAATCGTACACCGGCTCCTTTGGTGTTCACACTTTCCCTACTTGAGTTCAGTCCCATCATCCATCGGGTCTTTGAGACCTGTTGCCACCCACTGAGCTGTTATCTTCAGCTCTTCCCAGAGTCCTCGGCTGCTGCAGGAGCTCCGCTGTTTGGCAGAAAGTCTTGGGGGTCCTGAAACCAAAACCCTTGGTGTCTGAGTTCCCCTTTCAGGGAGTCATTCAGGCCCAGCATAATGGGGTGGAGGAAGAAGTGCTTTCACAGGGTTAATCACTCATCATAGGTTGGATTCCTGCATTATGCCAGCTGTGTGGCCTATAGAGGAGACTGCTAACGTGTGAGCTCTGGTTTACATCACTGACACATCCAGCTTTGCATTGCTGAAAGAAAAGTCACACTGAGCACACATGCTCAGACCTGCAGACCTATTACATTGCTACTTGTTTTATCTTATGATAAAAATAAAGATCTTACTGGTGATACAGTGGAACTGATATAATACTGTCCGATTATTGCAACGTGCCAAGGTAGGACAGAATAGACGGCTATCTATGCAAAATGTTGACCTAAAACAAACTTTTATTTCAGGACAGTAAGATAAACATCATGGTTTTTAGAGTTCACTGATTCTGGGCTCCTTGTCTTTGTGATGAGAAACTCGGCAGAAGGAAACCTCTGACATGCAGGCAGTGCAGGTCATGACCATAATCTCATTTGATCAGGTTAAAAACTGTTGGTGTTTTCTACAGACTCTGGTTTCATGATCCAGCTTTGGGTCTTTCTCCATGAAATCCACATGTTCTCCCTGTGCATGAATGGTTTCCCATAGTGATAGTGACTAACTGGTGGGTCTAAATTGTCTTCAGGGTGAGTCCAGGATCGTGACCTGTAATGGACTGGTGACCTGTCCAGGCTGTCCCTCCCGTCTCACCAATGACCGTTAGAGATTAGCACAGAGATGGGATGGACGGATGACTCTGTAATTCCCTTCCAAACTGTCAGACCTTCCTGTTATTCTGAAGTGGCTGGTCACTGCTTCTACAGGCTCTCTAATATTGTTTCTGCTGAACGGTTTGGCATGGGTCAGAGCGGCGTGGTATGCAAGTTTGTCTGTAAGCGGCCCATGCAACCGTCCGTACCACTCCATTCCTGGAGACCTTCAGTTGTAGGTCTACGGGAAAATGAGCAGAGCTACAACACAGTCCTTTGATCGGGCCAGGAAACGGTTTTCTTCCTGTTTGTTATTGCTGTAGTAGGACGAAGCGTTAGGTGTTTGGGTTTAACCCAAACCGCCCAGTTAAAGTCCAACTGGTGGTGAAAACATTCTCTACAGGATATAAACTATCATACGATCCATAAACTATCATACGATAGTGGGTAGTTTATGGGTAGTGGAAACACGGCAAAGACCTTTTCAGGTTTTCTCTCTGGACTTTGGAGGATTGTTTTAACAGATCGAAGCTCAAAGTTCAGGACTGCTGGAAAGTGAGAGTGATTACTCCGGACCTGACTGCCCTGATGACCAGTTTCAGAGTCGGGATCATCTCCTCCAGGAGGATCTCTGGCGGGAAGCCCCGGTCCTCTAAGACTGGGTCTGCAAGGCCTCCAGTATCTGGAAGACAAACAGCACAAAGTAAACTGACCGCTGTCAGAGACGTTCTCCTGCGGTTGGCACTCTGACCTTCAGAGCTCTGGCGCAGCGTGTAGGCCTTCATCCGGAATGCGGTCCGGAAGCGTTCGCGGTTACTGAAGCCGGCGGGTTTGGGCTCCTTGGAGGGGCTCTCCTCGATGGACTCGGCGTTCACCGCGGGCTTCCTGACCATCCCCAACGACGGCCTGGCGTTGGAATTACGAACACGTTCCAGCAAACTCACTTTCTGACTGAGGTGGAGAGGAAAGGAACAGGACATCAAATCTTCAGTATTTTCATTGTGTTATGCTGACAATAATGAACAAGGAGAAAAAGGTGTTGACCACAACCTGCATGTTAGGATTCCTGCTTCAAACTGAAACATCTTTTATTTTACACCTGCTGGTTCTGCATGAGCTGCGCATCAGGCTGAGGGGAGCGGCGAAGAACCCAAGGAGATTGGTCCTGTGACAATATTTGGCAGCACAAAGACGCAGCTTTCTGGGTAAAATAAGACTCCTGTGTCCCTTCGAAGAGGCGGGGAGGTGGAGCAGTAACTGGAGCCGCCAGCGGCCCAAACGAGGCCTCTGAAACGTGGAGCGCTCCCAGCGACTTTGCTCCCACAGCAGACACAATATGAGCCTCTATGTGGCCTCAGGGCAGAAAGGGACAGCAGATTACAGCGCTGAGAGGCTGCAGAAAGGGAACGCTTTAAAGGAAGGGGGAGTCTTCTTTCTGAACGCTCCTCGGCGAATAAAGAGCAGAAAATGGGATGTGATTATCCCCAGATCTCTCTAAACGAGGTGACACAACAGCAGGAAAAAACAAGCTCAGATACTCCAAGACCCAAAGTTTGGTGCTTATTTCCAACAAGATTAAACTTCATAGAGATAAAAGAAACCACAATAAACCGGGATGGACAAGATCTGAAAGGATCTGCTGGCAGCAAGCAGCAAAACGCTCATCCTGCTCTCAGATGGAGGATCATTTTCTGTTCACATTGCAGGGAAAAGATCCCAGATTAGACAACAAACTGAGGAGAAAAGCAAGAAATCACAAAGAGCCCAAAGCTCCCAGCGCTGCTGCAGTTTCTGGATGAAGTCCACCTCTTCCCTCAAAGCCACAGATAAAGTCCGACCCAGATCCGTCTCCGGGTCTTTGTTCAGGATCGCATGTTTTTAGTTTCTGTGTTCTGAAAATTCATGCAGGTTTTTCCCAGCAGTGTGACAGAAAATGAAAAACTAACGAGGAGCTGGGAGAATAAACGATGACAGCTGAGGAAGGAGATGGACTCAGAAAGACTTTAACACCAAAAATCACCGATCAATTTATCAGGTATTCATCAGAAACCCACCCAATCACTCAGTAGCAACTCAGACGAGTTCAGAACGAGAATAAAATAAGTTTCAACAGTAAATCTGAACATGTCAGACACAGAAGAGATTAAAAGCATTTTTTATTTTCAAATATTTTCAGTGTAATTTTGACATTTTATGGGCTGAAGGAACTCATCACTGATAAAGGGAAACAATCCTCCTCATTCCTGCCTTCACTTACTGAACTCATCGTTCAGTCAGGACTAATAGACTCACTAATAAGTTCTCAAAAATCCTCAGCTTAATGTTAAAGTCAGAGCGACAGAATGAGTGGCCGTTCAATATCAACTTCTTCCCAGAGTCATTTATCCGAGTCATGGATTAATTTACGAAGCTATTTGAAGACAGGCTGGGTGGGATATTTTAGGAAATGTTCATTATTTTCTCTCTGCAGCTGGTGGCCTAATTAAAGTCCTTACTGTAGGCACAGCGTCTCTGCAGGAGCTCAGCGACCTACCTCACCATGGCCTCCAAGGTGTCCTTCCTACCAGACAGAGAGAGAAAGTCACAGAATAAACAAAACCTGGAGGATTACTCAAACTGTGAAAAACCTCAAAGTCTCTGGAACTTTTAGGGAACATCTAAATAATTAGTGCAGCATCTGAAACACGCAGCATGAACATATTTTAATAAAAAACATATTTTTAAAAAGTTGCAACCTGCAGCTTTAAGGCTCAGTGGAGAACAGATGGAGCTTCGTACCTGAAGCAGGGAAGAGAGATGATGGTTTCATAAAATCTCCACGTGGCAATAAGATCTTCCCTGATGGGATTGGTGGAGTAATACCGCCAGGCCGACTGGATGCAACACACAACAGCTTCAGGATTCTGATGTTACACAGGAACCAGACAGCACACGTTCTGCGTCTCATCTCTGACCTGGATGAGTCCGGCTGCCGGGTGGCGGCGCTTCTCAAAGTGTTTCTGTCTGTGCTGCTCCTGGACCTTCAGAGCCAAACCAGAACCCAGAATCCCCTGCAGCCAGAACCAGAGCGACAGTTCAGGCTGCTGCTCCATGAAAACATTCATAAAAACAATAAAATGATCTCATGTGGCCGAACTCCTTTAAAATATGTTTAACTTTGCATTGGATTAGTTCAGGCAACAACGCTGAGGATCTGATTCATTGACCTTCTTTTAATTGTTGATGTAGTTTTCTGTAAAAACCACCGGAGAAAGTCCTTTTATATTCACCTTTTGTTAATTTAACCTTCATTATCTGCAGCCATGCTAATGATCGTAGCTCTACACTCACAGCAGGCAAAGCGAAAAAGGAAACTCCGATCAGCGCGAACGTGCCGGCTAACAGCCTCCCTGCCCAGGTCTTCGGGGTTTTGTCTCCGTAACCGATGGTGGTCAGCGTGATCTGCAGAAGAGACATAAATCAGAAACCTGAAAAGATCCACAGCCGACAGGAAAACGTCTGGCTGGAAGGACGGCGGATTTAATGAGGAGAAAATCAAAGCTTTCTAAACCCGAAGCCTTCATTACAGCAGAACTTCCACATTATTTCTACTGCGGAGAGAAACATATCAGATACTTTATTTCACCAATATCATCACCAAAGCTGTTCTCATTTACATGTTCACTGGAGTATCCAGATTTCTCCAGTGAAATCAAAAACCAACAGTTATTTCAGCCGCAGCGAACGCACCAGCCCCCACCACAGCGCGTCGGCGTACGTATCGAAGTCCTGCTGCTGGGTCTGCGCCGTCGGGTTCTCCTGGTCGGACACGTTGACCGAGCCGTCGTCTTTCTCCACCAGGTAGACCAGGAAGGAGGCCAGGATCAGAGACAGGAAGCCGATGTACCAGGCCGTGATCAGCTCCTGCAGAAACACAGACCATCAGGCCGGTCTGCGCAGACGCACCGAGAAGGACACGCTCTCCTTCCTCCTGACTGCTTTAACCTGAGAGAAGTGATTAAACCGTCTCTGTGCGACAGGTTATGTCTTAAAGATCCATAAATGATGCACAGAGGCAGTCAGCACAGATTAGCATGCAGATCAATAACTGGATAACAGGGATTAACTCTGAAAACATGATGCTGTTACATCACTTTAGGACTTTTTATTCACCGTTTTAGTGGATGAGATGGATCTCACCAAACCAATAATGGTCAAAAGAGTTTAAATTGAGTCTTTTTGTGATTCCTGGAAGCTCCTTTCTGTGTTTTCTGTCATTGCTTTCCCTCTGAGTCTCTCCAGTCGTACCTTACTGTGAGCGTAGATGGCAGAGCCCAGGAGTTTCCACGTGCCGCCTCTCCGGTCCATGCGCAGCATGCGCAGGATCTGCAGGAAGCGCAGGCTGCGCAGCGACGTGGCCAACACGTTGCCCTGGTTCCGCACCGCCACCACCGGCACCGAGGCGATCAGCACGAAGATGTCTGGAGCACAAGGACCAGAGTTTGTCTGACGAGGTAATGAGTTTGACCCCAACACCAGTTTGTTGGTCAAAGAGACAATTTTTCAAGAGATGTTAATCTCTGCCAGGACTTGACTAAAAACTGATTTAGTTTGATTAATTCAGACGCTCTTCTATTCACAGCTCACCTTGAGAAAAGAGCCGCTGGAGTCTGCAGAGGCTCTAATTTAAGTCTCAAATAATCCTAAACACAGATGGCAGAAGTGTTGAAACGATTAAGTTTAAATGATGATGGATTGATAAAATGGGATTCAGCTGCTCTCTGAATGTCGTTACGATTCAGAGAAAATCATCATTTACCTGGAAGTTGATCCAGATGAAACTCTGGACTCTTTGTGTTTATGCTGGCTTTTAGTTTTGCTTTCTTAAACTTTCTGGTGAATTTCAGAGGCAATAAAGTATTTTAAGACATTAGTCCTTAAAATGTTCTTCAGGAGACAGAAGACCGACTTTGTGATTGTCTTTATGTGTCTCCGAAGGTTCAGCTCTGAGGTCGACGGTTCCATCTTGATTTTTGAGAGTTTAATGCTCCTGTTAAACTGAAGGGAAAATGATTCAATTTAATTTAAACTGTTTTTTTCTGTGCAATTTGATCGTTAATAATCGATCAAACCCAGAGGAAGTTCTGGTCGTTATCGTCTCCTGGTTTCTGCTCAGAGCTGCCAGACTCATCAGGCGTTTCGGCTCTTCAGTGGCTGAAGCAGCTCTGGACAAACTGAGGATGTTTGATGCCTCCAGCAGCTCCAGGCTTCCTGACAGTCACAGAAAGTGAAGGGCAGCCTCTTCCAGGGGAGCATTTCTGGCCAATTACTGGAAATTTATTCTGAAAAGCTGCTGACAAAACTCCTGTCAGCCTGATTCACTCTGGCTGCTTTCAGCCATTTTATAATCATCATTGTGTTTCTTGGAGCTTTATGAATGACTTCCTGAGCCTTTTAATTTTATCTTTAAAAATTAACATATTTATGATTCCCCCTGCTTACCCAGAATGCACAGCGGTTTGCGGGCGAACTTCAGCCTCCCCCTCCATCCTTTGTAGCGACAGCAGCAACCAGCCGCCCAGATCCTCAGTGCAAACTCTGCTCCGAATATGAAGATGGCAAACGTTTCCTGCAGAGGAAACAGGCTCACTCACTCTGCGTGCGTGCGTGCGTGTGTGTGTGTGTGTTTTCTGTGGAGTCGTTCTCACCAGTATGACCAGCCAGTGTGCAGAATCCTTCTCGTGTTCCCTGAATGTGGTCAGTATGGCCAGAATCAAACATCCCAGAACGATTAGAAACCTGCAGAGAAACCAAACAAACAGCAGATCAGAACTAAACTGATGAGTTACAAATTATCTGGAGGATAAATCAGCATAAAAACAGCAAGAAGTATTCAGACAGGCAGCGAGTTTGCTGCTTCTGCCACTAGAGGGCACCGTTTCCTCCTAGAATAAGACTACAGTACAACTAGTTTTGTTTTTTAAACTAAACACCATGAAAGGGAACCAGGAGGTGCAGATTCTGCACACTGCTGCCTCCTGCTGTCCGCTGTAAAAACACCAATAAATAAAACCGACCGGTTCTTCAAACTGAGATGAAAACCGAGCAGGACGATCAGTTAAAGGAACCAAACATCCGTCAGTGAGATGACGACCAGAGTTACCAGTTAACCAGCTGCAGGTTACCAGTTAACCAGCTGCAGGGTTACCAGTTTAACCAGCTGCAGGGTTACCAGTTTAACCAGCAAACACCAGCCTGAACTACATTCATTTAATGGTTCAATAACAGGCAGCAACACGCAGCAAAAACAACAAAATGAATAAAAACATGCAGTGAAAAACCAGCAAAGCTTTAATGATGGAACCTAAAACAGTTTTATGGTTCGGCTGAAATCACAAAATTAATGTCAAATATTTTACCAAATTAATAAAAAAATACTAATTTATCCCAAAGGGAAGTTAAACATGTGCAGATGGTGATGCATCCATAAAGCTCCTTTTCAGGATTCGGGGGTCTTAGTTCAGCTATTAAACTATACAATGTTTCCATGGTTCCGCATCTTAACAGCTGTCCAAAATTAAATAAGAGCAAAAAACCTTCCAGCTTCACAGCGTCTAAACCCAGAGGGAGCAATTTCCCAAACAGTCAGTGAACGATAAGAGGAACATTCACCCTGAACTGATCCAGATCCAAAATATTAAAATGATCAACAAATAAACGGAGCGCAGGATCCCATCTGAGCCGTGACTGGCAGTCAGGGCCGTCCTGCAGAGAAACAGCCACCGGGACACCAAAGGAGAAACACGGAGTTTGGACCGAACCCCGAACTCGGACAGAAGTAACCGAGCTTTTAGTGTGAACGAAGGAGACATCCAGGGGACGGACATCCAGAGGGAAACGCTTCCTGTCCGTCTCTGAGACGACAGCAAGACAAAAAGTCTCAGTTCTGCCTCTTCTCAAAGCTCAGCAAGATTTCTGGACCCGTCAGTCACCAAAACCTGCAGCCACAGTAAATAATGCAGAGGCCCTTAAAACGTCCGATCTGAATATTTCTCCTATTTACAGGTTTTCTGTTCTTTCAGTCCAGTGAAGTGTAAACACTGCAGAGACCTGCCTGCAACCTGCAGCAGCATGAGACACAACTGATGATGATGATCTGCTTATTATGAGTTTAACAGCTTTAAAAATACATAAAAAGAAAAAAAACAAAGGTTAAAAAAATTATTAAATTTACTTTTAAGGGTCAGAAACACAAATAAATCAAATTACACAATCAAATTGGTGAAGATAAGAAAAGTTAAAATCAGCTAAATGACGATGAACAAAACAAAGAAATAAATAAAATGAGCTGAGATGATGTAAAATAGGGCAAAAACTAGGCTAAAACAAAATGAACATATAATAAACTAAACAAAAATCATATAAAAACCTAAACTTAAACTCAGCTGTTACACTAAAATAAGCGAAACTAAAATGGATAAAAATAATAATTATTTAAAATTATGTAAAATAATAATATTATGTAAAATATTACAGCATCTCATTTTAATTTAGTCTATTTATGGTCACTCAGTTCTCAGGTACCGGACCGAACACAAGAATTACCCAAAGCTTTCTGTGCTTCAGGTCATCGGCTCGTCCTCTATAACTCACTTTCCATGTGTTAGCGCCGAGGCCCGGTTCTGACGGGCTCCCCGGCCCAGATGGTCCCTGGAGGATTCCTAACAAACAATTTATGGCTGAGATTCAATAAAGCCAGAGCCCACTCTGCATTTCTGACGGATAAATCCCTCAGATTTATGCAAAGCAGAGCAGAGGCGCGGTAACGACTGCAGACAGACGTTAAAGCGTGACCTTTATCAGAGCCACTGAGGAGGTTTTTATAACAACTCTGACCTGCTGGGAAAAACAGCCGAAGGAAAAAAAACACCAAACTTTTGCTTCATCAGCAAAATTTGCTGTGAAACTGACTAAATTAAAACCCCAACAAGCCCAGAGCCTTTGCATAATTCTACATTTACTGCTTTTATGACTGCAAAGATTTATGATGATGTGGATATTTTATGAAAGAAATGATTATCCTTTAATTGTGTTCCCTGGATTCAAGCTGTCCTGTTCCAGAGAAAACGCCTCCTAGTGGCCAGTTGGCCTCTCTGTGGGTTTTGTGGCTGATGAATCATTGCTCTGTTTTGGTCAGAGGTTGGAGCTCTTTGACGCGATGCCAGCAGAAAGCGCCGTTCCTCCGACAGCTCAGCGGAGGAGGAATATTCACACTGAGACCCGCTGACCCTGCAGGACGGTTTCACTCAACGGCTGGACGAACCGCCAGTCAGGAAACGATGCAGCTCAGCAGCTGTTGGCGTCACCGACGTGCAGCAATGAGAAAAATGCTGCCGAGTCACAAACCAGGAGATTCTCATGAAAGATCGCATCAAATCTGTTTCACTCTGAATTATTCAATATCTGTGGAATTATCAACGCAATGTTTCTGATTGCTGTTGGATGATTCACATCAAATCCTTCATTTCAAGCTGAAATGAAGGATTTCTACCTCAATAAAGCTGAGATAGAAATAAAACTGATCCAATAACATCACACTGCATCACACTGGGTTGTCAATGTTTTTCTAATTTGTCTTTTTTTTCTACATTTCTGAAACTAATCTCAAAATTTGAGTTGTTTTCTTGCACATTTTTGACTTTTCAAACTCAGAATGTTCTTGATTTTTCTGGAAATTTCCTGAAATTCTTTTGGTGTCAAATTACTTTTTTCTATCTCTAACTATCCCATCTTTAGCATCGGTATTTTGTAAAAATATCCAGATGTTTTCTGTCTAAACATCTGGACTTTCAGCTCCTCGAACATTAAAAGGCTGTTTTTAAATCTCTGCCACCAACAGTTTACTTTCACAAAGCAGTTTTAGAAGAACCTGCAGATCCATCAGCTGTTTGAAATGACCAACACTGTTTCCTGTGCAGGACCCACAGGCCGACCCCAACGTGCATTTAGTGGTTTAACAAGTGGAGTTGTCTCAAAGTCCGTCTCAAAGACGGGCAGGACTGTCACTGCCGTTTCTGAATTATTACTTCAGAGAAATGGATGCAGATTTAACCAGCAGACTCCAGAAACAGAGTTTCACCTCTGTTCCTGAGGACGATCAGCCTGATCAATCATCCTAAAGGACGTCCGTCGCTCATCAATCAGCGGCGTTCCTCCAACTCGCAGCTCATCCATCAATCAGCCGAGTTCGTCTGCCCAACTCTGAAGTTATTAACCGAACCAAAGGCGTAATGATGAAACGTCACTGGGTGAAAGGATCTCGCTGTTTCACAAGCTTCTGTCTGTGTTTACAGAAGAGACGAAATCAGACGGGTTGACCCGGTTTCTAAGCAGCAACTTATTGTTGCCTGCAGGGAGAGAGAGAGCAACTCCCCGACCAGCTGCCTCACAGTGGAAAATTAGAATAAATGTCAAGCTACCTCAAGCATTAATGACACAAGAAGGAGGTCAGGAAGGAAAATCTGAGCCAAAAATCTGTTTTTCACACTACAAGAAAAGCTAAATGAAAGCATGAAGAGAGCGCTACAGATGGATCAGTTTCTCATGTTTTAGGTGTTTTCATTCTGCTAACAGCTAACAAACACCCATCCCTGCGTTCCCAGGCCAGCAGGGAGACGCAGTTCCTCCGGCGTTTCCTGTGGGTCTCCTCCTCATCAGGGAGACGTTGAGGAGGCGTCCTGACTGGGTGCCTGATAAAACCCAAACAGATCCTCTTTGTGGCGAAGCAACTCGGAGTCCCTCCTGCATGATCGCCCTTCTGACCCCACAGCCCTAAATGACCCTCAATCTTTGGCCCAAGGAACCAAAACAGGTTCATCCTGATGAAGGTTTTCTCATTTTGTTCTCACATCATCTTGCCATAAATCCACCTGGCTCACTGCATGACGCAGCAGAATCCTGTAAAGTTGCATGTATTGGTACCTTGTGTTGTCAGAACCACTGTGTCTTTGCTGCAGAAGCTCAGAAACAATCCACCAAACCCAGTACTTTATCTTTGGCAAAGCATTTAAAGTACATTTAGTGTTGAGTCACCTCAAAACAGAAGGTGTGTTAGCAGATATAGAGAGGAATAAACCATGTAGTCATCCGCTGCAGGCTCTTCAGGTCATGCAGCTTTTCAGCTGTTTTTGTGCCATAATCACACATTTAGATGAGACTGTACGTACAGTTGGTACGTTCAACAGTTCCCAGCTGCGTAATTCAGCGCCAAGCTCTCGTCCGGAGCGAGTTTCCGATGGGGCTGGCCTGCCAAAGGCTGGGATTTGTCACCTGAGGGCCCTGGAGGCCGAGGCAGCCATTACTGGCTTGGCAGGAGGAGGTGTCAGCAATCAGTGTCAGGCGTCCAGCAGAGCTGTTCATTAACACGAGGACTGCTCTCGCCTCACCGACTCCGACGTCTGTCGCCTTGTCCCTCCGTCTGGCTGATGGAAACGGTTTGCTTTGTCACATTCAGCAGCTCATTTAGTCTGCAGCAGCGGCATTCAGGCACTAAAAGGTCAACGTGGAGGAGTGGGGCTCCTGGACGCAGAGATGTGCTTCAATTCTGGACAACTTATAATTAGCAATAGAGAAATAAATTTCACCCAAAGCTTCTCTGCTATAGGACAACTGGCTGCAGAAAATTATGAACCTGAAACTGGTTGCAGGTTGTCTTCAGGGTTTTGTTGAGTGGAGAGTATTGGGAAGTGTGTGTGTTTGAGATGAAACATTGTTAGTGTTGTTTATGTCTTTATCCTTCTTAATGAAAGTTTATTCTTTCCAGAGTAATGTGGAGAAGGTGACCATTTTCAAAGTGGCTTACAGTCAGCTTCACTCAAAATATCTGATTGATTGTAACTCATTATCACACTTTCTACAAACAGTTCATGGTGTAACTATTGAGTATCCCTGGGTCTTGGATGCCATGTCCTAGGGGTATCACTAGGTTGTCATCTACAGGATGTCCTCAGAACAGTTTGGGTTTTTAACAGGCGCTAACAGAGTATCTATAGCTACAGGGTTAAATACGAGGTCTGGGTTTGCTGTCTGCTGAAACAATGCAAAACCTTTAACTACTCATGAAAACTAACAGGCTGTCTGAATTACCTGCAGAAACATCCAGTTTGTCCCAAACCCAGAGCTGAACGTATCGGGTCAGAAACAACCAGAGCCGTTCATGTCCAGGATCCTTCCTCCCAGTGCAGCGCATGATTATCTGCTTTCCACTCAGTATTGATCGTTTTGTCCTCTGTCATAAATCAATCCCATCTTATTGTTGCAGTAAACAAAACTGGTTTTACTGTTTAAACCAACAGCAGTAATCAAACAGATTAAGGCTCTAAAAGGTGATTATGTTCAATATTGTTGCTGATTAAAACTTACAGGCTCTTATTATTATTAATGTTTGTTAACAGCGCCACCTGCTGTCTGTTGGTCTAGAGTGAAAGCCACTCTATTCGAGCAAAGAAACATTTAAAAAAGAAAACAACTGCTAAATAAAGATGGTATTCTAATGTTTGTGTTCGTTCTGGTTTCCTGTCAAACCTCAGCGTCTCTCTGCTTCCTGTTTCCTCTCTGAGCCCAACGAGCTGCAGCTTCGCCATCCTCTCTGCGCACACAGATGCGTCTCCATGGTAACAGCCGCTCGCCGGAGCATCCCCCTGCTCCCCATCGCCATGGCGACACCTGCTCGTCTCCCTCCCCGCTGCCAGGGAACACCGGCGTTACCTCCGCTGTCCGAGTCTCCATGGCGACGAGCGCGTGGCAGACGAGATAAAAACCACTAAGCAGCTTTTACAACTTCTTCACCTCCAGCAGGTTCCAGCAGAGCTAAACTGAAAACATGTCGTTTTCACTTCAGCAGCAGAAAATGTTTCAGATTCTCCCTCCTTCACATCAAACATCCATTTCTGGAAGCTCAAACAGGCCGGATGAAAACTTCTCAACCGCAACAAGGAAAACATTTTCCTGAGCTGCTGGATCTCAGATCAGAGCGAAACGCAAAAGGCTCAGAACTGCTGGATGTAAAACTGTAATTTTTGAAAGTCCGGCTGGCTGGTGTTGACCTGCAGCTGACCTGTGAGATCTGCTGGCTTACAGAACGCAGTGGGGAAAATTCAGATCTCCACCACCCATCTGTTCTTTAAACCATGCCTAAAACCTGCTGCAGCCTCAGACTGGATTAGATTAGACGTGTGGTCCATTAACGATGCAGCGCCCAGAACCGTTATCTCGGATCAGAGAGCTTCGCCTCCTAATGCAGGAGTCTTGTTCTCCGCAGGGAGCGCCGCCGGCGGTGACGTCAGCAGACAGAGACGCAGCGCCGAGGCTCCACCGAATTAAAGCTCCGCCTGTTTCTCTGCTCAGATCCAGGATGGAAAAGTTCTACTGGATCTTCTGGTTCTGCTGAACGTCTGGGGATTTCCTGCTCTGCACAATGAGAGAGAAACACGATGACTGCTGTGACGCCTCCTCAGATGAATGTTTAAGGGTTGGATTCATGATTTAGAAAGCACAGCAGTTTATCAGCAGCATAAATCCTGGGATTAGTTGTGATGATTTTCATCAAATTCATAAATCAAAGCTTGAATGGTTGCTGTTGGTTTCTGACCATCATCAGTTTCATAGACCTGCTCATGCAGGCAAATGCACGGCTGACCTTGAATGTAAATATATGAATAGAAATGAATAATGAGGCTCTGAAAGTCACTTCTCCCAGTTGGTCACGCGGCTCATCTTCATGATGCTCAGATGTTTTTACGGCCTGGGGGTCGAGGGGTCACTCATTTAAAGCCCGGTGCAGCAGGTGGACGGATCATTAAGCATCAACGTCTGAATTAAAGGAGGAAGTTTAACCTCAGTTTGAGTATAAACACCTAAAAAGTTTGATATTTAATGGCGTAAATGAGTCGGTCCCAGCAGAGCGAAGAGTTTCCCTCTGATCCTCCTCTGATTAATTAGCCTGAAGTCGCAGCTGCGTCTCTGCTCACCGACAGACGGCTTCATGTTTCTCTGGTTTCATCTTCAGTTCGCTCCTCAGTGAGGAACAGCAGAGCTCACCAAAGACGAGTTTCATTTCATCGCTTTGATTACAGCTCCACCCGAATCCTTAGAGCGCAAATACTCTGGCTCTGCAGTCTGAGAGGTAAAATAGTCTGTTCACTTTTTATTTATCAATAAATGTACAAACGTTTTGCCATTAATAACATTCATGTGTTTTCTGAATTTTAATTGTAGTGATTAAATTTGCTCCGCTGAGGACGGATCTGAGTGTCGCGTTTCATCTGCAGCAGATTCTCGGTCAGCCGTCTGTCAGCTGGGGGTGTCAGTGATGCGACGAGGACAGAGTGGGACTGTGAGGACATGGAGGCGTCCAACAGGTCCAACAGACGAGCTCCGTCTGCAGGAACCAGGTCACTGAATGTTTCCTCTGACAAGCAGGATTTTACTACAGATTAATCCAACTAAGAAATAATAAACCAGTAAATCTCACAGCCTCCACAGACCACATGTAGCAGGTGTAAGGTCATGAAAGGTCAGCTAGTAAAACACTGAACCAGTAAGACTGTTTGAAGGAGAACATCTCTTCTCTAAAAAAACAAGATGGCTGCCGGACTCGCTTTACAAACCAACAAGAATAATTTCATTTGTTTGGCCATAAAGGACAACAAACCAAACAGCATATCAGTACAAACTTGTCCAAAGCATGGTGGAGGAGGGATCATGATGTGGGATTGGGAGGAAGCATTTTGTCCTCTAACTGGGGAGAATCATGTGGCGTTATCATTGGATGTGTTTTTATTCACATTCTGAAGAACCGCATTAGAAAAGGTTGATGGAAAGAGAAAAATTCAAAATAATTTCCTCAATTTAACAAAAAGGATTTTACGATTCCCTGAGATTTGACTTTTCTGAAAAGGATAAAGAGTTAACAGGGAAACATGTGACGTAGCGAACGCTGCCCCTGCTGGCGGGTCTGAGCCTCAGCAGAGGGCCGACGCTCCGGCTCACAGGGAAAACTTCACCGTTCCCTGACTCGGAACCACCATACCTCCATCACTGGGACCATTCCTGCATCACTGGGACCATTCCTCCATCACTGGGATCATTCCTCCATCACTGGGACCATTCCTCCATCACTGGGACCATTCCTCCATCACTGGGACCATTCCTCCATCACTGGGACCATTCCTCCATCACTGGGACCATTCCTCCATCACTGGGACCATTCCTCCATCACTGGGACCATTCCTCCATCACTGGGACCATTCCTCCATCACTGGGATCATTCCTGCATCACTGGGATCATTCCTCCATCACTGGGACCATTCCTCCATCACTGGGATCATTCCTCCATCACTGGGACCATTCCTCCATCACTGGGATCATTCCTGCATCACTGGGATCATTCCTCCATCACTGGGACCATTCCTGCATCACTGGGACCATTCCTGCATCACTGGGACCATTCCTCCATCACTGGGACCATTCCTGCATCACTGGGACCATTCCTGCATCACTGGGACCATTCCTCCATCACTGGGACCATTCCTCCATCACTGGGACCATTCCTCTATCACTGGGACCATTCCTCCATCACTGGGACCATTCCTGCATCACTGGGATCATTCCTCCATCACTGGGACCATTCCTGCATCACTGGGACCATTCCTGCATCACTGGGATCATTCCTCCATCACTGGGACCATTCCTCCATCACTGGGATCATTCCTCCATCACTGGGACCATTCCTCCATCACTGGGACCATTCCTCTATCACTGGGACCATTCCTCCATCACTGGGACCATTCCTCCATCACTGGGATCATTCCTCCATCACTGGGATCATTCCTCCATCACTGGGATCACTGGTCTCTTTCTATCCAGTAACTCACAGATCACAGATTGATCCTCCATGACGATGATGACTGTTGTCCAACATCAGGCCGTTTTGTTATTTTCCCTCCATCTTTCCTTCAGAGCGACTCTGCTGCGGTTGGCATTTTAGTTTCCGTGGCCACAGGAAACCTTTCGGCCCTCATCCTCCCATCATGCAGTCATTTTGGATCTGCTCAGCGCGCAGCCAGTGAAACGGTAATCAGAGGAGAGGAAGCCAACATTCAGCAGCTTCTGCGTTTTGTTCTGCTGAAGGTCCGGCTGCGTTCTGCCGTCAGTTCCCAGTTCGATGTTTTATTTTTCTGCTGCTTTAAATATGGATGACAAAGTTTCTTACTCTGCTTTCCTGCAGAATTATTTTCCTTCGATTACCAACAAGAATCCAGATGTAAAGTGATTCTTTAAGATAAAATCTAAAACTCAGAGGATAAAAACGATTGAAGCGATGTGAAGATTGTGTAATTTTAAATTTCAGAAACAAATATTGGATTTACATCCCTTCCTCATCTGTAAACACATCGTCCAAATGAACAGAACCGAAACGTTGAATGGAGAGAATCACACTTTGCTCCATCATGTTGAAGAACAGATTAAAAACCAAAACTAACTTTGTTTTAGTTTTTCTGTAAATTTTGAATTTCTCTCAGAGGAAACATGAACTGGGTACAACTTTTCTCCATCGGTGCCTCCAGGTTCCCTGCATCCCAGAGCTGCTCCAGAACAGAACCGTCTCAGCAGCGCTGCGTTTCTGTCCCAGGTCCGGCTGAACATCCACCCGGAGCTTTTAAACCTGTCAGAGTCATTGGTCTATTTAAGCTGCAGCTGTCCTGCAGGTCTCCTGCTGCAGGCCGTATTTCACACCGTAAGCTGACTTTAATGCACCTGCAGAACCACGAGGCTGCAGCAGCGCCTCTGATTGTGCCTCAGAGAGGCAACATTTAGTTTTTCTATATGCAGCGACGCCAGATCATTACTTGAGCTGTAAACGAGCCGCAGCAGAGAGACGGAGGTCTTAGCAGTGCAGCTCTGGAGGAGCTTGTTAAATTGACTTCCTGTCACCTGGATTGATCGTCGTGGGCTGATCCTGCTGGCCGGATTTCTGGGTCGGAGTGTCTCAGGTGTTTCAGTGCAGAAGCACTTTCTGTGTTTAGTCATGGCTCTTTGGCAGATTTAGTAGATTTTATGCAACTGAAACTAAATAACATGAAAACACAACATGTCCTGGAACAAGTTACATACAAGTTGCTGCTCTGCAAGAGGAACCAGAGAAATGGATGCACCACAGATTTGAACAAAGATCATCAGGATAAAACACATTAAGAGTCACATGATTTGGACACGAGAAGCATCACTGCTGTCTCCTCTTATATTACGGTGGTGAAGCTACAGCACGGCAAAATAAATCACTGTCAGAAATAACACAGCTGAATAACTTCTCAGACTCGGCGTCATTACAAAACCCAGAACAGCACAAGCAACACAATGTTCGGCACATTAATCTCACATCCTATCCAAATTAATCTGGTCGTTTCTCTCTGTGCTTCAGACTTTCTATGATGCTCATCTGTCTTAAAAAGTTTCTACGTCCTTTATAACGGCCCTGCACACAGGCTGCATTCACACCGGCCATGCAGAACATCTGATCCTTGACAACTGGAGAGCCGGACCGAGGAAAACCCAAACTAAATTGACTGGGTCCAACATCACCAGGTTAGAACCAGATATGAATGTCTGAAAGCCAGGCGCCCAAAGTGGGCGGAGCCCAGAGACCCTGAGAGGCGTGGCCAAGTGTGGAGTTGAGTGGAAAAAAGTCAAAAGACCAACTCAACGCCTCTGAGACCCGTCGAGTGACTTTTATCCAAAACCGCCAACAAATCCAGAGACTTTTTCTGTTTTATGCCGACTATTCTCTACTGTGCCCTGAATAAGTAATAAACACATTTAGTCCGTTTATCAGTAAATAAAAGCAGATCTAGAGGTGAATTCTGTATTATTTAATATTTACCCATTTCTGCAGTGAATGATGCTCCAAAGGCTAAATAACATCCCAAATGAGAACAGAAAGATAATATTCCTCATTTTGAGCAGAAAAATTATTCAGATTAAATATGAATATATTTGGTTTCCACACACTGGTGTGATGAAGACCTGCTGGTTACCAGTCCCAGTAATTACTTTAAATATATGAGTCACTTAACTGTAAAAATAAAATACTATCCGTGTTTTCATATTAAGTGTATGATTGCATGTAATTAAATCCATCTGTGTTTTTATTTCTGAGATAAATGAATGTTTTCTGCTCCAGCTTGTGCAGGTAAATGCATTTCTGTCTCCTCATGGAGAACTCTGCAGGTTTTCCCTCCTATTTAAAGGAGACGTTTGAGGACAGTTTGAGATAAACGCTCATTATCTGGGCCACGTTTTGGCAGCACTCAGCGTGACGCCACCGGCAGCGTCTGTCTAGGAAAACGCTTCCACAGCCATCGATGCGACATGCTGAGCTGGTCCGAGTCCTCCAGGGACAAACCGCGTCCAACCGGAGACGGAAGACAGATCCAACTTTCAGAATGACAGAATAATCGGCTCTGACTGTTGATGAAAAACAGGCAAAACAAGCAGAAAAATGCTGAAATGTCTCCAGTTTTTGGTGAATAGCAACCTAAAAATACAACAACTCTGCAGTTACTTTCAATACTAAATCAGAAAATGTCAGAAAACAGAGCAGGAAAAAATATACGGCTATTTTATTACCATAAAGTTTTCTTCCTTTTGTTTCCATTTTTTCAAACTGGTGGTGAATCTCATTCAGCCTAATATTGTCTTAAGACCTTGTGCAACTTCTCTGATGGTGGTTAACTAAGGAAACACAAAACATCCAGAAAAGGTTGGAACAAAACGACCAAAACTACGATAGAAAGAATGACGATGTGAAATTAATGATTGAAAGTCATAAAAATTAGTTTTTCAACCACTTTTACATCAGTGTTTGTTAATCCTGTGGGTCCGATGCCATAGGCTGCATTTCCACCAGTCCTGTTCGGTCCGCTTGAACCCAACTCCGGCCTTTTGTCTAGAAAGTCTGGATCGTTTGGGGAGGTGAAAGCGAAACCAAACTCTGGGTCTCCTATAAACCTCAATCTGGGCTCAGTTGTTCAGGCGAACACCAAGCGGACCAGAAACTGCTCCAAAAGCAGGAAGTGGACTACAGCACAGGGCTTTCTGGATAAATACAACCAAAACAAACACGTTAGCCTAGCACTAGCGGACGAATGGGTCGTGTTTTCTTTGCCAAAGATAAAAGAGAAATCCTCCAACCATTAAATCTGATGCCACTCCATTTTGTTTCCATTTCATGAAGAAGGAAGTTGTGCTCAGCGTCTTTTTCAGAATTGATTCAGAAACGTTTCTACTCAAATAAACCAGAAGTTAGAACTGGAATATCTTTCAGGCTCCCAGTTCAGCCTGTTCAAAGAACCAGAGCCGTAAGTCGAAGGCTGCAGCCGACGTGGGAGGCCCAACTGCTGGATTTATGCTAAATCTGCACAGAAAAAAAGCTCAGTTATTATAAATCCTTATCATTTTTGGAAAATACAGATTGCATTTCCTTTCTTCACATCTTCCACATCTTTCTCCCTCCTGTGTGATCTCACTTTTAGTTGTCTGTTTGTTAAAAATCCCTTTTTCCTCTCCAGGAAAGTGAGCGGGCAGATAAAGGATCAGTGTTTGGATCAAACCGCTAACTTCCAGACCCAGCAGCTTTGGCTCGGGAACCGCCCCAGGTCCGGTGCTAATTAATCCGGAGATCCTTCTGCTGGCTCCGCGTTTCTCGCCAGGAGTCCTGCCCTCCTCCAAAGCCGCTCCGCCTTTTCTCCTCTAACAGTTCAAATCGGAAGTGCAGGTTTCAGGGTGACTTTGAGACACTTTGTTACATCTCATTACCTACTTTTATTCAAACTCTGATTTAATCTGGCTTTAGCTTTATTCAACCGGAATCAGACCAATAATGCTTCTTCATGCCCTGAAATCCTGTTGAAAATGTAAAGCAGTGAAACGGTTTTCACAGGATGGTCGAAGTCTGGCTGGGAGCCGTTTCAGCGGAGGATCCTCATCCTGAGGGCACGTCAGTGTTCAGACATGAACACAGACTTTCTGAGAGCTACGTTTAATTAACTAAGGTTGTTTGTTTCAACAACTAATTACTCAGCAGGACTTCAGCCGCAGTGCACAGAAAAACTGGAAGGTTTTCAGGATCAAAGATCAACTTGAAAGGCTGCCACTGACCTCTGCAGGTCGTGGTGGGACAACTTTCTGCTTTTTTATTTCTTTTTTTAGGAGCAGATGGCGAGGGTGTTGTACTCCATCTACTCCCTCCCCTCCTTTACTTTTATTTCCTTCTTTCTCTTTAAAGCTTTCGTCACCTGTCTTTGTGTCCATTTGAAATAAACCCAAAGCCATTTCTGATAGTTTTACATGTATATTTATATATCGAGTGAAAGTCGCAGCGCTCTGCTTGTGAATGTAAACTTGTTGTGCCTCACATTGACACTCATAACAATTCTGGTTTCCACGCCGTCTCATTTACAATCAGAAAGTCGGCCTGCTATCAACTGAAGAACATTTCCAGGATTAAAAACACCAACATCTCAGCAAGATCTAGAAACTCATCCATGCATTTATCTTTAGTCCACTGATGACTGCAAGCATCTTTATAAATCTGCCTAAAAAATATCCGACACCTGCAGGTGATCCAAAACGCTGCTGCTGCCGTTCTGACTAAAACCAGGAAGACTGATCACATCACCCGGGTCTAAAGTCCTTACACTGAGACAAGAGACTTTAAATGCTATTTCTGGTCTAAACCACTGACACCAAACTACATACAAGATCTGCTGGAGTTGTATGAATCTTCCAGACCTCCCTGGTCTTTTGGTTCTGGATCTCGTCTATATGTCCCTAGAACCAATATGGAGAAGCAGAATTCAGCTTCTATGTACTACAAATCTGGAACAAACCTCAAGACAAATGAAAAACAGCCAAAACTCTGAGTTCCTGTAAATCCTGGCTAAAACCCACCTGGGTGTAGCTGCTTGTGATTAATCAGATCTGGAACAGTTGACCAAATGTAATGTCTTCATTTGCACAACTATTGACGACGTGTTTGTAATATTTGGATTTGAAGATGTAAATCATGTTATTCAAGGGAATAAATCCACATAAAGAACAGCCAAAGTATTTAATAGAAACAGCATCAGTTCTAAGTGTTTCAGTTTCTTGAACAGCAGAGAAGTTCAGATTTTCATGTGGAGAAATAGTTCAGGGTTATATAAGATGAAAGAAAAAAAATCAATGATATACTTTATGGACAACACAGACAATGACATTTAAACCAGAAAAATAAAGAATAGCAGAACAGAGAAGCAGAACAATGAATCCTGACCAACAATCAGAGAAAATCTACTTGGGTTTACAGAACTCTACAGCGTCCTGTCCAGCGAAACCAAACCCAGCATGAAGCGGCTGAGTGAATCTGGTCTGGACTCTGTGGATCAGAGTCATGGATCCAGAGACGCTGTAGAAGGACAGAATACCTGCTCTGTGATCCAGGTACACTCCCACTCTGGAGGAAACTAAACTTGAGATGGAGGTCCAGATGTTGTTGTGACCAAATTGATAACCATCTAAGTAACAATTTACAGCCCAGGATTTGTCATTGCCTCCAAATCCACATTCATTCCCACCTCCTGCTCTGCTGATACTTTTATACGCGACGGCTACAAAAACTCTCCCTCTCCACTCCACCTCCCAGTAACAACGACCAGTTAGTCTCTCTTTACTCAGAACCTGCCAGTAATCAGTGAATCTTTCTGGATGACTTGGATAAGACTGAGGTGACCCATCGCTGTCACCTTCCTGTTCTCCTCTGACAGAACCAGCATTGTGTGAGCCGTGTTTGGATCCAGAGTGATTTCACATGAATATCTCAAGAATTCAGCTCTGCTCTTTGGTTCTGGTTCTGACAGTAGAACATCCACCTCAGTGACCATCAGAGAGATGTTTGTCCATGAGTCTCTCAGGACGTCCTGTAGTTTGTCTCTGAGCTCTGACACAGCTGCTGCCACGTCCTCAAAGTGTCTCAGAGGACGGATGTTGATGCTGGATGAGTGTGTGGACTCACTGAGTGCTGGCAGTGAGGGGTAGTTGAGGAGAAACTGGTTGTGATCCTCTGTGTGTGAGAGCTGCTCCAGCTCAGCGTCTTTCCTCTTCAGCTCAGTGATCTCCTGCTGCAGCTTTCTCCTCAACATTTGACTCGACTCACTTCAGTTTTCCTGCTGGGATCTGATCTGCTGCTTCACATCAGAGCTTCTTTCCTGGAGGAGACGGATCAGCTGGGTGAAGATCTCCTCACTGTCCTCCACTGTTTTATCAGCAGAGTGATTGATGGCCTCCACCTCCTGCTGAAGCAGCTTCACATCTTTCTCTCTGTCCTGGATCTCTGCTGGATGTTTCCTCGTCTCTCCTCCAGCTCTCTCTGCCTCTCAGTCCTTTCTGCTGCAGCTGACACTGTGTCATGGCCTTTATGTTCATTAGTAAGCACAGATGCACTTCTGATCAATGCGGCAGAACATCTTCATCACCTCATCATGCTTAGAGCAGAGTTCTCCTGGAGGTTCTTGTTTGCTCCACCAGCTTGTGATTTAGTCCAGGGACATCAAGGTGAGATTGGAGGTGATTCTTACAGTAAGAGGCCAGACAGACTAAACAAGACTTGATGGCTTTCAGTTTTCTTTCAGTGCAGAAATCACAGGCCACATCTTCAGGTCCAGCATAGCAGTGATCAGCAGGAGCAGCTTGGAGTTCAGTCTTCTTCAGCTGCTCCACTAAAGCTCCTAGCACGGTGCTCTTCTTCAGTGCAGGCTTTGGTGTGAATGTCTCCCTGCACTGAGGGCAGCTGTGGATTCCTTCTGATCCTCTTTATCCCAGTGGGACTTAATACAGTTCATGCAGTAGCTGTGTCCACAGGGAATCGTCACCGGATCCTTCAGTAGATCCAGACAGATTGAACAGGAGAAAGTTTCCTGGTCCAGCTGATTCTGCTCCATTTCTGCTCTCAGTCAAAGTGACTGTGTGAGTTTCAATTCCTCGGACCAAAAACACAGCTGAGCTCTGATCTACGAAACGTGTCAGTGCAGGGAGGCTGCAGCCAATCAGCTTTCACCTTCAGCAGATGTTGGGTCCTCCCAGCTTCAAGGTGTGTTTGAGCAGGAAGAACAGGGAGGAATATCAGGCTTTGATTCCAGGAATAATAGGGCTCAAAGTGACAGGGTTTAAAGATTAACCGTCTTCACAAGTTTTCTGTTCAAAACACCAAACTACAAACAACATTAGAGAACAATGTTCACTAATGTTATTGAATGGGAATGGAAGGTCAAGTTCAAACCTTATTACGAAATTAGAAGATAAAACAGGGACAAGATAATGTAATTGATATGTATTTTTCAAAGACGTGCCCTGAGGCAAGTTAATATGTCAACTCCAGGAAATGATAAGCTCTCTTATATGAGAACAATCTAATTGGATCTGATCAATAAAGCATGGGAATGTCAAACACTGCCTGAAAGTTAGATAGAGGGAGTAGTGGTACAAAGTCCAAAACCTAAGAAATATTTGTACAAATCCAGGAAATTATAGGTCCACAGACTTCCTGTCTGCGAAAACTAAGCAGAAAATTAAAGATTAAGGAAAATGAAGTTATATTTAAGAAATACCCAAGTTCTGAATTTGAAAAGGTGAGAACAGAGAGGAAATAGATCTATATTTTGTTGCTATTTCCATTGAAAACATTTCCCTCTGTTATAGTTACTGATAAACAGCTAAATACCCCCTGCTGTTTCCACTGGATTTCAGACAGGAAGCATCAACCAGGTGCTGTTGTTGATTATCTGATCACCAAGTTATTCAGCAACTTGGCGTCAATTAATGAAAGGCTGAACCAGTACAGCAGTTTGGAATTGTTCAAGGCAAAGACCTTGGTTGAGAAGAACCAGCAGATTAGCAGAAACGTGTCAGACCAGCAGATTAGCATGGTGGAGGAGGGCAGGTGATGTGGGATTGATTCGCAGCCACAGGTCCTGGGTACCTCAGACTCAATAAGGCTGTGTTCACACAGCAGGTCCTGGTGCTCAGTTCAGATCTTTTATGGTCGTTCGTACAATAAAATGCCACTGCAGTCCGTATCGGGTACGTATGATTTACTACCCTAAAGGATCTAAAGTTATTCAGCATCGGGAGCGGCAGCATCATCACAACCATTGCTTCCTTCAGATTCATTTGGCCTCTTCTGGTACCAAATTATGACGCATGTTGGATAAAATCCAACATGGCTGACTCACTGCAGACGCTTAAAGATACACATCTGATTTAGAAGTGGAAGTGGCACGAATTCAATTGTCTTTTGGGTGAAAAGAAATGAAATGGGTCATTCAGACTGCCATGAAAACAAAGTTGGCTTTGGGTGACATTTGACTGCTTTGTGAACGTTGCAACCAGGATTTCCTCTGAATGCCAAAGTATTCCAGAAACAAACTCGTCACCAACTGGACTGATTCCAACAGCAGCAGATTTACATAAGAGAAAAAAGAAGGTGTTGCAATGGTCTAGTCAAAGTTTGGAGCTGAAATAGAGTTCTCCAGAAGCAAACAGTTAACTTCATTTGGAGTTGCCTTTTCTTCCAGTAACGTTTTGTTTTTCAGTTTCTTTCTGATTGAACACGTTTCATATTTTGGGCCTCAAATCTTTATTTTAAACTACGACGTCTTCATAAACTACGACGTCTTTATTCAGATTTTAAACAGTGTTGCTTTTCTTTTCCTCCTCTGCTTGAGGAACAGTTGAGTCTCTACGCAGGGTAAATCTGCAGCGTCATGCTGTCACTAAATCCCACGTCCACAGATAATCTGAGTGTGAAACAAACTGTTGCTTTCAGAGCTGAGATTTCCAGGATCCACAGTGATCCTCTGCGGCTCTGCAACCTGCTGCAGCAAACGCTACCGAGTGTTTTAGCTGGGGTTGCCTAGCAACTGGGACTCGGCTGTGTCATCATGTTGTTGCAGAAGCACAAAACACACTCGTTACAGACAAACACACACACACATCTTGAGCCGAGCCCTCACACCCACCAACCTGCTAAATATAGGCAGGCATCGATGCAGTCAGCAAACCGGCGGCGTCTCAGGGGAAAACATCGGGTCACGGTTCTGTTTAAAGCGTGAACTCGGTGTCATTCTTTTACTTCAACTGTTCACAGCAACAAGGTGCTCTGATCACCTAAAAGAACAAACATTCAAACTGATTTCAGGCTAAAATGAGGCGATTATGTACAATAACCACTGGAACTGGTCCGAATCACAGAGGTGGTGCAACTGGTGCTGAACCAGCAGGACGTAAGAGAAGAAGACGGCCTTATCAGCCGTTCACAGGTGCTTCAGCTCGGGGAGGAGAAAACTGAAACACTGCTGATGAAGACCTGAGCTGGTTTTTACATGGTGGCTTGGATCTGCAGAGAAAAACTCAGGTTTTCTGTTTACAAAGACAAAAAGCTACAAAAGAAATAGGTGAGAGTTTTTATTCATGTTGATGACTGATTTACATTTGGAGTACAGAAAACACCTGACCTCTTCCTCTGAGGTGAACAGAGTCTCTGACAATCCTCCATTACGTCTTACCTCGGCCGTGATTGGCTGAATAAGGAACCTTCTGATGCAGGAATCAGGAAGTTCAGGCATCCATCCTTGACTGGCACCAGATTCTCAGATTACATCCAACCTCAGTGTTCCCCAGAGAGGTAATGTTGCTGAGGCTGAGCTCAGCGAAGCTCCAGGCCTCCAGGCTCAACGCCAGGCGCCTGGAGGCTGTGTTTTCTAAAGGAAAACACAGATTTTACTTTCTCCACTGGGTGGATCTTCATTCTCTTCTGGGATCCCAAATAACTGTAGCAAAAACTCAAGTCCAACTGATGGGAATCATTCTGGCCGTGACCTTGACCTCAGTGTAGCTGCCTCCCACTCCAGCTGGTTCCTACTCCTCCTCTGCATGAATGTTCCCACTGGGATCGCCTTTCCACAGTCCAGGTAAGTAACAGTTGTACTGATGAGAACAATCAGACTTCCAAACGGACCACAGGTCTGAACTGAGCCGTTCACAATGTCATTAAGATGTTGAGTCTTCCGCTTTCTGAATGCTAGACAATAAATTTGGTCAAAACAAATAACAGATTGAACTCATAATAAACCAAACACAGACAGCAAAGACGTTCAAATGCTGCTTCATATTAGAAAACATCTGCTTGGGTCCAAACTGGAATCCCCTTCATGCCTAAGCAATCATAAACTAAAGTCAAAAGGCTTTTTCTGTGCTAGTTAATATGGTGAAACCAAACTCTGCCAAGCATATTCCAACTAGTCCAAAAAATACAGAAAAGGATGTAAAAAAGGCTGCCAGCAGTAAATGTGTGAGTTGGCGGCTTTGGAAGAGAAAAAACAAAAAAAGTGGGGCGAGAGGCAGAAATAAAAGGCTGGCGGGAGACGAGAAAGGAACATAGAAGCAGAAATAACTGACAGCTGGTGGCAGGGAGCTGAGAGCATGGCAACAAGAGGCTGATAAAAGAGCAGAGAGTCGACCGCATCCCTGAGAAAATAGTTCAAACGACGGCCCTGAAGAACAGCAACAAAAGAGAAGTAGGTCTCACAGACACGTTGCTACTTCGCCCTTATGTTTATCTAGTATATATGGATGAAAGCAGAGGAGCACTCTGCACCTGGACTTTACCTTCATATGAAACCAGAGCACAGCCTGATTGGCAGCGGCAGCTGGGTGGACAACCGATGGAGTGTTTGAGGAGGACAAACACAGACAGAGATGTGAAGCCTGTGATCAATAATTCAGAAGCCAGGGACGGCTGGAAAATGTCAGCCGGCTCTGCGTTTTCACACCACTATGAACAGTCTGCAGGTCTGCCAGGTTGAAAGCAGGGAGGCCTGGAGCAAACCTCCAGCACCTGCTAGGGGAAGGTCACGCTGGATTTTATTAGCGCTCTGTGGCCAGAATATCCTACAGTTGTGGGTTTGATTCCAGTTTCCCTCCTGGAACATATCAATGTGCCTTTTGCTGCAGCAGCTGAAGCCAAATTACCCACCAATCTGCATACTGATGCATGAAAGACGCTAATTTCTGAGTGTCAGTCCAGCTACCATTTAGTGGGGCTAAAAAGGACTGGACAACTAATGACAATCATTAACTTGTGTGAGATAGAATCAGAATTTTATAAATGTAAATGCTCCAAAATGTTAAAAAGATCCATTATAAATGCTGTGGAGCTCATCTTATGATGGGCATAAAAATTAGGACTGCATTGTATGGAAACATTTGCACGGTAAATAATGTTGGTGTGATCTTTAGCATTTTGACAATTTCATTTGTGCTAGTGTGAGATTTTTCTGCCATGAGACTCGGTCTGACTGGCAAACATGGCGTTATGTAATCAGTAACACATCACTTAGTGACAGGTGACATGGATAAAAGAAAGTATTAATTACTGGAAAAATTACATTTGCTTTAGTTCAGAAAATCTTAGGGAAGCCACACATATTATTAGAAACATGTTATATTCAAAAGACACAAAAGAAATGTGTGCGCCTCGTTTGCCCAAAATATAAGTTTGGTCCTGATCTTTAGCTGTCTTGTTATATGCCAGTCTGTAAGTGTAAGGTTGGTAATGATCTGTGAATGCAGTGCAGTTTGTCCTACCACACTGGGCTATCAGTCGGTTCTGTTCTAATGGCCAGCGGGTCGCCATCCATGAATGGAGCATCTAAAGTCTTCAACCTGGTGGATCCAGGCTCACGTCTCAGATCTCTGCTCCTCCAGATCCAGAAAATAACAAACTGACCTATGCATAATGTCAGAGCTATATTACACTCATGCTTTATGAAAAACCAGAACTAACTGCATGAAATGAAACTGAAACGTCACTTTACTCAGATTTCACTTAGTTGTAGTTTACTTATTCACATTAAATTTTACCAATATGACTTATACAGAAAAACACCTAAAGGTTATAAAACACAATACATGACTACTAATATATAAAACAAAGGACAGTGCAAAAATACTTTCAGCCACATAGTCTGAGTAATTATAGATTTCCCCATTTTATTTAACTCACGGAGTGAACATGCTAACTGTTTTAGTTTAGCTCAATGGAGTTTACGATCGTCCAAATTAGCATAGCGGCTAACGGGTTCGCGAGATCGATGTTAACCCGCCAATCCAATTCTAGATAAGGCAGAAAAACTACTGTCAGTTACAACAAATACAGAGACTCCTCGCAAGGTTCACCTCAAGCTCTCAGTATGAAACACCAATTAATATCATAAAATACAAGCTAGCTTCATGATTCAGAAACTTACGAGGTTAGCTAGCTTCTCTCGTCACAGCAACGTTGCTACTAACTAGCAAAGCGCAGGCAAAACCAAGCTGGGGGCGGGACAACCGATGTGATTGGCTGAGGCTCTTCTTCTTTTCAGAGCAGTTCGCAAGCAACATTTGCATGTGCACTACCGCCATCTACTGGAACAAAATGTGAAAAAATACACAGATTTTAAAACTTAACAAAAAATAAACAAATAAAAAACAATACCTAGAAAACAAAAGATAATTATATTGTGATTGGCTGAGGTTGCCTGAAACTACTTACTCTAGTTTATTTCTAAAAACTGAAAATAAATCTTCTTTACTTGTGTTTAGAAAAAGCCTAAACAACTCCTTGATACACCAGCTGGTTTGGAGCTAATGCAAGAACAACAGTTATTTAAACATGTTTCTTCCAACAGTGATCCTTGTTGCATTTGTTCCATCAGTAATTCCTCTGTTTGGATGAACAAACATTCTCCTGGACTCTCTCATTCACGCACACACACACACGCACACGCCCTCTCTCTCCATCGCTCGCTCACTCAAACACACATACGCTTTCTCAGAAAAACCTATAGCACATGCAATGTGCTATAGGTTGTTAAATTCTGTAAGATGCACAATCATAAATTTTTATTCTGAGTAAAACAATAGTTTTTATCACACACTTATAAAGTGAATGGTCTTTTAAATATTTACATTTATGGTAGCTATATTTCATTATATAAAACAGTTTAAAATGTCCTTTTTTGTCAACATTAAACAAAGAAAAATTTATGTTTTTGAAATATGTTCCTAACAAAAAACATCTGGATCAGAAAGTCAGACCTTAAAAAACTATAAATCTATATGAACCAGTTAAAGTCTGATCACTGTTAATCACTGAGCAGTTAGAAACCCGCTGGTCGTCAAGAAACACAAATATGTTTTAAATACATTTGATCAACAGAAATAAAAACAGATTTTTTTCAGGTTTTAGAAAACTGTCTCTGCCGCACTATTTAAGTCATTTAAGGTTTTAGATTAGTAAGTTTATTTCTAAAAACTGAAAATAAATCTTCTTTACTTGTGTTTAGAAAAAGCCTAAATGTTTGGTCTATCTGTCCATATCGGCCATCCTGCAGTGGGTTCGGTGTTCGGGTGTGGTCCTGTTTTTATTTAGTGCCTAATGTTCTGCTGGGTCCATTATGTGGCTAAGAAAAACATCTGCACGTTCCAGAGCCCAAATGTTTTCCAGATCTAATTAGGCCTTAAGTAATCCCTTTACGGCAGGAGGAGTTATCTGCCTGATCTTCTTCAGAGCTGCTCATCCATTATGCAGCTGGTTAGTCAGGATCCATTAGGAGGAAGGAGAACCAGGAGAACCAGGAGAACCAGGAGAATCAGGAGAACCAGGAGAACCAGGAGAACCAGGAGAATCAGGAGAACCAGGAGAATCAGGAGAACCAGGAGAACCAGGAGAACCAGGAGAACCAGGAGAATCAGGAGAATCAGGAGAACCAGGAGAACCAGGAGAATCAGGAGAACCAGGAGAATCAGGAGAACCAGGAGAACCAGGAGAATCAGGAGAATCAGGAGAACCAGGAGAACCAGGAGAATCAGGAGAACCAGGAGAACCAGGAGAATCAGGAGAACCAGGAGAACCAGGAGAACCAGGAGAACCAGGAGAACCAGGAGAACCAGGAGAACCAGGAGAATCAGGAGAACCAGGAGAATCAGGAGAATCAGGAGAATCAGGAGAACCAGGAGAACCAGGAGAATCAGGAGAATCAGGAGAACCAGGAGAACCAGCCTCACTGATGCTTTTAATTAAGACTTTCACTTGAAAAGGAAACTGTTCAGTTGAATAAAAATTAAAATGTCTTTCAAGTTTTTGAATAGATTTAAGATTTCTCATGGGTTTAAATAAAGTAAAACTACCAACATTTGGAAACAAACAGTAACACATAATATTATTGTGGAAGAGACTTTATTTCTGCATGAAACGATGACGGATCGTTTGAACTGCCAAACATTCATCCAGTGTCTTCAGGGTGCAGAGAGAACAAGTCCTGAAGGTTCCTCTGTCCCAAATCCCCTTCAGAACCCATCAAGTCCAAATGCCTCTCCATCCAGGAAACTCCTGAGACTCCCAAACAACTCCACTTTTTCCCATTAAGAACCAGAACCAGAACCGGATCTACACTGGTCCAAATGCCAAACTGCTGCTGGATCTTTGCACTTTCATGACCACAAACTGGTTCCAGTATAAACTGCATCTTTCCAAACACAAACAGAGTGAAGAGCCACAATGTCACCAGCTGTGTTTCCATTACCAATGTCTGCAAACCGTTGTCAATATTACACTAAACAAACAACAACACAACTGCATCGTTTTATTAAATAAGAAACACAATTAAAATCACACAGCACCTTCTACCACTTCCTGTCTTCTTCATGAAACGTCTGGTTGTTGTTCATGTGTTTCCAGATTTAGAAAATAAACTTCCACCTCATCAGAACATGAAACTGTTGGACTCGCTTTGGTCTCCATCATCTGACGCCTTTATTTTGATATGACTTGATGTTTTTCACTCACAGCCTTAGTAACACCAGCTGCTGTTCATGAATTAATACGTTGCTGTTTGGACGTCCAGAGACTCAGAACCAGAAAGACGATCAAAGTTTACAGGAGGAAAAACTTCAGGGAGATGAAAACGCCTCTTTATAGCGCCACCTCTGGCTGACCACTGGAATTACTTTGGAAGAAAAAACTTCAGATAATTATTCACAGAAACAACTGGCTGAAAAGTTTCTCCAGATCTGATACCAAAGGAGGAAACAGACGTAATAAACGACTGCGGTTCTGTTGAAGGTTTCTGTCGCCTTCAGGAGAAGAAACGCCGCCTCAGCATCTTGAACGACTCGGACTCCAGCCGAGTCCTTTCCACACGGACCTGAATCCCTGCCAGTGATTTGGCTTCAGTTTGAGGGGAATGTCAGCAGATCCGTCCCTGGATCTGCTGATCCACTTATTATCAGAGCTACAACGTCAGGCTCCTGCTGAGCTGCAGCTCACTGGATCCAGACCGGATCCCTGCTTGTTATTCAGTTAAATAAGTTCAATAAAAAGACCTTCAGCAACATGAAAGATTACTTTAAAGTCAAAGTTGTACTGATATAAAAGGCATTTAAGTTGCAAGGACTTTGAACTCAGATGATTCTCTTTTGCAAACTGATAAGCAACGAGAGTAATTAGTAGATTTACTGTCAGCCTTAAAAAACTCCTAATCTTTAAACTGCTGCCAAGACCAACGCTAGTCAAAGTGTAATGAGGCGCAGAGTGAGAGCAGCCATGAAAATGTTTCTTCATCACAATTTATAATGAGAACCGATTTACAAAAACACCTGAATGCACCGGTGCAGATTTTACACCAAGAAGCTCAAACTTTAAACTGAGAGCGATGACGATTATTTAAGGTTTCTGTTGCATAAAATGAATCTCAACGGTAATTTTCTACACGTATAATTAGATGTCTAATAGAAACGTGTTTCCTGAGACCCAGGAAATGTCCAGGGTTCTGCTGAATCAAGTTGAAAAAGCTTGAACTCATCAGTTCTCCACGTTTCTTGTGTTTTAGACAGAAATGGGTCTTTTAACAGAAAATAACGCTAAACAGACCAGAACCTGGAGTCCGTCACAAAGTCCTGATCTCAGTTCCAGACGTTGGAAAGGCGTGTGAGTCCGGCGGCCAAAACCCGACCCAGTTCCTCCAGTTCCACCGGTACCTCCAGTTCCTGTCAGAACGCCGAGGAGGGGAATCCAAAACGTTTCACCGAATCAGAATAAAAGAAAATTCAGGAAACTTTCATGGATTGTTTGGTCCTAACAGACCGACAGTTTATTTATTTTAATTTCAGTAAATGTGTGGATTCATTAGTAATTTATTTATGGAGAAATCCTCGACATGTTGGGTTCTTATAGTCCCTGCTGTTTTTATAAAGAGGTAAAATTGTGGATCCGTTTCAGCCGGTTTCAGTCGGATCAATGCTGCATCACTTCCTGTCTTACTTCTTTGCTCCGACTAAGAAGAGAAGCTGATTCTGTTGACTCAAATATTTCCAAAACAGGATGAGAAGCAGAAAGAGCCTCATTCTGTTGGGTTTTTGGCCAAAAACTAAAGTGAACTGAAGCAGTCGATCACTGCAGGCCCAGCCATCGACACTCAGGGAACAGAGACGCTTTCTGAACCCGGGGCGGATTGGAAGTGATGCTCCATTATGACAGGAGGGTCCGGGGCGCGGCGGAGGAAGGGCACAACTAATGGTTCCTGGTGCAAAACCCTGCATCAATAAATGATGAGCAGAGTTCACACTGGAGCTAAGTGCTCTGTCAGCTGCAGCACAGATCTGCAATCCGATGCTGCGAACACTCAGAGCCTGAACCGAGACTTGGGTCCAGATCAGAGACGTAGTAGAACATTAATCTTTAATATTCAGGGACTTTATGAGTATGAAAGGCCGCTGGCGCTTTTCACCCAGAAGAGTCTAAAACTGGAGATATTTACTTATATTTACTTCAGAAGCACAGCATTAAACCTGCACTGGTTCTGAGGGGTTGGGTCAGCATGGGTTAGCATGGGTTAGCATGGGTCAGCATGGGTTAGCATGGGTTAGCATGGGTCAGCATGGGTCAGCATGGGTTAGCATGGGTTAGCATGGGTTAGCTTGCTAGCCCATGCTGGTCACTGTGGACAGGCCACCGGTCTGTCGCAGGGCAACACAGAAACAGGACAAGCAACCATGCACACACACACACACACACACACACACATACACACACACACACACACACACACACACACACACGCACACACACACACACACACGCACACACACGCACACACACACACACACACACACACAACCCACGCTCAGGGAAATTACTCCACTAATGTGCGCCGACACACAAGCTGAGCTACAGGAGAAAACAGCTGCACCAGATAATTAAGTGCAAATTCATTGTTACCACACAGACTGTATCCAAAGCTCCCACACAAACAACCACAAGCAGCTTCCTCCTTCCTTCATTCCCTCCTTCCTTCCCTGCTTTCTTCCCTGCTTCCTTCCCTCCTTCCTTGAAGAGCGACGCTGCGTTCCGATTGGACCAAACTGACATGCGGTCATCGAATGGACGGTTTCTGCTTCGGTCTGCAGACACTCAGACGTTCAAACAGCAGTGATCTAATCCAGACTGACTTTAATGAGGTAATCAGTTGGATTTTTACTGCCGGGCCGCTCGACCCGAACAGAACCGCTGCTGTCTCAGAACCAAACGAACACAAATCAGGTTAATGTCCAGCATGACATCATAACAGGAGCAAAAGCTAAAGGTTCAAACTGACCATGAAACCTTCATTCAGGAAAATAAAACAAACTTATCAACAATAAATATGTTCATCTTGAATAAATCCGGATCCGTCTGTCCGAGTTGGTTCTGGTGTTTTAAAGGCCAACAGCTGATAAGTGGAGAGGATGTAAAGACTGAACGCTTCCACAGAGCTGCAGCTGTCCTACGCACCAATCAGAAAGGCAGATCAATAATCAGGAAGGCAGATCAATAATCAGGAAGGCAGATCAATAATCAGTGGGGAGTTTCTAGTTTTTCCTTCATTAAACTCGATGTGATTTTCAGCCTGATCTGTTTTCACCTTTTCTGGTTTTGCTCTCGTATTAAAAGATGTTAATTTACAATCTATTTATTTATAGATTTTGTTTTACGTTGGGATGATGTTGTTCTTGGTTTTCACAATTATTTAAGAAAATTAAAAAATAATTTTACTGCATTTTTTGAAAAGTTTTTTTTATTCACTGAAGTAAATTTAATATAAAATTTTTTTGCTTTGTGACTTTTAATGTTAACTCATTTAAAAATGGCAGAAATAACAGAAAATTGCAGAACATTTTATGAATTGTTGAACAAACAGCAGGAAGCAGAAATTTTTCCCATTATGGGACTGATGGAGACGGACGCTGCCAAAAAGTGACTGAAATTACAGACGGCAAAGATTCAGCTGCCGCTGGTTCCCCCACTGCAGCACACACACACACACACACACACACACGCACACACACACACACACACACACACACACACACACACACACACACACACACACACACACACACACACACATGCAGAGGTTTGGGCGAAGCGGCTGCAGTGGGATTGTGGGATTGGAGGGAGGGGAGTTTCCCTTTACTGGTGTGGATCTGGTTTCTCCTCCCAGTAAGAGCATCCTCCTCTGGGTCCACCTGAACCATCGATCCGGGTCACAAGCTGCAGAGTTCAAGATGCTTTTGTTTGCCCCAAAACAAAATCATCTTTAAGATGCAACAAAATGCTGCAGGCTGTGGATTTTACACCTTCATGAATCTCATGCTGGACGTCGGTTTCTCCTGACGGAGCAACCAAAGTCTCAGCGGCCTAATCTGGGTCGGCCCAGTTCCAGAAGGACAGAACAAAAAAAACACGACAGCAGGATTTAGGAAATATAAACACCAAAAAATAAGTTATTTCAGATGCAGCAAAAGACACAATTATTCTGAACTTTGGTAGATTTACATTTATTTAACTGTAAAGTTTTCTACAGACAGGAAGTAAAATGGACAAACATAATTAATAAAAGAGGTTTTATTGGAAATATATATGCTAAAAATATTTATTAAATCTTCCCTCAGTGGCAATGAAAACTTTACTGAGACCAAATTCACTGCAGATTTCCACCGATTCACACAAACGTTTGGAGATGAAGGCTGGAAAGCCTCTCTGCCATCACCCTAATGTTTACTCCAGTCTGTTACATTCAAGTCATTCATAAAAATAACCACAAGCTGATAAAAACAACAAACATCCAAACACAAAGAGCCCAGATTAACACCGAGACGAGGAAATAATAATAATAAAATACTGAAATCAAAACGAGTGAAAACAAACAAAATGGCTGAAAACAACCTGAAGCATAAAAAACAATCGTCCAGAAATTGTCCTGGAAGAGAAATGTGTGACAGTGTCTCAGTGAGACCCGAAGGACCAACGGGACGTTTTATTCCCACTCGGCTTCATCCTTCATCCCTTCATTACGTCTTAACGGCTCCATAAAATCCTCCGCTGAGGTCAACGCAGAATAAAACTGAGTAACGTCTCTGAAAACTCCAGCTCCCGCTTCCCAGCATGCATCTCTGCAGTCGTAAACCATCCGAGTCACTGGAGAGGAAGAAGCTGAGAAATCATCATCCTCCTCCTCCAGCTGCTGCCGGCAGAACAACTGGACCCGTTTCCACCAATCCAACCCGATTCTTCCAGCCAACCAAACTTTGTCAATATTCTGCTAATGTTGGAAAAACACGACTGCCGTTTTCTTTAAATACGAAATGCAACTAGAATCCCAGAAGATGGGTTTGTTCACACAATAAGTCATGAAATAACATCATCATCCAACCACTTCCTGTCGTCTTCTTTGTCGTCTTCCCCAGTAGTAACATCCGGTTGTTGATCATGTGACTTGTGTGATGAAATAAAGGTAAAATAAACCAATAAATCAATTTCAATATGGCCAAAAAAACCTCATCCTAGAGCCAAAACCTTTTATCGAAAACAAGATTTATTTTTATTTCCCGTGTTTCAGCACATTTATTTCCTAAATAACAAATCGTGCAATAATACGTTCAAAAGCTCTGCTGTGGGAGTTCGTTCCAGAGTCCGGCTACACATTCACACCTCCGAACCGGACTTTCTAGACATCGGACCAAATTTGGGTTAAAGAGACTGACATGAATTTTGTTTTATTCAGATCTGATTTCAGTCTCTGGAAAAACAAACCGATTCACTCGGTCAGGACACGATCTACTGGACCAGGTTAAAATAATCTGCTTGACTAACCGACATTGTTACAGCTTTCAGCTGCTGCTCATGGATGAGTTGCTCAAGGGCACTTCAGTGGCTCGTTTCTGACAGCAGGAGAAACCATTAGTCACTCTGCGCCCACAGATGATGATGCACACGCAGGACTTCAACATGACACGCGTATAAAACCGAGAGGGAAGTGGGATGAAACGAGCTGCGATAAGGAAACTCCACACAGAAACACGAGGAGGTGGAAAATGTTTCACTCTTTGGTTTGTTTGGCACTGAAATTCTGATCAATTAAAAAAATAAGACCCAAATACAAGCATTTCTAACGCTGGAGCGAAATCTGACTAGCAACCCAAATCTGCTGTGGGATCTTCAGATCATCTGTACAAAGCTTTAAATGTTACCATTAGCATGCTAACAGTGTCTTAGCATTAAGATGTTAGCTTAATGTCCTAAATGTTTTCTTAGCATTGTAACATTAATGTTAGGAATGCAGCATTAATGAGTTATTAAACAGACTCGTTATAATGTTAGCTTGATGCTAACTTTAGAGTTAACAAGGTGATGCTATTGTTAGCTTTAAACAGTTGCTTGACTCAATAGCATTTGTTTTAGCATGCACACTTTAAGCTGCACGCACTGCTCATTGCTTACAACATGCTGTCATTTCATGGCATAATCAAAGTCAATTGTTATGAAAATGCTACATATGAAATCTGACTTACAAGAAATTCACTTCGTAGCACCTTGAATTTAAAACCTCCTGCTCTGTCTGGAGCTCCGCCTCCAGGAAGTCATCACGGCTCCTCCTTTAACGTTTTAACTGCAGCTCAGAGGAGGAGCTTCACCCTGAAGGCGGAGTTTCGCCCTGAAGGCGGAGTTTCGCTCTGAAGGCGGAGCTTCGTCCATCCAGGCGTTTGCGCAGCTAACTTGTTGTTAAAGGATAAGAAATTAAAGGATTTCTCAAACACACATGAGAAACATCACGGCAACTCTCCAGGTGTTTTTGATGAGAGAATATCATCACAACCTGATGGAAAGATGAAAAACTCAATTTTACATGAAGCTGTGATGAAGGTTAGACATGAACTGCAGGGAGGAAGAAATCTGCAACCAGATTTAAAAAATGTCCAGAAATGATTCCAACCTGGATCGGGTTCTGGGCCCGGTTTGGGCCCGGTTTGGGCCCGGTTTGGGCCCGGTTCTGGGCCCGGTTCTGGGCCCGGTTTGGGCCCGGTTCTGGGCCCGGTTCTGTCAGATCAGTTCCTGTTTCTGCTGCCGGTTCGTTTCTCGTTGTAACGTCTGTTTGATATTTTTAATCTTTGACTGGATTCGGTTTGGATCTGCAGGAGGTCATTTCGGGTCAGAACCAAACTCCTCACTCTGGTCCCCAAATACCGGTTTCCATGGCAACGCCGTGATGAGAGCGAGCAGAACCGGCTCGGGCCGAGCCAGCGCCTCAGTGTGTGTGAAAGCAGAGGGAGTGAAGGGAAAACTGGAGATCCGGGGCATCATCAGTTTTGGTGGCAGATCGCTGCTGACCTTTGACCCCCTGCAGACGTCCAGACCCACCAGGCTGACAGCAGAGAGTCTTGTGGATGAAACTCTGGATGAATCCCATCCCGGCTCCAGTTACCATCTGAGCAGCTCACCAGGAAAAGACGCATCAGCAGTTACCGGGCAGAGTTCGGACTGGTCAGATCAAATTAATGATGGTTTTATGGCAATAAATTCAAATGCTACTGATAAAGATGAAAATGCTGAAAGCAGAAAACCTTTGACCAATTTCCACTGACCATAAAATGACACAAAGTGACAATCAGAAAATAAAAGATCTTGAAGTAAAAACTGGTTTTGCTGCTGCTGATGTCGGCGTTTCCTTTCTGCCATGTTTGTAGTTTTCAGGGTTTTGTGATTTCAGCGTCAGCAGGATGAAACTGGAGCAGCAGGAAGCCGAGCGGCTCGTTAGCGGCAGCGACTCGTTTCACAGAACCACTTTAATATTCTGACTGGGGGAACGCTGACTCAGCAGAATCATTTTGATCTCATCCTAAGTTTTTCCCTGACAGGTTTGATCCTGAAGCGGCAGAAAAAGCTGATTTTTCCCTCTGAAAACATGTTGAGACAGCTGTAAGGTTGGCGATTAAAAACCTTTAGCTTGACGTTGTTTCATATTTGTCCCCATTTTATTGGCTGGTTGAACAAAACTCATGTTTTGGGTCATTTCTTTTAATTTACTGAGACTTTTTATATTTACAGATTCACTGCTGTAATTAGACAAGCAGGAATAAACATGCTGGTTTATTTTTAGTAATGCATAAAACTCACTTTAACCGTGTTAAAACTAGTCACATGATCACAGATCAAATGTTTTTAAAGCCCTTCATTGAAAACTGAAGACTTTTGTTGTTGAAAGCAGATTTTCCAAAAATGTCCCTGAATATGATCTGGTCCGGTTCCTCACTGAACCCAGACAGCTGGAGGCTCCGGGACCCCGGCCGTCCAGGTTTACACGTTCTGCTGACGGACCGGGATCCAAAGGTCGAGTCTCTCATCGCCTTTAAAGAGACGTTTTCTTCTAGAACATCGAGAAAACTTGAAAAATGCAATCGGCAATCATTTAGAGTCACTTCCCACCAGCCATGTTCAGTCCGACTCCGGTCCGCTTCCATCTGACTCCGGTCCATTTATCAAGAAGGTCCGGTTCGGTCCGGTTCGGTAAGGTTCGGTCCGGTTCGGTTAGGTTCGGTTCGGTCCGGTTCGGTCCAGTTCGGTTCGGTCCGGTTCGGTTAGGTTCGGTCCGATTCGGTTCGGTTCGGTCCGGTTCGGTTCGGTCCGGTTCGGTTCGGTTCGGTCCGGTTCGGTTCGGTTGGCGAGTCGACCTCGCTCTGGGTTGGTTGAAGTGAAATCTGGTTTGGTTTGAATTCATGTGTGAACGCCAAGCGGACTGGAGTCCTCTCCAAAAGCAGGAAGTGGACTACAGCCCAGGGCATTCTGGGTAAATAGAACCTTAGCAAACATGCTAGCCTAGCGCTAGCAGGAGAAATGACTCCAGAAATCCTAAAATCTGACGGATCCATTTCAGTTTCCATTTCATGAAGGAGAAAGTTGCTCTGAGTGTTCAGAGGTTTCTGTGTCGTTTTCTGCTGTTTTCCTCCATTCAGGGAAACTTTCATTTTCACATCAACACGGAAAAAATCCCTGATTATTTCCTGCTTCACCAACGATTCACAGCCAAATCTGAGGAGGATTTTTCCTCCTTTTTACTGAAAAAGTCCCACATTAAACCTGAGGAAGCCTCAGATTACTGGTGAGTCCACTGGAGCTGGGGACGCCACCCACCACAGCTCCCAGTCCTCCCAGTAGGACAGAAAAGGAAGTATGTAGCATGCATCTGAATCATGGCTTTTTACACCTTAATTAGGAAAACATATTTTATGAATAACCTCAGAAAACTGTGAATATCTGGATGTATTTTTAGGATTTCTCCATAAGCCGGTGAGTTTGTTTCTGCAGATCAAATCACAGGGACAACGAAAGGAGCGCCGCGTCCGCCGCGTCCTGTGGAGGCGAGAGGATTTCACACAAGAACCAACACATGAGGTCAGCTTGTACGGACTCCCACCCGACATCAGCAGAAGGAAAATCTGGCTGCTGCTGCCAAGAGGCTCAGGATGCAAACAGCAGGTTTCTGCTGCAGGGAGCAGAAAAGAAACCGAAGAGATTCATCAACCCTGGATCAAACACAGAGCTGAAAACTGAATGAGAGGAAAAGAGACGGAAAGCAGCAGCTAAATCAGACTAATGTGGCATCAAACTGAAGCACAAACCCAGATCCAGCTTCCAGGAGAAATGATCAAGATTAAACGAATGTTTCTGACAGATCAAATCAAAGCTAAATTTAAGTCTGTTTTATTTTTCTGGTGAAGGAGAAACGAGGGCCGAACCGACCAGGAAGCTTCCTGCTTCCTGCTTCCTGCTTCCTGCTAGTTTGGGTCAAACTGATGCGTTCGACAACAACAACATCAGATTAACGCTCAGACATTTAAAAACCGCTGAGACCAGAGCGCTGAGACGCGTTCTCTGAAGGGGGTCAAAGGTCAACAGCTCTGAAAAACAGGCGAATCATCCAGAAAATCCCATAATACTTTGGTAAAGTTTGGTAATAAATGATCTGAAAAAGTTCAACATCACCAAAATAAATACATTCTGTTCTAATAAAGATTTTTCTTCGTCATCAGAGAAGAAAAACATCTTTAACATGTTTTTGATTCGTCCATAAATGTTCCTGCTTCAAAATGATCTTTGAGTTTGTTTTGTAAATATTTCACTTGAAGCTCAAAACATAAACTAAATATTCAGAAAGCAAGTTAAATATTTTATCTACAAACTAAATTTGTCTTCAAGCAAAACATTTAGCCTCCAACCGAAACGTTGAACTTATTTAGCTTGTAAACTAAATAAGTAGCTTGTTAATTAAACCGACGATCAGGTCACCATGGTGATTATTCCAGTCAGATTCATATTTCAAGCCTCGCTGACATGCAAAACCAAAATCCCTCCACCAGAGATCCAAACCCCAGGAAACCGGCCCAGACTGGTCCAGAACCAGTCCTGCTTCAGATCATGTTCAGCTGTTTCCATTTCTGCAGAGCGAATCTGATGTTCATCCAACAACCAAAAAACGAACTTCCAGCCGAACCGCCAGAAATGAAGCAGCAAGACGGAAACGATTTCTGCACAACGGATCAGATCCACTTGATCCACTTGATCCAGTTGATCCAGTCGGTCAGATCCAACCTGTTACCAGTAACTCTGATCTTAGTGGAATCAACTCTTGACTTTTGTTCAGTTATTTTCAGAAATAAACAGAAATTTTTTAAAAAGGCCCCAAAAATCAGTAAATTACAATGTTTGACTTTTGAACCCGGAACGTTTATAAAGTGTGAAAATGTTCAAGTTTTTCCTGAGATCATTAAAGAATCTGAGTTTTCAGGTGAAAAACCAACAACCACAGAAAAACATCCAGCAGGGACCAGAACCAGAACCAGAACCAGAACTACTGGAAAATACTTTTCTTCCACAATTTGATCTCTAAAGTTCACCAGGATTCATTTTCAGGTTCTTTTCAGTGGCCCTCGTCCCGGTCCATGTTTGTTGGGTCAGAACCCGCCCGGTTCCCCTTCAGAACCAACAGAGGAGAGAAATGATCAGCAAACATAACCAGCAGCGGTTCTCAGCCGACCCGGACCCGAACCCGGACCCGAACCCGGACCTGAACCCGGACCCAGATTTACTCACACGAACGCGTGGTAGAGCAGGGCCCATCCTCTCGGCCGCTCTAGCGTGTCGTAGATCTGGTTCTGGATCTTCCTCCTGCGGATGTTGTTCCTCTTGGCCGGCCGGCTGCAGCTCAGGGGGGTTCTGGCCAGCAGCCCGATGGTGATGCCCTGAGCGCCCCGCTTGACGTCCTCCCGGCCCACAAGCAGCAGGGCCCCATCTTTGTCCGCCGCTCCGCCGCCGCTTTGCTCCACTAAGTCCCCGGAAGGAGGAAGAGGAGCGCCGGAGGTCTTCTTCTGCTCCTCGGAGCCGCTAGCGACGGTCCTGGACCGGAGCCCATGGTCAGTGCTGGAGGGCCGGTGAGGGCAGCATGCCATGATCCGGACCAGACACCCGCTCAGCGCGGGTCAATCCGGGAGGAGGTCTCCGGGGCGCGGGCAGGTCCTCAGCGCTGCGCCTGGAGGACAGAGGGAAGCGGGATGATGAAGAAACGAGAGGAAGAGGAGGAGGAAGCATTGGCATCTGTAGCCAACAGGAACCAGAACCGAGCTGTGCGTAAAACACGCCCTGCTGCTGCGAGGAAACTCTCCAAACTCACCGCTGCGGCTTCACGTCTGGAAACATGAATATCAGCCAGACGGTGAGGAAACAGCTGATGTGAAGGAACAAAGCCAGAAGCATCTCCAGGAGCAGCGAGCTCTAGCAGCGGCCGAGCCCGAGCATGATGCGCCTCCGGCCGCCAGCCTCCATCCACCTGCAGCGCAACCGGAGGAGGAAGAGGAGGAGGAAGATGCTGCGTGAAGGAGCTCGGTACTGAAACTGAAGAAGATGAGGAGGGAGGACCAGCCTTCATCAGCACCGGCGCCGACGTGGCGTGCGCGCACGCTCACAGGTGCGCGCACCCGCGCGGGGACGCGACTCACACCTTGATATTTGCGGTTCGGTTCGGTTCGGTTCTTCTCTTCAGTATGGTAGAGACGTGTGGATGCGCGCTCCCGAGAACATGCCACGCATAGTAACGTGCATGTGCGCGCGCTCTGAGGTAACATCTGTAGGGGAAATTAATATAATTAAAATTAATTAAAATTAATTAAAACATCCAGAACAGATCATGAAACCAGACAGTTGGTCCTTCAGTGAGAAACAGCAGAAACTCCTCAGAATTAAGGTTGAATCAGAACCTACAGAACCTGCAGAACCAGAACCTACAGAACCAGAACCTACAGAACCAGAACCTACAGAACCAGAACCTACAGAACTAGAACCTACAGAACTAGAACCTACAGAACCAGAACCTACAGAACCAGAACCTACAGAACTAGAACCTACAGAACCTACAAAACCTACAGAACCAGAACCTACAGAACCAGAACCTACAGAACCAGAACCTACAGAACCAGAACCTACAGAACTAGAACCTACAAAACCTACAGAACCAGAACCTACAAAAACCTACAGAACTAGAACCTACAGAACCTGCAGAACCAGAACCTACAGAACTAGAACCTACAGAACTAGAACCTACAGAACCTGCAGAACCAGAACCTACAGAACTAGAACCTACAAAACCTACAAAAACCTACAGAACCAGAACCTACAGATTTCCTTTAATTTTGCTGTTCAGCTCAAATGATTTTTAAAGAAATGAGAAAATGAATTATTTCTCCAGTCTGTTGCGTTTGCATGTATTATTTTTTGCATGTATTATTTCTGCATGTATATTTTTCATTGAAAGTTTTGCTGCTTCAGTAGAACAACAACCAGCACAACGATGGTTTATTAAGTTTTTTACTATGTTTTTGTTTTTGTCTACAACAGTAAAAGTAAAATCCTCTTTTACTTCCTGGATTCATATTGTCTTTCATATTGACATTATGTATTATTTTAATGTGATTTGTTGCAGTTTGTGTCTTTATGATGTTGTTTTAGTTGATTTTTTGAAACGTTCAGTGGCTTCATGAAGAAACTGTTGGGCCAAAAGAAAACAGATCATGACATTCAGTTTATTTTGAAAAAAGGTTTTATTGTAAAGATAAACTCTTTATCATGACTTTTAGTTGCAACTAACATTCAAACCTTTTAGTGAAAATATTTTTGTTATTATTAATATTAATGAGTTGATGAAAGTCCATCTGCACTGTAAAAACACAAAGTATTTTCCTCTAGTTTCTGGTGCAAATATCTTAAATTACACATTAAATAAAAACAAAACTAACTTACAAGTAATTTCAAACTTTTCAGGAAGATAGAAATCTTGTTTTGAGTCATTAATTACTATTAATTCAGTTCCTGTCAGATTGTTTCCCTTCCAACATGTGAAAACATTTTCTCTGAAAAAGCTGCAGTTTGTCCAGGGAATCCTAAAATAGATTGGTTTGACGTCTGTTTGCCCTTTAGCTACTTAAGCGCCGCCGGTCGCTGGATTTGACTAATCATCTGGATGAGAGAAGACAGATCCGTAATTGAAAAAGCTGCTTCTGCTGTACAGGACGATCCGGTGAGTCACGGCGGCTCCGAATCGCCTCCCAGGGACAGATGGGATTCAGAGTCCGTCGCTTCTTATAGCTTCTCATAAAAATCAATCCTCCTGCTGGAGTTCAGCTTTTTTAGACTTTACTGCAGCAAATTCTGCTCTCTTGTTAATAAGTCCTTCAACTTCTTGTATCTGTTTGAAGTCTGGATAAATAACTGGAACATAAAATCTCCTGCAGATTTTTTTGTTCAGCACACAACAACAAGTAAAAATTCATCTTTATAAAATGAATGGTGATCTGGGTTCCTCTGCCAGTTAAATGCAGTGAGGCTGTTTGCAGCGTTCTGCAGTTTCACACTGTTTAATTATCCAATCAAATGTTTCGTTTGTGGCGCAAAAGAGACTGAAAAACATGCATCTCCGTTGCTAGAACTGGACAAAGAGAATCTTTTGTTCATTAGGTTACTGTATTTCTAAGCTAAATTAAAAATATTGAACTGAATTTCCAACTTTCCAAACTTACAAAATGTTTATATGACTTTAATTTTGAAAATATGCAGTTTAAGCATATTTTCCATATGTTCTGTGTTTTTTTTCACATTGTTGTTGATGTCATTTCCTAAGCAAATAGATCACAAAGCTAAAAATTGTTGCTAAAGTAATATGCTACTAAACGAGGTTAAGCTAAATGCTAAGTTTAGCTTAATGACAGCAGGAACCTTGAATTCAACAGTTCAATTGAATTCAAGTGATCGAGTGGTTAAGCAGATATAAATGTCCAAACTGACATTATAAGACTTAAACACATATTTTATTTATTAAGATGAAGTTTAAAATGCATTTTATTTGTTATGCAACAAGTTCAGATGTGTTATTTTACACCTGTGTGGAAAACAAGCCAAAATGATTTAATTCTGCATAATGTATTCAGTCTGAAAACTACAACAAAATGCCAAAGCAGCAGATAAAATGCTAAAAGCTTGAGTCCAATTTTATCATAATTTCCATCATTCATGTTGTGACTTTGGTTTTTCACGGCTGAGGAATACAGACTTCATTACAGCAAACCAAAGTTCAAACCCAAACAAATCAAAAGACGTTTGACTGTTTTTAGTGAAATGATTTATTTTTGAGTGGATGTTTTCCTGGCATGCTGCTGCTGCTGGGTGCAGGTTCTGTTTCCTGTGAGGAATCCTTCAGGGTCTCTGTCAGAGACCAGCTGGTGAATAATTGAAGGCATTTCAGCGCTGCGTTATGTCTGCATGATGTGGCCGACTCCTCGGCTGCCATGTTTTATTCATTCAGCTCATCCGACTCTCAGCGCAGCGTTAAAAGACGACTGCAGCAACACGAGGAGCAGCAGATGGGCGAGGAAATCCTCTCAGTGTGGACAGGAGTCAGGTTAACTGGAACAAGTTCAGATCTGGTTTCACAAGAAAGATGGACGACTCAGCAGGTTGATGGCCACAAGCAAAGGATGCTGATGTTTAAGCTTGTTTAAAGTTGTTATTTTGGAAATATCACTGTTCATACTTTGGTAAAAGCCCAGAATGAATCTGACACTCCAGTTGTTAGCCTGAGCTAAGCTAGCTTTAAAAACCTTCAGCTCAAATCCAGCCCAGTCCTGCTGCAGATCCTCATTTAACTCTGAGTTTATTTAACTGACTTAAAGCTGCAGCCAGATGGTTGTTTATGTTACTGAAAAATGCGACAGCAATCAGACTCCTGCTAATGGTTTATACATGCTAGCATGCTAATTAGTGTGCTAATTAGCATGTATGACATTTTCTGTATTGTATTATGTTTGGGTAAACTTTAATGTTTTTTAAAATAGTGTTTGCTTCATTAATTTAATAGTTTGTCTGTATTTGATTATTTATTGGTTTTTATAGAAGTTTTTATACCAAGAGATTTGGTCTAATCTAAGATTCTGTGATTCGTTCAGCTAGAAAACATCATTGAACCACATGTAGCTGCACTGGAAGTTCATTTAGATCTAAATATGATTTACAAGTTTCATCACATTAGAATTAATAAAATCTGATGGACTGTTCAGGCTTAATTATGTAGAAAGTATATTAAAAATCATTTTCTTGGTTTACAGATGTGATTCCAGACATGAGATTATAAATTAAAGGTAGAAACAAACAGATTGAATTTGGTCTTGACCTTCAGATGATCGGTGGATTTTCCTGGTGAATCTGACGGCGGAGCCCAACATCGACGTAAAAATGAATCAAACTGAGTGCATGTCGTCTTCTGCAGGACTGACAGATCTGACGATTCAGCAGAAACAGCAAAACAAACATCAATGTGACACCGAGGGGCGTAAAACACGACGGGACCTCAGCGCGGCGCCAGGTTCACACACACCTGATCCTGGGACCAGAACCCAGAAGGTTCCAGGAGATTCATGGCTTCGATCTGAAGGAGGATCAGTTTGACTTTCAGATCAAATATTTCAGACTTTCACTGTTATTGATCTCATTTTTTTCATGTTCTATCAGAGCTCAGACTGCACCAAAAAAGCCCAGAAACCATCTGAAGCAGGAAGGAAATTGGATAATTTCCTCATAAATAAAGTGAAACAGACAGAAGGTGATGCGTCCGGCTCACAGCGTTTTCTCCAACCAGCTGCTCAGTTTTTCCGTTTTCCTGACGGTCCTAATGTTTATGGATTGGTCAACATTGATTTTCCATTTTCTCCCAGTTTCAACATTGCCATCTTTCTCTTCACAGACAGTTTCTGCTCTCAGTGTTTGTAACAATAAATGCAGCTGGAAGTGAGCAAACATGCTGCTGTAGCTTTTGTTCAGTTGTTATTGATGGACGCAGCAGAAAACCAATGAAACCTGCAGGTGTTTCAACGTTTCAGATCTGAAATAAAGGCTGGCAGGATGCACAAATACTTCCATCTTAAACTTCAATCTGAGGGGATTTACTCAGCATGAATTCAGTTTTCATAACCGCTGCTATCAGAACAATTTGACCCACTTCACTGGAGAACTTCCTGTTTTGGATTTTGAACTAGAAGATGTGAACAGTTGAGTCAGGAGTCCATCCAGTGTGCTAACATAACCAGAAATATTAATATTAGGTATGTTAATATGCTACTATTAGTGTGCTATTGTTTGTATTAGCAAACAGCTGGGAAACAATGCTAATGTCAGTGTGCTAATTGTTGGTTAGCATGGAAACAGGCTGATACTGTTAGCATGAAATGTTAGCATGCTAACGTCTGTTTTTGCATAATTTCAGACCATTAATATTAACCAACTGTTATGTGTGTTAATTTCTGTACTAGCCTTAAAACATTAGCATAAAAATATTTGTGATAGACATTACTGAATCCTTAGTATGCTGATGGAGCCATTAGCATCAAAATGTTAGCCATAGCATCTGAATGCTACTCTTTGCATGAAAACATTAGCATGCTAATCAGAACGCTAGGATGCTAATGTGCTTTGTGTTTCACTTGAAACTTTGAATTTCAGAATGCTAAGCTAACTGCTACAGCTAGCTGTAAAAGCAACAGCAGGGCTTACTGTAGGCTTACTGACGTTTTGCTGCGGCAGCATAAAAACGAAGGCAGGAGTCTGATTCCTCCTGTGATTGGTTGCTGCTGCAGAGGAAACCCTGCATCTGTCCTTGGCTGCAGCTCGGGACACAAAGATGGAGACAGAGCGGGTTCCTGTGAGGAGCTGAAGGCAGGTTAAATTATTCATCTCACAGAGACGCAGGGAAGAAAACAGCAGAAAATAAAACAGGAAGCTGGACAAAGATTAGGACTGAGGAATACTTACAGATCTGGAAGCGTCACCTCACTGTGAGCGCAGCAGTAATCAAAGACTTGGATCACATCTTCAGGAGCCATCATCTGTTCACGGCTCCATAATCAATAACTTTGAGTCCATATTAACGTGTCTGTTGGGCCTTTCCAACCTGCTGGATGATTGTAGAAACAACCAGACATTCAGCCTGAATTATACATTCAGCTGGAGGGTTTTCATGTGGAAAAGAAGCTGGAAGACGTTAGCCCGGCGTCAGACTGAAGCAAAAAAACACCCAGCAGCGCCGAAGAACTGGGTCACTGAGAAAAACCATCATATGAGGACGGGAAGAAAATCAACCATTCAAACCATTCAAACCAGTCTGACCACAAAAAACAGTCAGTCAGGATGAGCAAAGCACTCTGAGCCATTAACCCTGACATAATGGTCCCAGTGCGACAGTAAATACCAGTTAAATCAGCTGTTAAATCGGCTGTTAAATAGCCCTGATGATGGTTTCTAAGCTGCTTCCAGACAATTTTAATGAAGAATTTACAGATTTTAAACATTTCAAATATTTTTAAAACAGACGCAACAATGATGCTGATTCACATCAGAAGAAACACAAGATTAGATTAAATCTGCTTTAAAGGTGGATATCAGGGAAAAAATAGACCATATACAGCAGAAATACAGATTTAAATGACTGAAATGAAGCAAAACCCAAAATGTATTTACATCTCTAGAAACAGATTACAGTAAAATTATTCAGACTGATTTGTTTTTAAAACATTTTCTCAGTGCTGCGAACAGATCAGCAGAATTTTCTGCTTCTGTTCTGAGATCAGATGAAGTGTTACTGACGGAGTTCCTCAGGGCGCCACACTCGGTCCTCCGCTGCTCTGTTCTCATTTGGTGCAGTCGTTAGAGAGACGATCCGTCTACAGCTGAAGGAAAAGTCTTTAATCTGATTGTAATTTTCCAGGGTTTGATTCTTGTTCATTTTTTAAACAATTCTCTACAGATTATATAATTTTATATTCATCCATCCAACTCACCTTGGAAACATAAAGTTATCTAATTTAACACCAACATCAAATCCTTAACATCCATAAATTATTTAAAATTTTAATCAGTGCAATAGGAGTTAGTTTGAAAGATTTTACATTTTTGAGGCAATGGACTCATTTTATGTTGACTTATTTTTATTTTAGATGTGATGTATAAAATATGACTATATTCGGACATTCAACTGAAAAACAAGTTTTATGCCCTGATGATCTCAGGATAATCTAGAAAAATGTTTATATTTTAACCAATTAGATCATAATCGTATATCTGGCAATAGAATGTAAAAATAAATGGCCTATTCAAAGTCAAAACTGTCTTTGTTTATCTGAATTTCAGGAACCGACAGCTGATGTTTCCATGAGCGGTAAACTTTATTTTCATGAAGCAGATTTTATTTCCGAGTTTATTTCCACTCAGTTCTGATAAAAGTGATGAGCAACACTTTTTCTTTGCCTATAATAAACTTCATTTTGAAAAGCTGTGGAAGTGGAAGTGCCCACTGAGTTACTGCCCAGCCGGCTCAGACCCGGGGATTTATTACCAATAAATCAGAAACCTGCAGCCAGCAAAGACCTGATGGGTTATCAGTTATGGACTCATTTCTGGGTTACAATAAAGATGTTTCCCAGTGAAACTGGAGAAATGAACGACCATTCAGGCTCCAGGCTCCTTCCATGAGTTTTGATGCACTTGCAGGTTGCAGTAAAGACAAACATCCTGCTGTACGACGCAAACAGCTCAGTCCCAAATATAGCCTGGATAATAAAGAGTGAATCCGTCAGAAGGCAGAACGATTCCTGCAGGCGTGCAGAGGAGGAAGAGGAGGGCGAGGAGAGGAGGGCGAGGAAGAGGAGGGCGACCTCGGAGCTTTTTAAGGTGACAACTCAAGAGGAAAGTGAAAACTCAGGAGAGTTCAGCCGAGATTCAAGGAGAGAAGAGCCAGATGAAGAATAAGTTTATGTCCTCTGGCAGAGAGCAGCTTCTGATCAAAGTCTGGCAGAGGATCCGAATCACAACACAACGTTTTGCCTGAAGCCACAAACCAAACAAAAAACAGCCACAGCTCATCGATCTTCCTTCAGCTGCAGCTTAAAAGCAGCACAAAAAGAGAACAAGTCAGGATTTTAGTAGACGATAAATTAATGAGAGGAATATGTTTCACTTAAAAAGAAACAAACTAACTTTAGTCGACCAGCAGCAATTAAACAGCCATCAACAAAGGTCAGGTCTGAGAGGCTACGCTAACTGCTAACAACACATAATCACCACTCAACTAATTGCTGCGCTAACAGCAAAATCAACAATTAAGTTATTAATTAATCTAACTGCTTCCCTACTTATTAAGCTAATGCTAACCACTGATGAGTCCAGTCACTCAGAGCATGGAAAGAGCTTTACAGGAAGATAACTGGACTTTAGTTATATGAAAACATTCAGCCTCATTAGTGACTGAACTAAAGACAACTTCATTCATTCTCTAGATTGACCTTTGACCTAACAGTCAGGGTAGCACTCAGACGACTGGCCATAAGCATGAAGCTAACTCAATCATTTTAAGAAACAGTCTTGCTAAGATAAGCTACACATAAGCTAACAGCTCTCTAAACACTGAAACAGTGAAGCTCGCTAACTAATTAGCAAGCTAACAGAATTAAAGCTGAGCTAAAAATTTCACAAATAGTCAAGCTAATGCTAACATTATGCAAACAGTTGCATGAAGAGTTGATAGTCAAAGAAACATTGAACAGTGAGACAACAATCACACAGTAAACAGTCTCAGCTAACATGCTACAGAGCTAACAGCTTCTCTATTCAAAGTAAAGCTAACAGCTGGGCACTTCAAGTTGTTTGCTAGCCGCTAATAAAACCCAAAAGAAAAGAAGCTAACAAGGAGGCTGACGAGCCGCTGACAGAGAAAAGCTCAGCAATCATGAGAGCAGAACAGGAACGTCAGCGTTCAGTTCGCACACCTTGTTCCTCTGAGGGAGGAGAACTCATTTAACACTTGATCTGTGCGAGAAATGAATGATGCGGCGACACACTGAAAAGCTGCAGAAACAGGCTGGCAGCTTCCTCATCAGATTGATTCTCAATCAGAGATCAATAACACTAATCAGAGATCAATAACACTGAAATCCTCTACAATATCAAAACCCCAGTTAAAGAATCTGTCACAAATGAATGAAACTGCTAAACTGTAACAGTTCCATGTGTTTCACAAATTACAGCAGATTGAAGTTATATTTTTCTGTTTTTGTCTGTCGAGGTGATAAATCCTGTTTGGTCTTAATATTTAAACATATATTTGGATTCTGTTCTTTAAGATGAAGAAAAACTATTTTAAAAAAGAATAAAACAACAAAAACTGCCCAGAATAAAATCTTTTTACTGAAATCAAAGTTTTTCTGAGGTTTTGTTACAAACGTTTGTTTTGCTGTAAAACAATTAAAATGATTTAGCCCAGATTTGCCTTTGCATCATTTGTTTTAAACATTTAAATGAGTGGAGGAACCTCTGGGTCGTCCATGAACTCTTCAGGGGGTTCTGCTGCCGGTTTGTCCTGGAGGTCGTCTGTGTTGCTCCGCTGAGACACGATGTTGGCGATATCCACAGATTTACGTTTACTGGGATCAACTTCCAGCCTCTCAGGAACTTTATCTCTCCTGAAAACAGAGAAATGTGGTTGAAACTGAGTTTGGATGCATTTCACTCTTTAAATATCAGAGCTTCATGTTTTAATTGTGTTTCTTTCTTTTTCCACATGGAGCTGTAAACTAAAGCCGCAGGAAGCAGAGATCAGGCTGAGAAGCAGGACAAGCTGCTGACTTTGCTCTCGTTGGGTTCTGTGTGCAGCAAGCGGCAGCAGAACCTTTTCGCTGCCTGCCGGTTTATTAAGAGGGGAATTGGGCTTCCAGAGGACAAAATGCCCGACTCAGAAACGCTGCTGCAGGAAAACCACGGCCTGCTGGACCGGGATGAAGCTGAAGCCTCTTCCTGAAACCAGGAACTCTGCAGCTTTCGGGTCAGAACCGCAGGTTGTGACTGAGGTTCTCCTTAACATCCCGGTAAACCCCAGAAGAAGAGTGGTGGAGGTGTCGTCGCTGCAGCTTTGGTAATGAGGATGTAATTGAGTTCTGATTGGACGGGCCGGTTCTGGTCAGTGTCTGGTGATCCGTCGGGTTTTGAGGAATCTGATTGCAAGATCATCAGCTTCAGATCAGAACCAGACAGAGACGGTCGATGCTGAACTACTTCCTGTTCTGAACTGATGAGTCATGGGTCATGACTTTGGACCTCCTCCGGCCTCCAGGTTCTGTAGGCCGGAGGTTCTGGGTAAAGTACCGTCCTGGAGTTCAGTGCTCCGGTTTGGGTTCCGGGTCTCGGTCCTACCTGCTCCGTTCCTCTGCTGAGCTGCGACCAGGAGCGTCTCGGCGCTGGCGAGGAACCGGCCTCTTCACTCTGAGTTCACCGTTGGCCTGAGGGAGAGGTCAAAAGTCAGAGAGCCGGTCCGGTTCGGCGTCGTTTGAACAGCAAATCTGAGATGCTGATTTACTGATTTACCAATAAAAAGCTGATCGATACGACAAGCAACAACAGAATCAAGCGATTTAAAGAAAAAACATTTTCTATCCAAACTGTTTGTTTTGTTTTTAGCATCTTGTTGAATTTGGACAGAATTTAAAGAGAAAATCAAAAAAGAAACAAAATTGAAACTGAAAAACAAAAAGATTGAAACTAAAATTTGACTTTGAACCAAAAGTTCAAAACTATTTCAGATGCAACTTTTTTTCTTATGAGGAAATTTTATGGCCCTAATTTTGCCCCGTAGTGCACAGAACCAGAACCAGAACCAGAGCCAGCAGTACCGACCCGGGGCATGGTCAGAACCAGGTGTCCGGTGGTCTGGGAGCGCCGGGCCGTGGAGCTGTCGGGCTTCACCTCCGCAGGAAGAACCACCTGGAACATCTGCAAGGTGAATCATTCAGAACCGTAATCAGTGAGATTAATGCAGTGACCCGGTCCTGGCGCCGACCCGGTCCTGGCGCCAACCCGGTCCTGGCGCCGACCCGGTCCTGGCGCCGACCCGGTCCTGGCGCCGACCCGGTCCTGGCGCCAACCCGGTCCTGGTCGCAGCCTGAAGCATCGCATCATGAAGCATCGCATCATGAAGCATCGCAGCCTGAAGCATCACAGCATGAAGCATCGCAGCATGAAGCATCGCAGCCTGAAGCATCGCAGCCTGAAGCATCGCAGCCTGAAGCATCGCAGCCTGAAGCATTTCAGCATGAAGCATCGCAGCATGAAGCATCGCAGCCTGAAGCATCGCAGCCTGAAGCATCGCAGCCTGAAGCATCGCAGCCTGAAGCATCGCAGCCTGAAGCATCGCAGCCTGAAGCATCGCAGCCTGAAGCATCGCAGCATGAAGCATCGCAGCCTGAAGCATCGCAGCATGAAGCATCGCAGCCTGAAGCATCGCAGCATGAAGCATCGCATGAAGCATCGCAGCCTGAAGCATCGCAGCCTGAAGCATCGCAGCCTGAAGCATCGCAGCCTGAAGCATCGCAGCCTGAAGCATCGCAGCCTGAAGCATCGCAGCATGAAGCATCGCAGCCTGAAGCATCGCAGCCTGAAGCATCGCAGCCTGAAGCATCGCAGCCTGAAGCATCGCAGCATGAAGCATCGCAGCATGAAGCATCGCAGCCTGAAGCATCGCAGCCTGAAGCATCGCAGCCTGAAGCATCGCAGCATGAAGCATCGCAGCATGAAGCATCGCAGCCTGAAGCATCGCAGCAGGACGACTCCTGGCATGAAACATCGATCCCTGCGCTGAGGAAACGTTTGCCGCTGCAGGCTCTCCTGCTCCTCGATGACCATCCAGATGTTTGATGAGTCTGACTGAGGCGTCAGCAGCAGATTAAAGCGCTGCAGGTTTATGACATCATAAACCTGAGACGCTCTGCAGCAGAAATAAACAAACTCAGCTGAACAAGGCAAAGAAATCACTTTAATCTGGTTCCTCTGCAGATAGCAGACATACTGAGATGGAGTGAAGACTGCCCTCTGTTTTCAGTCTTCATGTGAAAAGTGTTTTTGGTCTCAGTACCTTTCCTTTGACGCTGACTCTGGCGTAGGTCGGCTGGACGTCCACGTCCATCAGGGAGGTGTCCATGTGTCTGAGGAGGACAGTTCATCCTGTTTCTAATCCATCGAATGTTTTTATACATTTTTCCCCAAAAGATCAAAAAGAATAAAACTGGGAATGAAAAACAGTTTAAATATGGCAGCTGCCAGCAGGTCTCACCTGTAAACGGCCAGGTCCAACCACAGCGTTGCTTTCTTCATCCTCCGCCAGAGAAAAGGCCAACCTGACACACAAACATCAGAAACCCCACGCAGGGCTGCAGGTCAAAGGTCACGTCAGAGCTGATCTAGAATGTAGCAGAACAGAAATCTGGATCCTGTCAAAGCACCAGAGGCTGGTTTTCTCACTTGGGTTCGTTGATGTTCATGACTCGTCCGTCAGCGGTGATCAGAGTCCTGGGAGGTTTGCTCTTCTTCTCTGGTTCCCTGCAGAGACACAGAACCACATCCAGACAAACGGATGACGGAACCATCAGGTCCAGAATCATGGCGTCTGAAGGGGGCCGCCATGTTTTCATCTGAAAGGTCTCCAAAGTGGGCGGAGCCAAGATACGCAGACACCAACTTCTGACACCAGGGGGCGTGGTTCAAGCTGGAGCCAATAGGAAAATTTAACTGCAGTAGCAAACTTTGGTCCATAGAGGGCAGCATTGCGATGATCTCAGGTAAAAATATTTAAGAATTAAATCAAATTTACACTAAAATGTCACAAATTGAACAGAAACATAAATATAGCACAGTTAAGGGCCAGTTTAGACAGTTTATCTCCAAAACAAAGTTTATGTTGGGTTCAGTCACTCAAAACCCAACATAGTTACATGAATCTAAAACCATCTTAAATCAGTCAGAGCATTGAAGACGGGTCATGCAGATATTACAACCTGCCTCTTTTAAACTTTAAAAAAGATGATTTTTGTCATTTTTTGTGCAATATTTGTTCAAAATGTAAAATAACTTTATATTTAATATGACATTTTTATAAAACTTTACAAAAACAAAAAAGAAATCTGAAAACAATTTAATCTCCAAAGTAATGCTACAAATCTACATTGTTTTGTTTTCATTTTTTATGTCTGGGTCTCGCAGGGTTAAATCTGCATAATCAGTTTTCCCTCCTGAAGCTGGATGAGAGTCAAAGTGTTTCTGTCGGCCGTCTCTCCTTCAGCTGCGGCGAAACACGCTCCTCACGACCGTCCGTCCATCAGACCCGCCGCGCAGCAGATGGCTGCGTCTGTGTCTGGGCAGGTGAGCGTTTAGCGCTCTGCGGAGGGTCATGACCTCTGGCCATGAGGAGCCTTCAGAGGAGTTCAGAGCCGCGGAGAAGAAGAACGAGCCGCCAGACTGAATATCAACTTGTTTTGTTGCATCGTTTTCTTTCTTCACACCCAATCGTCGCAATTTCATGCGTGTGAAATCAGGTGTACAGAAAATATCTTGTTAAATAACCTCCCAGTGGAACTGCAACTTTCTCAACAAAGATGGTAAAACGTTTTTACATCAACTCCTATATCTCATTAAAAAGTTGGAGTTAGTTTTGTCTTATTTCAAGTGTTCTAAGATACTTGCACCAGAAATTAGACCAAAATCCTACGTAAATCCTGAACAAATGCTGCAAGTTTTGAACTTTGTGGAGGTGGAGTTTATGACTATTAAAGCTGTGAAATGAGATTTGACTGAATCCAGACCAAATGAGCATCCTCATCCGTGTCTTTCTGTCCATGCAGCAGCTTCTCTCTGCTGTTCACAAGGTGACATTGTGGCTCTGCATCACGTCTTCCTCAGATGGGTGAGAAGAGGCGTCTCAAACAGCCGAGTCATGCAGAAGTGACAGCTCTCTGCTGGCCTGAGTGGAGTCAGGAGGAGAGGATGATCTCTTCAGACAGTTTCCAGTTAGCAACGAGCCGACGGGTCCGTCCTGGAAGCGAGTCCTCTGAAGACTCAACTCATCGGTTTACGTGACGTACAGCCGGGACCTTCCAGCTCAGGACAGAGGGAACCCCGGTGGCCCAGACACCAGGGCCGGAGGTCGGAGACCCTCAGGACCAAAGACCGGAGATTAGAGACCGCAGGACCAAAGACTGGAGATTAGAGACCGCAGGACCAAAGACTGGAGATTAGAGACCCGCAGGACCAAAGACTGGAGATTAGAGACCCGCAGGACCAAAGACTGGAGATTAGAGACCGCAGGACCAAAGACTGGAGATTAGAGACCCGCAGGACCAAAGACTGGAGATTAGAGACCGCAGGACCAAAGACTGGAGATTAGAGACCCGCAGGACCAAAGACTGGAGATTAGAGACCGCAGGACCAAAGACTGGAGATTAGAGACCGCAGGACCAAAGACTGGAGATTAGAGACCCGCAGGACCAAAGACTGGGATTAGAGACCGCAGGACCAAAGACTGGAGATTAGAGACCGCAGGACCAAAGACTGGAGATTAGAGACCCGCAGGACCAAAGACTGGAGATTAGAGACCGCAGGACCAAAGACTGGAGATTAGAGACCGCAGGACCAAAGACTGGAGATTAGAGACCGCAGGACCAAAGACTGGAGATTAGAGACCGCAGGACCAAAGACTGGAGATTAGAGACCGCAGGACCAAAGACTGGAGATTAGAGACCGCAGGACCAAAGACTGGAGATTAGAGACCGCAGGACCAAAGACTGGAGATCGGTCCTAGTCCTGGAGGAACCAGACTTGGCTCCGTCCCTGCTGGACACCTCTGGTTATTCACAAGCCGTAAGTGAACCGATGTGAGCGTTCAGCAGGGAGCCTGGTCAGGTCCCATCTGACCGAGGATGAGTTCATCCGGAGGCCAACCAGGTGCTCAGGCCGACTCTGCAGAGGTCCGAACACATCAACACGGACTCGAAGCAGAGCACACGATGCCTCAGAGGAACGGTTCATGCTAATCTCCACCTGCACCAGCTGACCCCATTAGTCAGGCTGAAGTGTCTTTGACCTCCAAGTGTCTTTGTGTTTCCAGTCTCAGCTCTGCAGAATCGTCTCCTGGTCGACCTTAAGCAGAAACAACCACAGGAGCAGGACATTCATCTCTGCTGACATTCCTGTGACGCCACAGATGGATTCAGTGGTGCTTTCAGCTCTTTGGACTCTAAAACGCTTTAACTTTTCAGAGTGTGAGTTAACTCCAACTGAAGCGCTAAACATTTGGAGGACTGATCAGAAAGTTGGACGACGCAGCGGTAACCCATCATCCTTCAGCCAAAGCTCGGCGGTTCTGCTGCTACAGGCGTCAGGGAAGCTGAAAGCTGTGAGTCAGCAGGAAACGTCTCAGTTTGAAAACTGAGACTTTCTGAAGGCTCTGTGTGATGCAAACCAGTGGACATCCAGAGATAAACTGCACCACAGCGGATGCTTTCTGTGCCAGAAAACAACAAAAATTGAGCTATTTTGACATTTTTTCTCTCCTCTGTCTGTTTGTGCTGACACTGTTTCCATCAGAGCCTAAATCTGAGCTCTGTGGTTTTGAACAACAAATAAACAGAAACATGAGAACCGAGTCAACCCTGCAGACTGACGGGAAATCATCCAGTTAGCGGTGGGACGGTCTGTTGGTTGGTCTGGAGGCGTTAAACACAGACGGCCCGGCCTGACCCGGAGAGTTTATGGATTTATAATCAGGCTGTAGACGTTTCCAGGTTTATCTGTGTGGCCTTTAATCGCAGCTGCAGCTTCGCCTCCACGGCTCGTTACAGAACAACAGAGTGACGCCCAGCAGGGCCGCATGTCAACAGACCTTCAGAAAGGGACGGACGCAGCCTTTAACCCAGGAACCAGGCGACAGGATTACCAGTTCTACTGGTACCAGCTTCCTGTCCAGTTACACGCCTTCAGCATCATGTGGCATAAAATGCTCAGCAGTTCGGTGAATGATTTATCCTTTAATCATTTAATGGTTCAGTGGAGTTGATTCATGGGGTTATAAAGATTCACATCCACTGGCATGGATCCACAACCGGCCCAAAGGCGACGACACACCAGATGAAACCAGTTTAAATCACAGACAGACCAGATGAGACCAGTTTAAATCAGACACACCAGATGAGACCAGTTTAAATCACAGACACACCAGATGAGACCAGTTTAAATCACAGACAGACCAGATGAGACCAGTTTAAATCACAGACACACCAGATGAGACCAGTTTAAATCACAGACACACCAGATGAGACCAGTTTAAATCACAGACACACCAGATGAGACCAGTTTAAATCACAGACACACCAGATGAGACCAGTTTAAATCACAGACACACCAGATGAGACCAGTTTAAATCACAGACACACCAGATGAGACCAGTTTAAATCACAGACACACCAGATGAAACCAGTTTAAATCACAGACAGACCAGATGAGACCAGTTTAAATCACAGACACCCAGATGAGACCAGTTTAAATCACAGACACACCAGATGAGACCAGTTTAATCACAGACACACCAGATGAGACCAGTTTAAATCACAGACACACCAGATGAAACCAGTTTAAATCACAGGTGTTGGTGGCGATGTGGTGCTTTCGTTGACTGGTTTGTGGATTTACGTCACGGGATGAGAGGGCAGTACCTGTGAGGGTCAAGAGGTCAGCGCAACCCAAGAGGAATAAACATTCGGAGGGATTTCTGAGACCCGTCTGGCCAAGAGTTCAGACTGACGGTGGAGCGACGGCCAGCGCTCCTTCCTGACCAGGCAGATCCGACTCTGCTGCCGGCTCTGTGAGTCTGTCAGTCGCAGCAGAGGACAGTTTTCTCTTCCTGCTGAAAGGTCGATGTTCCTCTCCACTCTCACCAGATGCTTAACCAGGATGATAATTGCTGTAAAGTCAGAGAGATTGTCTGCTGCGTCCAGGAGCCGTGAATCTGAGGGTTTCCTCAAGTAGAAAACTTTGAATTATAAACTGAAGTTGAAGTTTTGTTTATGAACAATCCATCAGTGGAATAAATCCATCATAGGACCGAAATTACTTTCTGCAAAGTGCTATTATCTGTAGTCGTTGTTTTGGGTCGGAGTCATTGAACTGCGTTGTAACCAGATTGTGTTTGAGAGCAACAGAGAGAAGGAACACGATGAGAGGTCAAAGTTCAAATCTCAGGAAATTTAAACTCTGGAAAGAGATTCAGCTTCCAGGGAAACCGACTGATTTAATCAGACTTTGGGAGAACGGGGAGAATCAGCGGGATCCGTTCTGGATCAGCAGGATCCGTTCTGGATCAGCAGGATCCGTTCTGGATCAGCGGGATCCAGTCTGGATCAGCAGGATCCGTTCTGGATCAGCGGGATCCAGTCTGGATACTTCAAATAATCCAACATTTCACCTTTAAATCACCTCTAAACCTGTCGGTTCTGACCAGAACCTTCACCTCTAAACCGCCGGTTCTGTTCTGAATCCAGGCGTTCTGAGTCCCAGCGGGCCGCAGCAGAACTCCGGGTCCAGTTCTGTCCGTCCAGGACGGGTCCAGCGACTACATCCTGTCTTCCTGCTGACCCGGCGGGTCTCTGTTCGGTCCGACGTCACCAGAACACTCTCAGAACAATCGGCCCGTTAAGCTGCTAATTAACCTGAGCGGACTCAGCAGCAGACGCTCTAATCTGCTCTGCTGACGTCAGATTAACGTCGGCCATCATGCCCAGGAAGGACGGGTCCGTGACGCTGCAGCATCCTGCTGCCAGGACCCAAAGATCCGTTCGGAGCAAAACATCAAATCTGCACAGAAACGCTCAACATGCTGAAAAGTTTTAATCCGTTTGTTTTTCATTTAGTTGTTTTTTCCTCTTTTGATGACTGACTGACGGCTTCAGGTGTGAAGGAAGGACTTTAAGGAATGAGTCCTAAATAAATGGATCAGAAAGATTCAGTCTTTCTTCTTCTGGTGCAGAATTAAGATGCAGGTTTCATGTCAGAGAAGAAGAAATGGGATAAAATGCAACGTGGGAGTTCAGACTGCAGACGCTTTGACAACTATAAGATACAATTTAGCTCCACGTATGGAAGCGGCTCAGACTCGACGTCTGCGGAGTGAAAAGAATCGGGTCTTTCAGACTCGTGTGAAAAGTCGGATCTGGTCGCATTCGGCTGATTAATTATTATTTTGCCATCGAATTTGGTCAAATGTAAAAATGATGTGATCTGATTGAGACTCGCGTCCTGGAAGCAGTTTTTGTGTTTACTCAGGTTTTTCTTCGTCTGATATTAAAATCTGAATAAATCCGAATCCAACACAAAACAGGAGAAATGTACCAGGAGGAAAAGCTCATTAGTTGGGTTGGGAGGTACCAGCAGGTCTGGTTCTGCTTCTCTGGTTTGGGATCACAGGTCCAGATGTTTCTGCTGTCTGACTGAAGGTTGTTGAACTGGTACCAGTCGGCCTGGTACCACTGAACCAGTTTGAACTGGAGCTGAATCTGTTTTCATCTCTGCTTCCTTCCTGAAACGTTTCTCTGATTTTCCTCCAGGATGAAGAAAGTATGAAAAACTTTAGGAAGCGTCGTAACATCAGCTGCTCAGGTGGAGATAGAAACAGGTGCTTTAGTGACACCTTGTGGCCAAGATCCTAAACTACATCCACCAGACAAAATTTATATTTTGAGTTGTTGGATATTGGTTCCTGTTTAACGCCTGGTTTTCTATTAATATAGACATTTTAAACACTATGAAAATACATAATTAAATATGTAAATCTGTGTTTAAGATGTTTAGAGGATAAAATGGATGAAACTCACTTCCTGTCGGCGTTCTTCTTCTCCTCCAGGCGGCGGTGCGCCTCCAGCCGGGACTCGGGGGTGAAGGGGCAGGGCGTGTGCCAGAAGTCCTGCTCCTCCTCCTCGGCGCTCCGCAGGTTCTCCTTGTCATCCTGTGAGCTGAGGAGGAACACGCAGACATTCAGACCATCTGGGAAAGTTTGAACCAGGTTTGCTTTCAGCTCCAGATCCTGAATTTAAGGAGAAATATGATCAAAACTCTGTTCTTCTGATAGAAATAACTCCACTTGCTGAAACTCACTCTGGTTTCCTCTCCTGGTCTCTCCGTGCAGCCTCCTCTTTCTGCTCCTCTCTCCTCCTCAGGTACTCCTGCTCCTGCTCTCTGACTCGCCTCCTCACCTGCTCCAGGCCCTGCGAGGCTCTGATCCGCTCCGACCGGCTGATCTCCGTCCCGTCCAGCCACTGGAGACAGACACACAGGAAAGGGGAGATCTGGATGCTAACGAGTTAGCTTCAGCTGCAAGTACTGCCTTCAAATCTAGATTTAAGTCCCCAAAGAAATTTAAAAGTGATCTATTATGGATTAGATGCCAAAATGTGAATTTTGCGTAACAGGTCCTCTTTAAAATCCTTGTTTTGCTGAAGAAGTTTGAGGAAGTGCGGAGACCTTGAGCTGAGGCAGCGCCGCCACGACGTACTGCCGGTAGCCCTGGAACTCGGTGCAGGGGTTCCCCACCAGGAAGAGCTCCCTCAGGTGGGCGTTGTGCCGCAGCGACTCCACGCTGCTCAGCAGACCCACGAAGTTCACCGTCAGGTCCAGCTTCCGGAGGCTCTCGCAGCCTGAAGGCAGGAGCAAAATCAGAGTCTGCTTCTGAAAAGCGGGCCTGCCGGGTCGGCTCAGCGCGCACACCTTCCAGGTTTTCAATGACTTGGATGTTGTTCAAGGCCAGATTCAGATACTCCAGCTTCTTTAGGCGCCCCACGTTCTCTGCAATATCAGAAAAGCCTGAACTGTAAAAGATGAAACTATAAAAACTCCTCAGGAATTCAGTAACTGGAGCTCTATCACTGGTGAAACACTAAGAATCAGTCGCATCCAACAGAGAAGCAGAAAAACATCCTGGTTCTGGGAACTGTGAATCGATTCAAAACAATCACATTTCATCTGCTTAAACTTTTGTAAAATAATATTTTTGAATGGTTGTTTGATATATTTTTATTTAAGAAAAGCCCAGGCTGCTAAGCTAAGCTAATATTTATTGAGTATTTTATGCACAAACTGCTTTGGTTTAAATATAATCTGACAGCATTAGTGAGTCACATAATTCAAACAGGATGTTTAAATTCGGTTTACTGTAGACTGTATTTTTATTTCTGAAATAAAAATAGTTTCTGGATCGATCCTAAAAGTCACATTTTAATTTCTTGCTGCTGAAAGATTCACGTCTCTGCTTCCCAATCATTTCTACCATAAATAATAACGTTCTGGTTTCCATACATTCACATTGACACAAATGCTTAAATTTGGGGATTTTAATGAGTCATTTGAAAGTTTATTTTTTAAGAGAATAAAAAAAAAAATTAAATGATTTTTAAAACTGCGTCTCTGATCAAAAGTATTCACATCCTCACATGCATTTTTAAAGCTTCTTTGAGGGTTTCACCTTTTCCAGACACTTAAGTACCTATTCATGTAATTTTAACATAATTCTGGATGAATATTTGACCAATTAAATTATAATAACTCATCAGAATGGGTTCTGGAACTCACTAAGCAAACTGACATAAAACTTCCTTCCTCAGCTGAGGATTTTTGGGTCATTTTTACCATAAATAAATAATAAACTCCAGTTCTTTAGAATAATTTCTACTGCATGTTGCATAATTATCATTCCGCCCTGGAATGGATAAATCAGTCGAAGCTCCAGATGATGCAGCATAAACCCCTCCTGGCTGTGTTTTCTGATGGACGTGTCGGTACCGATTCTGGGGATGAGGTTGTTCTGCAGGTAGAGGATCCTCAGCTCCCTGCACCACCTGTCCACATGCTGGATCCTCTCGATGTCCTGCTGGTGCAGAGAAACCTCCTCCAGGGTCAGGATCTCACAGTCGTTGTGCTCGGCCCTCCGCCGGATCAGCTCCTCTGTGACTGGATGGGAAAAACATGGAGATCACATGAACACATGCCTTTCTGGAGCATTTCTGAAAGTTTAGGATTCAATGATTTTGTTCAGTCATGTCAACGGAATGAATTAATTCAACACAAGACTATTTTAAACCTTTAGAATATTATAATTAACTCATCACCATTCAAAGTTAATAGTAACAGTACAACTCCACTGGGCGGCTAAGCTAACTAGCATTTATTTTCCAGGAAGCGAAAACAAAATGTAAACACAAACTAATAAATTGAGATTTAAAGACAAATAGATTCTAAAGTTTAAACACCAACAGTAAAATGTATCTTGCAGTCGTTATTTGTTCGTTTTGATCATTTTTTTCGGAACATTTGCCCCTAAACTTACTGAAAACCATCTGCGTCTCTGTCGTTGTGACGCGTTGCCGTGGAAACCGACTTTTTGATGCGTTCAAATTCGGTAGGTAATTTTAAACATTTCAAAACTAATTTAAATGATTTTTTTCTGAAATTGAAATGATCACAAAACAAGTCAAAAATTAAGAATAATAAAAAAGAATTAAGAGTGGTAAGTGTATTAATGATAGGATCTGGTCAAAATTTATCAATAAATCAGAGCTCAGTTCATCCTTCTGTTTAGACCTTTAAAGGCAAATCAATCAATCAATGGATTGATTAAAGGTAAATACTCCACCATCATTATTTTATGTTTGAATTTTTACGTCTATTGTAGCATCTCATGCTTGTTTTATTGCTTTATCCTGATACAGAAATCTTTAGAAATCTTTTAATACAATTTACTTTTTAGTTTTTACTGTAGTTTTTCTTAAATAGTAAGAGTTAAATAATATTTAATTTATTTTTAAGATTAATAAAATATAAACAAGAATTTGAAATAGAAAGGAAACATCTGACTCATATTGGTTCTGAAATGTACAATAACTTTTCATGAACTTATTGATTTGGCTGATTTCCTTCCATGATCTGCTGGGTGATGGTTCTACATCACTTATTAAAATTAAAACTTGAAACACACCAGAAACGCTGTCACACATTTTCCTGTTTGTTTCAGTTTTCAGGGCGAAGAAAAAATACGAGATGATTAAAGTCACAGATTATAAAGTCCTGGATTACTGGAATAAAGTCCGAACAAAGTTACGGTTCTTATTCTCATATTGATTACTTTATTTTTAAATTGTTATGACTTGATCATTATCACTATTCCCGTATTATTCCGTTATTGTAGTAATTTTACGCCTTCATTCTCGCTTTATTTCAACTTTAATTTCATTCTCGTAATATTAACTTTTTATTTTTTCGTCTGGCCCAATACTTCGTGATTCCTGACAATTTCAATTGTCAGGATTAAATGGTCAAACATAGAAAAACAACAAAAACCAATAAAGCTCGAATTTTCCAATGTGCTATTGAACACAGCATCCCTGACTCTTATTTTGAAAATTCAGCGCACACAGAGGAAGTTCCAGCAACATCTGCAGCATCCGGCCGTTTTCCCGAGCAGGTGAGCCGCTCTTCGGCTCCAGACCCGGTTTAGTTGCCCACAGAAAGCTGCAGGTCGCTGGATCTCAGCCTGCCGGCCTTTGGGAGCTGCTGCTGCTGAGACCTGAGCTCGTTTCCCCGCCACAATGAGCAGCTTGAAGGGCTTCCAGTCCCAGCTGTCGTCCATCATGGAGGCGCTGACCCGAGCCGCGGTGGCGGAGATCTGCGGGCTGGTGGATGACGGCTACGCCGTCCTGCGGCTGGAGATCTCCCGCAGCCGCAAGGAGAACGAGGCGCTGCGGACGAAGCTGGAGCTCATCGAGTCCATCATCGCCCGGGGCGGCCGCCGGACCGGCGGGCCGGAGGAGGCTGCGGCCGGTGAGCTCAGCGGAACCGAACCGGTTCTGTTTGTTATTATTATTACTGGTTGTGAATGATGAACTCAGAGCTTCATGTTTCCACCAAACTCCATTAGAAAAGTGCAATAAAGCGGTTTCGGCTCCACTGGGAACAAAGTCAGGCAGAAATTCTCAGCAGGATGAGTTTCATCTGAGGCACTTTTCAATTCGGCATATTAATAAAACCAGAAAATACAACACATCCCGGTTTTTACAGTTATAACGCAGGAGAAAGCATGTAGTGGGTTTGTTTTGTTATAGTTCAACTGATGGGTTTCCAGGGCCGGTTAAAAGCTGAGTGGGGTCCTGGGCAGAACCCAGTGCGGCCACCACCAACCTGCTGCCTGTAGTTATACTCAATGTTTTTATTCTATTGTGTCACCAGAGAGCAACAACCCAGATTAAAGATATCGCCCATTTTTAGTGTTGGACTATCAACTATAACAATTTGTATTCATTTGAAATATGACAGTTATGCCTATCTGATGCTATTGCAGTCATACATTTAAAAAATAAGATGAAACAAGTAGCAGCTGTAAGACATTGTCAGATAATACTCCTTTTTTTGCCAAGTGAAAATATTTCCAAAATGCCAGAATTTCCTCAAGAAAGGAAAAAATGTAGCTGTCCTCTTTCCTCAGCAGCAGGTGGGGAAGGGCAGCACTGGGGTAAACTGTAAACACTGCCATCTTTCCGAGGACAGAATAGAAAATGTGGATTTTGAAACTGAAGTCATTTACACACATTACTGATTTATTCCAGCGTCACAAAGCCAATACAATGTTTTCTGATATTATTTTTTATAAATCTGTCGGCGTTAAACATTTGGAAAAAACAAAACATGAGAATTCTTCCTAAAGTTTCATATATCCTGATCTGGAAAATGACATTCTTTCTAGAAAAATATATTGTTTTCTTTTTATATCAAAGCTTTTAAACCAAAGACTAAACTTCTAAAATAAAAGTTTGATATTTTTATTCTTCAGAGTCAGTGCAGTGGAGATGACTGACTGCGCATTTCAACACAAGCAGATATTTTTGTTTTGAACCATGATGGAGCCTCTACCGTGCTTTACTGGTTTGATTGATTCAGTTGAGGCTCATTGTTAAAAATAACAGCTCATTCTTTCTGTCTGTTTTACAGTTCATCCTGTAAATATTGGACATTTTCTGGATTTTTTCCTACAGGTTTGTTTTTATCTGTGTTTGTTTTCCCACCCAGAGTTGGAAGCTGAAGCGTCTCTACAGCAGATAAAACCCTCCAACTTCAGAGGACATGGATCCGTTCCTGCAGAGGTCAGACATCCCCCATCACTTTACTTCACTAATGAACTAATTTATATAAAACCGCCATGTTGTTTCTTCTGACAGGATTCTGCTGCAGCCGCTGCGGAGGAGCCGATCCAAATGGATCAGGACATCGTTGTGATCAAAGAGGATACGGAGGAGGAGAAGGACGACCCGCTGCTCCTGCAGGAGGACGGTGAGACCAACCCGCGTTCATTTGGGTTTCTCTAAGTATTCCAGCTTTAGGACACATGTATCGTTTTTCTTTATAAGAAAAAAAAACGATAGCTGCACCGCATCGTTTAAAAAATATCACACACAGGAGATCAGTTTCAGGAAAGAGTTGATCCACACCAACCCGCTGAAATACGATACACTAACAGCCAATCAGAATCCATCAAAAGAACCGCGACTTCCTGTTAGCACCAAACGTGTTGAAGCTCAAATGTACGGCCAAAACCAGCCGAGTGATTGATTTCTGTTCTGTTTTAAGAAGTTGGACAGTTTGTAGAAGCAGAAGAAACCCAAACAGAAGCAAAGTTCTGCTGTGGACGAAAGACCAAATTGCATATAAATCTGTTCAGTTTCCTCAATATCCTGCTATGTATGGACTAGGCCAGCGTTAGTGAAACCTTGGTTCTGATCCATGTTCAGGTAAGGAGGCGGACCCGGGCCTCCCTGTGGGCCAGGAGGGCCCATCCGGCAGGAAGATCTCTGACATGCGGTGTTGGGACCAGAGCAGCTCCTGCAGTGGCCGGCCGTCTCCGGGCCCGTCCGGCGCCGCTGAGGGCGGTTCTGCGGACTTTGACCTGGCCTCCGAGTCGGACAGCGGCGCTCTGTCTGCAGCGGACATCAGGACCGGCTTCCTGCTGGGATCTGGAGACGGACCGGCGGCGCTGCCCGGACTGTCAGACCTGAAGCGGGGTTCTGCTCTGGTCGGGTCCGTCCCCTGCGACGTGGATTTGGACCCCGGCGCCTCCTGGAGCAGCCAGGCCGTGCCCGGCATGATGCCGGTGCCGCACCGCTCCATGCTGCTGGCACTTGGCGGCTCCAGACTCGACCCGCTGGAGCTCAGCCGGTTCTGCAGGGACCAGCGATTTGCCTGTAACTACTGCGGAAAATGCTTCACATCATCGCGCAGCCTGGAGACACACGTCCGCGTTCACACGGGCGAGAGGCCGTACAGCTGCGCGCAGTGCGGGAAGCGCTTCACGCAGTCGGGCCACCTGAAGACGCACCAGAGCGTCCACACGGGGGAGCGACCCTTCTCCTGCGAGCACTGCGGGAAATGCTTCGCGGCCAAGCAGAACCTGCGGATCCACCAGCAGAAACATCACATGGTGCCGCTTTGACTGGGCCAGAGCCGAGCCCAGACCCGCTGACCCGCTGACAGGGCCGGCCCAAGCCTTTTGGGACCCAAAGCAGATTTCCATACATGTCAACACCAGATTCTTCATTCCTGATCTGCTCTGTATGTAACGAACCTGCATTAGCAACATTTGCTACTAGCTTAGCAGTGTTATTTTGGCTGTTAATTTTAAAATTACAGAAGTCATAAACTAAAATTATTTCATTTTAAAATGCTGAGTGGGATTTAAGTGTGCCATATTGTTCTCACCATTTGAAAGTAGCATCAGCTGATAAACACTAAATTTACAGTTTTAAACACAATTTAAACACTATTTACAGTGAACAAGTTTGAGATGTTATATTTCCCAACAGTGGCAGCAGCCATCAGGAGGAAGAAATCCCATTTCTACAACAGGTTGTGTGGCGGCTCTAAGCTGCTGCTTAAACTTGCGTATGCCTTGGGCCGGCTCTGCTGATGGACCAGAACCTCCAGCAGTTCCATGACTTTTTCTGTTCATCCAGACATTTCAGTGGAAAAGCTGCTCAGATTTCTTCTCTCTGCCTTCTCTTTCACTTTTTTTTAACTTTTAAACAGGAAGACATTCCAGTAGCAACATAGTTTTGTCTTTAGAGGCTGCATGAGTGGCGCTGAAGTTTGGTGTCAGTCAGTTAAAATTTAATTTTCTAAAATTAAATTTTAATTTTTTATCTTATAGAATCAAACAATAAAATTAAAGCTAAAGAACAACCTGCTGTGTTTACATCCACCCATCATGGAAGGTTATTAATTTTACGCTTGCGATAAAAAAAGCAGAGTGGAATAATCAAACCTGGAAGAAAAACATGTGACTGATGGTGAAAGTGAAGATGTGAGCTTTATGTTGACTGTTTTAATAATAAATTCAAACTGTTTACCGTTTGTGTAATTTATTGCAGTTGCAGTGAAATCCTCAAATAAATCATTTATCAAAAGTTCGAATCGGTTGATTGTATCAGAGCTACTTTAAAAAGATGTTATTGTTTTTAATGATCATTTTACAATCTGTTGGCTCAGTGGAGATAGTTTCATTTTAAATTTATGGTTTTATTCTTTTTTTAACCTTTAAACATTATATATGCATCCCAATTAGTTTAATTTGACAAGTTAATTTAGTAATAATGATTTGTGAAGTTTTCCAATTAGTACAGTGGATTACAACGTTAGTAAATTAATTTTTTTTACAGACATTTAGTTATCTGTAGTTTAGGCAGACTGTAAATGTTATCCTTTGGTGCACAGTGATGCCAAGATGCATTATTATCGATTATTAATGCAAATAAACTTGGTTTTCAGTGGAGGTCTCAAATATTTGGGGATTTTAGCAGAAACAGAAATACATATAGAAAAGCAAAATAGCATTGGAGAAATGAAAAGGGTAAAAATACAAAGGGAGAAAAAAACAGACAAAAATATTCAAAGCAAAACAAATAAAACTTTATAAAGACGTTATTGATAATAAAGATATTACCACGGTAAAGTAACTTGATGAAAAGACATGAATAGATTTACTTCGGTCTGTAATTTAATTACCACCAACATTTATTTACTGTGTTTTTGTACATTTAATCACATTTAATCTGAGTATTTATTTGTTTCTGTATTAACTTTGCGACAGCATTGGTCCTCTATAAGTGTCCAAATTATTGGGTTATTTAAAATACCGCAGTAAAGGTTTAACAATAAAAACTCATTTTAGTTTCTAAACGTGACTTTGAAATGGAATCTTTATCCGGACGTGACGTCACGATGAAACCCATGACTTCCTGTAGTCTTAGCCGCTGTGGAAGCTCCAGCTCTGCGAGGCTCGTGTCCCGGACGGTTTGTGAGGTCGGCTTTGGTTCGTCCGTTCGGTCCGGAGCTGCTCCAGTTCGGGTCCGGTTCCGGTAGCGGTCGGGATGTCGGTTCTGAGCAGCAAGGCGCTCCAGGAGCAGCTGTCCGCGGTGCTGGGAGCGCTGGCCAAGGCGGCGCTGGCGGAGATCTGCGAGCTGGTGGAGGAGGGCTACTCGGGGCTGCGGCTGGAGATCAGCCGCAGCCGCCAGGAGAACCACGACCTGCGCAAGAAGCTGCACCTCATCGAGTCCATCGTGGTCCCGGGCGGCGGGGACGGCCAGGCCCCGGAGGACAAGACCGAGGCGACGAAGGCGGCCGTCCCACCGGAAACAGCGCAGAGACAGCGGGACAGGCAGCGGGAAGACGCCGCGCGGGAATCCGGAGGAGGATCCGGAGGGGACGGAGGATCCGCGGGGGTGGAGCGGGAGGAGGTACCGGTTCTGACCGCACACAGATTATTAACCACAGAGACAGCAGAGGTCAGGGTATTACTCAATAATTAGTGATTGGTTATCACTAGTAATTAGTAATAACTAATTATTAGTGATAATCAATCACTAATTATCACTCAGTAATTACGGCCTGCTCCTGCAGGTCGATAAAAACATTTTTCTCTTCCTGTTTTTCTACAGTTCTTGGAAATTTCCTACAATCTCGACATTTTGAGACTTTAGAAATTTTCTGAGTTTCAAGGTGAAAATAATCCCAAGATTATTGTTGAAAATTTCAGCATTTAATCAAAGTTTTTTCAAACAAATGGTCGACTTTTGAAACAAACAAAATTATACATTTTTCTAGAAAATTCCAGAAAACTTTTGGAGTGAAATTTCCTCTTGTATTTTCCCATCTACAGTAAGCCTTTAGAAAACAACTCGTTTATATATGGAGGCACTTTTTCCCTATGGTTTCCTGAAGATAATGAATTAATTACCCATTTTGAGAACCTGAAATCAACTCATTATCTTCAGAAAACCATCGGGACAAAGAATAGGAGATTAAACACTTGAAATACTGCAGTATCTCTTGATCCATATTTCATTTTGGGTTGGTATTTTCCTCCCAGCTGGTAAAACAAAGAATCTTAATTTTGAATCATAAACGTCAACATTTAATTAAGGGACCACTCATTTGCATAAAAAGCTTAGATCCATGGATACTGCTTTGTGATTTGAGATCATTACTGAATAAAATATTGTTGATCTCAAAGAGAATAAAGAAGAAATATTTGTTTTCATTTTGGTTCCAAATGGAAAATAAAAATGAGAATATGGGAAATGTTCAGAAAATGATTTTTACATGAAAATGAAGGTGATGTGAAGCCCGTCTCCAGTTTTAATGGATATTTATCATCATGTTGCTGCGTTTGGAGGCAAATCTCCAGACTGGAAGAAAACCGTCCTCATGCACACGGAGGTGTTTCACTGCAGGACGTAAACACAGGAGCAGAATCTCGTTAAAACCGGAGACTCTCTCGTTATAACAAGATTTATATCTCATTAAAACCAGAACATATTCTGGTTAAAACGAGAAAGGTCGTAACGTGAAACTGCAGAACCTCGTGGGGCGTTCGAGTGCCGTCTGGAAGAAAACGGAGAGTCAGAGGGAAGATGCAATCTGTCAGAAAAACTTTTTTTTTCTATATCTTGTTAAAATGAGAAAGTTTTCCGGTTCTGACAAGATAACTTTCAAGTTTTAACGAGATCCTGCTCCTGAATTCAGTCCCACTCTGGCGGCTCCAGGCTTCCGTACCGGCAGACATGTTGGTGAGATGAAACTGCTGATTATTTCCTCTCTGGTCGACGCTGGAAGCGGCTTTGTGAAGTTAATTAGCTCCTAATCTGGGGGAACTGATCTTTAACGGATGAAGTGATGAAAAACAACTGCAGCTCTTTGACTTGTTCAGAGTGTCAACGCAGACATCAGCTGATATCCTGCATGGCTGATTCTGCTCTGATCAGAATGTTGTGGCTTCCTCCAGGTCCTGGATGTGGTTCTGATTAAAGACGAAGACTCGGACGGGTTCCACAGCATTGACGTCGGTGAGCAGATTGTTCTGCTGCTGCGTGATACCAACATTTGGATAATTATTGATTCATCTTTGTTTTAGATTTCCAAACTAGTTCACTTCACCAAATCCTTTTTATTGTAACAATTTATGAAGACAAAACTGCTTCATCATACTTTGAGATTTCATAGCCAGGCGTACAGATTGCCTACATTTCCCATAATCCTGATGGATTCTAGCAGGTTTTAAATCTCCACCAAGCATCCAGAGGACCGTCAGACAGCGACAGTCACATTATAGTCACAAGTTTAAATGGATTTTTCCAGCAGCAGAAAAGTGACAGAAAGTGACAGAAACCACCAGAAACTCTGAGGTGAAAAAAGGCTGAACTAGAAAATCAGAAGTTGAGGGAATCGTCCTGTGTCTCAATGCCGACTTAAGTAACATTATTTGGTTTTAACTCCTGAAGTCAGCTTCATTTCATGTCATGATTTCCTGGAAGGAGTTTCAGAAAGAGGAGGAACTTTTAAAGAGACAGATTTTTTCTATTGTACTGGCCCTTTAAATCTCTGGATGATCTGTAACGCTCCACATTTTTCCTCTCTGTCCAGGAGAACAGCGGCGCCAGGATGGCGGAGTGGCAGCCGCCAGCGAAGCCGCCTCCTCGGCTCGGTCCGTCCGGCGGCGGCCGCCGCCGCAGCCGGCCGTACATATACGGCGACCCGTCGGCGCCGAAGTCATCCAAACTGTCGGCCGGATCACAACAGAACGTCCCGGTCTACAGCCTGGACTCGCCCCGCAGCGACCCGGGCGGCTCGGCGCCGGACAACGTCCAGCTGAAGGCGGACGCCTCGGACTGCTCCTACCCGGACGTCCAGCTGGTCCAGGACTGCTCCCTGGCGCCGCCGGGCCCCAGCAGGCAGCTGTTCTTCAGCAGTGCCGCCCTGATGGAGGCCCCGTCTCCCTCCAACCGGGCCGACCTGGACCTGAACCTGGACCCGTCCTGGTCCAAACAGCCCAAAGGCTCCATGGCGTTCGCCCAGTTCTGCCCCGACGAGAACCTGGAGGGCGACGTGTTCAGCCTGAAGCTGGTCGGCATCGCCGGCTCCGCAGACGACCACGGCGGCGCCGCCTTCGAGTTTGAAAACGGCCGCGGCGGCATGCTGAACTTCGGGCTGTACGGATCCTCGCCGGGTCAGCAGCTCTCCGCCGCGGATCCGGACGACGACTCCCACAGGAAGCGCTTCGTCTGCTCCATTTGCAACAAGACCTACGCCACGGCGCAGAACCTGGAGGTCCACACCCGCATCCACACGGGCGAGCGGCCGTTCACCTGCGACCAGTGCGGCAAGAAGTTCACGCAGTCGGCCCACCTGAGGTCGCACCTGAACGTTCACACGGGGGAGAGACCGTACGGCTGTTCGCTCTGCTCCCGCAGCTTCATGGTCAAGTACAGCCTCAAGCTGCACATGAAGAAGTGCCACCCCAACAGCTGGGTCCAAACGGGCCCAACCGCTGGGCCCAAACGGCCTGAACCGGGTCCAACTGGACCCAACAACTGAGCTCAACTGGACCCAACAACTGAGCCCAAACTGGACCCAACAACTGAGCCCAACTGGACCCAACAACTGAGCCCAACTGGAACCAACAACTGAGCTCAACTGGAACCAACAACTGAGCCCAACTGGACCCAACAACTGAGCCCAACTGGAACCAACAACTGAGCCCAACTGGAACCAACAACTGAGCCCAACTGGAACCAACAACTGAGCCCAACTGGAACCAACAACTGAGCCCAACTGGAACCCACAACTGAGCCCAACTGGAACCAACAACAGAGCCGAACCAGGCTGAACTGGGCCCCAATGGTTCCTCCAGAACTTTGTTGTAAATCTTTTCCTTTGTAGCGAAGCGTTAAACGGTCAGAGCGGTATCTGTTTAAGGTTCAAAACATAATCAGATTTATTTTTCTTTGAAACCTAAATATGAGATTGTAATTTTAAACCATCTCAACACAGCTTTGGAGCTCCAATTTAAAAACTGTAGTTAATTTGTTACATGCATTTGAAATGATTGTCAAACTTGATTTATTAGCATTAGCAATGTTAACATTTGATTAACACGACTATTTCATAAACTTAATGATTATTTGTAACTAGCGATGCTCCGTTCTGGTTCTTTGATTCCAGTTCTGATCACCTCTGAGGTCCGATCACTGAGGATCATCTGATTGGCTGTTCATTTTGGTATTAATGCTACTATGAGATCTGGCAAAATGGAAAAATGATCTGGCAATAAGTTCACCTCATTCAGACATAAAACATGCAAAATACAACAGCTATTCAGTCAAAACTGATCAACCTGCGATCAATAAAATAATATTTAACAGTAAATCTGGTTCTGATTGGCTAGCCGAGTATCCTGGCTCTGATTGGTTGTTTCTGACCGGGAGGAGTTGCAGGAGATTGATTTATTTTTCTCACAGATCTTCTGTCTCATGTTGGGACGTAGCTAAAGTTAATTCAAATCTTTTTTAAGTCGCCCCCCAGAGCAGCGTCTTTCACCTCCAGATCTGGACTCCAGTCATTTCTCGGGTTGATTGTTCGGCGTTCTGACGTCATGCCGGCTGTGGCAGCTGCTTCACCTGCTGCCTGGTCGCTCCGGATGTCCAAACTGAGTCCAGTGCTTGTTTTTTAAATGTCATGTATTATTGATGCATTTTGACGCGTCAGTCCAGGTATTTTCTGTCAACACTCAAACGTTCCCCGTTCACTCTGACCTTCCTGGTTCCTCTGTTTGCTCAGGATTTGTTGCTGCGTTTGCAGTGAAGGAAAGAGGAGATGAGCTGAACAGGCTGCGAAGTGAGATACAGGCGATCGGTGGCTGATTGATCAGTAAACCTCTACTTGTAACAAATTAAAGTTTTAAATGTTTTTTTCAATGTAGGAGAAACGTTGAAAGAATCAGAGGAAACTCCTTATGTTCTCAGAAGTCAGAGGAGCAATTTAATTAAAATTAGTCATAAAACTCGTCAGAAACTCGTTTAACGATAAAAGCCAGATTAATATCAGTTTGTTGTAAAGAGATGAGTTTCATCTTGTCAATTTTCTTTCTTAGGAGATAAAACTCAAACTCAGTTTTAATCAGTTTCTTGTTACAGATGGAAACAGATAAACAAAAACGTCTCGTAATGAAAAACTTTCTTGTTTCAATGAGAAGTTTTATGTCCTTACAGCGAGAAACGAGATTCTTATTTTAAACGGTTCTGTTGTTTTCTGCTGTTTGTGTAAAACCACTTATTTCAATTTTCAAATTGAAATAAGTTCAAAAGTTCAATTTTCAGGTTTTAATGAAGCTCTGTAGCATTTTCTAAATGATGCAAAACGTTATGAGATGGAAACAGACAGATTAGAGCGGGAGGAAATTATAACTGCTTAATCCATGAAATTTAAGGATTTCAGACATTCCAGGTATTTATGATGAATTTTTTTATTTCCCTTTTATTCTGGAATAAAAGGGAATACTTCTGTCTGCAAAAGCCCTTTTAGATAATACTTCATCATAAAACTAATACTTTCCCACAGACTAATAGCCACCAGCATGCAGTACCACTCCTGACCACTAGAGGCTCCAATAAACTGTGTTTGTCTATTTTCCTGCTGTTTGAATGTTTTGTTCCTGAAATATTAAAATAATTGCCTTTTGTACGCATCCTGTCTGCTGTGTTTTAATCAGTTTTTGTTTCAGTTTAGATCCAGATTTGATTTAATTCTTTACGATTTTTCTTTGCTTTTTCTGGAAATGTTCTAAAAACTCTTCAGTCCTTCAGGTTCTTGTCCTAAACCTGTTCAGGTGAGTCCACAGATGATCTGCTCCTGGGTTTGGAGCCGTAATTTATCTAGAAACATTTTGGTTCCATGTCCACTACAGAAAAAAAAGATGCTTATATAATAGTTTTATAAATGTATTGATGTATTATAGCTTACATAAGTCCTCTGAGCAGTAGCTCCATTTTGTTAAAAAAATAATTTCGTTTGATACTTTGAGTATTGTTATGTTCATAAAAATCCCACATTTTTTTATAAAAATGACAATAAAAGTCTTTGGGGCGCCCCAACGGCTGCAGCCCTGGGCTGCTGCCCTAACGGCCACCCTGACTCCGGCCCAGTCAGGATGAGTTCCTCAACACCAGAAAGATCCTACGGGATGAAATCATCAACCTGAAGCTGTCAGACTCCGAGGGGTCAAAGTTCATTCTGAATACAAAATGATATTAACAGTAAAAACTAACTGCTGCAGAGCAAAACAAAGTTTAAATGTCTAAAACTACTAGATTAGTTTTATCATCATTAGATTTATCATCATTAGCTTTATCATCAGTAGATTTATCATCAGTGACATCAATAGTAAAACTGCTGCAGGATTTATAAACAGTGAAGACAAATAAGACCAACAAGATTAACCTAATTTTATGAAACCATGTTTTTTCCTTAATTGTTAAACAAAACCATTTTTTTCACATAAAGGTTCTAAAATGATATTTCCTGAACTTTTAAATCCCTGAATTTATTAACGGCTTTTATTTTGGTAACTCCAGGAAACGTGTGAGCACTTTGCGCATGCGTCCTGAGTTTTGTTTCCGTTCCTGTCGTGTTGAGGCCTCGGGCGAGTAAACAGAGGTTCTCCAGAGGTTCTCCAGAGGTTCTGTAGGTTCTGACCGCCTTCAGCGGTTCCGCTCGGACCAGCAGGAAAATGTCTCCGTCCGCCGCGTTTCACTCGCAGCTCGCCTCCATCATGGAGGGTTCTGGCCAACACGGCGGTGGCGGAGATCTGCGAGCTGGTGGACAGCGGCTACGCGGTGCTGCAGCTGGAGATCAGCCGCAGCCGCAAAGAGAACGAGGTTCTGCGGAGGAAACTGCGGCTCCTGGAGCTGCGGGCGGCGCGCTCTGCCGCGCTCAGAGCCGCCGCGAGCGGCAGCGGCGCCGCGCTGCTGTACGCCGCGAGCGGCCGCCCGCGCGCCAGCCAGCGCGTGCACGAGCCGAGGAGGAGCGTGACACTGACAGGTGACCTTTAGGATCCAGATTTACTTCACATTCACAGCCATTAAACCAGGGTGAAGTTGGCGTCTGATTTGGACTAAAGGGATATTCCGTAGTTTATCTAAAAGGGCTTTTGCAGACAGAAACATTTCAGCAAAATAACAAAAAGTTTAACCAGATATTTTATAATAGTGATAATATAAAGTTGAAATTTGATCTCAGATATTCTAGAAATAAACTGAACATTTGAGTGAAAGATTTTAAGAATATTCTCATTTTTACATTTCCAAAACTAATCTGCACTTGGTCTGTTGAAATGCAAAGATTGAATAATTCCCCCAGTAATAAATGCTCCAGTTAGAGTGTGTGTGTCAGGGTGTGTGTGTGAGAGAGAGAGAAGCTCAGACTGCATCAGTTTTCTATCAGACCAGTTTGGAGGTTCTGCTGGTTCCAGTCTCACCAGCTGACCTGCATTAGAGAATCAGGACTAGTTAAATATCCTCGCTCTGCTAGTTAGCATCTTAGCAATGGTTGTTTTGGACACAGAAAATCAAATGCATGCCGTTATGCTGTGATTGAATATTCTGCAGATTTTAACCTGGATAAAATCAGACACTCGGCTCTAGTGACTGAAAGTTCAACAGTTTTGTCAGAATTGAATCTAATGGCTCCGTTAAAACCAAGGCTGGAAACCGACCAACAGATATTAAAATTCAATAAACATTTGATACACAGTCAGAATTTTATATTTTCAAAAGTAATAAAAACTAAATGGCAGAAATTCGTATTTCATCAAGCCTATAATCATTTCACTTTATTTTAATCCACTTTCAGAATGCACCAAGGACTTGGAGAATAAGAACCAGTGTTTTTCAATGGCCTAGTCAAAGTGCAGATCTGAGCTCAAAATCCAATCATTGTTTTTGCTTCTCCAGAAGTTGCAGCAGAGCTGTCTCTGTCATCCAATCAGCAGACTTCTCAGTGCAGAGAGACCCGCCCACCACCAGAACCGGAACCAGAAGCTACAGGACAGATGGTGAGCCGCATCTGCTGCTGCATCAGCAGCCGCATCTGCTGCTGCATCAGCAGCCGCATCAGCAGCCGCATCTGCTGCTGCATCAGCAGCCGCATCTGCTGCTGCATCAGCACCGCATCTGCTGCTGCATCAGCAGCCGCATCTGCTGCTGCATCAGCATCAGTAGTTTTATTTCACTGCGACTGTTTAATTTAGTTTTAATTATTTAAATACTGTTTAGTTTCTATTATTTATAGAAATTGTTCTAGTTTTTTCATACTTTAGGTGCAGAATTCAGAAATAAAGTTTTGTAATTGTGTTTACACGACGCGGTCATGAAAACTCAGCAGAAGAAACCGATTTAAACCTTTGTTCAGTTTTTGTTGAACAATGCGCCTTGTTTCCAGGCAGCTGCAGCCGAGGCCACAGTGGTGATCAAGGTGGAGGATGAGGAGGAAGAGGAGGAAGAGTCCTGGTCCCAGTCCGACCCTCATGGTAAGCCTTCCTGTTGGCCTTCCTGTTGTTAACCTGCAGGTGGACTGAGTCTGGTTTCGCCTCCAGGTCGGTTCTGTGGCGGTTCTGAGGATCAGCCCGAGGCAGAAGCTTCGTCCTCGCTGGTCAAACAGGAAGAGAGCAGCGCAGACGGCGGCGTCTCTTGGACCAGCACGGAGGTGAACTCCACCTCCACCCAGCAGACCAATCAGAGGCCAGAAGCCAGCGGCTACGACTGCATGATGCTGCAGCAAGCCTCCCGTGCTGCAGCAGCAGAACCCGGCGGCTCCTCCGGGTTTGTTCCCGGCAGAAACGCTTCAGCCGATTCAGGAAGCGGCTTCAGCCACAGCGAGGCGAGTCTGTCTGCAGCGGGGCAGCGGCGGCAGCAGGGGGCGCCACAGAGGGACGGCTGGCGGCCGCAGAGCGGCGGCGGCGCCACAGGGAAGACGTTCACCTGCAGCTTCTGCGGGAAAAGCCTGGCCTGCCTGAAGAACCTGAAGACCCACATGCGGGTTCACACGGGCGAGAAGCCGTACGTCTGCGCGCTGTGCGGGAAACGCTTCTCCGACTCCAGCAACCTGAAGCGCCACCAGAGCGTCCACACGGGAGAAACGCTACGGCTGCGTCCACTGCGGGAAGCGCTTCGCCCAGTCCGGCTCGCTGAAGGTCCACATGGCCGTCCACACGGACTGCGGCCAGTTCCGCTGCTCCGTCTGCGGGAAGGCCTTCACCTCCGCCGGCCACCTGAGGAGACACGTCGCCATGCACGCCGGGGACAAGTGCTTCCCCGCCGCATTACCGTGACGACCGTCAGCAGACGCTGCGTCCCTCAGCTGCAATTTCAGACCAGCTGTCGGCCGTCAGCGTCGCTTCCTGTAGCGGCTCTGACGCTTCCTCCTGGACGGATCAGAGCCACAGGAAGACTTCCTGTTGGACTTCCTGTTGGCGGTCCGGATCATCAGGATCATCAGGATCCTCCCACTAAATGTGGAAACTGTTTCTGTGCAAATTGTGACATTTTTGTGTACATTTTTTAAATTCTGTCATATTTTGGCAGAAACAGCTGATAAAACTACTGCTGTTTTCCTTTTTTCCTGGTTGGCGCTTACATCACAGCTGTTGGGCTTCTACTGTCCCACATAGAGGACGTTTGTTCTGCTCTCCTAGAGACGCCAAGAACACAGCAGCTGTTTAAAGACTGAACGTGGATTTTGAGTCATGAGTTCCTTTAACTGGTCCAGAGGAAACCCGGAGAACCCGGAGAACCTGGAGAACCGCAGACGGAGAAAACTCAGCAGGTTACAGGATCGATTCCGTAAAGTCGGACGTTTTGGTCACAGGATGAGTTTTAAATCCACTGTGACGCTTCAGACATTAAAAGCAGCAGCATCTTCCTCCTCAGAGCTGCTGCTCTTCATCCTCAGTTTGACTGAAAGCGGCGGGTTCTCATCCGACCCGGTTCTGTTCTGAGGAGAACCGGCTAGTTACACATGATGGAGAAATGTTTTGTTCAGAGTTAAAAACGTCTTTTTTTCTGGTTTATTGTGACTCAGTGATGAGCATAAATATTCTGTTTTTGTTTAGACAGTTGAGTCAAAATTAAAGTTTTTATGTCACTTATTAATAAAATAAACTTAATAAAACTCGGTTGTTTCTCGAGTTTCTTTGTTTTAGACTGAAACAGTTGGAATCATCTCCGTCTTTGTGTTGCCTTCAGGGTCAAAGGTCACACATTTCAAAGAAGTTGGACACAAAAACTGGAATTATTTTGTAAACAAACACAGAAGCACAGATTGTCTTTAATGTGGTTTAATAGCTTCATAATAAAAGTCACTTCAAATAAAACAGTCTGACAACAGGCAGGAGACAGGAAATAAACTAACGTCACAGCGCCACCAAGTGGTCAAATATCCAAGAACGCCTCTGAAATGTGAATTGATCCCTAAAAATCTCATTTTATAGAAAATCTTCACATCAATTTAAACTCCAAATTTTCCTTTTGTTTCACATTTAATAATTAACTCCTGCTGAGCTGCCAGACTGCGGCTAAAAACAAAGTGCTATCACAAGCACAGCGTCACATTCAGTGGAAATACAAACAGTAGAACATGAGGAGTGAGTCGGAGGTTAAGTGCTTCACAGATCTAAAGCTTAGAAAGTAAAAAAAATATCACAAATGTGATTTTTTACAACTACACGTTCTTACGCTGCACTGACTGGTTCCAACCAGCAGAGGGCAGCAGAGTTTTGGTCTGATAAAAACAGAGGAGAGTAGAAGGACAACATGTTCACCAGTAATAAACAGGAAGCTTCCAGAACAGTAAAGCAGAGCGCTGTATCAAAAATAGCATCGTTTTGTTTCTGGATAAAAAATTTGGCACTTTGATAAAAACGTTTCTTCGGACCACAGAGCGATTAAAAGCATTTCTGTGGGAAGATTTTTAATGTTGCGAGCCCTGAAGGCATCACGACCTTCCTGACCTTTCCCTGCAGGAAGAATGTCGGCTCTGCTTTAACCTGAACCCGAAGCTCAGCTCTGGATTTCTGATCATATTCAGGAAGTTTTACAGTACACTTTACATTACTTTCAGTAACAATATCAACATGGAGCCTCTGAAGTGTGACATTATTTTAGTTTGCGTGGATTAAAACATATCAGCACTTCAGGAGCTCCGTACAGAGGCAAGGCCCTTTCAAAATAAAAAAAATGTGACAAAGTGAAAAGTTGGGAATAAATATTCATGACAAGTAAATCTTCTGAAATCCTTTTCCTCACTTTTTTACTGGTTTAGTTTTTCTGCAGCCATGAAGGATTTATTACATCCTGCTCGTTAATAATAAGAATTAAACTTTTATTAACTTTTTTAATATCTAAACATTTCATCAACATCAAGTTTTTATTCCTATTGACCTGTCTGAACAGGATAAAATACATTAATGCAAAACAAAATCTAAAAAATAATTTTAAAAACTTATTGAGCTCCATATAAAAAATGCTTTTCAAAATAAAAGCTTGTGCAAAAGGGGAACTTCACAAAAAATAATTAAATGTGTCATAATTTTACTAGAATTGTTTCCTTTATCAAAATTGAATTTTCACTAAATTATATCATATTTACAGCTGAATTGATGGAGAAAATCTGCTCATTTATCAGATTTTTAAGCTTTATCATTTGACTGTATTTTAATTGATTTATGTTTAATTTTTATTTTTAAAATGTCTTTCACTTATAGCTTATCATGTGGTCAGTTTTATAGATTATCTTTTTTTATCTCAGATGTTAAATTTAAAGCACTGCAGGCTCTCCATACAGAGAGGAATCCTTTCAAAATAAAAGCCTTGACCTGACTGCAGCTTTAGATGTAATTTAAAGCAGGTCCTTTTTCAATATTTACATTTTTAATATATATATTTCAGGATTTTAGGTTTTGAAGGTTTTCTGGTTTTAAATTTGCGACAACAAAATGTTTTTTATTCTTATTGCTCTCATGCGTCTCCCCTGAAGCTGCGGTTTATTTACTTTCTATTTTAAATAAACGTAATAATCATCGCTCCTCGTCTGGAAATATAAAATATTAAATCTTCTGCAGGATTCCAGGTGATTTTTGTGTGAAATAAAAACTTGATGAAAACTTTGTTTCCCAGTTGGTGATTTTGCAGCTCTTTGCGATGCTAAGCTAACCCAACGGCGTCTGAGCTCCTTTTGAATCCAACAGCAGTTTTTACTCTTTATCTGCTGGTTGAATCAGATTATTGATTGATTATTGATTCCTCTCTTCTGTCATCCATGATTTATTTTTCTTTCTGTGAATTCAAACCCAGTTATCTGTAAAAGCCTCCAGAGCTCAGAACCAGTTTCACCTTTTTGTCCAGCGGGATTGAAAATTGCAGGAACAGAATCCTGCCTGGTTCTGGTCCAGTTCCAGTCCGGGTCTGGTCCAGTCCTGGTCCGGTTCCGGCTCCTACTCGTTCCTGGATGTGATGTCCTGAGGGACAGAGGATGAGTGTCAGTGGTTTCTCTGCAGCGCATCGGCGACCCGTTCGGACCGTTTCTGGACTCACCTCGGTCTTGGCTCTCCTCCACTCGCCCATCGGACCCGACTTGGTCACGACTGGAATATGAAAACAAAACATTTCATGACTTTACTGTCAATTTATTTGTTTTTTCTTTAATCTGCATCCAAGAAAGAAAATGAAAAAATGTAAGTTTTATTATTATTGTTTTGTTTTCCAAAAATGTAATTATTACTCTGAAAATTAAATGAACTCATCATAAAAATATCTCATTCTAAACAATAAAATAATTATTCCTAGAAAATGTTTTTATTTTGTTCATTTTAGTTAATTTTTTTCTTATTACATTTATATAATATTTTAATTTTTACTTAATTTCATTTGACTTTTTATGTTTGTATTAATTTGCTGTTCATTTGTTTTCTTATTATTAGAAAGTTTATTTTATTTTGTTTACATTTTAATCCACATTATTTCAACTTTTTAATGTTTATCGTTATTTTTACTTTGATTTAATTTTTTAATGTAAAAATCTGTTTCATTTATTTATTTTATGTTTCTGAATCGATTTTTGATGGGAGTTTGGAAAACGATGTAAAAAACATTGAATCTGTTCTGTGGAGCGGACCCGACCCAGAACCCCAGAACCCGACCCAGAACCCCAGAACCCGACCCAGAACCCCAGAACCCGACCCAGAACCCCAGAACCTGACCCAGAACCTCAGCAGCCCAGTCATACTCACACATCACGGCTGAGATCGTCGCCAACATGGCGGCCGTTACCATGGCGCTCCACCAGCAGGAGCTGCAGGAAGAAAGAATCATGAATAACAAAACAAACTGGTTAAACTGGGTAAACTGGGTAAACCGGTTTAGCCGGTTTGGCTGGTTTAACCGGGTAAACATGTCTCACTGGTTTGACTGGTTTTATTTGTTTGTCTGGTTTCACTGGTTTAGCTGGTTAAACTGGTTAAACTGGTTTAACTGGTTAAACTGGTTTAACTGGGTCGACGTCTCACCCTGAGTAGAGAACGCTTATGATGAAGATGCTGAAGATGAGGATGAGGAGAGCCTTCATCGTCGGCCCTGAAATGAAACAGTTTCAGGAACCTGAGCGTCTCAGAATCAGAACCAGACGGTTTGGGTCACAGGTCAGCCCAGGTGTCCCGGCTCACCTGGAGGTTCAGGTGCCGCCTGGCAGCAGCTGTAGAAGGCCGGAGGGGGCGGGACTTCGGAGAGGCCGCTCAGTGATTGGGTGAAGCCCTGCGTGGACTGACTGACCTCAGAGCAGATTTCCTCCTGGATCAGCATCTTCCCAGGAGGCGGGGCCAATTCATCAGGAGGAGGCGGGGCTTCTTTGCCTGGAGGAGGCGGGGCTTCGCTGGGATCTGGACCAGGAAGAAGAGTCTTGTGACCTCAGCGGCTCATGATAGCGGCGTTGGACCGGGTCATTCTGCAGACTCACCATAGGTGAAGCTTCGTCCATCGTCCAGATCGGCGTTTAGCCCCGCCCACAGAGACTCGTCCAATCGACACGGAGACGCCCCCTGCTGGCCGACCCGGGCCCAGTCCAGGTCCAGGTCCAGGTCCAGGTCCGGGTCCGGGTCCAGGTCCGGGTCCGGGTCCTGTCTGAGTCCGGTTCCCAGAATGCCTCCGAACACCTTCTGGTCCAGCCATGACTGGCTCTCTGAAACGCCGCTCAGCAGGGAAACCAGGGCGCTGCGGGGTTTCCGCCGCCGCCGGAAGACTCTGAGGACGCAAAGAGACGCCGAGGTCACTGCTCTGTCGCTAGGCAACGCCTAGAGGTCAACAGCTGTCAGGAAAATGAACCGACAGACGAGTTTCTGCAGAACCATCAGAGAGGAAAGAAGGACAAGACCTGGGAAAGCCCAGAGTTTTCTAAAAAGCTGAAAATGAAAACAACAGCAAGAACATCCAAGCATGAGAACGTGGCCACCAGGGGGCAGCAAACATCCACAAGATGAAAAACTGTCTGGACATAAAATCACAAAACGAAACATCGCAACAAAAACTATGAGGAGAAAAACTTTAGAAAGCAGAAAAAATGAGGAAAGGAGGAAAAAAGCAGACAAAAATAAAAATAAGAACGACTGCTGGGCATCAAAACCAGAGAATAAACTGGAAGAAAATCTATTGAAAAAGATCCAAAATGACTGAAAATCACCAAAAATAACTAAAGACTGAAAATGTTCTTGCAGCAAAAGTCAAAGAGAGGAAGAAAAAAGTTCAAATAGGATGAAATGGATAAAAAAACACAAATCAACTTTAAATTTATGAGAAATTTACAGATTAAAAACTGAACGGTTTTCAGTTTAGCAGTTAGCAAGAATTTACTGAATAATGTTACAAATGTAAATCTTCAATAAAGATTCAGTGACATTAAAATATCCTTAAAGTAACAGAAAAAATAAAAAAGTTTAAAAGCAACAGAACAAAAAGAATATTTGAAAACAACCGACAGCAGCTAAAACCCGCCAGCAGGGGGCAGTACCCTGTGACCTGCTGCAGCTCCCAAACAGAACCACAAACATCCCATAACACTGACCGTCTCCTAGCAACTGCCGTCAGTGACATCACCGCGGCGCCGCTGAGTCACTCAGGAAGAATTTACAGCTGAGTGAAGCCGCGCTCTGATTGGCTGCTGCTGTTCACCTGCTGCTGTTCACCTGCAGGGCAGGAATCTGTTCCCACCTGTGTGATGATGTCACACCTCACCTGACCAGGTTCTCCTTGTAGGACACGCTGGTCCTGCAGTCGGTCAGAGACACGTTTCCGTCCTCGTCCAGGCAGAAGCTGTCCTCGGTGACGTCATAGTAACCGTTGGTGAGGAGGCGCGGCGAGCGGCGGCAGCAGCAGGGGGCGCCGGCGAGCGCAGACGGGTAGCAGACGTAGGACGAGTCGGGGACAGGAGGGAGGCGTCGGGGCTGCAGGGGGACGAAACGTCTGGATTTCATTTTATTTATTTATCCTGATTTCACTCCTTCATGTTTTAGAGAAATCTGATTAAACAAGTAGAAACATTTTGACATCCGTTTTCCTTCTGGGCTCAGAAAGTTGTTTTACTGCCAACCTTTAAATATTCATGTCTGTCGCAACAAGAACAGATTCATTGTTTGTCTGTTTTCTCTGTTTCAGCCAAAAACTGGATGTTTCAGTCTGTTGATTTGGGCTCAACTAGTTGGACTTTATAATTCATTTTATTTGTTGTTTTGTTTATTTAGGATGTTTCCAGTTCCAGTGTTAAATTAGAACCTAAAGTTATGAATGAGTTCTTGCTTTATGGACCTAGAAATGGTCTCAAAACAACAATAATGTCCTTAAACCTGACAGTTCACCGTCCGCTGTTTTATCGGAGACGTCTCACCTGTGGCAGGAGTGATTCCCACGCAGCCGCCGTTTTATCGGGGAACCTGAGCAACAGAAGAGGTTTGATTACTTCAGCAACCAGCAGGTTTCTAAATAAAGACGAGTTTTAATCAGCGGGACATTCCTCAGGTCAGAGACACAGAGACTATATGGACACCCTTACGTCAAACTGTTTGACAGGTGACCCCGCCCCCTTTTTACCTGGATGTCCCGCCTCCCAACAAGCTGTCCCCCACCCTCATTTCCATTATTCAGTTACAACCCCCCCTCATCTCCCATTCCCCGCCCATCTGCTCCACTGGCTCTGAATGAGCCAATAGAGACGGAGTTCATGGGTTTGGCTTTTTTACTGTTTCTGCTGTGAGTAATGTTGGAAAAATCGAGCACTCTAGTTGTAACAGTTGTTTCAGAACTTTACAATGAATGGGTCTAAGCGAGTTCATTCTGCTGTTGAGGAAAATGAACCCATCTTCCCTGCATCTACTGTTTCACATTCGGGGATCTCAAGACATTCTTTGACATAACGGTGAATAAGCACGTGCTTCCTGAACAGCAACAGCAATGGCGGTGAAACCTGATCTGGGACCTGTGATGGATAAAGCTGCAAGCTGGCCTGATGCTGGGAGGCGGGACATCCAGTTAAAAAGGGGCGGGGCCACCTGTCAAAATTGTTTGACGAAAGGTGTCCATATGGTCTCTAACCTCTGAACAGAAGAAACATTAAATCATCAGCTCCAACTCTGCTCTGGTGAAGCACCTGGTGACGGTGGGAAGAAAAACATTCCTACAGCAGCAGAATCAGATAAAACTGAATTGATGTCAGCAGGTTTAGATTTAGATCCATTTTCTCTCCTCAGAAACATAATAACTCCATATAGATCCATATAGAGCGAAACTGTAAACATGAGTTTCCTGTGATCAGTTGTCAGATGATTCATTTCCCTCCATCTTTAATCAGCTACATTTTGCTAAAGGATCATTTTCTACCAATTACCAGACTGTGAAGCTTGGAGGAGGATTACAGGATGAGCAAATTCACAACAGATTTCACTCATTTTATTTTCATCTGTCTGCAATGAATGGTGGATTTTAGCGAAATTAAAATGTTAAATAAAACTCACTGTAAAGCACGGTGGTGGCAGCACCATGAAATGCTGTTTTATAAATCGGGGAGAATTTAAACCACCGACTCGGCAAACGTGTTTTCAACCTGTGAATGGGTGTGTGTGTGTGTGTGTGTGTGTGTGTGTGTGTGTGTGTGTGTGTGTGTGTGTGTGTGTGTGTGTGTGTGTGGGTGAGTGTGTGTGTGGGACGTACTTGTGACGGCTCCAGAGAAGAACAGAGACATGTTTGTCGCTGCGTCTCGTCTGTTGATCTGTGAAACAGCAGAAACCCGACGGGCAGCGGTGAGAGAGAGCAGAACCGATCGGTTCAGTGAGAGAGAGCAGAACCGATCGGTTCAGTGAGAGAGAGCAGAACCGATCGGTTCAGTGAGAGAGAGCAGAACCGATCGGTTGGGTGAGAGAGAGCAGAACCGATCGGTTCAGTGAGAGAGAGCAGAACCGATCGGTTCAGTGAGAGAGAGCAGAACCGATCGGTTCAGTGAGAGAGAGCAGAACCAATTGGTTCAGTGAGAGAGACCAGAACCGATCGGTTGGGTGAGAGAGAGCAGAACCGATCAGTTCAGTGAGAGAGAGCAGAACCGATCGGTTGGGTGAGAGAGAGCAGAACCGATCAGTTCAGCTGTTCGGTTCGAATAGCTGAACATTGAGGCTCAGATTAGAGGATTTTCTGCAGAAATGGTTTCAGCTCATTGGTCATAATTGAAGCTCAGATCTGGAGTGAGTTGCAATCTTCAGTAAGTCTCTCTCCTCTCAGACAGAAGAGCTAATCTGTGCAAATCTGATCAACAGATTAGAGCTGCAGGGATTAACAGAATCTACTCCCAGCTTTTTAAATAGCTGCTTATTTTTAAAAAGTTTATTTTTACCTTGAGGCTGAGAAGGGAGAAGTTTATCTGCTGCAGTTCTATCACATCCTGCAGAGGCGAAGCTGCAGAAAAACAAGCAGAGAAACAGAAGGAGGCTGTGACTCTGAGCTCATGTTTCCTGTTAACCGTTTATCAGCTGAACACAAAACTCAGAAACTCGTTTCTCTGACATCAGCAAAGCCAGAGTCACTAGAAGAGACGTCCAGCAGAGGTCGTCTGGAATGAACACTAACTTTCTCAAGTTTCTGAATTTTGAAAAATGCAAACAGCTTTGTCACTTTAACTCTTGCATGGAAAAATAAGTTTTCTAAGATGTTTTTTATGCTTATTCATACAGAAAAAGGCAACTAAAAGTGAAAACTTTTAAGTTGGCAAATAGGTTGTGATACAAAAATAGATTATTAAAAGCCTAACTCTGGCCTAAACTGAATTACTGTTCAAACTTTTAACCTAATTCTGCAAAGATAAATGATATTAGAAAAACACAATAACTGACGAGTGTCTTGCTATAAATATCTGATGTAAAGATGAAATGGTGCAGACCTGTAATATTTAGCTTTCTAAAAATAAAAGCAGGAGTTTGTCATCACTGGATGGAACTAAAGAGCTACAGAAAACAGCTGCTGCTGGTGAAAGATGGTAAATATTAAATATCAGCTGTAGGAACTTCTGCAGATTCAAATATTTGAGCACTTTCAATGTCTGGGCATTTATTCCATCTTTTATTTTTCCAGACCAGATGAAAACTTTGAGGATGAAATCTAAAATTGTTTCACTGAGTTTCGGATCGATGTCTAAAGTAATGATGTAGTCTGGCTTTCTACTGGTTCATTAATATAATACAATTCATTAATTGTTCTTTTTGCCACGTAGACTGGAAATATGAAGCCATAATTCATTACGTTTAAACCTTGCTGTGTTTATTATTTCTGTCTTTAATTATAAGACTAAATATGACTGCAGTTATTTGGGGAACTTCCTTTCAGAAACATGTCTTTATTATTTTCTGCCGTTCAGAAACCAGATCTAGGAAATAAAGTCTGGAAACAGAAAGATTTTTACTCTTAAAACATGAAAACTGATTAAATCAAGTTCAAGCTTTTCCAGGATTTTCCAGACAGTGAAGGAACCTTGAGAGTCCTGATTAAATAAAGAGCCACAGAAACATCTATGTCCTTATGGAGATATGGGAATATTCATGTGATTGTTTTATAGATCCTGCAGGATGAATAAACTAGGATTCAGTTTCTGGCAGAACAATTCAATTTCAAGACCTGATTTTTAAAAATAATAACATCTGATTGTTAAAGGCAAGGAGGGAAAAACCCTGCATGATTATTTCTCATCTTCCTTGTGAAACTCTAAACTTCCTCACCAACTGAATCCCGTTTCCTGTTTTCAGACAGCAGTCCAAACAGCTCTGTCTGTTTGGACTGCTAAAGCCAACAGAACCGAGTCAGAGCTGCAGAACCGAGTCAGAGCTGCAGAACCGAGTCAGAGCTGCAGAACCGAGTCAGAGCTGCAGAACCGTCAGGAGTTCAAACATGCATCAGGATTAAACTCTGATTCTTCATCTTGAGCATCTGATCCATATTCAGGCTCAACTGCAGATTCCTGAACCTGTCTGGTCTGAGAGGCGGCTTCCCAGCATGCCTTGCAGCAGCAGCAGGCTGGGAGCTGCTGATGCTGGAGGAAAACGCGTCACAGGAAACCAGGGTTGGACCGAACCAGATCCCACCAGAACCAGTTCCCAACAGAACCACTAGAACTCCGGAGCGTCACAATAAACGGATCATTTCCTGGAAGATTAACGAATCTTTCATTATTGTGATTGATTTTTAAGCAATCTGCTGAAATTAAGAAGCTTTTCCTGCTTGTATAGTTTTAATGTTGAAGCGCATCATCATCCCGCTGAACTGGCAGCTGAAACTAGCAGCCGTTTCAGCTGCCAGTATTTCCATGAGAGTTTTGGTTTTTATTTTGCAAATATAGTTTAAAGAATATAACGGGATAAATCTATCTGGGGTTTCAGCCTGACCAGGTTGTAATTAAAGCAACAATAGTGACAATATGTCACTTTTTAAAGTGATTAAAGTTATTGAAGGCGGTTTCTGTTGAATGAAAACTAAAGAATACTTATTGAAATGGGTTTACTTGTTTTCGTGATTTTTTTCAGTATTTTTGTTGAATTTTCTGCTCAAATCGAGACAAAAGGAAAAATAACGGACTGAACTCACCGGGTTGTTTTTCCTCTCGGTTCCTCGCCGGAAGTCCAAATAAATCCTCTTCCTGCCGTAAAAACCTCCTTCCTGTTTCCTTTCCTGTTTCCTTCCCTGTTTTCTTTCCTGTTTCCTTTGGTTTATTTGCTGTTTCACAGGTTTCGGGTTTACAGAAGTCTGTCCGCCTGACTGCCTCACCGGAAACCGCAGAGCCAAAACCCAGCTTCCGGTCAGAACCTTCAGAGTAAAAGCAGAGAATTTTCTATGAATCAGGCTTTAATGAATGAATTACTAATTTTCTTATGTTTGCTCCAATAGTCCAGCCTCCTACTCTTATTTTTCTGTTTTTCTTAATTTGTTTGAATCTGCATGCTTATATTTATATTTAAATCAAGTTTCCCTGAGACAAAATAAATATATTTCTACTTAGAAACTGCCAAAATCTGAAAGTCTAATTACTTACACATTTTCAAATGTTTGGGGTTATTAAAGCATTTCTGTAGACTTTATTTCACATAAAAATGTCTGTTACTTCTTTAAATTCTCCCACTATGACTATTTCAGGAAATCATCTTACTTTGGTGAAGCAGGTGTTTTATTTTGAAGGTGTGAGCATCCTCTTTAACAGAGGAGTCTTGATTGACTTTCTGTTACATATTTAGGAAATTTTCTCATTGCTGTTTTCAGTTTTCATCAGGTAGAAATGTTGATTTGGAAGCAGCAATGGTGACATCTAGTGGACATACTGGGTAATAAATAGCTTAGCCATTTAGAAAAAGATGTTTCAGTTTATTTAAACAAGTATGAAATATATAAAACAATTCAATAAATATTTGTAGTTATGTCATAAAACACGTATTTGACAGAGGAGCTGCTGGGCCTCCCGGTGCCGCTGAGGAGCAGAACCTCAGCGGTTCTAGGTGAAGGTTCCGGCAGCAGAATCAGGGATGTTGGTGGCGTGCATGTCCCGCGTCATGTTGGACTTCTCCTTGAGCTTGGCCTGCAGCAGCGTGTGCTCCACCACGCCGATCCTCACATCCATCTGCACCACTTCCTGCTTCAGCTTGGTGAGGCTCTGCTTGATCTTCACCACTGGAGCTGCAGACCAGAAGGAAACAGAGACGCAGGAAGGAAACGGGTCGGACATGTTGGGGAGGGAAACGGCTGATTAAGACTCACCTCCATCAGACATGCTGCTGCCTTTGTCCTCCATCTCCTGCTTCACCTTCTCCAACTCCTCACTGATCTGAAACAGACAAAACATGGTAGTTTGTTCACTGACCGATGGTGTGTTCACTGACCGATGGTGTGTTCACTGACCGATGGTGGTGTGTTCATTGACCGATGGTGGTGTGTTCACTGACTGATGGTGGTGTGTTCACTGACTGATGGTGGTGTGTTCACTGACTGATGGTGGTGTGTTCACTGACTGATGGTGGTGTGTTCACTGACCGATGGTGGTGTGTTCACTGACTGATGGTGGTGTGTTCATTGACCGATGGTGGTGTGTCACTGACTGATGGTGGTGTGTTCACTGACTGATGGTGGTGTGTTCACTGACCGATGGTGGTGTGTTCATTGACCGATGGTGGTGTGTTCACTGACCGATGGTGGTGTGTTCACTGACTGATGGTGGTGTGTTCACTGACCGATGGTGGTGTGTTCATTGACCGATGGTGGTGTTCACTGACCGATGGTGGTGTGTTCACTGACTGATGGTGGTGTGTTCACTGACCGATGGTGGTGTGTTCATTGACCGATGGTGGTGTGTTCACTGACTGATGGTGTGTTCACTGACTGATGGTGTGTTCACTGACCGATGGTGGTGTGTTCACTGACTGATGGTGGTGTGTTCACTGACCGATGGTGTGTTCACTGACTGATGGTGTGTTCACTGACTGATGGTGGTGTGTTCATTGACCGATGGTGGTGTGTTCACTGACTGATGGTGGTGTGTTCACTGACTGATGGTGTGTTCACTGACTGATGGTGGTGTGTTCATTGACCGATGGTGGTGTGTTCACTGACTGATGGTGGTGTGTTCACTGACTGATGGTGGTGTGTTCACTGACCGATGGTGTGTTCACTGACTGATGGTGGTGTGTTCACTGACCGATGGTGGTGTGTTCACTGACCGATGGTGGTGTGTTCACTGACCGATGGTGTGTTCACTGACTGATGGTGGTGTGTTCACTGACCGATGGTGTGTTCACTGACCGATGGTGGTGTGTTCACTGACCGATGGTGGTGTGTTCACTGACCGATGGTGTGTTCACTGACCGATGGTGGTGTGTTCACTGACCGATGGTGGTGTGTTCACTGACTGATGGTGGTGTGTTCACTGACCGATGGTGTGTTCACTGACTGATGGTGGTGTGTTCACTGACCTCAGCCAGGACTCTGGTCCTCGCCATCACTCCGACACTCGCCTGCCTGTATCGCTCCTTCGCCTGATGGAGGACAGTCCGATCAGCTCCCGGTACCGTTAATGGTTCGGGTTTGGGTCAGCGGGTCTCACCTCGCTGAGCCGGGCCTGAGCGTTGCGGTACTCCTGGATCAGCGCCTCCAGCTGGTTGTTGATGTACTTCTCTCTGCTGCTCACCTTCTCCAGAGTTTTCCCGATGTCGTCCTGCAGCTTGTCCAGGTAGCTCTGCAGACACACAGGAACACCCATGGCGGGTTGAGAGTCCGACCAGAACCAGCTGGACCCTCCAGAACCAGCTGGACCATTCGACCAGGATTTGACCATCCAGAACCAGCTGGGTCCGTTCGGATTAACCCACCTTGGTGTCTTTGAGTGACGACTTGATCCCGTCTCGGTGCTGATGCATCTGGTCCAGATGGATCCTCCAGTCCTGGAGAAGCGGAGCAGAATCAGAGCCAGCATCCGAACCGAACGGGTCCGCTGCGGCTCAGGTGAGTCCAGGTGAGTTCTGACCTTGTTGTCGGTTCTGATGGTGACCTTGAGCTGCGGCAGAACTCGCTCCACCTCCAGCCTCCACTCGGCGGCGTCCACCGTGGACTCCAGGATGTCGTCCGGCTTGGAGCTCGGTTCTGCTTCCTGCCAGAACACAGAACCGGATCAGAGAGAGGAAGTCGGGTTCAGACTGACAGGAAACTCTTCTTCTTCTTCTCTGGTCTCACAGCGTGAGCGTTGCGCAGCTTCAGCGCCTCCAGGTCCATCACGTTCTCCTCCTCATCGTCGGCTTCCTCCTGAGGTCAGAGACACAGTCAGACCCGTCGGACCCTCCTGATAGAACCTGCAGCAGTACTGGGTTCTGGCTCATCAGAACCATTGGTGGATAAACCTACGATCATCTCCTCCTCCACCTTGCTGAGCGTCAGCTCCGCGTCGCCGTCCATCACCGACTCTTCCTCTGCGTTTTCTGCAGGGTAGTTTTGGCCTGAAACAGAAAACGGGAAATGAAACCCTCCCACTTCCTGTCGGGTCAAAGGTTTAGTGGATTTCAGGACCGGTCGGCACCGTCTGAAGGTGAAGCCTCGGTTCTTCAGCGCCTCCTCGGCCAGGCGGTCCAACACGAAGCAGACGAACTCACCGGAGCCCGACTTCAGCTTGGAGGGAGGGAAGTCCACCTTCACGCCCTGATGAACACCGAGAGTCCAAAACCAGACCAGACCCGGTCCGGTCATTTTCAAAACCCATCATTTAAATGTGCTGGACTCACCAAGGCTCTGAGTTCTGCCAGGATGTTGGACACGATGGCGTTGGGCTCGTCGTACTCCTGTGGGTCGGTGAACCGCCGCCCCGCCACGTTGATGAGCCAGGCAGCGATGATGGTGAACATGTAGAACTGCTCGCCGGGGTTGGACGCCAGGTACGGACTGGAGACGAAGTAATGCCTGGCAGGACGGACCGAACCGAACCGGACACGATTAGAACTGAAGGAAACTGAAACACAGCCTGGAGCTTCAGTCCAGAACCAGAACCAGAACTTCTTCACACAATTTCCCTGATCTTTTAAATTTAGGGTTAATGTAGATCACAGAAAACAAAGAAAATGATGTGAACACAGAGGAATAAATTTATACAAAAATCTCAGAAATTTCTAAATTAATTTCACATATTTATAATATAATAATGCATCTCAATTGTTAGCATGTTATATAGTAAAAAAACAACAACAAAACAGAATGACGGAAAACTTTTGTCATCCAGTTTTAGAGAAAAACAATAAATTATGCAAATTGGAATAATTGAGTTCATGTTCAATTATGTGATTAATTGATTATTGCAAAAGGCCAGGTAAAAATGAAACCAGATGTATAAACATGAAATGATTGAGAGAAAATGTTAGTTTAGTGAGCTGCTTGTTAACCGTCTTCATTTATGTTTCCCGGATCAGAAATCTCCATGTTTAATGTTCTGAAGAACCTAAAAACAGGCCTGTTTCATGTTTATTCAGATTTAAAGGTCATTATGTTCTAGTTCTCCATGTCTTCTCTCTCAGCTACACCTTTCATCTGCTCCTTTACTCCTCTATGAACAGGAAGCTGCTCTGCATCTGTTCACCTGTCCGTCTCACCTGGTCAGGCTCTTCATGTTGTGTTTCAACAGAACTTCCTCCTCGTAGTTGAGCAGCTTTAGCTTCTCCAGAAGGTTCTCCATCATCACAAACCCCCGGTGCGCCGCTCCGGGGCCCCGGTCCTCTTCCTCTCCGCGTCTTCCCTCTTCAGCCATCCCGGAGACGTTAGTTTAAAAAGTAACAGTGGTAAAACAGCAAAACGAGCTTCGGATGCTATGCTTATCCGTTGCCAGGGCAACAGAGCTCTAACCGACGCAGCTGCGGATGTGGCTAATGTTAGCTGCTAGCAGTTAGCCGCGATCCATTTTAATCTTTAGGTCCAATTTTAAACATATATGTCATAAATTTCTGTTTTGACAACGTTTAAACGTCTAAACAGTACACATGTGTTCCTAATATAAACTCCTAGAATCGTTTAAAGACACCAGTTTGTCACCGCGGAGAAGCTAAACCGTCCTTTTTCTTCTTCTCTTGTTTTACTGAAGCCTCACATCGCCGCCTGCTGGGCAACGACGGTCCTTCATCTTTTAAGAGTAACATTTAACTTTAATAGCAAAAAAGATCCAAAGAAAATAATGTCTTTCATCACCTCCCCTAAAAGAGTAAATGAATAAAAACGTTCCCTATTAAAATTTTTTTTCCCACTGTTCCTTAGGTTATCTCATTTTGATATCATACTAGAAATAAAAACATTAAAAATGTTTGAATGCTCCCCATTCAATTAAATCAAAACTCAACATTTTTTTTATGTTTTTGTCTGATGTAAAATTAGTCCTTAACTGTTGTTAGTTTTAAAAATTGTATTACTTCTCTTTATGTTGTTTTCTATTGTGCAGCATCATTGTCCTTCTGTAAAGTATTGTCCAGTGATTCCTCAGGCCTTCAGTGTGTGTTCATGTGTGTGTTCATGTGTGTGTCTGTGAATAATTCATGCCTCCTCCCTGTGCAGCAGGAGGTGTGCAGGAGGAAGGGGGTTTTATCTGCCTGCTGTCTGAGCTTTTATTGACAGGCTCACCGACAGCAGCGCCGCCTGCTGAGCTGCAGCCTCACCCACCTGGGTGGTGATGACAACCCACAAAAAAGAGGAAAATTCTACCAGCTTCATGCATTTTTACTACAAATATTTGCTTAAAAATCTAAATCTCCTAAAATCTTAGGAGAGAGAATGTCAGCCATATATATGAGTCTATGGTGTGGTATTAGGGACAAAATTAAGACTATTAAAGCTGAAGCTAGCAGCTAATAAGGGTATTAGCTGCTAGCTTCAGCTAATCTGCTGATCAGGGTAGGTTGGCACCAGTAACTGAGTGGCCAGTGCTGGCAAATGAGCAGGAGAATACTAGGGTACGCTAGGGTAATGCTAGCATATCTAAGGCTAAAGCTAGCGTATCTAAGACTGATGCTATTATATCCATGCTAATGGACAGCAGAGGAAAAAGGAATCTGGTGATGCAAAGCTAACCCAAGTTTGCCAGCGCCGGCTGATCAGTTATCGATGCTGGACGATCATTAATCACATCAGTAGCTTCAAACTGAATATAGCCTCCTGTGAGTAGCGACCACTGGGGGCGCTACAGTCTTAATTTTGGCTCCAATGCAACGTCCTTCAGAACCCGGTTTGGATCAGGCTTCTGAGTCGGATGGACTCACGTTTGACTCTAGAATATTTTGGTTTTCATCGTTCACCTTGTGACTGCAAGGTTCCCAGTTCCTGTAGCTGTAAACAAGCCCCCCATCATCATCCCTCCACCACCGTGCTTTCGCAGTTGGTGCAAGGAGTCAAATGCAGACTTTCTCCTTACGCCTTATTCTTTATGTCATTGCTGTCTAATGACCTTTAACCTATAACTAAGCCTGTAGAGTCTAAGATGGAGCTCTTGGGTCCTTGAGTTCATTGTTGAGCAGTTTCTGTTTCTGACTAATTTTTGGACTTTGGGTGTTTGGAAATAATCTTTCGTCCCATATTGATCATCCATTGCTGATGTCTTGGTATTATGATAGCAAATGGATTAACCCATAGAGCAGCAAACTGCATGAACAGCAGTCGTCCCACTGATGATAATCAGTTAAATCAGTGGATTTGAAGACAGTTCAACTGTAAAAACTGTGTACCAGACAGCGTGTCAGCCGCCTCCGCTGGGCTGGCTGCTGCTGGATGGATGGATGGCTAACGGCGAGGAGAGACGAGGGCGGATCCGCAGCTTAACCTGAGCGAGGCGGTAATGATCCCCGCCTCGCCTGAGGCCCGGCAGGCGGCCCACGGCCTGCTGGGCATCCGTCACTCGGCCTATTTATGCACCGCTGCACAGAAATATCTCCAATCTGAGGATCATTACGCTGCTGGATGTTTTCTAACAGAGGTGATAGGTGACAGGTTTTCACCGCTTTCAGCAATAAATTAGCACCTGGGGCTTGACGTGGTTGTCAAGGCGGTGAGGAGAATGCTGGGAAATAAATGTTTCTAAATGTCAGTTTCCACCGTTCACAAGATGATCTGGTCATTTTATTCTCCTCAGAAAAAGTTACACATGAAAATTAATAAGAAAGACCAGATTGCTGACCCAAATTAGCTGCCTTACAGTCGTTGGGATATTTATAAAATCTCCCTGCAGAAGGAAAACCAACACATCAGTGAGATACACAAAATGCTAACTGTCTTATTTATTTACAGCACTTAAATGTAAATGTAGTGGCAGAAGCAAATTGTCCTCCATCTCTCTATTGTTTGCATTTTTCTTCATTTGAAACAAAGACTTTTGGGAAAGAAGAGAACATGAGGAGAGAAACAGCGTAAAAAAGAGGAGGACGAAGAGGAGGAGGAGGACGAAGAGGAGGAGGAGGAGGAGGAGGAGGAGGAGGAGGAGGAGGAGGAGGAGGAAAATGAGGAAGAGGAGGAGGAGGAGGAGGAAGAGGAGGCCCACTCACCGTTTGGGTCTGGAAAACCTCCAGAGAGCAGCATTAAGCCACAAATTTCTACTGGAAAAGAAAAATAAATGTTTCTTTGCAAAAATATTCCAACCTGTTTTTCTTATTTCAGTTTATGAAAACAAATCAGCGCATAGTTTCAAAGGAAATATCAGTTATTCATCTGGTTTCACCGATAAAATGGAAAGATTGTCAAACTGTAAAAATACAGAATAATCCTAACAATCAATTAAATGAGATCAATAATCTCCATTCTGATGATTCATATTTTTTGTATAGTAACTGTCACTACTGGCCAAACAACAGCAGCAGGTTTTTATTAATTTGCCTCTCAGAGTCTAATAAACTCTAATAAAAACAAAAACACTGAAACTACACAGTATTTAAAAATATCTTGCAGTTCCAGTGTATTTTTAAATACACTGGAATAAAAAAACAAAAAATAATAAATAGGAAGGAAATAAAAACTACACAAAACTGAAACTGTCTGTTCAGTTTTATCGCAGGTTATTGAAATAAAGCTGAAATATGATGGCTTCTTTTAAAGCCAGTGTTTTTCCTCCAGCTCTTGTTGCAGGTTTGCGTCTCTTTGTGGAGCAGAAATGGGTTTTTATATTTCTGTATCTGTCAGAGGAGACAAAGCAGCAACATTTTACTTTATGAAAAGCTTCTGCTCCGGCTTTACCTGTGAACAAATTCAATCTCAGACAGACTCCTCGAGTGTTTGTGACACAGAAGGAGTGTTCACACTGAGAGAGGGAAAATGAAAACGTCTTAATGGAGCTCCGCTCTCCTGTCTTCACCCAAGGCTGTTCAGCAGATTGCTTCAAGAGTTCAATTGTGCTCGCTAATGCATAACAAACAGATGAAGCAGAAGCAATCAGTCCGCCGCTGCATCCCCCACTCTTTCTCTCTGAAGTGCTGAAATAAATCAGAATTATGTTTTTTTGGTGGATTTGGCTCTGAGGAGGAATTCATTACAGACGTTTCTTCTGCCGCTTTGATGTCTGTCGAGCTGCAACAGGTGAAACATGGTAATATCTGCTTATAAAGGCAAACTGGAGCTGGAATTAGAGCTGCAGAGCAGATCGCATGTAAAGCAGCGACTGCAGCACATTTACATGCACAAAGCTTCAGACCAGAGCCGGAGCTACAGGGGCCGTCGGGGGGGTTAATACCAAACAATGACGTCAGACAGAAAAAGGTAGAAAGTTATGAGTAAATTCTGGTTTTAAAGATGAAAATCTGAAAATAAAATAAATTACAATGACAAAAGACATTTACACCTAAGCTAACATTTCTCCCAAGAGAAAACAGACAAGTTTAATGTTTTGTTGGCTTTTAATGGTCTCTGTTTGGTGTTTCATTCCTGCAGACGCGGCGCAGCGCCGACCAGCAGACTCACTCAGACAGACGGCGAGACGAAGACATGAACCAGCCTGATTCATGTCTTCATCTCTCCCCTGCTCTGGACTGAATCTGCTGCTGGAAAACAGATTTTACTGACAAATCCTCAAATCTGGAGAAAAAACTTTGAGTCAGGAAGACAGAAAATGTTTTTTCACAGATAAAATCTATTTCCTTTAATTGTGAATAAATAAAAACTGAACAGAATGAGCTGAAGAGGACAAAGCAGAAAGAACAATGAATAAATGCTTTAATGGATAAAAATCAAACGTCAGACACAGAGATGAGTTTGAATGGAACAACCATTCAAACCAGTTAACCACCTGAAGAAGCTCCTAACTAACTAACCAAACCCTACCGACCAATCAAAACAAATAAATCAAATTAAATAACCCATGAAAACAATCAATCACTACATGAATAAATCCATAACCAACTATCCTCTGGTATGGGGCAGCAAGGCAAAACACCAATTAACCAATTAAAGAGCCTTATCAACCAATTAACTTGTTAAAAAACAACATAAACCCAACTAAATAACCAAATCAAAAATTATGAAAACATGTAACAGGAAGCCAACCAATTACCAGCTTCCTTTACCAGGTGAAGCTGAACGCAGACCAATTATCATTATTTTAATTTTCATTGTCCAAATAAATGATGACAGTAAAAATGAAACTGTTTCCGTAACAAATGTTTTTTATTGTTTGATTCAGGTTTTGTTACACAAACATTGAGAGAAACTGACAGTTTGGTTTTTATTCCTGTTTCAGCATTTAGGATTTTCTGAGTAACTGTAAAAAAAATGGATTTCAGACCCAAAATAAACCTAAATAAACCTAAATAACTTTCTCTACTGCAGTAAATGAAGAGCAGCAATACAAAAATAATAAAACAATATGACACAGAAAGATGCACTCCTAAACAAACTAATGAATTTCCTTTAAAAGCCAAATTTCTACTGGATTAATTCAGAGCCTTTGATGGTTGAAGAGCAGAAAGTTGAAAGTCCAATCAAAGCAGCGACTTCAGAAATGCTCTCAGGTGAATCAGGAAAAGCAGCAAAGGTTTGAAATCATGTTGGAGAGATTTCATCCTGCTGCAGCTCTTCAGTCGCTGTTTATAAAAACTCTCCATGAAACGGCAGATTTCTCCGTTTCTCAGGCCAAACGGGCAGAAATGTTGATTTTGTTGTTTTAAAACAGTTTGGTGTCAGAATGCTGAACTTTTCTAGAGTTAAATAAAAGTAACCAGTGTGGCGTTCAGGTGTGAGTGCGGCGTTCAGCGTCCAGCCACATGTTGTCTCTGAGCTCAGACAGAAACCAGTCTGACCCGCTGGAGGCAGTTTCACCTCCTCAAACTGGACGTTTGTACGGGATTATATGTACATTTAGTGTCAACATTCAGAATCCTTCCTGTCATCCTCCATCGGCTCTCCGACCCGCCTGGACTCACATGTTCTACAACCTGATCACGTCTCACCCTTCACATCAATACCTTTCATTTCACAGATTTGATCAATAATTGTCTAGATTTATTAATTGAGACAATCCTCTCACATCTCAGACCTGGTTCCTCCAGTGTCCACTTCCTGGTTCTCAGGACGTTATTCTGCCACCCGGGTGGCGCCGGCCTCCTCCACTGGCCCCTCCCTCTTGGTTTCTGCGCGCTCTCCGGTTTCCTCCTTTGGCCGGCTCGCCCCTCCCCCTCCGCGCCCTCCTGGCCCTCGGCGACGGCCCGCTCTTTCTTCAGCTTGATGCGGAAGGTCTCTTTGGTGGGAGCTTTCTTGGCGATGTTCTCCTTCAGCCGCTCGCCGGACTGCTTCAGCCGTTCCCCCGCCTGCTGCATCTTCTCCCTCCTCTCCGGCGGCATCACCTTCTCGCCCAGGCTGTGGAACTTGGTGCCCAGGTTGTCTTTGGTTTTGCTCATGTTCTCCTTGGAGAAGGCCGCCTTCAGGGTCTCCGTGCTCTTCACCATGGACTTCTTGAGTCGAGCGGCTCGAGACGGGTCCGGCTCCTCGTCTCTCAGGTACTCTTCGTCGGAGGAGAGGTCCGCGGGGATGTCGTAGGCATCGGGCTCGATATCCAGGCCTTCCAGTCCAAGTCCTTTGGGAGATTTGGTGACAGCCACGGATGGGACCTCCGTCTCACCCTGAAGGACGCAGAGAAACCTGAGATTAACTGAGAAACCCGAGATTAACTGAGAAACCCGAGATTAACTGAGAAACCTGAGATTAACTGAGATTAACTGAGAAACCCGAGATTAACTGAGAAACCCGAGATTAACTGAGAAACCCGAGATTAACTGAGAAACCTGAGATTGACTGAGAAACCTGAGATTGACTGAGAAACCTGAGATTAACTGAGAGACCCGAGATTAACTGAGAAACCCGAGATTAACTCAGAAACCTGAGATTGACTGAGAAACCTCAGATTAACTGAGATTAATTGAGAAACCTGAGATTAACTGAGAAACCCGAGATTAACTGAGAAACCTGAGATTGACTGAGAAACCTGAGATTAACTGAGAAACCTGAGATTAACTGAGATTAACTGAGAAACCCGAGATTAACTGAGATTAACTGAGAAACCCGAGATTAACTGAGAAACCCGAGATTAACTGAGAAACCCGAGATTAACTGAGAAACCTGAGATTGACTGAGAAACCTGAGATTGACTGAGAAACCTGAGATTAACTGAGAGACCCGAGATTAACTGAGAAACCCGAGATTAACTCAGAAACCTGAGATTGACTGAGAAACCTGAGATTAACTGAGATTAACTGAGAAACCTGAGATTAACTGAGAAACCCGAGATTAACTCAGAAACCTGAGATTGACTGAGAAACCTGAGATTAACTGAGAAACCTGAGATTAACTGAGATTAACTGAGAAACCCGAGATTAACTGAGAAACCTGAGATTGACTGAGAAACCTGAGATTAACTGAGATTAACTGAGAAACCCGAGATTAACTGAGAAACCTGAGATTAACTGAGAAACCTGAGATTAACTGAGAAACCCGAGATTAACTGAGAGACCCGAGATTAACTGAGAAACCCGAGATTAACTGAGAAACCTGAGATTGACTGAGAAACCTGAGATTAACTGAGATTAACTGAGAAACCCGAGATTAACTGAGAAACCTGAGATTAACTGAGAAACCCGAGATTAACTGAGAAACCTGAGATTACCTGAGAAACCTGAGATTAACTGAGATTACCTGAGATTAATTGAGAGATGTGAAACTGGTCTCACAACAACTTAAAAACAACAACATTATTTTAAAGTTACATTTTTGTAATGACATTCTTGAGTAATTCTTTCAGTGGTGGAAAAGTGCTGTGAATTTTTCTCAAGGATTGTGTCAAATATGCATCTACAGGCTGAATGAAACTATAATAAAATGAAACTGTGTTTTCTCACCTGATATTCCAGTGAAATCAGTTTAATTTGGGATCAAACCTCCATCATCTGCTCCTCCTCCAGCTGCTGTGGCTGAGTCAAATCAGCCTGTTCCCCTCCTGACCTGTGGGGGCGCTGCACCAACAATCACTGAAGGAAACGACACACAAACCTCTGAAGACACTGAGAGCAACTTCCTGCTTCACCAGATGGAAACAAGATGGAGGTGTCAGAGTTTAGTGCTGCAGGATTTCTGTTTAGTCTTTGGCTGAAGACCAGGAGCTAGCGCTAGGCTAGCATGTTAGCTTTGGTCGTATTTACCCAGAATGCCCTGCGCTGAAGACGCGTTCACACCGCCCCAAGGAACCGGACTTTCCAGGCAAACGGACTGCAGCTGGATGAACTGAACAGAGCTGGTGTGAATGCACCTTAACAAACATCAACTGCTGAAATACAACATTTCCAAAAGAATTAGTTTCTGATTAAAAATGTAACAAGCATTTGTCAAAAGGTAATAAAATACATTTTTTAATTATTTATTAGTTAATTTTCATTTGATTGGGGGTGTAAATATTTTTGGACACAACAATAAATGGATAAAGAATCTTTGAAATAAATGTCAGAATTTTTAAGTTTTAGTGTCTGATTAATAATAATAAAACATTTTCCACCTGAACGTGTGTCTATTTAATCAAACAGTTTTTAGTGTTAGGAAGGGTAACCCTGAAGAAAGTGGCATTTTTTGGTGCTGTTGGCAGAGATTTCAACCTGTGTTAGAAATATTATAATTAACTGGATTAGCAGAAATAACCAGCTGAGGTCATTTCAATGAGATGGTTTATTTTACAGCTTCATGCTGCAAAATGCTGCAAAGGAATTAAATTAAAGTCAAAACCTGGAGTTCATAGTAACTTCAAACATCTCCATTAGCTGATTAAGATGAATTTCTCTGAAATATTCCTGTTTCTTGACTCCTTCCCGTTTAGCGCAGTTCCATCTCGGCGGACGGCTCAGTTGTCCAAGAGCAGATGAAACCGATCTGTTCTCTCCATTATGGATACATTTATTAAACCGAAGCAGCTCAGATAGAAACATTATATTCCTCAGAGACGCTGTCAGGCCTGCAGCCCCTTGTTTCTGTCTGATAACACAGCCGTCATCATGAGATCACGTTTCCCTATTTTTACAGAAGGTCACAGAGAGAAGGTCAAAAAGTAATAACAACCTCCCATCTGCTGCTCCTCTCAGGATTAATGGCTCAGGTATTTATAATTCCCTCAGAAATAATCTGACTGCAGAGACGCGCTAACAGTACACATTAACCTCAGCAGGTATTCATCCTTTCATTTAAACATCATGTTTTCCTGGGCGAACAGAAAATTCCCCCGCTGCGCCTTTAGCTGCGGGAGCGAGTTAATCAGGCTGAAGCTGCGGCCACCTGCAATGATCACACTCATTAATCACAGAGGCGTTGTCAGAACGAGCTGAAAACGACACAATAATTACACCGGCTGGGAATGTGGGTTAGAGAATGTATTAATAACCCGAGAGGTGATGAAGAAAAGAGACAGGAAGTTCAGAGGAGGCGATTATCTGAGCACAGAGAGCTGCTGGACAAAAACACGACGTTACAGGGCAAATTTACAGAGAGACGTTACAGAGAGACGTTACAGAGACGTTACAGAGACGTTACAGAGAGACATTACAGAGAGACGTTACAGAGACGTTACAGAGAGACGTTACACAGACGTTACAGAGACGTTACAGAGAGACGTTACAGAGAGACGTTACAGAGACATTACAGAGAGACGTTACAGAGACGTTACAGAGACATTACAGAGACGTTACAGAGAGACGTTACAGAGAGACGTTACAGAGACATTACAGAGAGACGTTACAGAGACGTTACAGAGACATTACAGAGACGTTACAGAGAGACGTTACAGAGACGTTACAGAGACGTTACAGAGAGACATTACAGAGACGTTACAGAGAGACGTTACAGAGACATTACAGAGACGTTACAGAGACGTTACAGAGACGTTACAGAGAGACGTTACAGAGACGTTACAGAGACGTTTACAGAGACATTACAGAGACGTTACAGAGAGACGTTACAGAGACGTTACAGAGACGTTACAGAGAGACGTTACAGAGACGTTACAGAGACGTTACAGAGACGTTACAGAGACATTACAGAGACGTTACAGAGAGACGTTACAGAGACGTTACAGAGACGTTACAGAGAGACATTACAGAGACGTTACAGAGAGACGTTACAGAGACGTTACAGAGACGTTACAGAGAGACATTACAGAGACGTTACAGAGAGACGTTACAGAGACGTTACAGAGACGTTTACAGAGAGACGTTACAGAGACGTTACAGAGAGACGTTACAGAGACGTTACAGAGAGACGTTACAGAGACGTTACAGAGAGACGTTACAGAGACGTTACAGAGACATTACAGAGACGTTACAGAGAGACGTTACAGAGACGTTACAGAGACGTTACAGAGAGACGTTACAGAGACGTTACAGAGACGTTACAGAGACATTACAGAGACGTTACAGAGAGACGTTACAGAGACGTTACAGAGACGTTACAGAGAGACATTACAGAGACGTTACAGAGAGACGTTACAGAGACGTTACAGAGAGACGTTACAGAGAGACATTACAGAGACGTTACAGAGAGACGTTACAGAGACGTTACAGAGACGTTACAGAGAGACGTTACAGAGACGTTACAGAGAGACGTTACAGAGAGACGTTACAGAGACGTTACAGAGAGACGTTACAGAGAGACGTTACAGAGACGTTACAGAGAGACATTACAGAGACGTTACAGAGAGACGTTACAGAGAGACGTTACAGAGACGTTACACAGACGTCACAGAGAGACGTTACAGAGCAACGTTACAAGGCGAATATTGAGCATTTTGTTAGGTTTTGCTTTAGTATCAATTTTACAAATGAAGAAATATTTAGTCTGTTATAGCAAAATCTAATTATTATCTGTAGGACTTAAGATAAATGAAACTATTCAGAATGAATCAGATTCAGTTTCTGATCTGGTCACATATTGATAAATCAATCCAAGCTTTTCTCTCATAAAACAACTTTGTCTCATAATTTTACAACTTTATTTTGATCATTCTTAACTTTATTCTAGTAATTAAGAATTCTCTTATTCTGGCCCTAATATTCATCCAGAAATTAAAGCAAATAAATAAACTCTACTACTGAAGGTTTAAAAAGTCACAAAATGAGAATTAATATTTTCTACTCAAATATAACTCAGAGGAGTGTGGTGTTCTTTTGAATTTGACTAGGCCATTCAAACACATGAAAAGGTTTCGATCCAGTTTCTCTGGATGGATGTTTACAAATGCACACCACACTTTTCAGATTCAAATTGTTAAAAACTTTTGAAAAAACATCATTAGAGTTGGTCTGTTTTATAAATCCCAATAAAATACCATTACAAGGTTCTCTATTTTAAAAGTGCTGCCAAAAACTGACAATGAAAGATCTGCAAAGAGCAAAACAACATGAAAATTTAAGGGCTTAAAGATCAGACTCCTTAAAACACCAGCGATGTGCAGAGACTCACCGAACTAGAGACAAAACGTCAAACAGGCCTCAAAGAAACACAAACATCTCCAGAAATGATCTGCACTAAATGGTAAATGGACTGAACTTATATTGAGCTTTTCCAGTCATTTTGACCACTCAAAGCCCTTTACACTAGAGTCACATTCACACACACTTTCATACATCGATACGCAGACCGGTAGGCAATTTGGGGTTAAGTGCCTTGCCCAGAGTCACATCGACATATGGCAGGAGGAAGCTGGAATCGAACCTACAACCTTCCGATTGCAAGACGACAACTCTGCCACACAACCACTAAAACCTCATTTCCAAAAATTATAAATATTAAAAAAAAACCACTAAACCCTCAGATTAGCAGAAACTGGATCATAAATTAAATAAGAGAATCAGTAATTGATGAGATTAATATTTTACCCAGCATGCAGCAGGACCTCAGTCTAAACCATAACCTCTGAAATGAAACATTTTAGCAACGCGTGGCGAACGGCGGCAGCCATCGATCTCCGCCTGATTACCGGCCGCCGCCATCTTTCTTCCTCCAGTGGCTGCAGGAGGAACAACGCATCAGCTAAACGACAACAGATCCCTCAGGAGGAAACCCAACACCAGGTCTGACCGCCGGGCTCAAACCAGCTGGACTGGGACTGGGCCGGACCGGGCCGGACCGGGACCAGACCAGACCGGACCAGGGGCTCAGGCCGTGGAGCCACAGGGAAAAACGTTTATTCATGCTGATGTTCAGCTGAGGCTGCAGATAAAAACAGATTCATTCCTCAGCTACCAAAAAACAAGAACAAACTGCCGGCTTTAAAAATGTCCTGAAAATGGATTCAAAGGGAAAATAAATGCAGCTTTATGTGCTATGTTGACTTCAACTGTTATAAAAAATACTACATATGTGACAAAAGCAATTTGTCTTTGTAATTTGTCACCTTGAAATTGTGTCTCTGTCTCTTTAAAAACGTCCTGAAGCTCCGCCTCCAGGACGTCGTCCCAACATGGCTCCTCTATTAAACCGTTATCGTTGTTACCAGCGTTCCTACAGTGAGCTCAGCAGCTCCACCAGATGTTTGCTAATTGCTGCTGGCTAGTCTGAAGGAGCAGTCAGCAGCTGTGCACAGTGGATTCACGTACTGCTGATGCAGAACATGAATAAAGCTAAAAATGAAAACTGAACTCAACACCTGAAGATGATTATAGTTAGTTTAGTTTGATGTTTTTGTTTTAATGAAATCCAGACTGCATCCATCATCAAAGTAGGCCACGCTGATGTCACAGCTACCAGTGTTTTATACGCTAAGGACTATTATTTCTCTGCTGCCCCCTGGTGGCCACAGAGCCCTGCAGGTCTTTTCTAAATATTTTCCATGATATAAATCTCCTTCTTGCTGCCCTGTAAAGCTCCAGCTGTCCTGCGTATGGATCCCCGGGTGGCGCTGCGCCCCAGACTGCGGGCGGCAGCAGTTTCTGGCCTGTCCCTCCTGGCAGCGGGAGAATGCTGCCATCCCAGAATAGGCCCCTCTGTCACAGATCCACAGCAGCTGTTCGCTGCACACTGAGCTCCGGTTTCCATTCTGCACACAGCCCAGATTTACTCAGCCTGCGCACAATCAAGATACTCCCAGAAAAAATAGGTTAGAAGATGCTAAATGTGCAAATGAAACGTTTAGCATGAAGAAGAGCTAAAAGAGGCAAAGCAGCCAGACAAGCAACTTGTCAACGATTTTAGGCAACTAAATCTTAAAAACCTGATTTCTTTGCTCTTATTGCTTCTTAATGTGTCCTGATGGTGGCGCTCAGCACAATGACGAGATAAGCTTCAGCTGAATGAAACAGTAGAAGAAGAAATGTTGGCGGCGGAACCTGAGATTTCAGATAAAATATTCAGAAGGACGGATGTTAGCATCACGGCTATTAGCATCACGGCTGTTAGCATCACGACTATTAGCATCACGGCGGTTAGCATCACGGCGGATAGCATCACAGCTGTTAGCATCACGGTGGTGAGCATCACAACGGTTAGCATCTTGACTGTAAGCATCACGGTGGTTAGCATCACGGCTGTTAGCATCACAGCGGTTAGCATCACAGCGGTTAGCCTCACAGCGGTTAGCATCACGGCTGTTAGCATCACAGCGGTTAGCCTCTGCGCGTTCAGAGAGGAGCTGCATGTCAGCAGATTTCAATAATTCACTAAGCTGATGAAGCTTCATAATCAGATCATCAATATTCCACCAGCACCAAAAACATAATTACAGTATTTCCATAAAATAAGAAACAACAAAATCACGTGAATAAGTTTGTTCACACGATAAGTCATCATCCTCCAACCACTTCCTGTCTTCTTCTTCTTGGTGGTTTTCGCCTGGATGATGTATCCTAGTTCATGTTTATATTATTCTGTTTAAACTCACTGGGCTGAAACCCTCAGTAAAAAACGTCCAGGATGAATTTATATTAAAAATGATCTGCAGTGAAACCTCCAACCCGACCCCATCCTCTCTGCAGCTCCACCTGCAGCACCGACCAGGAAACCCAGCAACAGAAACCAGCAGCAGCCCTGATTAGTCCACTCTGGAAACCAGTTGGAAACCAGTTCATCCTCATGGACGACTGGTTTCCAATAATCCCAGTTCTCCCACACTTCCTCCACTGAATGCATAGTTACCTCTTCAGATCTTCGATCCTCCTGAGAGAAATTCATTCATTTATAAATGTCAGTTTCAAACGGAATATTTAGTTAGTAAGTTAAATATTTACTAAAAATCTAAATACTCAGAGCAAAATATTTAACTTTATGCTGCCTAAATATGTAGATCAACTCTGCTGTTGGACCGAAGCCGACAGAACCCGATCAGACAGAACCTGATCAGACAGAACCTGATCAGACAGAACCTCAGACAGAACCTGATCAGACAGAACCTGATCAGACAGAACCTGATCAGACAGAACCTGATCAGCAGCCATTATGAAGGTTCCTGCTGATTTGGACTCTTACAGGTCAGAACATGTTCCTGGTTCCTGCTGATTTGGACTCTTACGGGTCAGAACATGTTCCTGGTTCCTGCTGATTTGGACTCTTACGGATCAGAACATGTTCCTGGTTCCTGCTGATTTGGACTCTTACGGGTCAGAACATGTTCCTGCATGTGGTTCATATCCAAGCTTTCATGCTGGCAGCTCCAACCTGCAGAGTCTCTCCTGCTTTCATCCGACCTGATCAGGGTTTGCTGCCCTCTCTCTGTAATGATGAAGCTTTTCCTATGAATTACCGCGTTAGAGTCGAGGGCTCTTATGAGTCTGAACTTCATTTCACAGCCCTGATGCTGCTGCTGCTGCTGCAGCTGCTACTGCTGCAGCTGCTACTGCTGCAGCTGCTCCTGGTGCAGCTGCTCCTGGTGCAGCTGGTGCAGCAGTTCATCAGTTATCATCTGGTTCAGTTTTCCTTTATTCCTGCTACTTAATGACTCCATGGTTCCTCTTTTCTTTGCCTTCTGCACTGACTGAACTCAGATTTGAGCTTGAATGTTTTCAGTTTAGATGAGGTGCGTTATCGGTTTGCCGCTGAGATCGATCAGGCTGATTGATTTTAAAATGTCGGCCTGAAGATGGAGGATCCCCTCAGCCACTTCAGTTCACTTTGATCAGTTGGTGTGCAAAAGTCTGAATGCATCAACCAAATTTTGGCCATTTCTTTCTCTGGTTGAAGTGAACCCAGGAAATGGACGAGAGCACAAGGCATTCTGGGTAAATTCAACCCAAACAAACGTACCAGACTAAAGATAAATCTTCCAACCGCTAAACTCTGACGCCTCCATTTCTGTTTCCATCTGGTGAAGAAGGAAGCTGCGCTCAGAGTTGTTGTGTCGTTTCCTTCAGTGGTTCTTGGAGCAGCGCCCCCACAGGCCAGGAGGGGAACAGGTTGGTTCACTCAGAACCACAGCAGCTGGAGGTGGAGCAGATGGTGAAGTTCTGGTTCCAGATCAAACCATGCCTGTCGGACCTTCAGGTGGAAAACACCCTGGAACTGAACCCGGCCGTCTGGGTTCAGTCCCGGCGCTGGCAGCTGAACGGCGTCTCGTCTTACCTGGTAGATGACCACTCTGAACTTGTTGCGGGTCAGCAGCTCGTCCTGCGTCGTTTCCACCTTCTTGACTCGGATGTTCTGCTTCTCCACGCGCGTGCGGACCTCCTTGACGTTGGCGCTCACCTTGCGGGTCTTCTGCAGGAGCTTCTCCACGGTGCCGCTGGTGTCGCTGTGGTCTTTGGCCAGCTTCAGGACGTCGCCCTGGATGGTCTTGATGTTGTTCTCCAGCTCCAGCTGACGCTCCTCCATTCGCTGTTGGCAGGACTGGACGTTGTCGATGATGCCGGCCACGCGCTCCAGCAGCGACAGGATGGTGAGGGCGCTGATGGGGTTGCCGGCCTCGTCCTCCACCCCGACGATCTCCAGCTTCTCCTGGACGCCTGCCGAGCGCAGCTTGTGCTGATCCATTGGGGATGTTTTGGACAACAGAGTGAATTTGCAGGTTCGGTCTGAGGAGCGTTGGGACCAGCAGACCAGAGAGAGGCAACACCCAACCGCTGTGACCCAAACTCAGGTCTGGGCGCAAGAGAGACGGGAAACTCCACCTACCCCCCTTTAAAAATAGGTGTGAGGACACCGAAGGATCCTGATTCAGATCTCCATGGGACGTGGGCCAGGCACTAAACTCTGAGCCTGCAGAACTAAGCTAAAAATATGAGCTCCCTGTAAGGCGACACGTTGACATTTCAGGCGATGCAAGCAGCCCTCTGAGTCCTGCGCCGCTTTGTTACCCGCCATGTGCAGTGATTCATAATTTCCAATAATTTCCACTTCTGTTCCTGTAAGCAGCTGTGAAACATGTACATCATCAGCAGGAGTCATCCTGGGTTTCTGAGCGACAGTTGCAGCCATTCCTGCTCTGATGGCTCAGAGCAGCTCTGGCCTTTAGGCAGCAGAGTCCAAACATTGAGATCTGAAGCCGTTTATAGAGCTGAAGGCTCCAGAGTTCAGCTCTACAAGCAAATCGCCTCGTTTTCATTTATTTCAATGAAAATGTGCTGTGAAGCATTCAAATTAAGATCTGCTCCAATGCTAGAAATGACACTAAAGTGCTTTTATAGATCAGAATTAATTTTTAAAGTTGATCAGGAATTCTAGGACCCTTTAATTTGAAGTGATCACTTCCTGTTTTCCTGGGGTGCAGATATATCGTTACACAGGCGCCATTTTGATTTTTCTCCAAATGTTCCTGTCTTCTCCCAGATTGGATGTTTATTTCTCAGCTCATCTTATCCCAAGATGCATTGCTGGCTGAACGGGTGATTATTGTTCTTGAGAAGTTTTTAATGTTGATTCATTAATTAATTAGGTAACTTGTTCCATTTCTTCCTTTTGTTTATATAAAAGCTCCAAATGGAACCTTTGTATTTGCATGTTTCTGGTACATCTGTATATCTGATGCACAAGCTACATCCGCTAACAGCAGCAATGGAAACTGATGAAATTGTCAACATTTAGCAATGCAGTTAGTTTCAATTTAATGCAAAAATACTTTATTTATTCAAGGTTCGGTCCAGGGAAGCAGAAGCCAAAATATTCAACATGTTGCATAAAACCTGCAGAAAGTTTGTGACCTGCAGAGAAGATCACAGAGAGTGGAGATGAAACAGTTCAGCCAAACAGCTAAAGCTGGCATGTGATAAAAACACACTAATCTTAAGAATTTAATGTAACTGGATCTTAATCTTGAGTGTTGGAGGGTCTTCAGGTCCCATGTGGCCCCGGAGCCGCCGGTTCCACACCAACATGGCGTCCAAACGTTTCGTCACTGCGCTCAGCAATAACATGCTAAAAACTGTTTATAGTGATTTTCTTAGTTTCACCTGGTTGATCAGTGAAATTTTACGAAACCTATAAATCCTTAAAGATGGAGAACATGAAAATAATTTTGACCTGCTGTCTTGTTAAAAAAACACACAATTGAAACGTTTTTGGGATAAACTGTTGATTTCTGGTTTATTGGTCAAATTTTTTATCGTTCTTGATTTGCAGTCAGGGGGCCGATCAAAGTCGTTTCAAGGGCCACAAATGGCCCCCAGGCCAGACTTTGGACACCCTGATCTAGAGGAGAAACGGTCAAAGATTCGTCTCAGACTGACGCCTGTAGGGTTCGTCCATCATGGTGACCATTTATCTGGTGATGTTGGATGTTTTCATCAAATCTTTGGGAGAGGAAACGCCGTCCTGCTGCCTGAGGTTTGGTGGAGAACCGGAGGCAAAAATTCCTGAACAATGGAGTCATGAGAAGCTGCTGAATGCAGCGGAGAGAACCGAGCAGCTGCTGCTGCCCCAACACACACACACACACACACACACGCACACACACACACACACACACACACACACAACCACACACACACACACACAACCTCACACACACACAACCACACACACACACACAACCACACACACACACAACCACACACACACACACACAACCACACACACACACAACCACACACACACACACAACCACACACACACACACAACCACACACACACACAACCACACACACACACACAACCACACACACACACACACAACCTCACACACACACAACCACACACACACACACAACCACACACACACACACACACGCACACACAACCACACACACGCGCACACACACACACGCACACACACGCGCACACACACACACGCACACACCACACGCACACACACACACGCACACACACACAACCACACACACACACACGCGCACACACACACACGCACACACACACACAACCACACACACACACACACAACCACACACACGCACACACGCACACACACAACCACACACACACACACACGCACACACACACAACCACGCACACACACACACAACCACACACACACACACACAACCACACACACACACACACACACACAACCACACACACAGCCTTTAGCCTTTAAATATACATTTACAGGGTCTCAGACCCCCCTATTTGCCTCTAACCCCCCTATTTGCCTCTAACCCCCCTATTTGCCTCTAACCCCCCTATTTGCCTCTAACCCCCCCATTTGCCTCTAACCCCCCCATTTGCCTCCATTCCCCTCCCCCTTTGCCCCCTGTTTGCCTCTCGCTGCTGTTGGTTTATTCGGCTTGTTCACATAAGCAGTTTTTAATTAGACAGTTAATGATGTTCTGGCTCGGCTGGCAGGTGGGTGGAGATTTATAATAATGGCCGAAGGCCATAAACAACCTCATCTGTCCCTGTTTCCATCCACAAACTCCCAGAGTTTCTGTAATTGGCCTGATATGAGCCTGATGCTCCGGACCGAACCGTCTCTGCTTGTTACAGCAGCAGAATCACTGCAGGACGTTAATCAGAGTCCAGGTTGAGGCTCAGCACCAAACATCATGACATCTGGTCCAATAACTGAAGGTCACCAGCAATATAAGATAACATGCAAACCAGAGTTTATTTTTCTGTGTGCTTCTCCATAACTGATTCAATAATGAGGTAAACATGACCGGCTACTTCCAAATCTAAAACATGTCAATTCAAACTTTTCACCTGTTCTAACGATCAGTTTAATTAAAAACAGCAACAGATTTTTCCTTGCATTGAACAAACTGACCATCATGAAACTGTTTGTCAATTTGTGGATCCATTTGGTTTTAAAACTGATTATTGGATAAAAATTAAGAAAAAAACAAGGGTTTGAAATTAAGTTAGCGCATTAGCGTTAGCTTCCGCTACACAACATGTCTGCACACACGCACTTAGCGTTAGCGCAGCTAGCGTTGTGGTTAGTGGTGAAATGTGGCTGTTTGACATAAAAAATTAATTTACTGCTCATGTTTCAGGAGTCAGATGGTTCAGAAGGATAATCAGTGAAGGGAGAAATTTATTAATATTTCTCTCTGTTGTTCTTTTAAAATGATTTAACTACAGAGAGAAATAATAACATGTAGAAAATGGAAAACAATCAGGATAAAACAAGTCAACCGAGCCGGAGCCTTTATAACAGCCTGACAAACTTAATAATAATGATTTACGTCTCGCTCATTTAATGACCTATAAAAACTGGAATAAAACATAAAGAACAGACTAACAATGAAACCAGGGGAGCAATTATGTCTTTGTGGCGCTTTAATAACTCGAGCCGATTAAACTGCCAGGAAAATTGTGGCTCAAAGACTTTTTAAAGCAGCTCTGTTATTGTTTTGCAGGTTATATGGAGGGGCTGAAATGAACAATAATATGAATATTATGCACAAAAAACTGACAAGTCAAACACAAGATCACAGAGAAGATATAAATCATCAACACAGCAGCAGTTTGATGTGAATAAAAACTGGTTTTATTTTAAAACAGCCTCTCAGGGTCTCCATGCACAACGACAACATGTCAAACACGCTTTATTCACAATGAGAGAAACGGTGGAAGAACCTGGAGACGCCCAGAAAACCCGACTCAAACAGAACAGAACCTCTGGAGAAACGATCCGGACCGCGGCACAAAAATCCAGTTTTAACGACTGAATTCTTCACAAACAGAACCTTCAGTTCAAAGACACAAAAACCGATGAAGACCACATGCTGAGTCCTGATCAGTTTGGGTTTTTGGATGTTTTCACTGGTTTTATGTTAATTAGTGTAATAAATATGCAAATGAGCGTCTGTAAAGCTGAATAAATAAAGACGAGTCGTGGACCAGGTTCCAGCCAACATGTCCTGCTGTCTGTCTGGGTTTCACACAGGAAGCCAAACAGATCACAAGTTAAAGTACTGAAATAAATCATTCAGCTGCTATAAATGTTCCTGAATGTCAGTTTTGTTTCCACTTGGAAGTTTTTTTTGTCAGATTTTTCATATTTAAATGATCTCAGTCACTCTGCTAGTTTTCACAGTAAGTGGTTCATATTCATGACTGGAGCTGCTAAAACTGAGCAGGTGTTTACAGACAGGGAACAGCGCCACCAGGTGTCGCTACAACCAGAACAATAATGTGTAATAATATGAAAACCTGGATTTCAGTTTCTGACCAGATTACATGAAGCCGTTCTGGTCAGACAAACCGCATTCAAAATAAAAAAAGCTGAAAGCAGAAACATCAAAGAGGTTAAAATCATTTTATTAAAACTGCTGTTTTCCCTCCAGTCCCTGAGGAGAAATGTTTGACGTTTCATCCTGGGGATTTGTTTCATACAGGAAGATTATTGGTGACGCGCCACCTCCATGTTGTATTTATGGAGCAAATAATCGTTAAATCTTTGCTATTAATGGTCCAATATGATAACATTTAAATGTTAATATAACAATGTTTGCTGCTGTTTAATCACTTGGCTGTTTTTTTAACAGGATTTGCTTTAATGGTAGTTTAATGGTGAAAAGCGTTTCGTTTGACATGGTTATTATACGTTTGGTCCAGAAAATGAGATAATTTAAAATGACTAATTTAAATTTTCCAATTGTAGGAACATTTTTGCTAATCCGCAAATGTGAGGCTAATGTTTCAAATGGTTAGCATACTTAGCTTCCCCTGAATTTTTCCATCTAACTTCTAAAATGTTAATTTATTTGCCTGTTTTTTTAAGTGAATAAAGTTTGACATCTGTGTTGATGTTTATTGACTCTTAAACTGTTAAATATTTTCTTTTATGTCTTTTTTCATCATTTTATTCTGCTGATCGTAGCTTTTAATCGACTGGTCCTGCTAGCGACGGATGTTGTGAATTAGCTGCTGCTATAAACTCTGAGGCTCATCAGATCGTCTTCATCTGTTTCTTGTTTCTGTCAAATAAGCAAACAAATAAAAAAATACCGTGTTGATGTAGCAGTTTAAGGTTAGCTGAGCTAATGGTTATGATTAGCGCTTTAGTTTTAGCGCTAATCATAAACACAAGTTAGCGCTGCTCACCGCTGGGATCTACTGTGATGATTCCACATTGAATGAAATGTTTTCAGTTTTGCATGTTGAGAATCACTTGTATAAACGCATTATTATTATTCATAAACCACCAACATTTAATCACAAAGAAAAGCTGCAGACGTTGTTTCTGTATTTACATGATGATCTCTGCTGGAGAAAACATGACGATGATGTGACATGTCTGACTTTTCTTTATTGGGAACAACATGAAAAAGGACAATGATTTACATCAGACTGACCCGTTTGGATCGTTACATACATACCGACACAGAACCAAGAACTGGGCTCAAGACTTCAAAACGTTAATACGACAAAACAATGTAATTAAATTAAAAATTAAAAGGCAGTAATTACCTGCACACCACTAACACCTTAAAGACGTTTTTATTCCTGTTTGTAGGAAACGGCAGAGCGGGCTTCACACATTCCCAAAGGGAATTTCTCAGTGGGTTTCCATGTGCTTGGAATGTGTCACAGAGAAGAAAATGCAAAATGAAAATAATATAAAACCTTTACACAACATTCAAAGACCCCAGACTTCCTCCATGTCAAAAAGTCCTTTGTTATGATCTTCAACTCCCTGTTAATACGAACAAGATGCAGAAAACATTCCAGCCTCTGAGCCGATCAGGAAAACGTCCTCCGGAGGTCCTCGCCTTCCCACAAACCCACATTCATCGTTTCAACACCGGCGGGTCGGAGCGACCCAGACGGGTCCAGACATTTCCTGGTAAAAAGTTTCAACTACACCACAGTACACAGTTTTCACAAGTCATGCTAATTTACATGAACTACAAGTCAGAACCAAAACCAACGTAAAAACTATCGGCATTCCCGCCTTATTTAAAAAGATTGTAGGCTAAGCGAAAACAATCCTTATAAATTATTAGCTTATTTAAACTGAAGCCTAAAAAAGAAAATTTCAAACCAAACAAAAAGAGCAAAAGAATCTATTGGAGCCTCAAAACCCAACTACGTTTGGTGATCAGCTGGACGTTATTAGTAAGGAGCAGAACAGGCGGGAAAGATTTCATGGATAAAAATCAATAGATATCACATTCCAGAGGGGCAGACGCTGCTTCGTGAGCCAGCTGACCGAAAGGATTTCAACAAAATGCCGGCGCTTGTGTCAATTCAGCTGCTTGGAAAAGAAAAATGAAAATCCACCAGGAAAGATAAGGCCTCTTAAATAAATATTTTGATTTTTCTTTATTGTTTTTTTTTCCCCAGGAGAAAAAAAAATGTCCCGCTTACTGTTTAAAAAATCGGCATTCCTGCCTTATAAGAAAAATACTTATCAAAGAGAAGCGTCCGGAAACGAGGCTATACCATCCGGGAGTTCGTGTCCGAGGAAAAGTGGCCGAGGTTTTGTTTCTGCCGCCGGCCGCGGTTGTTTTCGGACATTTCCTGGAAACAAATGGAGAAAAAAAAAACAACGTTTCTTATGTTTATCGTCACAAAAATTCAGTAAATAAGATTTTAATGCATCTTTATTTAAAAAGATTGTAGGCTAAGAATTTCTTATTTTTTAGTTTGAGGACAAAGTCATTATTACTATGGAGGAAATCTCATTTCATGTGATTTTAAATAAAACATTAAATGAGTTTTACAAATAAAGAAATACTTCAACTCATTTGACGGCATCAAACCTTTGCTCTCATTAAAACATGTTTCCTTTTGTCAGACAGTCCTGATGATGTGCTGTAATCTGATGATAAACCGGCGTTTCGGTGAAATCAGCCGCTCACCTGGTGATGCACATCACCACGGCAACGATGATGGCGATCTGCACGGCTCCGATGATGGCGGCGATCAGGACGTAGTGCAGCTTCTGTCCACTGGGGACCACGTACAGGATGTTGAAGTCCTGCGGCTCGTCGCACTGCGTGCCTTTGTACCCGGCGTCACACCTGCACCCGGAAACACGCTACGTTAGCAACATGCTAACAGGCCAGCAGCAAAAAGCAGCAAAGCAGCAACAAAATCAGGAAATGCAGAAAAACATGTGCAAATTATTCCCACCGTTTTGTGACAGATAATTAATTACTGAGCAAACGAGCTGAAACATGACGAAACAATCCTAAAAACTCACAGCTTCAGTGCACAAAGCAACACGTTTGGTCCAGATTGGAGCTAAAAGCTGCGTTTTCATGTTACATCAGCTGTAACTCAGGCTGACCTGCAGGTGGCCATGTTGTACTTGATCTCACATTTCCCATGGACGCAGAATCCGGCGTAGCTGTCGGCGCAGGGGATCGGCATGCCGGCGTAGAAACCCTCGCCCTGGTCCAGACCCGTGGTTTCTGCAGGACGGAGGAGCAAATACACCAGCATGATTTTCACCATCACAGTTATGGGAATGAGGAAGGCAAGAAGTTAGAAAGCTAGTTAGCATAGCCTGTTAGCATCAGAAAAAATGTCCAGAATAAAATGACATCACATCTTTGTGTTTGTTTCCAGTTCATACATTTGAATATTTTACATGTCTTTGTGTTAAATATAATCATTTTTTACTTATTTTTCAAAAAGACAGAATACAGTTTCTCTTTTTTTATCTGCACCTTCAAGTGGGAGGAAACATGAAACTAAATCCAGAACTTCCAGGATTTTTGGTGTTTAACTTGCAGAGGATTTTATAAAAGCTGAGTTGTTTGTCAGGAGACTCCACTCTTCACCCTGAGGGTCTAAAACACTTTCAAATAAAACACTGGTTACGGTTAGACAGTCAGTGAAGGTCAGTGAAGGTCAGCAGAGAAGGTCACTCTTCTCTGCAGTGAGCGTTAGAGATGTTTTATTTCGTCTCCTCGTTTTATTTGGGCTTTTAATGACTTCTCTGACTGTAGACGTGGACGCTGAGAAAATGTTTGCTTGTTTTTCCCATTTTCAGGAGAAACTAAAACTACGTTCGGACCTGATGCTCAGCTCAGGTTTTCGTCTCGCTTCCTACAAATTAAATGTGACTGAATCAGACCTCAGTGTGAAGGTTTACGACCCCAAACGACGTAAACCACAGAAGAAGAAGGCAGCAGCTTCTGACCCGGTTTTGTGTGGCTGTGAAGTCGGACCAGGAGTTTATTTATTTAATCTGAACTGTTTGGATTAGAGGTTTATTTCCACAGAGGTTTGTGTTTGTTCGGTCCAACGGTCCTGAACAGAACCGAGCGGGCGGCTGACGGGAACCTGCAGCGGTCCAGGTCAGTGCGGCGTGGCGGCCTCACCCAACACGTTGACTTTGAAGGGGTTGCTGTCGTCCTTCTTCCCCAGCTTTTCTTTATCTGCTGTGGGAAACAGAGAGAATCACATCAGACACAAACGCTTCGCAAACATCCAGCGCCGTTACATCAGACGCTCAGGCTCTTCCAGGCGGATCCTGCTGTCATCGTCTGACCGCGCGACTTCCTGTCAAAGAATCTGTGTGTGTGTGTGTGTGTGTGTGTGTGTGTGTGTGTGTGTGTGTGTGTGTGTGTGTGTGTGTGTGTGTCAGAGAGTGATGGGTGAAAACAAACAAAGCTGCTGCAGCTGCTGCTGCCAGCGGGTGTAATGCTCTCTCGCCGCCTGCAGGAGGAGCTGTTCTGATTCTTAACCAGCCTCCATGTTGCTTCTGCTGTTTCTCTGTCAGCTTTGACAGGAAGTTGAAGCCTAAACACACACATGAAAGTCTGGGATCATTCTTGGAACCTGATCAGATCTGGAACTGAAACTTCAAGGCCTTTGGATAAAATCTGGATTTACAGATTTTTTTGTACTTTGAATGTTTCTGCTGCAGCTGGTTTCTGGGTTTTCAACCTAAACTGGGTTAAAACCAGTTTTGCTCATTTTCTGAGGACATAATTTACATTTATTTGATGAATATTTCTCTGTTTGTGATTTCTAATCTAAAATGTCAAACATTCAGTAAAATGAATTTATTTATGTTGCAGATTTCAGCAACCAGGCAGTAAAAACACAAAAATAAAAAGTTATACATCTGGTTTTTACTCTGCATCATTGTTTGTCATCAAGCCAAACCTGAAACTGCTGCTGCGCAAGTTACAAGGCAGGTTGTTGCTAGGTAACCAGAGTTACCTAGCGGTGAGAGAGTTAATAGTTTCCACTTCTATTGCCTCTCATAGCTAGCTTGCTAACTAGCAACCGAGCTTGTTAAGCTAGCTATGAGAGGCTTAGCTGCTAATGTCTTTCCTCTGCCTACATCTCCCAGAATGCTGTGCGTTTCTGGATCAGAATTCATTTTATTGCAGATTCTATCCAATGGATTTTCTACTGAAACTGATCACATATTTTTTGCAATAAAATTATTGATTGGACGCGTCTAAAGATGCTGAAACTTCCTTTAAATCAAACCTGAACACGACCCGTTTGGATGGACCTCTGATTAAAATAACTTTGATCAACGTCTCTGATGTGAGATTTGATTTGTTGCTCGTTTCATGGCTGGATCCTCAGATGTTTTATGGAGTGAAACACGCTGATCCGCCTTGCTGCTGAAATGTGCGACACTAATAAACACTGTGTGTGTGTGTGTGTGTGTGTGTGTGTGTGTGTGTGTGTGTGTGTGTGTGTGTGTGTGTGTGTCTTTGGTGGATTCGAAGCTCGTTTAAACGCTCGACTCCGATCTGCATTAAAAATACATGAGCGGCAGAAACTGGTGAAACTTAATGAGATCCGCCCGCACTTTTCAGGAATCCCAGCTCTGCCGCCTCACACTTCAGTTCTCTCAGTGCAACACCAACCCAGAAACACTCGGCTTCTGTTAGCGGTTCTGTTTTCTGCTTGCTTAGAGGTGAGAGGGTGAAAGAAAAGACGAGTGACACGTGGGAGGTCGGTGAGGATGAAGGGATGAAGGAGGAGACACAAAGCAGGCTGAGATATTGTCAATATTTCCTCCTGATCGATGCAGCATTAAAAATGGATGAGTGGGTTTGGTTTCACTCTGCAGCTCTGGAAAGAGTCGATCTGCAAACCAAGGAGAAAATCTGGTTTTGTTTCTCTCCAGTTAAACCGGGACGTTGTCTGGTTTTATTTCTGTTTAGGTAGGTGTTGCACCTACAGAGCAACACATTCACAGCAAGCAGACATGTTGGTTTCTACATGAATGGATGAATATTGAAGCTGCAGCGTTTCAGGATAAACTACCTGAAGCTGCTCTTCCGTTATTAATGTGAACAAAACTGTTGATATTCCACTAATGAGGAAAAAAACACAATTTCATTAAACAAGAAACAACATTAAAGTCACACGTGAACAATCAGTTTGGTCACATGACAAGTCATTAAAAAACATGGCTGCCCCGTCATCCTCCACCACTTCCTGTTGTCTCTTTTTCTCTTTGTCGTTCCAGCAGTAGTAACATCCTGTTGTTGATCATGTGACTCGGGATGCAAAAACTGTTCCCATTGCAGTTTTGCTGAAAACCACAAGCAGCAAAACTTCCCATCAAAAACGTGAAAGTTGTTTTTTTCCTGTGAGCAAATTTAGTTTTGTAATTCCAGTTTGCACAAATTGAAGGTCGATGGAAACGCTGCTGTTTGGTGTTTATTCTTAATATCTGATGTTTTAATGTCTTTCTTTTTGAATTTTCCGCGTCTGAAAGGTAAATAGACTTGAAAGTAACCTGTAACCACGGTAACCAGGGTTCGCTGCTCTGAATTTTGCTTTATAAGAAAATAAATTAGTTTGCTAATTTATTTTTTGGTCAGACGTGACCCAAAGTGGCTCCTGCAGCTCTGGATCAGATCTATAAATGTCTCTATTATTTCTCCATTATCTGTTTCCTGTGTTTTGGAAGTGACAGCCGATCAGAGGGAGGGGGGGGGGGCAGGTGTTCATCACCTCAGGGCGTCACACACCCACACAGCCCCCTCCCCTCCAACTGGCACCGTCCAATCAGGCTCCTGCTCACGGCCGCCTTAAAGCCACAAACGCTGACAGGAAATCCATAAATCTCTGCGTGTTGCGATTCGCCGCCAGCAGCTCAGAGGGACGGCGCGGCGGCCCACACTTGGGATTCAAGGTGAGTCTAAAGCATAAATCTGATGTGAGCTGCGGCGGGCCGGAGCGATGCTGGGCGTTGGCTCCGGCTTTGAACAACATCAGACATCAAGCTGCGACTGCAAATCAGGTTTGTATGCAACACTCAGAGCATCAAAGCCGCTCTGACTCATTCTTCTGCATATTTTAAAACCTGACATCAGAGAGCGGCTGGAAGTGTAAAAACTGCTGAAGTAACTGCAGATTTAATCCACCGGAGTCGTTTCTCTTGTTAATGGGTGAGGTTAATGAAAAAGCCAAAGGGTATCTCTGTTCCACAGCGATTCAACAGACACTCAATCCGTCTTAAAGCCTCTAAATATTCCTGCACTCTAAAAACCTGACACTCAGGAAGACCTGTAATCCCTCCATCGTGTCTGGGATCACAGCCACTTCATTCATCCTTCTGTCAGCAGAAGGACTGAGACAGACAGACAGAAAGGAAGGAAGGCCGGGTTTGCATTCATGTCATAATGTTCATTGACTCTCAGTTTGCTCGTTTTATCCCTCAGATTGAGAGCAGTCGTCCTCTACAGGAAACTCATTTCATATCTGCAGTTTCTCAGGTCGTTAGTCGCCGTTAACGACCTGAAGTGGAAACATTGGCATGAATGTAAAATCCTTTAAACCTTTATTGTTTTGTTTTTTAATTATCTTTTTGATATGCAACATTATCATGCATTTTCAGCTGAGGTTTAGCTTGGAAAGCACTTTGTGCCGCATGAGTTATTAGAAACAGAATAAATGAAGTAGACCTTCATTCAAACAAACTGGACTGAAATGGACCAAACATTCAGGAGGATTCAGGGTTTGGTTCCGTTAATCCACTAATAACGAGATAATATGTTATTTAGCGCTTTAGCTAACTATGCGAACACTTAGCACACGTAGCTTCAGTCAAATAAAAGCTAATTCATTTGGCCATAAACATTCATGGTGGTTTCTGCAGCTGCATTTAATTTGACCATAAAACTGCAGAAATTAGAATTACAAAAATCTATTTGCTTAATAGCAACATTAAATACATAAAAGTGTCAACATCTGTTGGCATTTTTAACAAACACCAAAGTTTTTCTCCTCATTATGGAAAAGCTTCTGCACACATTTGAAATGGAAACAGTTAATGGTGGTTAGCAGCATGTTGTTGTAGCGCTTTAGCTTTAGCAAAACTATGTTTATGATTAGCACTTTAGCTTTAGCACAGCTAGCCTTTTAGCTAGCAGTTCCCACCACTGAGTTTGACCATATGGTCAAAATTAAAATGAGAATTTTTTGACTCTAAGGTGAAATTTTAGAAGTTTGACTTAAAAAAACCTCCAAACATCTAAACAATGGCTCACTCTGTCCTTTTGTTTTCTCCAGTTTTTTTGTCCATACATCTTTGTTTGCATTTATCTTCATCACTTCATGCAGAGCGGTTAGCGTCCTGCTCATTTTGGACGACAGTCTGCAGCTCTTAACGCTGCAGTCACAGCTTTACAGTACAGCAGCTCATCAGCTTCACCACTTTTATTTGGCAGAAGCTGGAAAAGCAGATAAATGGGAGCAAATGTTGGAGCTAATTATGTGGACATCCTGCTGCAAGTGAACAATTAAGTTCCTCTTTATCTGCTGGATCAGAAAATAAACATTTGTTTGCACCAACATGGAAATATGCAAATGTTTCCTTTCCAAGTTGTTCAAATAAATCCTGCATTTCTCAGCAAACCAAAGTGCCTGAATGTCAGACAAGATGTTAACGCTGCAGTCGGTTTTCCAGAACCTTCTGTCCGTATCACGTCGACAAGGTTTGCATTAATAACTCCGTATTACAGCCTGCATGCTCCGTTCGCTTCCTAATTGAAAACGTCGGCAATCAGACGCATTAATTTGACTGACATGGTTTCAGTAACGAGACTGATTATTAAACCGTCACGGTTCTGCAGCCAGCAGTGATCAGCAGGAGAGGAGCGCCATCCGTCCTGCATCTGTGAATCTGTGTGAAGTTAGAAAACATCTCAGCGAGAAGATGAAGGAATCTGGAAAATGATGAAATCCTGTTTGAAACGCAGCTCCTCTGTCCACAAACAAGCTTTAGCTCCTTCTTCAGGCTACAAAGCTTCCCCAGCCCAAACGCTCGTTAGCACAAACAGCAATCAGCCAATCACAACGCAGCAGCTCAACGGATTGAGACATCTGGACCTGAAGACGACAGCCTGTTCAGTTTGAAAATGGGCTTCAGGAGGCAGAAGAAAGCAGATTTAAGGGACTTTGAATGTGGTTCGGTTGTTGGTGCCAGACTGTCTGATCTGATGGAATTTTCACCAACAACCAACAAACTTCTCAGGATGATAGATACAGATCCAAAGAAGAGAAAACATCCAGTGATCAGCAGATAGTTTTGATTCCAGATGATAAAAAGGCATAAAAAGCTCAAAAACCACATTAGATGTGAGGCTGGAAACTGAGGCTGGAATAAACGACAACCCGCCTTTAATCAACACTTCAGGGCGGTGGAGGTGGCGTCATGCTGTGGGAGAATCGTTTTCTGGCACGTTTTGGTTCATTTATTACCAAATAAACATTGTTTCAACATAAAAGCCTCCTGTAAGATTGTTGCTCATCATCTGTGTCAAAGAGGCGACATCACAACTCGGCTGACCAATAACAGAAACTATTGCGATAAATGATAATATTGTCATTTCAGACCAATCAAAAGATTGCTACAATATACTAATGTCAGTACGCCCTCTGAAAAATCAAAACAACAACACTGAATCTTTGGCTATTGTAGTCGTCATGGAAATAATCAGTTTTACTTTAATTGATCATGCAGTTAATTGATTTATTGCTTATTGGGACATGTTTCACACAGATCAGATAAACTCAGCCTGATGTCACTGAAGTCCTTTCAGTCCCTGAAAGATTCGTCTCCTCTGGTTTTAAATGTGTTTGGAGCCGTTAACGGCCTTGGACTAGACCACATGAGGTCAGAGATGGAGATAAACTCTGAGCAGAAGAGGTTTGGTGTTGAATCTGTGCCTGACATTAACCGCTTTTCACAAACGCTCATTTTCAGACGTGTTTTTGTGCCATAACTTTACCGAGGCAGCGTCCCAGGTGTTTGACGTCGATCTGCTCCTGCTTCATGCACGAAGCCTCGCGGACCAGGCACGGGTTGTTGTACGAGTTTCCGTCTGTAGCGCAGACCGGGTTCTCATTGTGGCCGCTGCAGTCAATGTTGCATATGCACCTGAGGGCAAAGGTCATCCATCAGAACAATACCCCAGGAAATGAAACTGAACCCATTTCTGACACACAGCTCCAAAACATTCAGATTATTTTAACTTAACTCAACATTTCAGGGCAGATTTCATGTTTCTCTGCAGCTTAATGCAAAATTTTGATCCATTTCTTTCTTCAAACATTAAGCTAACTCTCGAATATCGTAATATGTTTCATCTGCTCATTAATAGTTACCTGAATATGATTTTAGTGGTAGTAAATAGCAGAGACACTTCTGCTCATATCTGGTTTAGTGTTTTAGTTGACATGAAAATGTTTAGTGAACTTAATTTTCCCTGTTAAATTATTTAGGCTGCTTTAACTTTCATCTGAATAAAGTTCAACATCTGTGTTGAAGTTTTGGTTTTAAACTTAAAATGCTTTAATCCTTTTACACACATGCTTTTATTTTGAAGGCTGTTTAAGCAGGAGTTCCATTTCCTCTCTTCATGTTCTTGTTGTTTCTCCAATAACTTTATTTAAAACAAAGACATTACAAAGTAAAAACATGGACAGCAAGAAATAAACACGAATACAATATCTAAGAGAAATATAAAATATAACGTCAAAAATAAATTTGACTCTTTCAAGAGCAGATGTAATTTGAACTGACGTTAGCGGCTTAGCATTAGCTTTGGCTAAATACCATGTAGCACTTTAGCATTAGCAGAGCTAATGTTTATGATTAGCTTAACACCGCTAACCTGTTAGCCAGCAGTGGTGACATCACGCATCTGTGAACCAATGAAAGCTTTTTACTCGTTAGCTTCTGCTCACCAGACATCTTCGGAGTCTTCGTCACATTCGGCTCCATATTTACACGTGCTGCACTTGGTGAACTTCTTCCCGCCGTCGGAGGCTGAGCCCTCATCGTCTGTCGACGGGCAGAGAGGGAAAAACGCTTCAGCAACAGCAAACACTGAACTTCATCCTGAGCCTTGCAGAAATATGCACCCGTTTCTGTCACACCAAGCCTCAGGCTGTGTGTCTGTGTTCAGTCCAGACCCGTTTATCCTCTGGACTGGACCCGGTTCATCCCTCTAATCCCAAACTTAGACTGGCTGGTGACCTCTGGCATGGGGAGCATCCTTCACTGGGCTGTTCTGACCAGGAAGGCCCAGTCTGTGGAACCAGTTTCTTCTTGCTGAGGACGATGTGATGAATCCAGCTGGTCGTTCAGGAAGTTGGGTCTCCAATGACTTCCTGTCCAGGAGTCCAAACCATCAGTTTTCAGAGGGAAGCTGATTATGGAGGTCGTTTCTCCACCAGCATGTCTACCAGAATGACTCGATGTTCACTGTGTTCATCACTCAATGTTTGGTTTATTAAACTCTGGATCTTTAAACCCTGATGCTCCATAAAAGCACCAGAGGAAAAACTTTCAGAAGTTTCATCTGTTTCCTCAAAGTCAAACTAAAGCTGAAGGAAATCCATCATCATTCACCTGCGACTGTTTCTGTTAAACTGCTGTTAATTTCTCCGCCTGTCGGATTCTGCTCCGCCTGTCGGATTCTGCTCCGCCTGCGCAGCTCTTCATGTTTTCAGATCTTCATCGCTGAACGTAATAATCAGTTTTTTATTTGTTCTGCCTCTTTTCCAGAAGAGTGGCTTCATTTCATTTTGAAAACAAGCTGCAGCTGGCGGCGGATTTGGTTCTGGTGGATTTAGTTCTGGTTAGCGGCGGCGTCTCTTCCCGCCATCGGCGGGCCACGGCTCAGGCGCTTTCCCATCAGACACAGCTGAGCGTGTGGAGGCCGCTCAGGCTTATGAGCCAAATAGAAACCGAGGCGCCACATCATCATCTGATATTGTTATCATCATTACAGCGTTTAATGCCGCCTCGCATGGAGACGTCCATTCTCCAGCAGCGAAGCGCTAACAGTGCCAAAGAGCCGCAGGGATTATTCAGGGCTGCCTTTCATCAGCAGAGCCATTTTCATGATTCATCAGGTGCAATTTTGTTGTAAAACAAAAGAAAAGCTGAATCCTGCAGAGAGAAGGAAACTAATCCACAGCAAGATGGAGGAACCACAGAGGGAACCACAGAGGGAACCGAGGTTCAGAGGTTCGGATGGAAACCTGATGGAGGACTGAGATGTTTCAGGTCTCCTGGCTTCTAATTTCATTCATTCATTCATTTAAAAGTTTCAGCAGGAACTTTGTGTTTCTGGTGCAGATAATGATGAAAAACACAGTCACTGTTTTCAGGTTGTCCTGAAAGATGTTAGCAACTTAATGCTAACATGTTGCTAATGCTAATGTCAGCGTCCAGTTTCTAAAGAAGCTGCAGGAAAAACCAGGACTTCATAAAACAGATGAACTTTGCTCCAAACTGATGGTTGAAAAGATTAAAAATCTTGTTTCTATTTTGTAGATTAAAATTTTTCCAGAAAAAAGGCTTTTTGAATTGAAAACGATGCTCATTTTGTTGACATATATTTCCAATAAAATCAGATTAATTACTTACTGACCCTAAATTAACTGCATAACATTTTTTTTTCCGGTTCCAACAGCAGTTTTTATCTGAAGCGTGTTTTCCATCCACATTCTGGTAACAGAAAAGAATCAATTCCTGGAAATATGCAGCAGAAACTAACATTTAGTTCCTGAAGGTTGTGAAATCGTTCAGCGTTTTTTCCATTTAAATCCTGGATGAAACGTTTCAGTTACTGCATCTGAGAAATTAAAGCAAAACAAAATCAACACAAATCGATGCAGCTAAACTGCAGAGGCGTACACATGGCTTTCTGCTGCTTTAAGAGCAGCAGCGAGAAGAAACTGTGTGTGTGTGTGTGTGTGTGTGTGTGTGTGTGTGTGTGTGTGTGTGTGTGTGTGTGTGTGTGTGTCTGACAGATTGGCCTGCTGTGTGTGTAGCTATTGAACATGGAGGGCTCAGTCGGCGCTCCATCGATTGACGTGGATCTGCAGCCGAGTGGCGTCTTTGTTTCTGCTGACAGCAGGACGCCGCTGCTTCCTCTCTGACTCCTGTTGTTGTTGTTTTCCTCTTTGCTCTCGCTGATATTTGCCTCACGGCTGAAAAAGGTTCCTCTGTTCAAGTGTTAAATCCCGGCCAAACACAGATTCTGCAGCCTGAAACAGATGCAGCCTGTTATCACCGCCGTTTGGGTGAGCAGCTCACAGACTTTCTGCAGCGAATGGAAATCAGCGGCATGAGGCTCTCGACCCTAAACAACATTTTTTATTAATATCCAGCTCAGAAAACGGTTAACAGACTCAAACTGACGTTTACTTTATGCAAAGTATTCCTCTGACACAACTGGGAACCGCTGCTGCGCACAAATTTCAATAATTTAATAAATATCAGGAGATAAAAATAACTGGGATGTTTAATGTGAGCCGCGAGGAGCAGCAGGAAGTTCTGCTTTCTGCTACAAAGCAGAACCAAGTCAAACCGAGGAGAAAACGCTCTGATGGAGCTACAGACCTGCAGCCACGACTGAAAAAGATAGAAGTGTCACAAAAACAACAGAAAAGCTTCCATCACATTCACAGTGAAGCACGGCGGAGGGCAGCATGGTGATCTGGGGTCAGCTTTCTTTAGAAAGCTGAAGATGAATTTCAGTTTTTAGAAGATGTGACCAATGATTAGGCCAAATCGAGAAAAGATTAGAGGTTTGAAACGTCCTAATCAAAGTCTAGAACTAAATCTGAGAGGATCTTATCATAACCTGACAGATTTATAAAAGTCATCCAGTCGGGAGAAACGATTTGCATATTTTTTAATCTGCTCTTCAAACATCCAGTTGGTGCAAAGTTTGTCTTTCCAGAGTTCCAGGAAGTCCTGATCCTTCATGGATCTTCTTTAGAAATGTGAACCATAGACGCTAACATTAGCATTAGCGGCTACATGTTTAGCACTGAGATGCTAATTTAGGTTAGCATTGATAGGCCATGGATAGGCTGACGCCGTATAGCACACCAATAACCTTTCCCAGCAACCAATGTTGCTTATTTTTCTAATGAACATGCAGTGGAAGCATTTCTGTTGTCCATCTTTGTTCATTTAAAATATTGCTTGCGTATTTTGAGTGCACCAGAAACAAGAATCCGCCTGGAACAATTATTTGTCCTGCATGCGGTTTGTGCAGCGCTGCTTTGAACTTCATGAAGGATGTAAAATATGTTTTCATTCCATGACCAGGCGCCACTGAGTTCCGTTCTGGTTTTGAGCCGTTTATCCGCTGATTCTCCAGCAGCAGAGTTGGAGGCTGCTTCAGTAATTAGTCTCAGAGGTTTGACTGTTTCCTCGCAGCGGCTCGTCAACCCGCCGTGCAGATGGAGGAGGCGGGTTGAAACCAGCCAAATGAAACACCAAACCATGTGGCCGTCCTCACAGGTGGCTGCAAAATGTCTCTGTTGCCAAATTTGGCATCGACGTTTCTTCCATCTTGGCCCCCGCAGAACGGAGAGATTGGGCCTGCTCCTCTGGGACGACTTAGCGGCTCCTCGCAGGATTCACTGCTGCAGTTAATATGCATCGGAGGAGGAACACTCAGCAATCCCTCCTCAGAGCGGCAGCAGCTACTGTGTGCAGAGCTGATGAAGCTGGAATTGATTTCTGTTTGACTTTCAGTCACAGCAGAAGTGAAGCAGGAAATGAAATCTTTAAATAGCCCAAAGCAAAAACAACAACAGAGACTCACCGTCTCCGTCTCCAGAACCAGAACCGGGATCTGTGGGGACAGAAGAGAGAGGGCAGAGGTCAGAGGTCAGACTGAAGCGCTGACAGGATAGCTCATTTTAGCTTAGCATTTCTGGTAACTTTTAGGATATTTAGCGAGTTTAGTCCCTTCAGTGTTTCTGCTTCAAACAATCAGACGATGAGCAAAATGTGACGTCATTTGTAAAAATACAGTCAATAAAATTACAGCAATAACTTTGATATTTAGTTGACAACAAAAAAATCCCCTAAGACTTCATTTTAAAAGTCATATTTTCATCATAATTCATCAGTAATCTATAAATGTCAGTTTCAAGCTAAATATTTAGTTTGAAACCAGATATTTAGTTTGCTAAGAGCAAATCACAGATTTATTGTTTTAGCATTAGCTTCTGCTGAATAGCATGTGGGTGTGCAGCTCAGATTCTTCCAACTTCAACTCAAATCAGCAGGAAGACGGTTAAACCACAGCGGGCCGTCCCGAATGGACCAGAACCGGTTCTGGATGTCTGTCGTCTGGTTGGCTCAGACCTGCAGCTCCATCAGGAAATGGAGCGCCGGCTCCACACTTGGCTCTGATGCACTGAATTAAAGAAATGCAGCAGGTCTGGGAGTTTCTGGCGCGGCGCTGTCGCATTAAGAAATGGACTCCAGCTGCTTCCTTCCATTAAGCTTCACCTTTTTCCTCACAGAGGCAACAGGAAGCTGCTTTTCATCCGAGAAGGACAGAACCAGCCGGAGGCTCGCATCACTTTGCCAAATTATTGATCAAATGTGAAAATTTGGATTAAAACTTGCAGGTGAAACTCGGCTCCAGCCTTTAGAAAGTTAAATATCCAAGAGTGAAAAATGTCTGAGCTGTTATTGATTCCCTGCAGGATTTACTGATGAAGCAGCAAAAGCAGCGACTGCAGAGTCTGGAGGGAAAAACACGGAGAAGACCGCAGAAAAACTGAATGAAAACTAACAAGTCTATATTTATTTGAAATAGAGGAGGCTGACATCCTGCAGCTTCGGTTCACATTAATCGGTTTCCACTTCAGGACTGAACTGAAAGAGCTGCAGAATAAAAACTGAAAACAGTGAATGTTGAGACAATCAGCTGTTTCACTCAGACAGTCAATAAAACAGATGGAAACATCTGAGCAAACATGGTTGTAAAGAATCTGGGTCCAAACTGAACCAATCAGACGACGGATGGACTCTGTCAACATGGCAGAATTTCAATTTGAATCAGGTTGTTTTGTAACATCTGCAATGTTCTGGTTTCTAATGTGTGTTTGGCCTGAAACTGGAAACTGAAAAGAGAAAAGAGACAAATCACTGTGGCATAACAGACATAAAAAGTATTTTTTATTTCGACTTGGACTGGTTTTCCAAATATTCCCAGGGATTTGATGGACAAAGACATTTAATACTTTAGTTTTCTAAAGTATTAAAGTGGATAAATGTGGAACATCTGCAGGTTGAACTCAAACTGCCTGCAGAGGCAACATTAAAAATGTCAAATCAAACTCTGGTGTGTTGTGACCAGAACCGGCAGCGACCCGTTTGGACCGCGGCCGGGTCAGCTTCCTGTTCTCCAGAGAATCGCAGACGGAGGAAAACTGAGGCGTTCGTTAGCAGCAGCTGCTGTGGAAATTAATTGATCACATTTGATCAATAAGGAGATCCGTCCTGATCTGGAAACACTCCACAACCTGCCACCCATGACCTTTAACCTTTGCTCTCTGAACCCGGTTGCTGGGAAGATCAGAGCTGCCCAAGGATCCTTACATTCCTCCTTCCTTCCTATTTCCTCTTTTCCTTCCTTCTTCAGTCTATTTCCTTCTTTCCTTCACTCCTTTCTCCTTCCTTCCTTTCTTAACTCCTCCCTTCTGTCCTTCCTTAGTCTTTCATTTCTCTTCCTGTTTCCTTAGTTTGTTGCTTCCCTTCTTCTTCCTTTCCTTCTTCAACACCTTCATCCTTCTTCAGTCCTTTCCTTCCCTCCTTCTGGACTAAAGCGTCTCCTTCCTTGCTGTCTTCCTGCCCGGCGTTGTGCTAACGCGAAGCATTGAAGAGTTTTTGAACCGATCTTTTGAGCAGCGCCAACGTCTCTGCTGCAGCCATAACTCTTCCTCCTCCTCCTCTTCCTCTTGCTGCAGCTCTGTAGTTATATTTCATCAGAGAGAAAATTAAACCTGCTTGTCCTTCAACTCCAGAGTCGATTCTGAAAGCCCAAACCCAAAGAAGTGAAGCGGATGAAGCTTTTCCTGGCCTTTCTGAAGTCCAGAGTTTTTTCTTCACACTTCGGCTCCGACTGGAACTGGATTAAATTCAGGCGGATGGAAACCACACAGCAGCCTCTGCATCCCGTCATGAAACGTCTGATCACAACCTGTTGCATCAGAACCAGCCGCTAAAACGAGGAGCGTTCAGCGTTTTACTGCAAACCAGCCTGAACGCTGCGGAAGCGACGCCTCGGTTCCGGTCCAGACCCGCGTCTGAAACAGTCTGAGGTCGGATCCTACAGACCAACACTTTGTTTTTCCAGTAAATGTGAGAAACAGGAACCAGCAGGGAGGTGAGGAAGAGGAGGCTGAAGAGCGCCTCCGGGGAAACCAGGCCGCTGGCGGCAGCATCGCCTCTTCCTGTTCGCTGAGGGGAACAGTGACCCGACCTGCAGTCAGCTGACCGTCCACAGCTGATTGTCCACAGTCAGCTGACCGTCCACAGCTGACCGTCCACAGCTGACCGTCCACAGTCAGCTGACTGTCCACAGCTGACCGTCCACAGCTGACCGTCCACAGTCAGCTGACTGTCCACAGCTGATCGTCCAGTCAGCTGATTGTCCACAGTCAGCTGATCGTCCAGTCAGCTGATCGTCCACAGTCAGCTGACCGTCCACAGCTGATTGTCCAGTCAGCTGATCGTCCACAGCTGATCGTCCAGTCAGCTGACCGTCCACAGCTGACCGTCCACAGTCAGCTGATCGTCCAGTCAGCTGACCGTCCACAGTCAGCTGATCGTCCAGTCAGCTGACCGTCCACAGTCAGCTGATCGTCCAGTCAGCTGATCGTCCAGTCAGCTGACCGTCCACAGTCAGCTGATCGTCCAGTCAGCTGACCGTCCACAGCTGACCGTCCACAGCTGATCGTCCAGTCAGCTGATCGTCCAGTCAGCTGACCGTCCAGTCAGCTGATCGTCCAGTCAGCTGACCGTCCACGACCGTCCACAGCTGACCGTCCACAGCTGATCGTCCAGTCAGCTGATCGTCCAGAAAACATTCAGGACATTTAAAAACTGTTACATTAGTGAGTTTTATGGTTATTATCAGCAGAAACAAACAGCAGCACAGCAGTGGTGGTTTATGCTGATGCTAACGCCAGTTAGCATGCTAACATAAGTTAGCATTAGCATCTGAACGCTGTCTCTGCTTTAGGCAAGTTGATCAACTTTGTTGTTTAACATTAACTGCTTTTAGAAACTACTCAAATGTTAAATCTATAAACTGATAATAATGTTACTTAATTTATGCAGACGCTCCATCTGCACTGACGAAGATTCTTTGTTAGTTGTTGGGATTTCAGCTCCAGGTCTGTTTGCTGCGTCCTTTAAGGTTTGATCCGTTTTGTTGCATCGTCAACAAACAATCAATAAAACGACTTATTTTATTCAACTCCCCTCAGCGCTGCAGTGACTCTTTTCTCATGCTTAGAATGTTCTCATACTTGGAATGAGAAACAGATTCAAAACTGGAACAAAACTTTGGTACGAATAAGAATCAGCTCAACTGCAAAGTTTCTAGAGCCGGTCCAGCATAGCAACGTTCTGCATGAACAAATAAAACATAAAACCGCTGAGCGTATTCCAGTTCAGAGGCTCTGAGCTTCAGGAGCTTTTAATGACTTTCATCAGAAGCTCCTAATTAAAATTGATCAGCTGATTAACCGACTCGTCCTCAGAAATCAATGAGTCTGATGATGATCTGCTCAGTTCAGAGCAACAAGCGGTGTGCTAAAACACAACAAACGGCAGCACACTTTAAAAACTAAATGTTTAGCTCGAAGCTTCAGTTTAAACAAAATATTAGTTTACCAACTAAATGTTTTTACTGAAATATCTAAATATTTAGTACTGAATTAAATATTTGGATATTTAATATTTAGCTTCAAACCAAAGCTAAACTTTTAGCTTTATTTGGAAACTAAATATTAAGCCTACTAAATATTTAGTTAAGTCAAATATTTATCTTCACACTTAACATTGAGTCAACAACATTTATATTTAGTTTGAAACTGCAACAATTATTAAAGAATTGAAAAAAGTAACCATAAATCATTTTAACCCAAATTATTGGTGTTAATTTCTGACCATATGAATTCATAAATCGAGGCTTTGAGATTTCACATTTATTTTACGTTGATTGTTGACTGAATGAGTCAAAGTCCATTAAATCCTGACGATGTGGATTTATGGAGCAGCAGCTAAAACCTTGAAGCGCCTCCTAGTGTTCATGGTTAAAACTGCTGCTAGCCATGATTTCATCACTATCTGTCCAGGACTACACTGGGCTCGGTGTATTTGCTGGACTCAGTGTCTGTCCTTGGCTCGGTGTATTTGCTGGACTCAGTGTCTGTCCTGGGCTCGGTGTATTTGCTGGACTCAGTCAGTCTGTCCTGGGCTCGGTGTATTTGCTGGACTCAGTCAGTGTCTGTCCTGGGCTCGGTGTATTTGCTGGACTCACCAGCAGAGCACGGCCCGTCATGGACTCTGGAGATGGATCTCTGCTGCTTGCAGGACGCCAGCCGTCGGTAGCACTCGTTCTGGTAGGTGTCTCCATTAGAGCCGCCACACCGGGATGTAGTTTTTGTTGCACTGCGGATCAAAGGTCAAACTGGTCAGAAAGACTCAACAATCCAGCTGAGGTTCTGATTAAAGAGAGGAAAACAGGGCAGAAAATAACAGTGGACAATAAAAGGTAAATAACTGCTGAGCTCTTTGAATTTCATGTCATTAGAAAATAATCTGATCAGATTCTGTTGCCCAACATGGCAACGTCGCCCAGCCTGTTAATGAAACATGTCAGGATGTTTGGATCTGCGGATCCATATCCAATCAGAACCGGACGGCCTGCAGGCCTGAACGATGAGTTCTGATCGGTCTGGAGGTCCAGATGAGTGTTTGGGTTTGTTACCAGCTGAAACTAAAACTCATTGGAAGACGACAGGATGAAGCAGAAAAAGTTTCCTTCAAGGAAATCACTGAAATCACATTTGGAAAATAAATTCTTAATAATTTGAACCAAATGAGGAACCGTCTGCAAAGTTATATAAAAATTATCAGCACTTTTGGGTTGTTTATTCTGTCATGAGAAACAAAGAGGCTTCATCTTTTAAAGTTTCATTATGAACTAAAAAGTTAGTATTTTTAACTTCAAATTAAATATTTAGTTTCAGCAGCAACATTCATCAATGTGACATAATAAGTAACATGGTAAAATTTGACTGAATAAAAATTCATTTTTTCTCTTTTTAAAAACTAAATTAACCAAATTATTGCTGTTATTTTTTATGCTCCTTCTTTACAAACAAATTCGTCTGAGTGGAGACAGAATCAGGTAAAAGGTTTTCGTTCTTCTACCTGGTGCTGGCAGACGCATTTGAGCTGCCCGCCGTCGTCTTTGCATTCGCCGCCGTATCGGCAGGTGGAGACGTCGCAGACTCGCAGGTCGTCTTCTCTGACAAATCTGCAGCAGAGGAGGGAAATCACTGAAATCATTCAAACTTGATGAAAACATCGAGATTTTACTCATTTAAAGAATCCAAGTGGTTTAACGGAGCTTACACAAAATATACATTCAATATATAATGACTTCAATAAGATCTAGTGGGAAAGGATGATGCGGTCATCAAGCCTGATACTCATCAGAGCGTCGCTAACGAGGAACATTTCCCAAAATGTCAGCGTGTTTGAGGTCGCAGCCAAACGCAGAGAAGTTTCTGCTGCTTATCCTGAATCAGTTCTGCCCTTTACAGCTTTTTATGAGCAATCAGTTAATAAAATGTCACAACGTGACTCGATGGTCGCTTCCTTATCTGGCAGAGCTGAAGAGCAGATTAACACACACACACACCACACACACACACACACACACACACACACACACACACACACACACACACACACACACACACACACACACACACACACAGGATCTGATAATAACAGGCCTCCATGTGTCAGAAAGCAGAGCCTCGCTCAGATCTCAGCCTGCAGCAGGACTGGCTCTCAACAGTCATGTAATGGTTCATAATTACACTGAGCAGCTCCTAAAAATGGCCGCCGAAGAGGAAAACGCCGAAGAGGAAAACGCCGAAGAGGAAAACGCCGAAGAGGAAAACGCCGTGCGGACGAACAGATTCCTCCAGAAAACGTCACACAGAAACTGTTCATATATTTTAATGTCCAGAAATATTTACCTGCCAGAGTTTGAAGTAAAATCAGGATCAGAATCCAGTTTGAACCAGAAAACCTCCTTATTAAAACAAGATATAAAAATACTGACTGATAACAAGTTAAAGACGTCGAGCGTTTCGTTGATTCTTCTCTCCTGTTTCTTGTAGACAAAGTTTTCCTGATTTAATTCTAAATCTCATAACATATAAAAATTGTTATCTTGCTATGATAAGAAAGTTTCTCATTGTGAGTTTTGAATAAAGAGGAATCGATTCATTAAAACTGGATCAGTTCTTCTGTTTGTTCTTGTCTCATACTGAGCCAGGTTCTGGTTCTGGTTCTGCTGGAGGTTTCTTCCTGTTGAAGGGGAGTTTTTCCTCCCACTGTCGCCTCATGCATGCCCAGTATGAGGGTTGCAGTAAAGCTTCGTTCACCTCAACGACTCCATCTGCTGGTTTCCAGCAGATTTTGAACTTTTTAAAAGGTTTAATTTTTTAAACTAATCTAAATAAACTGAACTTTAATAAACTGAACTTTAATAAACTGAACTTTAATAAACTGAACTTTAATAAACTGAACTTTAATAAACTGAACTGAAAGCCAGGATCATCTGGATGTGATTGATTTTTTTAAAGAGCCTCAAACGACGTTTGAGTTTCTGGAAATAAACTGAATTAAATTGAATTTTCCTTTCAGTTTTAATCTGTTGAACTTTATTTTAATTTACGTCCCTAAACGTGTTTCATCTTGGACCTGGTTCTGCTGATTCTGTTGGTTCTGTTCTGGTGGTTCTGATGGTTCTGTTCTGCTGGTTCTGCTGGTTCTGTTGGTTCTGCTGGTTCTGTTGGTTCTGTTGGTTCTGTTGGTTCTGCTGGTTCTGTTGGTTCTGTTGGTTCTGCTGGTTCTGTTGGTTCTGCTGGTTCTGTTGGTTCTGCTGGTTCTGCTGGTTCTGTTGGTTCTGTTGGTTCTGCTGGTTCTGTTGGTTCTGTTGGTTCTGCTGGTTCTGTTGGTTCTGCTGGTTCTGTTGGTTCTGCTGGTTCTGTTGGTTCTGTTGGTTCTGCTGGTTCTGTTGGTTCTGCTGGTTCTGCTGGTTCTGTTGGTTCTGCTGGTTCTGCTGGTTCTGTTGGTTCTGCTGGTTCTGTTGGTTCTGCTGGTTCTGTTGGTTCTGTTGGTTCTGCTGGTTCTGCTGGTTCTGTTGGTTCTGCTGGTTCTGTTGGTTCTGTTGGTTTTGCTGGTTCTGTTGGTTCTGTTGTTCTGCTGGTTCTGCTGGTTCTGTTGGTTTCTGGTTCTGCTGGTTCTGTTTGGTGCTGTTTCTGTTGGTTCTGTTGGTTCTGCTGGTTCTGTTGGTTCTGTTGGTTCTGCTGGTCTGTTGGTTCTGCTGGTTCTGTTGGTTCTGTTGGTTTCTGCTGGTTCTGCTGGTTCTGTTGGTTCTGCTGGTTCTGTTGGTTCTGTTGGTTCTGCTGGTTCTGCTGGTTCTGTTGGTTCTGCTGGTTCTGCTGTCTGTTGGTTCTGTTGGTGTTCTGTTGGTTCTGCTGGTTCTGTTGGTTCTGCTGGTCTGCTGGTTCTGCTGGTTCTGTTGGTTCTGTTGGTTCTGTTGGTTCTGCTGGTTCTGTTGGTTCTGTTGGTTCTGCTCTGTGGTTCTGTTGGTTCTGTTGCTGTTGGTTCTGCTGGTTCTGTTGGTTCTGCTGGTTCTGTTGTTTGTTGGTTCTGCTGTCTGTTGTTCTGTTGGTTCTGCTGTTCTGTTGGTTCTGGTTCTGCTGGTTCTGCAGGTTCTGGGTTCTGTTGGTTTCTTTCTGGTTCTGCTGGTTCTGTGGTTCTGTGGTTCTGTGGTTCTGCTGGTTCTGCTGGTTCTGGTGTGTTCTGCTGGTTCTGCGGTTGTTGGTTCTGCTGGTTCTGTTGGTTCTGTTGGTTCTGCTGTTTCTGTTGTTCTGTTGGTTCTGTTGGTTCTGCTGGTTCTGGGGTTCTGGGTGCTGGTTCTGTTGGTTCTGTTGGTTTGCTGGTTCTGTTGGTTCTGCTGGTTCTGTCTGTTGGTTCTGCTGGTTCTGCTGGTTCTGTTGGTTCTGCTGGTTCTGTTGGTTCTGTTGGTTCTGCTGGTTCTGTTGGTTCTGCTGGTTCTGTTGGTTGCTGGTTCTGTGTTGGTCTGTTGCTGTTGGTTTGCTGGTTCTGTGGTTCTGGTTTTTTCTGCTGGTTCTGTTGGTTCTGCTGGTTCTGTTGGTTCTGCTGGTTCTGTTGGTTCTGTTGGTTCTGTTGGTTCTGCTGGTTCTGTTGTTCTGCTGGTTCTGCTGGTTCTGCTGGTTCTGTTGGTTCTGCTGGTTCTGCTGGTTCTGTTGGTTCTGCTGGTTCTGTTGGTTCTGTTGGTTCTGCTGTTTCTGTTGGTTCTGTTGGTTCTGTTGGTTCTGCTGGTTCTGTTGGTTCTGTTGGTTCTGCTGGTTCTGTTGGTTCTGTTGGTTCTGCTGGTTCTGTTGGTTCTGCTGGTTCTGTTGGTTCTGTTGGTTCTGCTGGTTCTGCTGGTTCTGTTGGTTCTGCTGGTTCTGTTGGTTTGCTGGTTCTGTTGGTTCTGCTGGTTCTGCTGGTTCTGTTGGTTCTGCTGGTTCTGTTGGTTCTGCTGGTTCTGCTGGTTCTGTTGGTTCTGCTGGTTCTGTTGGTTCTGTTGGTTCTGCTGGTTCTGTTGGTTCTGCTGGTTCTGTTGGTCTGTTGGTTCTGCTGGTTCTGTTGGTTCTGCTGGTTCTGTTGGTTCTGCTGGTTCTGTTGGTTCTGTTGGTTCTGCTGGTTCTGTTGGTTCTGCTGGTTCTGTTGGTTCTGCTGGTTCTGTTGGTTCTGCTGGTTCTGCTGGTTCTGTTGGTTCTGTTGGTTCTGCTGGTTCTGTTGGTTCTGTTGGTTCTGCTGGTTCTGTTGGTTCTGTTGGTTCTGTTGGTTCTGCTGGTTCTGTTGGTTCTGTTGGTTCTGTTGGTTCTGCTGGTTCTGTTGGTTCTGCTGGTTCTGTTGGTTCTGTTGGTTCTGCTGGTTCTGTTGGTTCTGCTGGTTCTGCTGGTTCTGTTGGTTCTGCTGTTTCTGTTGGTTCTGCTGGTTCTGTTGGTTCTGTTGGTTCTGCTGGTTCTGTTGGTTCTGCTGGTTCTGTTGGTTCTGTTGGTTCTGCTGGTTTGCTGGTTCTGTTGGTTCTGTTGGTTCTGTTGGTTCTGCTGTTTCTGTTGGTTCTGTTGGTTCTGTTGGTTCTGCTGGTTCTGTTGGTTCTGCTGGTTCTGCTGGTTCTGTTGGTTCTGTTGGTTCTGCTGTTTCTGCTGGTTCTGTTGGTTCTGTTGGTTCTGCTGGTTCTGCTGTTCTTCTGGTTCTGTTGGTTCTGCTGGTTCTGCTGGTTCTGTTGGTTCTGCTGTTTCTGTTGGTTCTGTTGGTTCTGCTGGTTCTGTTGGTTCTGTTGGTTGCTGGTTCTGTTGGTTCTGTTGGTTCTGTTGGTTCTGCTGTTTCTGTTGGTTCTGTTGGTTCTGCTGGTTCTGCTGGTTCTGTTGGTTCTGTTGGTTCTGTTGGTTCTGTTGGTTCTGTTGGTTCTGCTGTTTCTGTTGGTTCTGTTGGTTCTGCTGGTTCTGTTGGTTCTGTTGGTTCTGCTGGTTCTGTTGGTTCTGTTGGTTTCTGCTGGTTCTGTTGGTTCTGCTGTTTCTGTTGGTTCTGTTGGTTCTGCTGGTTGTTGGTTCTGTTGGTTCTGCTGGTTCTGTTGGTCTGTTGGTTCTGTTGGTTCTGCTGGTTCTGTTGGTTCTGCTGGTTCTGCTGGTTCTGCTGGTTCTGTTGGTTCTGTTGGTTCTGTTGGTTCTGCTGGTTCTGCTGGTTCTGTTGGTTCTGCTGGTTCTGTTGGTTCTGCTGGTTCTGCTGGTTCTGTTGTCTCCACACAGGAAAACATTTTCACAGCTTCGTTTAAACACAACGTTGACATTTTGGTGGACAAGAAGAAACAAAAACGTGTTTCTGAAGTGCTGAAGTCTTTACATGCAGCTCCCATGAAAACCTTTAATGGTTTAAAACCAGTTTAGGCCAAAGCTGTGAGACTGGGAGCTTTTCTCTCTGCTGTTAACAGCAACAGCAGGCCTGGAGCTGCAGCTCTGCAGGCGTTCGCAGCTAATTAAGTCCATGCAGCGGCTGCATCCATCAGCACCTACACACACACACACACACACACACACACACACACACACACACACACACACACACACACACACACACACACACACACACACACACACGCTTGAAGCCAGCTGTGTGTGAGGAGAGCTGGGAGGCAGAACGGTTTCCTGTTTCCAGGTTCTTCACACTGAAACAATCAACCAGCAGCAGTTGGTTAAAGGTCCAACTGGAGCCAAACTGGACCAGAGAGAAACTCCCAGTCAGGCTGCAGCAGCTGCTGCTGCAGGAGCTGCTGCAGCCTGACTGGGAGCCTGACCTCAGAGGAGCTGCTGCAGCTCCTCTGAGGTTCTTCACTCTCATGCATTTTACAGCAGAAGATCAGAAATGCACATTTCTAATCTGCTTCATGCCTTCACATGACATTTTATCAGTAAAGAGGCATTTTTCTGGTACTTATTAATTTTTGCCTCTTATTTTCTCATTAATCAAAATAAAAATATTAATTCTGATATTTTCATTTATTGAAGATGTTTTTGTTTGATTTTTGTTCAAATTGTTGAACATTTACCTGGTTATTGACTGAATGTTTCTTCATTTTATAATTTTTTTCTTGCATTTATTTTAATTTTTTTGTCTATAAAATAATTTTCCTGAATTTATTGAAGGATTTTTTGTTTCTGTTTGCAGACGTCAGGAATCAGAAACTAAAGAAAACTGATTATATTCAGTATATTCAGTTTTCCTCATCCCAGTCTTTGTTCTTTAATTTATTATATAGTAAACAATGTTTAGTCTATCTATCGTATATTTCACATGAACGTTATGGAAACATTTAATCTTTTCTTTGGTCCAAACCGAAGAACCAAACATCCCATCAAACGTGTCGGATCTTAAACTCGACCTTCATCTGTTGTTCCTGTTTCCATGCAGAAAACCCAGATTTAGTTCTTCCTTCATCCTGAAAGACAAACTTATAGAAAACATTTTCCCGTCATCCTGACTCCCAACGGCTCGTTTCAGAGAAGCCGAATCTTTTCAGTCGGGCATCAAACTAAAAGTAAAAGAACAAAAACAGGTTTTTCTCTCCTGAGTTTTTTTTGTTTCATCACAGAGAAGAGAATCTTCTGAAGGTCTGCCGCTTTATCCTCGGTGGATGTGAAGCATCACTGATGCATGATGGGACGTGAAATCCCGTCACGCTCCTGCAGTCGGGAGCGTTGTGAAAGGATTAAAGAAGAAAAACTGTTCATGACGCTTTAGAGAAACTCATAAATCCTAATCAGACCAACAGATGAAACCAGATCCAGCGCGTCGGGTCCAAGGCCCCCAGGGGCCTCCAGGGGGCCAGCAGGGGCCTCCAGGGGGCCAGCAGGGGCCCACCAGGGGGCCAGCAGGGGCCCACCAGGGGCCTCCAGGGGCCCACCAGGGGCCTCTAGGGGCCCACCAGGGGCCTCCAGGGCCCACCAGGGGCCTCCAGGGGCCCACCAGGGGCCTCTATGGGCCCACCAGGGGCCTCCAGGGGCCCACCAGGGGCCTCTAGGGGCCCACCAGGGGCCTCCAGGGGGCCTCCAGGGGTCCCCAGGGGGCCAGCAGGGGCCACCAGGGGTCCCCAGGGGGCCAGCAGGGCCCACCAGGGGCCTCCAGGGGGCCTCCAGGGGCCACCAGGGGGCCAGCAGGGGCCCACCAGGGGGCCAGCAGGGGCCCACCAGGGGCCTCCAGGGGGCCTCCAGGGGCCACCAGGGGGCCAGCAGGGGGCCTCCAGGGGCCACCAGGGGGCCAGCAGGGGGACCACCGGGAGGCACCAGAGGCCCCAATACTGATAAATTAAACCGCAGTCACTACGCACTGATCAGAAACAGCAGCTCAATTTGTTTGGAATAAGCAGCAGAAACCACCAGATTTTCATTCAACACTCAGAAACACTGCAGGAAAGAAGCCACTCTGCATGACCTTTGACCTGAACCCAGGCAGTGAAGCCAGATGTTTACAAACGCTGAATAAAAATACAGATATCAGTTTTCTCCCAGTCTGGTGAGAAATTGGACAAAAAGTTTCCTGATTCAAATCAACATGTAGAATTAGCTTAGCGTTCACAGCTCACCAACCAGACCGGACCGGATCGTACTGGATCGGACCGGGCCGGACCGGACTCAGTACCAAACATTGATCAGTTTGTTTCCTGACCTCTGTCACGTTTCTCTCCTGAACTGATTCCTGCTTGTTTCAAAATGCTGCCGTTTCTCAGTCGGTGTTTAAGCCTCGGCTCGGGTTCATTAGATGGATTCACTCTAATTCACTTTCATTTAAAACATTTGCCAGAAAGCAGTTAATACGGCGGCGGCGGCCGGGTTTGGAGCGCTGAGGTGGGAAGCGCAGACCGCCGCTGATTGACGGCGCTCTCTGTGTTCCTTGGTTCTCTTAATGGAAAAGCTATTTGCAGACATGAAGCCCTTTCAGCTGTAAATCTAGTCTGGGTTTTATTTGCAGGCAGCGTTCATGTTCTGCATGAATGACGGAGCCATTATGCAGCTTCGCATTACGAGCAGTAAGAGCTTCGACCAAAGAGTCATAAAATTACCAGAATAAACTCATTTCAAAAAAAATCCTGATGTTAGAAGAATGACGACGGAGTAATAACAGGAAAAATATATAACAATAAACGCAAAATATTACAGAATACAAATTTGTCAAAGAATAAAAATCTTAATCTGATTTGATTGAAATAATTTTAATAAAAAATTAAAGAGCAGCTGCTTCGCCCTCCTCTTCCTCCTCTTCCTCCCCCAGCGTCTCATTTGCATAAGCTCCGCCCTGTAACTGCGTCGCTTCAGCCTGGTAGCTACTGGGAGGAGCGGCTCTGGTTTAACTGGTTTCAGACGAATCTGAGCTGAAAACAGCCTGAAGTTCAAACACAAACATTTTACATCGATCAAAGCAGCATAATCAGATTAAAACCCAAAACACTTTAAATATGAAAATATTTTTATATTTAGAACAAAAGGAGTTAAAGTAGAAACTGGATGTTCAGCCTCAGAACCAGACGGGCCAATGAAACGGCTCCAAAGGTCCGGTTCTGAAAAACTACAGAACGAAAACTAAAATTATTGTCATCTTACTATGCATCATTTATGAATGTAGTTATAAACTAAATTTTTAGCTTTCAAATGAAATCTTTCGTTAGCATGCTAGCCTGCTAAATGTTTATACCCAAGGTAAATATTTACTTCTAAACTAAACATGTATTTTACAAACTAAATGTGGAACTTAGAACTAAATATTTAACAGGCTAACAGTATTTAGCAAGTCAGCTAGTTTTATAAATATTTGGCTTAATTGCGAAATATTTAGTTTTCATACTGAGCAATATTTGCTAGGTATGTTTTTAGCTTGCCAACTAGCAACCATGCTAATTATTTAGCAAAAACTAAACTAAATATTTAGTTTACAATCTGAATGTTTACTTGCAAAAGCTGATGCTGCCCTCTGATCTGGTTCTAAACAGAACCAGAACCAAAACAAGGAACTGGATCCAAAAAAGCCCAATACAGTAGAACCTCAGTTCACGTGTTTCTGAACAGAAATGGATGAGAGTTAAACAGATGAGAGTTAAATAGATGAGAGTTAAATAGATGAGAGTTAATTAGATGAGAGTTAAATAGATGAGAGTAAAATAGATGAGAGTTAAACAGACGAGAGTTAAATAGATGAGACTTAAACAGATGAGAGTTAATTAGATGAGTTTTTCTGCAGAACCTTTTAGCTGCAGGTTGATGTGAAACTCAGAGTCTCAGTTTTTCCTCCTGAAGTCAGTTTTAGTTTTAGTTTTACTTTAAGTGATGAAATGAGTTTTTGCCCCTGAGGGGTTTTTGTTTCTTGCAGCCTGTTTACGGCACCTCTGCTCCAAACCCGGCCCAAACCCTCCTGGACCCGACCCAGACTCCCGCTGCTCCGCTCCAGCATGAAGGCCCAACAAAGAGGCTTTCAGCCCACAAAACAGTTAAAACCTTGATTATAAAACAGCTTCATTTGAAGTAGCTGTCAGCAGGTCAAAGCGTGTTGACAGGCAAACACAGAGCCACACAGGGCCACACAGAGCCACACAGGGCCACACAGGGCCACACAGAGCCACACAGAGCCACACAGGGCCACACAGGGCCACACAGAGCCACACAGGGCCACACAGAGCCACACAGGGCCACACAGGGCCACACAGAGCCACACAGAGCCACACAGGGCCACACAGAGCCACACAGGGCCACACAGGGCCACACAGAGCCACACAGGGCCACACAGAGCCACACAGAGCCACACAGGGCCACACAGGGCCACACAGGGCCACACAGGGCCACCACAGAGCCACACAGGGCCACACAGGGCCACACAGAGCCACACAGGGCCACACAGAGCCACACAGAGCCACACAGAGCCACACAGAGCCACACAGGGCCACACAGAGCCACACAGGGCCGCCTCGCCGCCGCCGCCCTCGCCGCGACGAGAGGCGGCGCCATTTGCATTTTCATTTCCAGCCCTGAGCCGGTTTCTGCCCTTTAGCTCCTCTGTCAGGATCCGTCTTCCTCTCTGCCTCGCGATCGTCAACCTCTCACAGCCAACCAATCACATAAATCTCCCCGACGGCGTCCTGACGGCCACCGAGACGGAAAATCTGTCCCCTGGTATTGATTCAGAGGCAGCGTCGCGTCGCAGCCGCGATGGGATTTTAGTTTTCCTTCTCCATCCTGGAGAGGAACAAACCGGTTCCAGGTCAAAAACAACCGTTTCTCTGAACATTCCTGGAGCGTCGATGATGTCAACATCAGTAAAGATGGCGGACAGAGATTCAGATTAAACCGTTTTCTGGTCATAAAAGTTTCTCACCTCCCAGTCGACTAAAAATAATCTGCAGGAACTGAGACGAGTGTTTGTTAAATCAGAGACAACAAAGAGATCATCTTCACATTCATTCTAGAGAAATAACCTGCAGCTGTTTCAGAAACGTCTGGATTATTCCTAAAACGTCTGGATTATTCCCAGAACGTCTGGATTATTCCTAAAACGTCTGGATTATTCCCAAAACGTCTGGATTATTCCTAAAACGTCTGGATTATTCCCAAAACGTCTGGATTATTCCCAAAACGTCTGGATTATTCCCGGAACATCTGGATTATTCCCAAAACGTCTGGATTATTCCCAAAACGTCTGGATTATTCCCAAAACGTCTGGATTATTCCCAAAACGTCCAACAGGATTCTGTTTCTGTATGAACCTTTAAATCTTTCTTCTTCTGCTGATTTTAAGGAAGTGATGAACCAGAATCAGAGGACATGAAACCATTTATGTTTTTTAGATTTGTCATGTATAAATATTTATGAGACTCTTTCTGTTAATAAAAAAACGTTTTAATAAAGTTTGGTTCAGTAAGAAATGTTTTCAGTCTTAGGAGCAGATCTTCAGCTGGTTTTGTTTCCTGCTGTCATCAGGATGCCGCAGAGTGAGCCAACACACACACACACACACACACACACACAGATTTATAGAGGTTCTGCTTCCTGAATGAATCGGCCCAGAGACTCGCTGAGGCGAGACTAATCTGGCCTATTCCAATCCCGGTCCCAGCGGTGGACGCCCGGCCCCCCAGCAGGTCGCCTGCTGCACTTCATGCATTTTAATTGGGGCAACGTAGAGCTGCGGACATAGATATGCAAGCCGACCAGCAGGCTGGTTTGTTACACGCAGAATAAAAACAAAAAGATGAATTATGAACGACCCGGTCCAGAACTGGAACATCTAACTGTGTTTTCTGTATCAACGTACTTTGTTACAGATCTAAATATACGTTTTGCATGAAGATAAAAAAAAGTCTTGAAAAAACCTTAGCTTCAAGTTATGGTTCAAATTCTCTACAACAAAAATCACTTCAGTGTTTCCAGTTATTAATGGGTTAATAAAATCATCAGATCAGCCGTAAACTTTACTTAAAACAAGCAGAATGATTTTCAGCTGCAGAAAATTAAATGTTCACCAGAGAAATGATTTATTCTTACATTTTAGACAAGAAAAGATTAAATTCTGTCTTTAGAGTAACATCGTTAGCATTGTGTTCGGTAACGAGCTAGCAGCAGCCCTCATGCTAGCATGAACATTTCCATATAAAAGATAAAATAAACATCCTGAACTGAAGAGGTCACTGTTTGTCAACATGCTAATAATTATCCACGTGTTTTATTGTATTACAGAAAAAATATTCCAATAAAAAATCTGCATAATCTGTCAATTTTCTATTAAATGAATCGTCTGAATAATCCCAACTGTGAGCCACAAACAGCTCATGTTTGGCTGCACAGAAAACAGTCACTGGATCTCCAACATGAAAAAACCTTCAACCTTTTCTTTTGGAGGGAAATCTGGAAATATGAGTAAATATCTCAGGAAAGTAAAGATCAGGAGGCTGAATGAAGAATTCACACAGAGACGATCATCACCAGTAGGTCACCAGTCGGTCACCAGTAGGTCACCAGTCAGTCACCAGTAGGTCACCAGTAGGTCACCAGTCAGTCACCAGTAGGTCACCAGTCAGTCACCAGTCACCAGTAGGTCACCAGTCAGTCACCAGTAGGTCACCAGTCAGTCACCAGTAGGTCACCAGTCAGTCACCAGTAGGTCACCAGTCAGTCACCAGTAGGTCACCAGTAGGTCACCAATCAGTCACCAGTAGGTCACCAGTAGGTCACCAGTCAGTCACCAGTAGGTCACCAGTCAGTCACCAGTAGGTCACCAGTCAGTCACCAGTCAGTCACCAGTAGGTCACCAGTCAGTCACCAGTCAGTCACCAGTAGGTCACCAGTCAGTCACCAGTAGGTCACCAGTCAGTCACCAGTCAGTCACCAGTAGGTCACCAGTCAGTCACCAGTAGGTCACCAATCAGTCACCAGTCAGTCACCAGTAGGTCACCAGTCAGTCACCAGTCAGTCACCAGTAGGTCACCAGTAGGTCACCAGTAGGTCACCAGTAGGTCACCAATCAGTCACCAGTAGGTCACCAGTCAGTCACCAGTCAGTCACCAGTAGGTCACCAATCAGTCACCAGTCAGTCACCAATCAGTCACCAGTCAGTCACCAGTAGGTCACCAGTCAGTCACCAGTCGGTCACCAGTAGGTCACCAGTAGGTCACCAGTAGGTCACCAGTCAGTCACCAGTCAGTCACCAGTCGGTCACCAGTAGGTCACCAGTCAGTCACCAGTCGGTCACCAGTAGGTCACCAGTCAGTCACCAGTAGGTCACCAGTAGGTCACCAGTCAGTCACCAGTAGGTCACCAGTTCCTCTCATTAAACTGGTCCTGCTTTAATTAGAACATTTCAGTTGATCCAGACGTCCAGAAAAGCTCTAAAACTCCCAAATATGTTGAACGTCACTGAGCTGAAAGATAAAATCAAATCTGTGAGTTGAAGTGAGTGACTTCAGGTTTTGTTGAATAATTCAGAGGCTTTGAATCTTCCTGAGTTCAGTAATGGGGATGACAGCAGGAGGACAGAAGTTTGTTGAGACGGCTGATTTATTCCAAAGACATCAGTTTTAATCGTGTCTTCTGGGTTTTCTGCTCAGACTCTTATTGACGTTCACAAGCAGCTTTTAAAGTGTTCCCTGAAAGAAGCGCAGCAGCACCGAGTTTTTCCAAAGTCTGAGAGAAACTCGGTCTGGAACATTTACCTCAGGCCAACCTGCAGAGGTTACTGAAACTTTAACAGGACACTTACATCACAAGTCGACTCACAACCAGGCCAGTGAAGTTTGGTGCAACGATCACAACCTGAGCAACTTCAGGTCAGTCGACACAATCAGGACAAAATGTTGATGTTCACTGAACACAATGAATGTTGGAGGAATGTTGGAAAAATGTACAGCAAGGCGGCCATTTTGGGTCGATTTTTGATATCCACACAGCTTTGATCTTAACAAAACTCCAACGGATCTGAAGCCACCGGCTTCATGTTTGGTCTGTATGCAGTTAAAGGATGGGGGTTAAATGTTATCAAAACGTATTCACCAAGCAAACTCTAGAACACTGACAGACAAAGGTCAAAGTGCACTGAGCCTAAAATGAATCTTACACTGATGTATTTTAACTACTTAGTGGCCTGTCGACTCCATGAGGTCACAGACTGACATCACCTAACCAGCATCGGGTCAGAGGTCAAGTACTGAGCTGCTGTCATTTCCATTAAAGCAGAAACAGTTTTGCAGTAGGGCGTTGCCATGGCGCCACCGCGTTGCCATGGCGTCACCGCGTTGCCATGGCGCCACCGCGTTGCCATGGCGTTGCCAAACTTTTGGCTGTAAATATTTCAGCCAATCCGAACCGACCTGGATGTGAACGAGTCGCCATGTTTCTGTTTCTCGGTCCAAACCTCGGCTGATGCTCCAACCAGCAGTTTATTGTGGTTTCACCTCCACAATAAACTTTATTAATCTGCAAGGATTTCACAGTCAGTTTGACTCTGCAGAGCCAGGAGGAGTCTGACCTCTGACTGCAGCTCTTAGGGTTCATCCGGTTCTGTTTGGTTCGGTCCGGTTCTGTTTGGTTCGGTTCCGTTTGGTTTGGTTCGATTCTGTTTGGTTTGATTCTGTTCGGTTCTGCTCGGTTCTGTCCAGTTCCGTTCGGTTATCCAGGTGACTGACAGCCGGATCGCCTGCCTCAGAGCTACCAGGACAAACGGTTCTGCTGTGAGTCCATGCAGACACTCCTGACCCGGCCGCTGAATGACTCTGAGTGTTTGGAGTTTAACGTGTTTCCTTCAGTTAAGACGATCAGTAAAGAAGGAGAAACCAGTGAAGCTCTGCAGGAAGAACCACATCAGGAAACCAAACCATCTGCAGCCTCCATCCCGACTTTAAGGAGTTTCTTTAATTAAACTAAAGTTTGGAAAGTTGACCTCCAGCGGCTGACGAACTGCCCGTTACCTCATGAAAGACCATTAAAAGTGTCTGTCAGCCGTTAACGCTGCAGCTAATTGGTTTGAGCTAAACTAATAAAAGAATTATTTCCAGGCTGCAGGAGATCAATGAGAGGAGGTGAGCTAATTTAACCGGAAAGCTTTTATTTTGGCGAGCCGGCGGTCCATTTGTCTCCAGGAGAAACGAGACAGGAAGTTTTATGAGACCAGGAGGAAGTTAAATAAACCTGAATCATCAGAAACTCTTCAAACAGAAACAACCAGACAGCATCAGTTCAGGAAAGAAAACATTACAGCTGCAGTTAGATTAAAAAATACAAATTATGAAAGAAACTGAAGAACTTGCCATCAATCAGAAATATTAAAAATAATAGGTTTAATAATTTATCATCAAAAATATTTTTGAATTGAAAATGTTGCTATTTTGATGATATGTATGAAAAGTACAAAACATTTTCATGTGTAATTTGCTCTAAAACACAATAAATGAGTGAATGAAGGTTTTCTAAAGCAGGATGAACCGAGACATGACATCACTGCCTCACTGCTTCCTGATTGGACAGCTTGTTCCGGGTCAGAACACGCTGGTGCTGCCGGTCTGGAACCAACATGGCTGCTGCAGACGTTGCAACGATCGCAGTGTTTTGTTTCCGTTTGCTGTTCTCTAGAAACTTGATATTTTTGGAGTTAAAATGCAGCCAAGAAGGAAAACAGCCGGAGTCCAAAAGGCTGTGAAGAGCAGGACGTGCAAAACGAAGCTCTGAAATCTGCAGGCCTCCCTCTGGACTCGGTTATGTAACGTACACAAAGAGCTTCAAAGTGTGAAAGTAAGCTCACACTTTAAAAAAGAAATAAAAAATTCTCCCAGAAAGCTTCAGGAGTTAAAGTTTCAGATCTGAGACAGGAAACAAAACCGTCAATTATTTAAAACCTTGATTAAGATTCAAGACCTGAAGTTATAAATGCAGAGTGAAGATTAAAAGTTTGGTTTTCTTATTTCATGATGTGCAGCTTCTGGACACAAACACAGAAACAGCTGGAGGACAAGAAGGAGAAGAAGAAGAAAACTCAGACGGAAACTCTGTAGTTTTCTAATATTCTGTTTATAACTGAACTAAAGTAAAACCAGGAATCATTTTCTAACGCCAACATGGCGTCTGATCACATCTGGACGTGTTTATGGTTCAAACTGTTTAAAATGTTACGTTTGATGCTGACGGAGAAATAATTACATCTGATATTAACCGACGACGTTCTGATTCTGTCAGAGCTGCAACTAAAGATTTCGTCTCGGAAAACAATCTGCTCTCCGACTGGCTGAAAATAGTTTTCATTTCAGATGAACGAGTGAGAAACGTTATGAAAAATCGTGTCGAGGGAGTTTGTCTGAAATGTTTCAGGTCAATAAAATGTAAAAAACAAAAACTGTTTTTAAATTCTGATTTTATTTAGCAAAGAAAGAAAAGCAGCCTCATGGCCGATCGATGCAAAATGTGACCAATTTTTATTCAATTAATCAATTAAATGATTTTTTTTAATTGCACATTCTGCAGATTTTTATGCAACGTTAGAAATATATCGAAAAGGTAAAAACATAAATAACTAAATAACTTTTAAAATAAACATTTGATGAACTGGAATGAAATGATATTTGGAGGAAACGATGATCTGCTGCTTAAAATCCCAACATTTCCAAACAGTGAAGCAATGAGCAAAGATTTTACTTCTGTCAAAGTGGAGAAATAAATTGTTCTCAGTCAAAATGTCCAACAAAACTAAAATAACCAACGTTACATTTTTAATTTCTTCAATTAAGGATTAATTAATTTTTCAGAAATCTGCAAACTGAAACTCCAAAAGCAGCAAAGTCCTGAGTAGAACCCGGTCAGAACCTCCCGCTGTTCGTGTGACCAATCAGAGCGATTCGCTGGGAAACCCTGAAACTGAGCCGATATGTGAAGCCGACATGTGAAGCCGACATGTGAAGCCGACATGTGAAGCCGACATGTGAAGCCGACATGTGAAGCCGAGCGGCTCGCTGCCTCTGCTCAGGATTCATCCACATTCAGGCCGTTTGCAGACAGAAAGCAGAAGGAACCGATTATCCTGTTTGCATCTTTTGAGCAATAAAACGCTCACAAACAGAATCCAGCCATAAAACGTCTGATGCTGAAAACGGTTTGATCCCAGCAGGAAGTGATGAAGGCAGGAAGCAGCTGAGGTTTTAGTTTGATGTGAAGCAGCAGCAGCGACCCAAACAAACACGACATAAACTATGGAAACCGACTGCTGAGTCCACCATGGCATGGAGACCAGATTATAGATCCATGGATTCTGTGAACCAGTCGGGCACCAAACTATCAGCTCCTTCTGGGTCCAAATCACAACAAGTTTCAAATAAACGTAAAAGTTAAAAACATCTTTCATAAAGAACTTGAACAAGAACTTTATGCAGTTTTGAAGATCAAATCCAGATGCATTAAGAATCATCTAATGATGATTTTCAGAATCAAAACTTGGAAAATAAAAATCGGTGCTAAGAGAGCTAACAAATTTAACAGAGCTAACCACTAACCTAGCCAGCAGCGTTAGCAGAGCTAATAGAGCTAACCACTAACCTAGCCAGCAGTGCTAGCAGAGCTAACAGAGCTAACCACTAACCTAGCCAGCAGCGCTAGCAGAGCTAACAGAGCTAACCACTAACCTAGCCAGCAGCGCTAGCAGAGCTAACAGAGCTAACCACTAACCTAGCCAGCAGCGCTAGCAGAGCTAACAGAGCTAACCACTAACCTAGCCAGCAGCGTTAGCAGAGCTAACAGAGCTAACCACTAACCTAGCCAGCAGTGCTAGCAGAGCTAACAGAGCTAACCACTAACCTAGCCAGCAGCGCTAGCAGAGCTAACCACTAACCTAGCCAGCAGCGCTAGCAGAGCTAACAGAGCTAACCACTAACCTAGCCAGCAGCGTTAGCACAGCTAACTGCTCTCAGCTCCAGAGGCAGAATGATTGTGGTGGAAAAACCTCCTCAACTGGTTTCATTGCAGAGCATCGGGTTGTTGATGTTCTGACCCCGTGAACAGCAGTGAATATTTTCTCCAGATGAGCGCTCCGGCTAAACGGCGCGGCTGTAAACCGTAAACAACACGGACAGGACATCAATATTCATCCGCGGTCCTGTTAATGTCGGAGCGGCTGCTGAAAATTTAATCAGGCCCGTTTCTCCCGCTGAGTTCATCCGTCATGTCGGCGTCGCCGGACCGAGCCGAGCGATCCGTGAGGCACCGACAGCTTCCCAGGAGGAAGCAGCTTAAAATTACCAGCATGATTTCATTTGTGGTGCAGAGGGAGAACCAAACCCGGCTGGGTCGGGTCGGACCGGGTCAGACCGGGTCGGATCGGGTCAGACCGGGTCGGACCGGGTCGGACCGGATCGGACCGGGGTCGGACCGGGTCAAATCGGCGACAGAAAACAACGCACCGCCGTGACTTTGTAAAGTTTGTAGAGTCAAAAATGAACAGCAATCAGTTGGAATAATGAAATTAATTTACAAACTAATGTTTATCTTTGGTCTAAATATTAAAACTATATTATTACTTAGTCAACTAAATATTTAAAACCAAACATCCATAAATTCTAACACTGTAGACATGAAGAACCTCCAATCTATCGTATCTTCCAGGATGAATGTATCACAAACTGATTAGTTTGCACAGCATGAAGAACCATCTGGAGATCAATAACTGATAATCAGCTGATCATCTCTGGACTCAGAACATTTGATAACGTTTGTTTCTTAATGCATCATAAAGCTGATAAAGACGTTTCATCAGATGTTTCAGACACAAACGATAAAAAGTTTCATTTCTGGACTCTGAAGCCAAAGCAGAACAACAGCAACGTTTTTTATTTTATTTTATTTTATTTGTTATTCACAAATATTATCTCAGGTTTTCCTGATATTCAGCCCTGATGATCCGGTTTCACCTCCTTAGCAGAAGGAAAGCAGAGACGATGATGATGATGATGATTATGTCACAGTACAATTAGAAATCCAGGAAGATCAGCAGAAAAACTCAACAGCAAAATAAAGAATCGAAACCAAAACGAAACGTGAATAAAGCGAGCTGCACAGCTCCAGAGGACGGTAAAATTGAATTTTGATATCTGTCGGGAACGGGTGATTCCTGATGATGGTCTTACTTTTTACTCCCAAAGTTCATTTGGGAGAATTTAAGGCAACAAAGGATCACCTGTGATTATCATTCAGTCCAGGACACACACCCTGCGTCCCGCTGTCTCTCTGTCCTCATCCACTAGGCTGAACTGCTTCAGTCTGATGGACGGAAATCGAAGCTCAAAATTCGATCGTTTCATTGGTAATTAAAGTCATTTTGGAGCATTAAAAACCAGCAGCAGGATGTTTTTAACTCCAGTTCCATGGAAAACAGCAGAAATGTTTCAAACCTATCAAATCATCAAAGGGAATTTTGTTCTCATTGTTTTGATTTTTCTGATTTTCATGAACATGTTGGAAAACGTTGAAGCCGAAGAGACGACGCTCCGAGTCGAACATCTGGTTCCTGCAGCTGCAGATAATTTAACCCTGGAGGTGTTGAGGGAAACCTCTAAAATCTCTAAAACCTCTAAAACCTCTGACGCTTTGGGTTCATAAAAACCAGCATGAGACGAACCACATCCTCTCACCCTCTCACCCTCTCATCCTCTCATATTCAGGACAGGCTGCAGAGCAGATGTGGCTCCTCAGCGACCAGCAGCCACATGAGAGGAAACCACAAACATCCACGAAGCAGCAGCCAAACAGAACCACATGCCGTGCAGCTGACCCGCTGGCTCTGGATGAACACATGAATTCATGTTTGGATCTGAACCGGATGGAGACACATTTTGCTGCTGCTGTTCACCAACAGGGACGACATTCTGAAAACGCCGTTTGTTCTGGACACAAACAGTTTTTCAGCTGATGAAATGAAAGTTTTTCAGCTGATGAAAGTTTTTCAGCTGATGAAATGAAAGTTTTTCAGCTGATGAAATGAAAGTTTTTCAGCTGATGAAATGAAAGTTTTTCAGCTGATGAAAGTTTTTCAGCTGATGAAATGAAAGTTTTTCAGCTGATGAAATGAAAGTTTTTCAGCTGATGAAATGAAAGTTTTTCAGCTGATGAAATGAAAGTTTTTCAGCTGATGAAATGAAACTCCATCGATTCCTCCGGATGAAAGGGTGAGGTTTCCATGGCTACGCCTGCAGAGGCGCTCCTCAGGTTTCTGATGATGATGATGATCTGTGATCAGAAACCCTGAAAGCCAAACTCAGAATCTGCAGGTCAGACGCTGAACCGTCATCCACAGTGGATGCTTGGTGCTTCACCAACGCTGAGTTTTCCCAGCAGACCTTGAACTCAGCACCCAAAAGCCATGTTGACACACTTCCTGTTGGAAACGTCTGGAGACTCATGTGACTCTGAACACTTCACCTGCAGAAGGTGAGAATCCTCCCATATGAAATATTTACCTGAAATATCTATTAAAACAGGAAGAAGCAGAAACACAGTTGGTGAATATTAGATTGTGATGCTGCAGATTCATATTAACCTCGTCACTTTACATGAAGTTAAAATGTAGAAATCCTTAAAATGAGCTCAGAAGCATCTGCAGTTTGTTTCACATCATTTTAATAAACTGACATTAAATTTATCCTGTTTCTGTTTAAAATGCTGAATGTCTAAAACTACAGAAAATGAATGAAATGGTTTTTCTAAGAGTTTTCAGCTTTAACAATCAGTAAAGAGTGAAAAACCTGCTGATGGTTTCAAATTCAGTCCTAACTTACGGAGGGATTTCTGATTTTTAGAGTCGTTTTATTTTGAAATCTCAGGTTTTGCCCAACATGTTTGAGGTGAAAATTAGAAAAATATCCATAAAGAATCAGATGATTTATGGCAGGAAATCCAAATAACTGGATTATAAACCGTATTATTTTCTAAACATCAGACTGAACAGAGTCAGGGATTGATGGATCCATAACGGATCAGCCTGATGAACGGATGAAACTTTGATGTTTGCAGCAACAGCAGCAGCAGCTGCAGCAGCAACGGCAGCTGCAGCAACAAAACAGCAGCGGAAACAACAGCTGATGCATCAGCAACAACAGCAGCACCAACAGCAACAGCAGCAGCAACAGCAGCAGCAACAACAGCAGCAGCTGTGGCAGCAACAGCGGAAGATGCTGCAGCAGCAGCAACAGCGGAAGATGCTGCAGCAACAGCGGAAGATGCTGCAGCAACAGCGGAAGATGCTGCAGCAGCAGCAACAGCGGAAGATGCAGCAGCAGCAGCAACAGCGGCAGATGCTGCAGCAGCAGCAACAGCGGCAGATGCTGCAGCAGCAGCAACAGCGGCAGATGCTGCAACAGCAGCAACAGCGGAAGATGCTGCAGCAGCAGCAACAGCGGAAGATGCTGCAGCAGCAGCAACAGCGGAAGATGCTGCAGCAGCAGCAACAGTGGAATATGCTGCAGCAGCAGCAACAGCGGAAGATGCTGCAGCAGCAGCAACAGCGGAAGATGCTGCAGCAGCAGCAACAGCGGAAGATGCTGCAGCAGCAGCCCTTTGTGCCTCTGCTGCCTAGTCAAAGCAAACAGATTCATCTCCCATAAAGGCTGAAGAAGCTCTAATGAAACATCCCATTACTGAAGCCCGATTCGGTTTAAAGGCTTTAATCCAATAAAAGGCCCTAAAGATGAAGAAGTGACTCTGATCCCTGCAGACGTGGATCAGGAGCATCTGGAGCCGCAGGAACACAGACTGCAGGAGCTGCAACGCAGCACAAGAAAAACTTCAGGACAAGTCCTGCTGTCCTCCAGGAAGCAGCTGCAGCATCAGGACAGTCGGTCCGTGTTGCTGCAGCAAGAACCCAGACCACCTCACCCGCCCAACCTGGCAACCCGCAGCCTTACCTGAGCACTCCTTGCCTCTGCCTTTGCACTCTCCGCTCTGCGGCTGGTATGAAGCCCGAACCTCCGGTCCGGCCAGCAGCAGCGCCAGCAGCCAGGCGGCCGCCAGGCACCGGGCCGCTCCGCCCGGGTTCCGGCGGCACCTCCCAGGGCCCGTCAGCATCATGGAGGAGACCCGAAGCCCGCAGTCCGCTCGGTTCGGTTCGGTTCGGCTGCCGCACACGCTTCGGTGTAATTCCTGAAAAAACGCGGCTGTCCGGACGGCGCGTCCCGCAAAGAGGGAGCTCCAAATGCGGGAGAGAGGCAGCGGAGCAGGAGCGATGATTCCTGCGGGATTCCTGCGGGATTCCGGGTTCAGGAAGCTTCAGAGGCGGTCCGGTCCGGCAGCAGCATCCTCAGTCCGAGCCTCCGCCGCTCAAACTCCGAGTCTCTCACAGCGGATCTGATGTCACCCCCGCACAGACCCGCAAACCACCGGAGCGCTCCGGCTGCGCGTCCGCCGCGCGGCAAGGAGGCGGTGAGGGGCGGGACGCGGCGCGCAGAGCGAAGCGGCAGCTGCGACCACAACAAAGAGACCCGGACTGAGGAAGAGGAGGAGGAGGAAGAGCAGGGGGGGCGGGATGGTCACGTGAGAGGATGCAACACTCCCACACACCTCCACGCCTCTTCACGCACACGCACGCGCGCACACCTTACACACACAGCCAACACGCTGCTGCAACAGAGAAGAAACCGCAGAAGGTCAAAGTTCAACAAGTTCAACATTCATTTACTGGTTTTAGAAATATACAGTAAAAAATAAAAATAAACAGGTAAACAGTCAGAACAAGATTCAAATGATTAATTAATTATTTATCAGCCAATTTAGTGAAAACGACTGATGATGAAAATGATTCATTTCTCCTCATTTCTGTTGTTTCTTTTTGGATTTTGACATTTTTTCCTGTAAGAACTCAAATATTTTCCAACTTCAATTTGAGTTTTGTTTTTTTCTTTTGCAGTTTTTATATTTAGTCTGTTGTGACATAATGATGCATCATTTTAACAGAAGTTTTCTTTTCAAAGCAACATGTGAGGAACTTTTTTGACCTCAAAGGGAAATGAAACGAACTCAAAGTCTCTTCAGCAGAAAACGTGAAACGTTCTGAGTTTTCATGATCCTGGAAGCAACCAGGACAAAAGTTCTGAACGAAACTTCATACAGGAAGATGCTCCAGTTAGGGTTAGGGTTACCCAGTTCAGTCTGACTGGAAACTAAAATGAAGCAACTGGAGAAAATCCCAGTGAAGATCAAACCTCAGTGCAGCAGGGGAAAACCTTTCCAATGGATTTCATTTCCTTTTCACTGCAAAAACACAAAATCCTAGCAAATATTTTTATGTAGTTTCCAGTGAAAATAAAACCAAACTAACTCAAAAGTAGAAAGAGCTTGTTTTAAGTAAATACTTTATTAATATTGATTAAAAAGTTCTTTACATTATTTTACTTCTAACATGGGAAAATGTTTTATAAGTAAAATAATCTCCAAATGAAACTAGAACAAAAAGTTACTGATAAATGATTTTGTCTGGTTTCAGGTGCAGTCAGACGTTTTCACTGGAAACTGGACCATAAATTCTTGGTGTTTTTGGGATCAATAAAGTATTTTTGACATTTTTAACGGAAGGCGATGGAATGAAGGATCCTCTGCTGAGCTTCTCCTCTCTTCCTGTCCTGATGAATAATTTGAAGCTGGTTGGTTGCTGCAGTCAGAAGTGGGTCACTGCTCAGACTGCAGGTCCTGCTGGACCCGGCGCTCCCAGGGAACCGCGTCCTGCTGGACCCGGCGCCGCTCTGACTCCTCCGCTCGTTAGCTTACTCATGACTGGAAATCAGAAAAGTTCACGTCTTCAGAAACCTGCAGATTCCTGAGACACGTCAAAAAGTCCAGTCTGCATCTTTCTGCAGGGAAAAACCTGAAGTTCTTCTTAAATGACATAAATTCACAGAAGGGAAAACAGAGAAAATGCCAAAGTGGCCTCAGAGTAAAGGATGAGTTTAATGTGAACGATCGCTGCAGACAGTGCAGTGTTTAGTGCAACATTTCTCCACACAACCAGGCAGGAAAGAAACAAACAACTGGAAGGCTGTTTGTTGCTGTCAGTAAAAACCAGATGACAGATGAATCCCAGGCAGCCGGAGCCAAACCTTCCTGTTTCTGATCATGTGCTTCATTAAAGGACGTCTTCCCGCCAGATCGATTCCAGGCTGGAATAATCTCTAAAAGTTCTCAGTATTTCTCTCTCAGCTTCTGATCGTCTGTTTTATTCTCCCCGTATGCAGGCGATCAGCTGCACATCATTTCACACCCAGACAAGATTTAACTGCTAACTTTTACTCATCACTGGATTTTATTCAGTTTTTTGACGACTGCTGGAGTAAAAGTAGGTTAAAGCACTGAGGAGCCGTGGTGCAGCAGGTTCTGCAGATTCTGATACCATAAATGCTTCAAACCTCCTAGAAGAGGCTGATCACTGCCTGTTAATGGTCCAAACACTAAATAGACCAAATATCCTTCACTACACAGTGGAAACATCTCCAGCCTTCAACCAGCAGCTTGTTCACAAGCTTTGCTCCAATAAAACAATTTTTATGCAATAATTTAAACAAAAATCTACAGACAGGTGAAATTTGTGTGAGTTTCCACTATAATTATGTTCTTGAGTTAAATTTTTGTCCTTGACTGAAAATATTTATCTGCACAGATTTTGCTAATTTTCACATCCAGGTTTTAATTCAAACATCATTCAGTCATTAACCGTCTGGTGACTAAATACAGAAATGCAAATAGAGAATGTCTTGATGAAATGATGAAGCTGAGGACTGGAGAAAATCAACATGTTTATTTTAAACATGAAGATCCTGAGACTCAGAGGGAGGCGAGTCTGCAGGAATAAACCAGAACCAGAGGATTTTTATCAGAGCACTGAAGCAGAATGTGGCTAAAAACAAAGTGAACCAGATAAAACTGAACAGTTTTATCAGGATGATGGTCAAAACGACAGACAGACAGACAGACAGACAGACAGACAGACAGACAGACAGACAGACAGACAGACAGTGGAGGCGCTGGAGCGATGCTCTGCAGAGAGACGAACAAACGCAGCGAGTTTTAAAGTTCAGGTTCTTAAACTAATTTAGTTTCTCTTTCAGGGACAATAAAACTGTAAACCCTCAGAAACGTTGAGTCTGTCCTCAGTCAGAGCCCAGACCTGACCCAATGAGACCCAACCAGACCCGACCCGACCCGACCCGACCCGGCCCGACCAGACCAGACCCGGATTGGCCCGACGGTCTGAATTCTGAGGCTCTGGGTGTTTCAGGGTTTGTCGTCCTTCACTGCTGAGATTCTTCATCAAGATTAAAGCAGGAAACTCTGCAAACCTCAACGTCTCCTGCTTCTTCTCCTGCTCTAATCAAATGAAACAAATGGCCGAGCCCCCTGCTGCCCGTCCTCCCAGCGCTGCAGGGGCTGAATCCTGCCTGGTTCTGGTTCTGGTCGTAGCGTGCAGCCTTTAATTTCCTCCACCATCTGTGGCGGCAGCTCGCCGCTCTGCTGCGGGTTCCAGGATAATCCGACGCGTCCTGCCGGGCCGAGCCGGCCGCCGGGGTTAACGCTGCTAATCGCCACAAAACCATCTGAATGCAGGAATTAGGTTTTAATCTGAAGGAAGCGGGTCGGGCTCCTGTCAGAACCTCTGAGGTTCGGGTCAGAACCTGCTTCTTTCCCGGTTCGGTCTGGAACCTCTGAACGTTTGGATCCTCCAGGTTTCCAGTCCAGAACCGGAACACGTTCAGAGGAAACGTTCCTTCGATCCGACCTGAGAATCATGAAGGTTCCTAAACTTTAACAGTTTAACAGAGCGACGTTCTGGTAACATGTCAGCAACAGAGGAATTAGTTTATTTGGAGATCTGGTCCAAAAGACTGGAGGGAAACAGAGACGATCAGAGACAGGATCCAGTTTCAGCCTGGTGCCAGGAGGCCGTACTGGTCCAGGAGTACTGGTCCAGGAGTACTGGTCCAGGAGTACTGGTCCAGGAGTACTGGTCCAGGAGTACTGGTCCAGGAGGTGAAGCGCTGCTTCCTGGTCGGTTGTGTCTTGTTCACACTGGTGACAAATTGTAATATTTCCTGCATGACGTTTTCTGATGTCAGTAAATGACCTGGACTGGAAGGTTTGCTGCAGCCGGAGGCGAGTCGGTCGGTCAGGAGCTTCACTTTCAAGCTTCTGGATTTTGAGACGATTTCACTGAAGATCTGAGCACAAGCAGCTGAAACGAGTCTCTGCGCTCGCTGAGCTCTGCCTGGGAGACGGGAAGCTTCGTCCACCGGACAGCCGGGAGCTGCTCTCCACCAAACCCAACGATGTCTGATCAGATCCTGGATCCGAGCGGGAGGAGAGCGTCCGGGTTTCAGGTCCGGATGATCTGATCCTGACCCGAGGTTCATGATGTCCAGGCCGTCTCTCCTGTCCTCCACCAGCTCCACGTTCATTTTGCATGAAGCTCAGAAAAGCAACAGATTTTCATTTCTCCAACAATCGAGCTTCAGACCATCTCAGTAGTTTAGTTTTGCATAATTAAAGATCGTCATAATGCTTTAATAAGCCGACCCGTCCGCAGTGAAAAGATCATAAACGGAGTCCCTTCATAAAATCTGTCATGAAAAGATAAACGGCGCATAAAGAATCAGTTTTTATGTCGGCTCTGTCAGTCACATCAAGGTGATTTATAAAGGCTGTAAAGATAAAATAAGAGCCGTGACTCTGCAGTCTGGAAACTTTGACGGTTCCGGTCGGGTCAGCAGAGCGGGTTTGTTGGTGATGCAGAAACGCTGCAGAGTTTCCAGAATATTGGTGTCTGGACTGGTTGCTCAGCCGGCGACCCAGTCTGGTTCTGCTCTGGGGTTCAAAGGGCGACCCGTTCTTTCTCTGGCCAAACGGAGAGGAAACCATCGGGTCTCTAAACGCGTCTGAAGCTTCAGTTTCATTTGCTGGTTTAATTTAATAAAATGTCTCGAACACAAAAGCAACAAACCGCTGCGTCTGCAGGGAAAATAACTAAAATACCAAAACAGCAGCAAATATAAAGAGCTGAAAACTTTTTCTACTCGAGAATTTATATTAAAATGCTGCTGTTTAATAATACGATGAAAGATACAGCAAACTGTTTTGAATTTGTGTATTTTTAGTCAATCATGTGGAACTGACTGCAGACTCAGATTATTAGCTGATTATGTTTTGAAACATGGATATAAAACCCAGGAGATTTGAATATGTGGGTATTTGTGGAAAAGCTGAGCTGCTTCCATTAGAGAAACTGATCTCAGGATTTCCCAGATTATCCATTTCCTGCCTGGATTCATTCGCCTCCAGCCTGAGGAGGAAATCGCTTCTCCCTCCACCTGCTGCAGAGACGCAGCGCTAATTGAAAACTGGAAGCATGAATCCTTGAAAACATTTTCATCTCCATGAAACCTGTCTGATCACAAAACGCTGATAAACTCAATCAGAGCTTCAGCCTGAACTGCTGCTGGCGATGAACGGCTGAGGATGAACACATGAGGCTTCCTGGTACAATCAGCCTCTAATGATGATGATGATGATGATGATGACTGTCAGCTCTGGATGAATTGTGGAAAAGTGAAGGAGATTTTTGGTTTTCATGAAGCTCCAGGTGTTTGCAGATCAGTTTGACATCCATGCTGATGGTTCTGATGTCGACCAGAGAAAAACTCCTCAGAGTTTCCACTGCAGCTTTCAATACAAAAAGAAAATTAAAACTGCTAGCTTTAGCAGTTTGTCTTATGCAGTAACATGTACACTAACAGGAATCATTTTATGAAGCTACATGCGATGTCAACGTCGTTTTCTATTCGAATATTTAATTGGAGAAAATGCATCAAACCTGTAAACTAAACTTTGAGTTTAACAATCTAAATGAATTCCAGTTTTAGGTCCAAACAGACCAGCTGTGCTGCTGACATCAGTTTCACTGCAGACTGCAGTCTCCTTAAGACTCAGATTCCCGAGGGAGGCAATAACATAATAACACGACTGCAGCACAGAGAGGCTGCAGCACAGAGAGGCTGGAGAGCAGAGAGGCTGCAGCACAGAGGCTGCAGCACAGAGAGGCTGGAGAGCAGAGAGGCTGCAGCACAGAGAGGCTGCAGCACAGAGAGGCTGCAGCGCGGTGATAACAGAAACAACCAGATGGTTTTATTGACGGCCAGCTGTTGACTGTCTGAACCGAGTCCATTTGGACGAAACGGGCCTGTTCAGAACTTTATCAGAGATTTGTCACTGAATCTCAACAGAAACACAATTCAGACATTAAACTATAAACTGCAGGACAGTTAAAACAGTTTAAACAGGTAAAACAGGTAAAACAGTTTAAACAGGTAAAACAGTTTAAACAGTTAAAACAGGTAAAACAGTTTAAACAGGTAAAACAGTTTAAACAGTTAAAACAGGTAAAACAGTTTAAACAGGTAAAACAGTTTAAACAGTTTAAACAGGTAAAACAGTTTAAACAGTTTAAACAGGTAAAACAGTTTAAACAGTTTAAACAGGTAAAACAGTTTAAACAGTTTAAACAGGTAAAACAGTTTAAACAGGTAAAACAGTTTAAACAGTTTAAACAGGTAAAACAGTTTAAACAGTTTAAACAGGTAAAACAGTTTAAACAGTTTAAACAGGTAAAACAGGTAAAACAGTTTAAACAGGTAAAACAGTTTAAACAGTTTAAACAGGTAAAACAGTTTAAACAGGTAAAACAGTTTAAACAGTTTAAACAGGTAAAACAGTTTAAACAGGTAAAACAGTTTAAACAGGTAAAACAGGTAAAACAGTTTAAACAGTTTAAACAGGTAAAACAGTTTAAACAGGTAAAACAGTTTAAACAGTTTAAACAGGTAAAACAGTTTAAACAGTTTAAACAGGTAAAACAGTTTAAACAGTTTAAACAGGTAAAACAGTTTAAACAGGTAAAACAGTTTAAACAGTTTAAACAGGTAAAACAGTTTAAACAGGTAAAACAGGTAAAACAGTTTAAACAGGTAAAACAGTTTAAACAGTTTAAACAGGTAAAACAGTTTAAACAGTTTAAACAGTTAAAACAGTTTAAACAGGTAAAACAGTTTAAACAGTTTAAACAGGTAAAACAGTTTAAACAGGTAAAACAGGTAAACAGTTTAAACAGGTAAAACAGTTTAAACAGGTAAAACAGTTTAAACAGTTTAAACAGGTAAAACAGTTTAAACAGTTTAAACAGGTAAAACAGTTTAAACAGGTAAAACAGTTTAAACATTTAAACAGGTAAAACAGTTTAAACAGGTAAAACAGTTTAAACAGTTTAAACAGGTAAAACAGTTTAAACAGTTTAAACAGGTAAAACAGTTTAAACAGTTTAAACAGGTAAAACAGTTTAAACAGTTTAAACAGGTAAAACAGTTTAAACAGGTAAAACAGTTTAAACAGTTTAAACAGGTAAAACAGTTTAAACAGGTAAAACAGTTTAAACAGGTAAAACAGGTAAAACAGTTTAAACAGGTAAAACAGTTTAAACAGTTTAAACAGGTAAAACAGTTTAAACAGTTTAAACAGGTAAAACAGTTTAAACAGTTTAAACAGGTAAAACAGTTTAAACAGGTAAAACAGTTTAAACAGTTTAAACAGGTAAAACAGTTTAAACAGTTTAAACAGGTAAAACAGTTTAAACAGGTAAAACAGTTTAAACAGTTTAAACAGGTAAAACAGTTTAAACAGTTTAAATAGGTAAAACAGTTTAAACAGTTTAAACAGGTAAAACAGTTTAAACAGGTAAAACAGTTTAAACAGTTTAAACAGGTAAAACAGTTTAAACAGGTAAAACAGTTTAAACAGTTTAAACAGTTTAAACAGGTAAAACAGTTTAAACAGTTTAAACAGGTAAAACAGTTTAAAGTTTAAACAGGTAAAACAGTTTAAACAGTTTAAACAGGTAAAACAGTTTAAACAGTTTAAACAGGTAAAACAGTTTAAACAGGTAAAACAGTTTAAACAGTTTAAACAGGTAAAACAGTTTAAACAGGTAAAACAGTTTAAACAGTTTAAACAGGTAAAACAGTTTAAACAGTTTAAACAGGTAAAACAGTTTAAACAGGTAAAACAGTTTAAACAGGTAAAACAGTTTAAACAGTTTAAACAGGTAAAACAGTTTAAACAGTTTAAACAGGTAAAACAGTTTAAACAGTTTAAACAGTTAAAACAGGTAAAACAGTTTAAACAGTTTAAACAGGTAAAACAGTTTAAACAGGTAAAATAGTTTAAACAGGTAAAACAGGTAAAACAGTTTAAACAGGTAAAACAGTTTAAACAGTTTAAACAGGTAAAACAGTTAAAACAGTTTAAACAGGTAAAACAGTTTAAACAGTTTAAACAGGTAAAACAGTTTAAACAGGTAAAATAGTTTAAACAGGTAAACAGGTAAAACAGTTTAAACAGGTAAAACAGTTTAAACAGTTTAAACAGGTAAAACAGTTTAAACAGGTAAAACAGTTTAAACAGGTAAAACAGGTAAAACAGTTTAAACAGGTAAAACAGTTTAAACAGTTTAAACAGTTTAAACAGGTAAAACAGTTTAAACAGTTTAAACAGGTAAAACAGTTTAAACAGGTAAAACAGGTAAAACAGTTTAAACAGGTAAAACAGTTTAAACAGTTTAAACAGGTAAAACAGTTTAAACAGGTAAAATAGTTTAAACAGGTAAAACAGGTAAAACAGTTTAAACAGGTAAAACAGTTTAAACAGTTTAAACAGTTTAAACAGGTAAAACAGTTTAAACAGTTTAAACAGGTAAAACAGTTTAAACAGGTAAAACAGGTAAAACAGTTTAAACAGGTAAAACAGTTTAAACAGTTTAAACAGGTAAAACAGTTTAAACAGTTTAAACAGTTTAAACAGGTAAAACTGTTAAACAGGTAAAACAGTTTAAACAGTTTAAACAGGTAAAACAGTTTAAACAGGTAAAACAGTTTAAACAGTTTAAACAGGTAACAAATGTGCAGATTGACTGTTTGTTGTTGTCATGACGACGTCATAAAGTCCAATAGGGACATAAATTTAGATCAGATGCAAACTGGCCTCAGTCTGCCTTGTATCTGCTGCATTATGTGACCCTTTGACCTTTCATGGTGTCAGAGGTTTTCTGTCGGCTGATTGGCTGAATATGATGCCCTGAACAGGAAGTCTGTAAACGTCCCAATAAAAGCTTCACGTTGCTGCAGAAGCTGCAGCCTGGAGTAAAACGTCCAACTGACTGGATTTCAGATCCACATCAGTGAAATGAAATCACAAAACTTCATCCGTTTCCTTTTCACAGCAGTTTAATGATTCTGATTTGAGAAATCTTGATGGAAAAAAAGGAATCTCCATTTTTATTTAATGTGAACTGGTTCTGGTCTGGTAGAACCAGGTGGATTCGACCCAAATCCAGGCAGGAAAACAGCCTAAACTGAGCCAATGAATTCATGTCACTTTACATTAAATCCCATTTCTGTGGCGGCAAAGTGCTGCATAATAAATGTGAGGCTCAGAGTGTCTCATTAAGGCCGAGTTTGACCCTGATTAAATGAGCGTCTGCTTTAAAAGCTTTCTAAACATCTCAGCCTCTGATGAGAATCTGTTGGGTTGGAGCCGCCTGGGAGTAAGTGATGCTGACAGCTGCAGCATCGACGCTGCAGCATCGCCGCCGCTGCATCGCCGCCGCAGCATCGCCGCCGCAGCATCGCCGCCGCTGCCGCAGCATCGCCGCAGCATCGGCGCTCATCAGCTGCCGAAGGACGCGTCTGTCTGTCTGTCTGTCCGTCTGTCTGATACCAGAACCGAACGGAGGAGCAGAAACTGGAATCACGTCAGAATGTGAGGCTCTGCAGCCGAAGTTGATTCATTTAGATTCAAGCAAGCAAACTTTTGATGTTCAGCTCATAACTTGAAATGATATTACATGTTATTGAGCAGCTGGATTAAGATTAAACATGTGATTTAATCTGATGGTTTAGTAAACCAGGAGTTTCTGTCATTAGGATGCAGCTGGATGACTCACTGTTAATGATGAAGATGATGAAGATGAATGAGCCACAGAACTGTCAGAGACATCGATCAGCGATCAATACAGCCGAGAAGAGTTTGCTCCAAAGCGGTGAAGACGAACCGGTTGATCCGTTTGAGAGGAGGAAGGAAGCGACGATGTTTGGACCCGTTTCCGTCTGCAGAGGATCAGAAATGACAGAAATACAACCGACATACAGAGAAACATGGAGAACGGACCTGAAACTGCTTCTCTCACACACATGAAGACAGAAGTGGACTTTGATACTCGGCTGATGAAGCCGCAGAAGCATTTGAATAAACCTGATCGAGACATTTAACCTCTGATATCTGAGTTCCTGATTCCAGTAACTGTTTGACAGTCAGAGTGGCTCACATGCCGAGAGCTTTTCCCAGGAAAGAGGAAAACCTGGGAGAAACATCGGGCGTGGGAGGACAGTAGTTCCAGCCGGCGCCGTTGTTCTGAAGCATAATGAGAGCAGCTGCTTTTAAAGCCTGAACAAACTGGGGGATCATGCAGAGCAACGTCTGAATGATGATGAGCTTCCTGCCAGAGAACATCCTGCATCCTGAGCTCAGAGAGGCTCATGTTCATCCAACAGGAGGCAGAAAGACACGAACAACCAAACCTACAACGTCTGATTCCTGCTCAACAGGCAGCCGAGCGTCTCCAGCAAATGTTGGTTTCTCTGCATGAAACGCAACAAGTAGAAAAACTACCAGCTTCAGACCCATCAGCCTGAACTCAATTATTTATTCATGATTTATCTGAATAAATCATTTATTTGTTCTGCAGTTGATCTGCAGAACGATTGTTTCTGTTGCCTCTAATGTGAGTCCAAACTTTAACTCATTTGGTTTTATTCACATTTCAGCCACTGAGATCCCAGCTGTGATAACGAAAGCAGAGCAGAGACCTAGTCTCTATTGTCTCTATTCTGCATAAATAAAATAGGCTTTAATATTCTTAATTTTTAACTGTATCAATTGTTTTAAGTCTGTTAAAACAATTGATACAAACTGAAGAAGTAAAATGTTCCTTGTTGTTGCATCTCTTAACTAATCTTCAGATGCAGAACATCAGAACAACATGGTTTCTCTGGTTTTATCAATAATCCATAGAGATATTCATGCTACAAATAAAGAGACCAAAACAAACAGCTGAGTGTGAGAACCGTTTGGAAAAGTGCAAAATACAATAAGTTGAAAGTCAAACAGTTACATTAACACAGCTAGCATTAGCATTAGTTAGCCTTCAGAAACCAGCATCACGTGACTCTCCATTCAATGACCTCTTCACCTCTTCAAGGTCAACAATATTTATGCATCAAATACATTTTTACTGACCTGAAATACAGAAAAGATGAGACACATGTTTAGCTTTCATTAGCATCCAACAGGAAGGTTTATTCTTCTTCTGTGTCCAACTTTTTCTATGCGACAGGCGCCCCCTTGCGGCTATATGTGGAATTCGCACAGAATAACTGAAATAACCGAAAAACTTATTACAATGAGAAAAGAAGGATATAAAAGAAAAATTATCTATCTATCTATCTATCTATCTATCTATCTATCTATCTATCTATCTATCTATCTATCTATCTATCTATCTATCTATCTATCTATCTATCTATCTATCTATCTATCTATCTATCTATCTATCTATCTATCAGGTAACCAGCAGGAGGCGCTGTTTGTTTGCTCTTTGAGCTCATAACGTGATTCCAGCAGAAAACCATTTTCAGACTTTGTGAAGCAGCTTAGATAAGAATCTGATGAAGTCCAGAGAACCACAGAGTTATGATTGATTACAGAGGAATTATTGCACATTATCATGCAGATGTCAGGATATTTTACCTTTGTGCTGCTGTCAGGTTTTCTTTTTGCAGCTGTCAGAATATTGGAGCTTTTCTTCCATTAATTCGCTCAGAGCTGCAGGAGGTGAAAGACATTTTCAACCCACTCACGTCTTTTCTTTTCTCTAAGTCAGGAGTTCCTGAAAGCTGCAGGAAGCTGAGCATAAACCCAAAAACATTCTCAGAACCAGGAGCTGGAGGAGGGAAGGTGACAGGAGATGTGCAGCTTATCTGGAGAGCAAACAAACAGCAGAAGGTGGATTTGTTCTGAATCAGCTCAGTAAAATCTGCTTTAAGTTTCTTTGTGTTTCGGTGAGCTGAAAGGTGCGTCGTGCCGGGCTTTACTGGTTTGATCCCTCCTTTAAAATGGTCCCAGCAGGTCGGGTTCAACCGCTAATTAAAGAGTCAAAAATCCATCAAATCAGCCAGAAGCCCTGGAAGCTGAACAGGGATTGCAGCAGCTGGTCTGAAGTTACTTCATCCATGTTCAGACGGAAAATCCAGCAGCAGGTTGGGATTCCTGCAGAACTTTCTGACAGAATGAGCATCCAAATAAATCTGCACAGAAACATCTTGCACCAAATATTCCAGTCTGCAGCCACATGAACATCTGAGCTGAGAGCTGGAAGCGAAGCCAGACGACTAACAGGAAGTTGGTGCTGAAGCCTTTTCCTGCCTGGATGATTCACAGGTCAGAGGTCAGCTTCTCAGAATGAACTGAAAGGGAGAAAATCAGCCAAAAAGAAAAACTCTGCGAGTGTGGAGAAATGTTACATAACATGCAGATTTTGAAGTAAATTAGATTAATTCTGCTATCGACGTTTGGTGAGAAAGAAAAGATTTCCTCTCCTTTCTGCTCCGACTGCAGATTTTATAACAAAACTTTACATTTCTGGATGTTTTGTTGAGCAGATTTAATGCTGTGAAAGTAAGAAAAATAGTTATATTGAATTTTTATTACAGTTTCATAAGATCTACAGTTTGAGACCTAAAGATAAAAACTGTGTAATTTAACCTGAAGGTTAATGAAGGTTAAGACATAAAGCAGGTCAGCCTTCATTTAAACTTTATTTTTCCAGTAATTTGAAGCTGGTTCATAATTAGTTTGAATAATTTTTTATGATAATCTGTATTTTTCTGCAGACTGAGGTGAAGCAGACACAGACAGAATCCTCACATATTGACTGAATCTTTGAGTTGATCATTAAAATCTTATTATTCTGCTGAGGCTCAGTGAAAAGCCCGTCTCTGGTTCCTCTGATCGGAGCAGCAAGATGGCCGTCATGTTCAGCAGCAAACATGGAGGACGCTCAGACAGGAAGTGATAAAACTGCAGCATCATCACTTCCTGTCAGGTAGATTTCATCACATTCATGGGAGTAAAGAGGAGAAAGTTGATGAAGCTGTGAGGCAGGAAGGAAAAGTTCTGCCTGCGGTAAACTGGGTCAAGCTGAAGCGTCATCTGGTTCTCTAATTATTCCCTGTTTTCCTCTCGGTTGGTGAAATAAGTCGCCTCCAGGTGGCTTTAAAGGCTGTTTCCTCAGTTCCCTTCATCAGACGTTCCAGTGACAGATCAGTGAATCGTTTGAACAGATCAGACTGGTTTCCATGTTGGGTTTCCCTCAGCGGGCCGAACCGAGCCGACGTTTCAGAGCGTCTGACAGCTAAAGAAAACATCTGACAGAACTGATCACAAATCAGATTCGGAAGTTATAATGTTTCAATCCGTTTTTAGCTGCATCGCAGTAAAAACTACAAACAGAGTCTGATTTCTATCAGTTCATATTTCTGTCAAAAAAACACCAAAAAGCTCTTTTTGTTTTTTTCCACAGCAGGGATCCTCAGATCATTTAATCTGATTAATATTAATAAATAACTGGGTCAATAACTGGACTCCAGCCTGATCTGAAGCTTCCTCTGGTCACAGATGTCTTTACTAGGAAGGAAACAGAAGAGTTTCAGTTTAGCCGGATGTGCTGTTAGGTGGCGCCACCTTGTGGAAAATCACTCTGGTCATCTCAGGACCAAAACTCACAAACCATTTTCACAACAGATCTGGTCTGGAGGGATTTTACAGACAGCAAATAACGCAAATGAAGAGAAGCAGAAAAAAAAGTGAGGAAAAGTGATGAGTTTGTTGTCCAGCAGCGTAACCCTAACCTGAACCCCAACCCCAACCCCAATCCCAACCTGAACCCTGTACCAGATAAACTACACCGATCATTACAGGTCAGGAGCTTCACTGTTTCCCCACACGGCGGCTGAATCTTCATCCCAAAGGCCTGAGGCAGCCGGTTTGGTTTAACTTGGTTTCTATACAACAGAACTGGTTTCTGGAGCTTTTAGTTTGAAATTAAAGACCCTGCTGAACCCAGAAAACAATCATTAAAACTTTTTCTGTGTTTCTCCTTCATCTGCTGCTTCCAGAGTTGGATCCCGAGATCTGGACTGTTTGATGGTTTCAGGTCCATCTAGAATCACAGCTGTTCATGCACCAATCAGAGTGAAACAGGAAATGTTTGTTTCCAACATGACAAATGTATGCCTAGTTTTCACTCAGCGGTTCGACATGGATCAGTCTGGATCAGTTCGGTTCGGTTCGGTTCAGTTTGGTCCAGATCGGTTCGGATCGGTTTGGTTCGAACAATTTTAGAACTTAAGGAAAATCTCCTAAAATTTCATTTTCTCATTGTGCTCATAATCAAAAACCTGTTTTTTTGGTTTGTGAGAGCAGAGGTGCAGGCTGCAGACTGGAAACATGACAAATGTCTCTGACTGAAGCTTCAGTCCAGGAGCTTCGTCGGCACCAGAGAGGTTTCATGCCTAGTAGACGGATAGAACCGGCTCCTCCGCCTCTCAGGTTTTGAGTTTCAGATGAATAAAAGCCGCCTGCTCCAGTCAGGATCTGGTTTTGGCTCCAGTCAGGATCTGGTTTTGGCTCCAGTCAGGATCTGGTTCTGGCTCCAGTCAGGATCTGGTTTTGGCTCCAGTCAGGATCTGAAGCTTCTTGGTTTCCTGTTGATGGTGGAAGGGAAGGAGAGATGGACGGAGACTCAGATCCAAACATCTGCTGGTTCATGTTTGTGTAACCCACATAAAGTGGGGATAGCCTTTTGGGAAATAAAGATTGGGTAGGCGGGGTAGTCTGCCTGGCCAATGGGAAGTTTGGTTTCCATGAATGTTTAGACCTATCAGAGAGCGGAATACCATAGAGGCTCCACCTTCTTTCCGATATTAGCAGCGTTGATTGTGTGCGGGAGATCCGACCCTGATGAGACAGCTGAGCTAGAGTGAGAGTCTTTTGGTTTCTTTCTAATATCATTTACTGACTTTGAAGGAATTTTTTTTTGTAAATAGTTATTGTTTAAATCCAACTTATAAGTTAGAAAGAGTGGTAAGTTTCAGAAACTGAACTTCAGTTTTTCTGCTGTTAGAACCACTAAGATCAGTTGGAACTGTTGCACTTTCTGGCAGTTGATTGGCAGTTGTTTTCAGTTCAACTGAAGGTAAAGCCTATATAATAATGTATTTTTATTTTACTTAATTCATTTTCTTTAAGTTAAAACTTAAAAAATATGCATTTCACACTGTCTAGTGCCCTCCGTGTCTGGAATGAGAGTCCCTGTCTAGTTGTTTTTGAACGTGCTGCACTGAGATCGGTGAGCATATTTTGTACCTTTCATTTGGTTTTTGTTCTTTTATCTTGTTGTCAAATAATGATCTTTATTTGACCTACTTAGTTATTAAAACGTGAACCTTTGCTGAGTTTGTGTAAAATGTAATGTTTTATTGTTGTTCTTGGAAAAGGATTTTTCGAACAGTTATGAAACATAATAAGCTAGAATGGTTTAATAATAATTCTATGTTTCTGCTGGTCTTGTCTGTTGACAAATCAGGTTTTTTTGTGTTGTGTGTGTTTTGGGTTTTTTAGCTTTTTCTTCTCTTCTCCTGATTGTTCCTGGAGTGGATTCCTCTACTGACTTTGATGGCGAGCCTTCCCACCTGGACTTAGAAAGATCTGGATTTCCTCCCATGTTGAGTGAGACCTGAACCAGGATTTAATTTGATTCATTTGTCATCTAAAAGAGATTAGAGCGCAAACTACCAGGGTGCACCCAATAGATTTAAATTTGATATTTAGCACTTGGCCAAGTATTGTTGTTTTTCTTTTATGTATTTATTGTGTGTAGTTTTATTTTCTTAATTGTATGTCTTGTCCACTTGTGAGTTTATGATTCACGTTACTAAAGCTAATTGTTTTTTTTAAATTCACTCAACTGTGTATTTGTGTCATTTAAACACCCATCGTGCTCCGACACCCGAACCTATTGGCCCATCTACCTAAAACATATTGTACCCTTCTCAATTGTGTTACAGGAGAAGCTTTGGTGAGCCAGCCAGGAGCACGAGTGTGTGTGTTTAAGTGTCAGACATCTTTCATGTATTGTTAGAACTTGCTAAGTACTTCTCAAAAAAAAAAAAAAAAATGGATGTGGTACTCCGGGAGTCCATCCAAATTCCCCATTCTTTGGTTGTTAGTGGCTTGACAGGGTCAGAAATAGATGAGGAAGTATCAATATTTCTCCAGAAGTATGGTTCCATTAACCGTTACATTCACTTAGATGATCCTAAATCAGGTTTCCATAAAAAACATGATTATTGAGTTTGCACATGAAACTGCCATGAAGACATTGGAACCACTGTTGCCTCTTCAGCTTCCAAGCACGACTCAAGCAGGGATTGTGTATGAGTTAAAAGCTTTAGGAAGTGTCTACACCGTAGAAGCCAGAAGCAAAGCTACTAAAATGTACATGGAACAACTCTCTGAAATTGCCATGCTGAGTGGAAATTCACTAGGAGAAATGTTGAAGGAGGAACTTAAAAGTCTAGTTTCATCTGTCGAAAGTTCCTGTGCCCGATCACCTCAGACTGATCCAGAATCCTCAGCTCCACAGAGTCCTATCCCACAAAAAGACTCAACCAGCAAAAGAAATATCCCATCTTCTGAAAACCCTCAGTCAGTGACGGCTACAGATTCCCCGATTTTGACACCAGCAAGTAATCCAAGTAAGCCTCTCAACCCTTCCATTTTCAGTAAAAACCTGATTGATCTCAACCCCCACAGACTTTGTCATTCTCATCTGAATCCACTACTACGCCAGTAATCGATGTTAATCCACATGCAGTTCAGCGAGTGGTGGTTGAGCATGTGGTGCGCAGCAGTGATACCTCATCCCAGTTTGCTTCACCCAGTAGACTCAGAGCTTTTTCAGGCAAGAGTCCACGTCCAAGCCATGAAGCAGATTATGATACATGGCGTGCAAGTGTTGAAATTCTTATCAGAGATCCATCTGTGTCAGACTTGCGTTGCACACATCGTATATTAGACATTCTTCTTCCTCCTGCTTCTGAAATGATTAAACATTTGAGCCCACAATCTAGTCCCTCAACTTATCTCAAGTTGCTTGACTCCGCCTATGGGACGGTTGAAGATGGTGACCAGCTTTATGCTAGGTTCATGAGCACGTTCCAGAATGACGGAGAGTTACCTTCTGTTTTCCTGCAGAGACTGCACACAGCCTTAAGCAAAACAATGAGACGTGGTGGTGTATCCGCTCCAGAGTTTGATCAACAGCTTTTAAAGCAGTTCTGTAGAGGCTGTTGGGAGAACGCTTTAATAGCCGATCTTCAGTTAGAACAAAAGAAAGATAAACCTCCTACTTTTGCAGAATTGTTGCTTCTTCTTAGGACAAAAGAAGATAAACAGGCTGCAAAAATGACTCGAATGCGACAGCATTTCAACTATGCCAAGTCTGGCCACATCCCCAGCAAGCAGCGTGCCATGTCACAAGTTCATCTTGCATATGACAAAAATGATTTGATAAATAAGACTGATCTTGAGATGCTCAAGCAACAAATTGCTGACCTCAGCCTTCAGGTGAAGAGCATTGGTCAGAGAGTCAAAAGTCAAAACAACTTAAGCAACGAAAGTCTGTTCCTCTAAGTGTCACACATGAAGTCCATGTGGTGAAACCAAAAACAAGCCGTCAGCATCCTTCCACAATTAAAGCAAATGGCAGACCACGTCCCTGGTACTGTTTCCAGTGTGGAGAGGATGGCCATGTTGTTTCAGTCTGTGAAAATGCACCAAATCCTTCCCTTGTAGCAGCTAAGAAAAAACAGCTGAAAGAAAAGCAGGCTGCTTGGGAAGCCTCTAATGCTTCTCAAAGTGAGACACATTTAAACTAGTGTCTGCTCCCATAGAGGGACACATGGGAGCAGAGTTACAAAATTCCAGTCCCAAAACCATGAAAGCTGTTGTTAAGAGTGTTGGGGTAGAAAGGTCGAAATTGCCACATGGCCTGGTGGGAACTAAAACTACAGCTCAAGTGTCTATTGCAGGGAAAGACACAAACTGTCTGTTGGACACAGGTTCGCAAGTCACAACTGTGCCCCAGTCCTTTTATGAAGAACACCTTTCTGATCTGACCATTCATTCTTTAAATGATTTGCTTGAAGTGGAGAGTGCTAATGGCCAGTTTGTTCCCTATTTAGGATATGTTGAGCTTACCATCACTTTTCCTAAAGAGTTTGTTGGCTCTGATATTGAGATTAACACTCTGGCTTTGGTTATTCCTCACCTCCGCTCTGCAGCCCATGAACAGGTGCTTATAGGCACAAACGCACTTGACGTTCTTTATGCGGATTACCAGAAACTTTCATCTTTTCAGCCTTTGATGAATGGCTATCAGGCTGTTCTCAAAATACTTGAGATACGACAAAGGGAGCTTATCCACAGCAGCCTTGGTTGTGCAGAACTAACAGGCAAGCTGCCTAAAGTTGTTCCTGCAAGGCAGACCGCTGTTGTTGAAGCTTTTGTTCCATTTTAATCGTTTGAACATTCAGAGAGATGTTATTCTTGAGCAACCATCAGCTTCTTCTCTACCGAATGGTTTACTCGTTTCAGCGATTGCAGTAACTTTACCAAGCAAACACTCATGTCATATTCCTGTCGTACTGAGAAATGACACCAATCATGACATAGTCATTCCCCCAAAACCATTGTGGCAGATGTTAATGCTATAGTACAGGTGTTGCACAAAGAACATACTGTCAACGAATCAGACTATCCTAAATTTCAAGCAAAGTCTTCCCACCACTGAACTTTGATTTTGGAGATTCACCTTTATCCACTGAATGGAAAGAGCGAATAACAAAAATGTTAAACACCATGCCAAACGTTTTCTCTCAGAATAACCTGGATTTTGGCCATACTGATAAAGTGAAACACAGAATCAAGCTCAGTGATGAGACGCCTTTTAAGCAGAGAGCACGTCCGATACACCCCAACGATGTAGATGCTGTGAGACAACATATACAGGAACTCCTAGATTCTGGAGTCATACGGGAATCTGAGTCTCCATTTGCTTCTCCAATTGTTGTGGTTCGCAAAAAGAATGGTTCTGTTCGTCTGTGTGTAGATTACAGAAAGCTGAATATGCAGACCATCAAAGATGCCTACGCTCTTCCAAAACTGGAAGATGCTTTCACTGCACTTGCTGGTTCTAAGTGGTTCTCCGTTCTAGACCTCAAGTCAGGCTACTATCAGGTCGAAATGCAAGAAGCAGACAAGCATAAGACTGCATTGTGTGTCCAATTGGATTCTGGGAATTCAACAGGATGCCACAAGGAATAACAAATGCGCCTTCAACCTTCCAAAGACTGAAAAAATGTGTTGGCGTAGTGATTGATGACTTGATTATTTTCTCAGCCTCCCTGGAAGAACATGAAGAGCGCTTGCAGCGTGTTCTTGAACGATTGATGACATATGGTTTGAAACTGGCACCAGAGAAGTGCAAATTTTTTCAAACATCAGTAAAATACCTTGGTCACATTGTTTCTGAGAGAGGAGTTGAAACAGACCCTGAAAAAGTTTCGGCCTTACAGACTTGGCCGATCCCCACAAATCTTAAACAACTTCAATCTTTCTTAGGATTTGCTGGATACTACCGACGGTTCATTCAGGGGTACTCTACTATTGTAAAGCCACTTAATGAACTAACGTCTGGTTATCCACAACTCAGAAAGCTAAATAAGAGAAAGAAAATAAATTCGAGCTCAGAGTATCGCAACCCAAAGGAGTCCTTTGGTGAGCGGTGGACACCTCAATGTCAGAAAGCTTTCGATGACATAATAAGTAAGCTAACATCAGCTCCAGTCTTGGGTTTTGCAGACCCCCAGCTTCCATATGTCTTACATACAGATGCCAGCACTGTTGGCCTTGGGGCTGCATTATATCAGGTTCAAGATGGTCAATCTCGAGTCATAGCTTTTGCGAGTCGAGGACTTACAAAGAGCGAGAGGAAGTACCCGGCTCATAAGCTTGAATTTTTGGCTCTTAAATGGGCAGTCACAGAAAAATTCTCTGATTACCTATATGGTACAGACTTCACAGTAGTGACGGACAGCAACCCACTTACATATATTTTAACATCTGCAAAGCTGGATGCGACAGGGTACAGGTGGTTGTCCAGTCTTTCTACTTACTCATTCAGTCTTCAGTACAGGGCGGGAAAGCAAAATCTTGATGCTGATGCACTGTCTCGCCGACCTCATGATCCACCAAAGGATGATTATGCATCCAAGAAGTAAAGTGAGAGAATCCGGCAGTTCACATTGTACCATCTGAGCAATCCTGACAGTCCAGAGACTGTTCCCCAGGAGGTGATTAAGGCTATTTGTGAACGTCATATGGTCACTTCATCTGTAGCTGGTGTTCAAGCCGCCACTCCTGGGTTGACATTAGTTGAATCTCTCACTCACCAGTCCACAGCTATTCCTGACTGCTTCCAGCAGGAGCAAGTGGATGGGTCCCCTCTTGTTTATTCATTTTCAGAAGAAGAGTTGAGGGAAAAACAAACATTAGATCCTGCTATCAATGCAGTCATTGTACTCTTGGAAACTGGTGAAACTCCATGTCCCGGCCTCAGGTTAGAGCTACCAGAATTACCTTTGTTACTCAGACAGTTGTCTCGGTTGGAGATGCAGAATGGAGTGCTCTATCGTAAGCGACAAGATGGTCCAAACATCTCATATCAGCTTGTACTTTCTGAGGAGCTAAGAGCTACAGCACTCATGAGTTCATCATGATATGGGCCACCTTGGAGTTGAACGAACAGTAGATTTGGCAAGAACTAGATTTTACTGGCCAAAAATGTATATGACCATAGAGAAAATGGTTAAAACATGTGAGAGATGTGTTCGTAGAAAAACACATCCAGAAAGAGCTGCTCCACTGATGAACATTAAAACCTACCGACCTCTCGAACTGGTGTGGATTGACTTTTTGTCAATAGAGCCAGATTGCTCAAACACCAAAGACATTTTGGTAATAACTGATCATTTTACAAAATATGCAGTGGCCATACCAACCCCAAACCAGCGAGCGCAGACCGTAGCAAAGTGCCTCTGGGAAAACTTCATTATTCATTATGGTTTTTCTGAAAAGCTCCTTAGTGATCAGGGTGCTGATTTTGAATCTAAAACCATAAAAGAACTCTGTGAACTTATTGGCATGAAGAAAGTGCGTACAACCCCTTACCATCCCAGGGGAAATCCGGTTGAAAGATTCAACCGCACACTTCTTCAAATGCTTGGAACACTTGATAAGTCAGATAAACTCCGCTGGAAAGACTTTGTCAAACCTCTGGTACATGCTTATAATTGTACAAAGAGTGATGTGACTGGATTTTCCCCATACGAGTTAATGTTCGGGAGACAGCCCAGATTACCCATTGACTTGATTTTCAGATTGCCCACCAATGCTACGAAGCAGACTCATTCCCAGTATGTTGGCAATTTAAAATCTCGATTGGAAGAAAGTTACCGTATTGCTACTAGCATTGCAGAAAAGAATGCAAGTCACAATAAAGCCAGATTTGACCGGCGAGTGATTGAATCAACTTTGCAGACAGGAGACAGAGTTCTTGTGCAAAATGTGAAACTGCGTGGAAAACATAAATTGGCAGACAAGTGGGAGGAGGATGTTTATGTTGTCCTCAAGAGAGCTGGAGAAATGCCAGTTTATACAGTTAAACCGGAAAGTAAAGATGGACCAGTGCGGACTCTGCACAGAGACCTGCTTCTGCCATGTGGATTCCTGTCAGCAGCTGCAGAGCCTGAAACAGTCAAACCTTGTTCAAACAGGAGACCCAGAACGAGACAATGTCCAGTCGTCGAGAGTGAAGAGGAAATCATCTCAGATCTGGATGATGTACCTGATTGGACATCGTTCCCTCGTTTTGTGTCAAAACCCGATGTATATGTCATAGTGCCTGAAACTCACAAGTCAAGTGAGCATCCCAGTGCAGTTCGACCATCAGCAGAAACAGGGAGATCTGTAGTTTCCCTCTCACCTGATGTTCCAGCTACTCATATTGTAGGAGATAGAAGTACTGGAGATATTCAAGATGCATCAAGTGTTCACCTACCTGAAAATGACAACCTACCGGAACATAGCAGATTATCCGAAGCAAACGTTTTACCTGAACTAAATTCAGTTAAAGGATCCCCTCAGTGTTTGGATTTGCAGCAATCTGAGGAAACTCCTCCATATAATGGGATGAGCTCAGATGCAGCATATGATGATGAGTTTTATGGAGTAAATGAACCTGTTACTGCCCAACCTGAACCCTTAAAGTTTCAGACTGAGGGACTTCAAAACTCTGAAACATTTCTTCGTCGCTCTCAAAGAGTACACACAAAGCCAAACAGATTAGAGTATCCAAAACTGGGAAATTCTCTGATGATGGTGGTGAATTCTCTTTTCCAGGGTCTAAGTGAAGCATTGGCTAGCTCCCTGAATGGCTTGGAGAATGCATCCCATAATTCCATCAGGCATGCTTAAGCTGTGCGACTCAGTGTCGTATTGCAGATGCCCAGGGACGGGCATACCCTTCAGAGGGGAGGGTGTAACCCACATAAAGTGGGGATAGCCTTTTGGGAAAGAGATTGGGTAGGCGGGGTAGTCTGCCTGGCCAATGGGAAGTTTGATTCCCATGAATGTTTAGACCAATCAGAGAGCGGAATGCCACAGAGGCTCCACCTTCTTTCCCGTGCTGGCAGCGTTGATTGTGAGCGGGAGATCCGACCCTGATCAGACAGCTGAGCCAGATGCCCTCCGTGTCTGGAATGAGAGTCCCTGTCTAGTTGTTTTGAACGTGCCGCACTGAGATCGGTCAGGTTTTTTTTGTTGTGTGTTGTTTTTGGTTTTTTTTTTTGCTTTTTCTTCTCTTCTCCTGGATTGTTCCTGGAGTGGATTCCTCTACTGACTTTGATGGCGAGCCTTCCCACCTGGACTTAGAAAGATCTGGATTTCCTCCCATGTTGAGTGAGACCTGAACCAGGATTTAATTTGATTCATTTGTCATCTAAAAGAGATTAGAGTGCAAACTACCTATGTGCACCCAATAGATTTAAATTTGATATTTAGCACTTGGCCAAGTATTGTTGTTTTTCTTTTATGTATTTATTGTGTGTAATTTTATTTTCTTAATTGTATGTCTTGTCCACTTGTGAGTTTATGATTCACGTTACTAAAGCTAATTGTTTTTTTAAAATTCACTCAACTGTGTATGTGTGTTATTTAAACACCCATCGTGCTCCGACAGCCGAACCTATTGGCCCATCTACCTAAAATATATTGTACCCTTCTCAACTGTGTTACAGAGACTGATGCCCAGCTCATTGACTTTCACCGTTAATCTGTTCCAGGCACCACAGATATTCTTCTTCATGGTTGTTTATCCTGTTTAATAACACACACAAGTTTGGAGCTAAATATTCCAAACTAGTCAAATATTTGCCTTGTTTGCCAAATACTTAGCTCCAGGGGTTAAAGCCTGACCACCAGGCTCTCGCCAACGTGCCCCCCCTCCAGGCCTGGCTCCAGAGTGGGGCCCCGTTGACCAGCGTCCAGGAGAGGGAACGCTTGTTTCCATTGATGGTACTCATCATAAGGGGTCTTTGGGCTGCTCTTGGTCTGGTTCCTCACCTAGGACCTGTCTGCATTGGGTGACCAGAGGCATGAAGCCCCTGACAGCACCTAGGATCACAGGGACACTCAAACCCTTCCACCACGATAAGGTGGCAGCCCACGGAAGGGATGTGTATGTGTGTGCATGTTATGTGCATATGTGTGTATGCATTTATGTATGCATATGTGTGTATGTATATTAAGTAACTTATTTATTATTTAAGAAAGAGAGAGAAGAAAGAGTTGTATTGTTTTGATTTTTTTTCTGCAGTTTTTTCTTAGCAGTAATTGATCAGGAGATCTGGAGGAGAGCTGTGACAGACTGGCGACCTGTCCAGGGTGTATCCACCTCTCGCTCGAAACGCAGCTGGAGATAGGCACTAGCACCTCCCAACCCCGTTAGGGAGAAGGGTGCTCAGAAAATGAATGGATGGACGGATCTGGAGGAGAGAGAAGGGACTGACATGCAGCAGATCACCCAAGACTTGGAATTGTACCCAGGATAACTGTGTTGAGATGTACAGCCTCTGTAGATGGTGCGCACGCTGTGGTTCCTCTCTTTTATACCAGTAGACAACACATGAAGGGCGACATAGAGGAAGCAGCCACCGTTGGGGAAGGAAGAGTCTTAGATTTAGTGCTGATGCCACAAGACTTAAGGGATATTTTTACGCAATTCTTTCTGTTTCTTGAACTCTTCTGGGGGCGATTTAGATTGACCAATTGACCTAACCGGCATGTTTTTGGGGATGTGGGGGGAACCAGAGCACCTGGAGAAAACCCACGCAAGCACAGGGAGAACATGCAAACTCCACACAGGAAAGATCTGACAGATCCTCTCTGTGAAGCTGCAGTGCTAGTCACTACATCACTGTGCTGCCCACTTTTTTTATGTTTCAAATTCGTCTCAACGTTTGATTGGGTTATGAAGGGATCTTTTTCTAGTTGGTTGATAGGGGAAAAAATCTTGCCTTTGTAAATTTTGGGGGGCAATTTAGATTGACCAATTGACCTAACCGGCATGTTTTTGGGGTTGTGGGGGGAACCAGAGCACCTGGAGAAAACCCACGCAAGCACAGGGAGAACATGCAAACTCCACACAGGAAAGATCTGACAGATCCTCTCTGTGAAGCTGCAGTGCTAGTCACTACATCACTGTGCTGCCCACTTTTTTTATGTTTCAAATTCATCTAAACGTTTGATTGGGTTATGAAGGGATCTTTTTCTAGTTGGTTAATAAGGGGAAAAAACTTGTCTTTGTAAATTTTGTCATGACGGAGCGTCACATGGCACGATGGTTAAAGAGAAACATTCTTGATTTTCGTTCACTCTTTTCCTTCTTTTTTCTGTTTCTTCAAACGGAAAGTCTTGCGTACTTTTTTCCAAAAAGAAAGTTTTGGTTTTTTCCTTTTACCATCCTGCATGGATTTTGGATCTGTGTTGTCCAAATTCTCCTGGATGGTTTCTACAGCACACTGCATCTTTTCCATAGATCCCGAATCCGTGGAACCACCTGACGCGGTTTCTTTTGAGAAAACCTCCGCAGAAGAAACCTCTTGGTGTAAAACTTCCACCTGGTCAGGTTGCCTTTCAGAATCTTTCTCTTGCAAATCTGGGAACTCCTGTGGTGTGTTTTGTTTGACATCTTCCTTCTCATCTCTCAGAGAGTTGGCAAGCTGTACATCCTCATTTGGTCTTTCCAAATGAATATCTCTCTCACAACTTACTTGCTGATATTTTTCTGCTTGTTGTTTCACTGCAGTAACATCAGTTTCATATCTACTATTCAGCTCCTGGTATAATACTTTCACCTCCTCTAACTCAGTCTGCGCATTCCTTTCCTTCTCTTGCAGGATTTTCATTTCTTCTGCCATGGTTTCTTGGAGGGTGGCATTCATGGCTTTCATGTTGTTGAGAAGCACCACGTCTTCCAAATGAGCTGTTTTCTCCTGAGTTACCTGCATCTTAAGATTTTGCACTTGCTGTTGAAGTGAAGAATGGCTTGTTTCATACTGGCTTATATTGCATTTTAAATCTTTTGCCATCTGGTTGAATTTCTGCTGCAGAGACCGGAACTCTTCTGACATTCTTTTATAGAGATTATCTTGCTCAACTCTGAGATTGTTGATTTCCTCCAGGTCCTTCTTCTCTCTCTCCGAACTGGCTGCTCTCTCATGCTCAACCTCCATCTCATATCTTTTCACTTGGGCTTCAAGTCCAGAAACATCTCTTTCATATTTCCCATTGAGTTCTTCATATGCACATTTGGCCTGGTCCAATTCTGCCTGCAGACTTTTTTTGCTGCTTTGCAGAAATGCGATCTCTTTTGACATTGATTTATAGAGATTATCTTGCTCAACTCTGAGATTGTTGATTTGCTCAAGATCCTTCTTCTCTCTTTCTGAACTGGCTGCTCTCTCACTATCTAGCTCTGTCTCATATGTTTTCAATTGGGCTTCAAGTCCAGAAACATCTCTTTATATTTCCCATTGAGTTCTTCATATGCACAATTAGCCTGGTCCAATTCTGCCTGCAGACTTTTTTGCTGCTTTGCAGAAATGCGATCTCTTGGGAAAACTTTTGACACATGTTGTCCTTTTCAGCTCTTAGATTTTCAAGCAGCTGTTCTACTTCACTGACTCTTGCTTCACAAAACTTTTCCACCTGGGCCTCCTGCTGCCTCACCATGGCAACTTCGTCTTCATACTTAGAGCAAAGCTCCTTGTAGGAAGTCTGGAGTTTATCAAGGTCTTCTTGGAGGGCTTTCCCTTTCTCTTTCTCAGCCTGTATTTCTGATGTAAATGCTTCCTGGCTCAGGAGATGGGCCGTCTTCAATTCTACATAGTCTTGTTGCAGCAACTTCTTCTTCTTACATTTCACGTCGTTGTGGACCTTGGAAGCAAGGATCGCAGTGCTGATGACTCCTGGATCACTAAGCTTCTCAATTCTCTCGAGTTCCCTCTTTAACTCTTTCTCCTTGTTGATAAACACTTCTTTGAGAGCTTTCTGTCTTTTTAACTGGACTTTCGTTTCTTCCAGCTCTGCTTCCAGGTGGGCCAGTCTTTGGTTGTCTTCAAACCTTTGGGCTCTTTCCATTTCTATAATAGAGCCCAGCCTTTGGATTTCCCCGTGTAAGACATTCGGGTGCACAGGTGGGAACCTTCCTTGGAAATTTGGCTGGATTCCCCTTCTCATCTGGGGTCCCATCTTTCCATTGTAGTATCTTGGGTTTTGATGAGACATTTTCCCTTAAATGCGTTCGCTAAAATCAATCGATTTCTAAATTACCTGTACGGTCAATTTGAAAGAGCTTTGTGTATGTCTGAACAAGTCAGTGATATACCAAGCAATGAAAAATATGCTGAATTCTGTTCTACATATATGTCTAGTTGATGACATCAGACAGACTGCCTCACTGTGACATCAAAGAATCTTCTGCTGGTGGAGTTACATCATCTCACCAGCAAATATCATGCTTTAGTTTCTTGTTTATTTTCAAAATAGTCTAATTCACTTGTTTTTCTATATATGATCATTTCTTTTGAACTTTTTTTCAATATCCATTCATTAGAAAGTTCATTTTGCTTATTTAGTCAAACATTTATTTTCTTGTTCTTGTGTCAAACATTGGAAAAACAGAGTTGGAAAGAAAATGTGTAATAAAAAGATGAGGTCTGGAAAGTTTGTTTCTTTTATCAAAAATTTATTGTTTTTCTTGTACTTTTGTTCTGTATATACATATTTTGATGTGGGAACAGGTAACATTTTGCTAAGTTAATGCCATAAGTAGAAATAAATATATAAATATAAAATTATTCAATAAGATGAAAATGACAAGAACTAATTAAATTAATTTAAAAAAAAAACTAGTCAGGGCTGAGTACAAATAAAGTTGCAAGATTTACCCATGAGAAAACCAGGGAACTCAAACCCATCCCACCATGCTTGACCACCACAAACACAATGTGTGCCACTGAAAATGTCCAAGCTGGGTCATTTTCAGACCTATGCATATACCTGGGGAGGATCTAAATATGAGGTAATCCTGGATGGTAGATGAAGACAAACCAAGATCAACTGATTTAAAGGTTACACAGAATGACCAGCAGGTGGCGGTAGTGTTCCAACTTGTTGTTTGGGAAGAATACAAGGTGAAGAAGAAGAACAGCTGCAAAGTGTTGCTGTTGTGTTTCGATGTTATAGCCAGGGTCTCACTTCTCTGTTTTTAACTGCAGTCAAACAGTTAAAAACAGTTTAACTGTTTGCATTTGGTTCAGTACATAATTATGTCAGTACATAATTAGAGAGACACATTTAACCCCAGACAATTCCAACATATTTGACTGACTGAAATATTAACTAACCTCCAAAGGTTAGTTGATATTTGTTCCCCACACAACCCATCAGATTTATGTTGTAACCTTTGAACACCATCGTATGCCTAAGCATACAGTCAGCATTTCTTTTTTTAAATGGCCCAGCCAAATCCCATATCGAAATGAACGGTTATGTCAGGAGAGCTCACAGCGATTTCCCATCCAATCTGACTGAACTCCAGCTTCATGCAAAGAAAAACTGACAAAACCGTCACATAAATGGTTTCATTTAATTTGTAGCTGGGAAAAAAAATTATGCTTCTTTTTTTTTGTCCCCTTGTCAATTTTCATTTAAGCAGCAGTTTCAGTTTTCAATTTCAGAAACTGTCACAATATTCAATAAAATACTTTCCTGATGCACCTGAAGCAACTGGAAGCTGTGATGGAGATGTAACCCACATAAAGTGGGGATAGCCTTTTGGGAAATAGAGATTGGGTAGGCGGGGTAGTCTGCCTGGCCAATGGGAAGTTTGATTCCCATGAATGTTTAGACCAATCAGAGAGCGGAATGCCACAGAGGCTCCACCTTCTTTCCCGTGTTGGCAGCGTTGATTGTGAGCGGGAGATCCGACCCTGATCAGACAGCTGAGCCAGATGCCCTCCGTGTCTGGAATGAGAGTCCCGGTCTAGTTGTTTTGAACGTGCCGCACTGAGATCGGACAGGTTTTTTTTGTTGTTGTGTTTTTTGGTTTTTTTTTTGCTTTTTCTTCTCTTCTCCTGGATTGTTCCTGGAGTGGATTCCTCTACTGACTTTGATGGCGAGCCTTCCCACCTGGACTTAGAAAGATCTGGATTTCCTCCCATGTTGAGTGAGACCTGAACCAGGATTTAATTTGATTCATTTGTCATCTAAAAGAGATTAGAGCGCAAACTACCAGGGTGCACCCAATAGATTTAAATTTGATATTTAACACTTGGCCAAGTATTGTTGTTTTTCTTTTATGTATTTATTGTGTGTAGTTTTATTTTCTTAATTGTATGTCTTGTCAACTTGTGAGTTTATGATTCACGTTACTAAAGCTAATTGTTTTTTTAAAATTCACTCAACTGTGTATGTGTGTCATTTAAACACCCATCGTGCTCCGACAGCCGAACCTATTGGCCCATCTACCTAAAATATATTGTACCCTTCTCAACTGTGTTACAGGAGAAGCTTTGGTGAGCCAGCCAGGAGCACGAGTGTGTGTGTTTAAGTGTCAGACATCTTTCATGTATTGTTAGAACTTGCTAAGTACTTCTCAAAAAAAAAAAAAAATGGATGTGGTACTCCGGGAGTCCATCCAAATTCCCCATTCTTTGGTTGTTAGTGGCTTGACAGGGTCAGAAATAGATGAGGAAGTATCAATATTTCTCCAGAAGTATGGTTCCATTAACCGTTACATTCACTTAGATGATCCTAAATCAGGTTTCCATAAAAACATGATTATTGAGTTTGCACATGAAACTGCCATGAAGACATTGGAACCACTGTTGCCTCTTCAGCTTCCAAGCACGACTCAAGCAGGGATTGTGTATGAGTTAAAAGCTTTAGGAAGTGTCTACACCGTAGAAGCCAGAAGCAAAGCTACTAAAATGTACATGGAACAACTCTCTGAAATTGCCATGCTGAGTGGAAATTCACTAGGAGAAATGTTGAAGGAGGAACTTAAAAGTCTAGTTTCATCTGTCGAAAGTTCCTGTGCCCGATCACCTCAGACTGATCCAGAATCCTCAGCTCCACGGAGTCCTATCCCACAAAAAGACTCAACCAGCAAAAGAAATATCCCATCTTCTGAAAACCCTCAGTCAGTGACGGCTACAGATTCCCCGATTTTGACACCAGCAAGTAATCCAAGTAAGCCTCTCAACCCTTCCATTTTCAGTAAAAACCTGATTGATCTCAATCCCCCACAGACTTTGTCATTCTCATCTGAATCCACTACTACGCCAGTAATCGATGTTAATCCACATGCAGTTCAGCGAGTGGTGGTTGAGCATGTGATGCGCAGCAGTGATACCTCACCCCAGTTTGCTTCACCCAGTAGACTCAGAGCTTTTTCAGGCAAGAGTCCACATCCAAGCCATGAAGCAGATTATGATACATGGCGTGCAAGTGTTGAAATTCTTATCAGAGATCCATCTGTGTCAGACTTGCATTGCACACATCGTATATTAGACATTCTTCTTCCTCCTGCTTCTGAAATGATTAAACATTTGAGCCCACAATCTAGTCCCTCAACTTATCTCAAGTTGCTTGACTCCGCCTACGGGACGGTTGAAGATGGTGACCAGCTTTATGCTAGGTTCATGAGCACGTTCCAGAATGACGGAGAGTTACCTTCTGTTTTCCTGCAGAGACTGCACACAGCCTTAAGCAAAACAATGAGACGTGGTGGTGTATCCGCTCCAGAGTTTGATCAACAGCTTTTAAAGCAGTTCTGTAGAGGCTGTTGGGAGAACGCTTTAATAGCCGATCTTCAGTTAGAACAAAAGAAAGATAAACCTCCTACTTTTGCAGAATTGTTGCTTCTTCTTAGGACAAAAGAAGATAAACAGGCTGCAAAAATGACTCAAATGCGACAGCATTTCAACTATGCCAAGTCTGGCCACATCCCCAGCAAGCAGCGTGCCATGTCACAAGTTCATCTTGCATATGACAAAAATGATTTGATAAATAAGACTGATCTTGAGATGCTCAAGCAACAAATTGCTGACCTCAGCCTTCAGGTGAAGAGCATTGGTCAGAGAGTCAAAAGTCAAAACAACTTAAGCAACGAAAGTCTGTTCCTCTAAGTGTCACACATGAAGTCCATGTGGTGAAACCAAAAACAAGCCGTCAGCATCCTTCCACAATTAAAGCAAATGGCAGACCACGTCCCTGGTACTGTTTCCAGTGTGGAGAGGATGGCCATGTTGTTTCAGTCTGTGAAAATGCACCAAATCCTTCCCTTGTAGCAGCTAAGAAAAAACAGCTGAAAGAAAAGCAGGCTGTTTGGGAAGCCTCTAATGCTTCTCAAAGTGAGACACATTTAAACTAGTGTCTGCTCCCATAGAGGGACACATGGGAGCAGAGTTACAAAATTCCAGTCCCAAAACCATGAAAGCTGTTGTTAAGAGTGTTGGGGTAGAAAGGTCGAAATTGCCACATGGCCTGGTGGGAACTAAAACTACAGCTCAAGTGCCTATTGCAGGGAAAGACACAAACTGTCTGTTGGACACAGGTTCGCAAGTCACAACTGTGCCCCAGTCCTTTTATGAAGAACACCTTTCTGATCTGACCATTCATTCTTTAAATGATTTGCTTGAAGTGGAGAGTGCTAATGGCCAGTTTGTTCCCTATTTAGGATATGTTGAGCTTACCATCACTTTTCCTAAAGAGTTTGTTGGCTCTGATATTGAGATTAACACTCTGGCTTTGGTTATTCCTCACCTCCGCTCTGCAGCCCATGAACAGGTGCTTATAGGCACAAACACACTTGACGTTCTTTATGCGGATTACCAGAAACTTTCATCTTTTCAGCCTTTGATGAATGGCTATCAGGCTGTTCTCAAAATACTTGAGATACGACAAAGGGAGCTTATCCACAGCAGCCTTGGTTGTGCAGAACTAACAGGCAAGCTGCCTAAAGTTGTTCCTGCAAGGCAGACCGCTGTTGTTGAAGCTTTTGTACCATTTAATCGTTTGAACATTCAGAGAGATGTTATTCTTGAGCAACCATCAGCTTCTTCTCTACCGAATGGTTTACTCGTTTCAGCGATTGCAGTAACTTTACCAAGCAAACACTCATGTCATATTCCTGTCGTACTGAGAAATGACACCAGTCATGACATAGTCATTCCCCCCAAAATCATTGTGGCAGATGTTAATGCTATAGTACAGGTGTTGCACAAAGAACATACTGTCAACGAATCAGACTATCCTAAATTTCAAGCAAAGTCTTCCCCACCACTGAACTTTGATTTTGGAGATTCACTTTTATCCACTGAATGGAAAGAGCGAATAACAAAAATGTTAAACACCATGCCAAACGTTTTCTCTCAGAATGACCTTGATTTTGGCCATACTGATAAAGTGAAACACAGAATCAAGCTCAGTGATGAGACGCCTTTTAAGCAGAGAGCACGTCCGATACACCCCAACGACGTAAATGCTGTGAGACAACATCTACAGGAACTCCTAGATTCTGGAGTCATACGGGAATCTGAGTCTCCATTTGCTTCTCCAATTGTTGTGGTTCGCAAAAAGAATGGTTCTGTTCGTCTGTGTGTAGATTACAGAAAGCTGAATATGCAGACCATCAAAGATGCCTACGCTCTTCCAAAACTGGAAGATGCTTTCACTGCACTTGCTGGTTCTAAGTGGTTCTCCGTTCTAGACCTCAAGTCAGGCTACTATCAGGTCGAAATGCAAGAAGCAGACAAGCATAAGACTGCATTTGTGTGTCCAATTGGATTCTGGGAATTCAACAGGATGCCACAAGGAATAACAAATGCGCCTTCAACCTTCCAAAGACTGATGGAAAAATGTGTTGGCGATATGAACCTAAAAGAAGTTTTAGTGTTCATTGATGACTTGATTATTTTCTCAGCCTCCCTGGAAGAACATGAAGAGCGCTTGCAGCGTGTTCTTGAACGATTGATGACATATGGTTTGAAACTGGCACCAGAGAAGTGCAAATTTTTTCAAACATCAGTAAAATACCTTGGTCACATTGTTTCTGAGAGAGGAGTTGAAACAGACCCTGAAAAAGTTTCGGCCTTACAGACTTGGCCGATCCCCACAAATCTTAAACAACTTCAATCTTTCTTAGGATTTGCTGGATACTACCGACGGTTCATTCAAGGGTACTCTACTATTGTAAAGCCACTTAATGAACTAACGTCTGGTTATCCACAACTCAGAAAGCTAAATAAGAGAAAGAAAATAAATTCGAGCTCAGAGTATCGCAACCCAAAGGAGTCCTTTGGTGAGCGGTGGACACCTCAATGTCAGAAAGCTTTCGATGACATAATAAGTAAGCTAACATCAGCTCCAGTCTTGGGTTTTGCAGACCCCCAGCTTCCGTATGTCTTACATACAGATGCTAGCACTGTTGGCCTTGGGGCTGCATTATATCAGGTTCAAGATGGTCAATCTCGAGTCATAGCTTTTGCGAGTCGAGGACTTACAAAGAGCGAGAGGAAGTACCCGGCTCATAAGCTTGAATTTTTGGCTCTTAAATGGGCAGTCACAGAAAAATTCTCTGATTACCTATATGGTACAGACTTCACAGTAGTGACGGACAGCAACCCACTTACATATATTTTAACATCTGCAAAGCTGGATGCGACAGGGTACATACAGGTGGTTGTCCAGTCTTTCTACTTACTCATTCAGTCTTCAGTACAGGGCGGGAAAGCAAAATCTTGATGCTGATGCACTGTCTCGCCGACCTCATGATCCACCAAAGGATGATTATGCATCCAAGAAGGAAAGTGAGAGAATCCGGCAGTTCACATTGTACCATCTGAGCAATCCTGAGAGTCCAGAGACTGTTCCCCAGGAGGTGATTAAGGCTATTTGTGAACGTCATATGGTCACTTCATCTGTAGCTGGTGTTCAAGCCGCCACTCCTGGGTTGACATTAGTTGAATCTCTCACTCACCAGTCCACAGCTATTCCTGACTGCTTCCAGCAGGAGCAAGTGGATGGGTCCCCTCTTGTTTATTCATTTTCAGAAGAAGAGTTGAGGGAAAAACAAACATTAGATCCTGCTATCAATGCAGTCATTGTACTCTTGGAAACTGGTGAAACTCCATGTCCCGGCCTCAGGTTAGAGCTACCAGAATTACCTTTGTTACTCAGACAGTTGTCTCGGTTGGAGATGCAGAATGGAGTGCTCTATCGTAAGCGACAAGATGGTCCAAACATCTCATATCAGCTTGTACTTTCTGAGGAGCTAAGAGCTACAGCACTCATGAGTCTTCATCATGATATGGGCCACCTTGGAGTTGAACGAACAGTAGATTTGGCAAGAACTAGATTTTACTGGCCAAAAATGTATATGACCATAGAGAAAATGGTTAAAACATGTGAGAGATGTGTTCGTAGAAAAAACATCCAGAAAAAGCTGCTCCACTGATGAACATTAAAACCTACCGACCTCTCGAACTGGTGTGGATTGACTTTTTGTCAATAGAGCCAGATCGCTCAAACACCAAAGACATTTTGGTAATAACTGATCATTTTACAAAATATGCAGTGGCCATACCAACCCCAAACCAGCGAGCACAGACCGTAGCAAAGTGCCTCTGGGAAAACTTCATTATTCATTATGGTTTTTCTGAAAAGCTCCTTAGTGATCAGGGTGCTGATTTTGAATCTAAAACCATAAAATAACTCTGAACTTATTGGCATGAAGAAAGTGCGTACAACCCCTTACCATCCCAGGGGAAATCCGGTTGAAAGATTCAACCGCACACTTCTTCAAATGCTTGGAACACTTGATAAGTCAGATAAACTCCGCTGGAAAGACTTTGTCAAACCTCTGGTACATGCTTATAATTGTACAAAGAGTGACGTGACTGGATTTTCCCCATACGAGTTAATGTTCGGGAGACAGCCCAGATTAGCCATTGACTTGATTTTCAGATTGCCCACCAATGCTACGAAGCAGACTCATTCCCAGTATGTTGGCAATTTAAAATCTCGATTGGAAGAAAGTTACCGTATTGCTACTAGCATTGCAGAAAAGAATGCAAGTCACAATAAAGCCAGATTTGACCGGCGAGTGATTGAATCAACTTTGCAGACAGGAGACAGAGTTCTTGTGCGAAATGTGAAGCTGCGTGGAAAACATAAATTGGCAGACAAGTGGGAGGAGGATGTTTATGTTGTCCTCAAGAGAGCTGGAGAAATGCCAGTTTATACAGTTAAATCGGAAAGTAAAGATGGACCAGTGCGGACTCTGCACAGAGACCTGCTTCTGCCATGTGGATTCCTGTCAGCAGCTGCAGAGCCTGAAACAGTCAAACCTTGTCCAAACAGGAGACCCAGAACGAGACAATGTCCAGTCGTCGAGAGTGAAGAGGAAATCATCTCAGATCTGGATGATGTACCTGATTGGACATCGTTCCCTCGTTTTGTGTCAAAACCCGATGTATATGTCATAGTGCCTGAAACTCACAAGTCAAGTGAGCATCCCAGTGCAGTTCGACCATCAGCAGAAACAGGGAGATCTGTAGTTTCCCTCTCACCTGATGCTCCAGCTACTCATATTGTAGGAGATAGAAGTACTGGAGATATTCAAGATGCATCAAGTGTTCACCTACCTGAAAATGACAACCTACCGGAACATAGCAGATTATCCGAAGCAAACGTTTTACCTGAACTAAATTCAGTTAAAGGATCCCCTCAGTGTTTGGATTTGCAGCAATCTGAGGAAACTCCTCCATATAATGGGATGAGCTCAGATGCAGCATATGATGATGAGTTTTATGGAGTAAATGAACCTGTTACTGCCCAACCTGAACCCTTAAAGTTTCAGACTGAGGGACTTCAAAACTCTGAAACATTTCTTCGTCGCTCTCAAAGAGTACACACAAAGCCAAAACAGATTAGAGTATCCAAAACTGGGAAATTCTCTGATGATGGTGGTGAATTCTCTTTTCCAGGGTCTAAGTGAAGCATTGGCTAGCTCCCTGAATGGCTTGGAGAATGCATCCCATAATTCCATCAGGCATGCTTAAGCTGTGCGACTCAGTGTCGTATTGCAGATGCCCAGGGACGGGCATACCCTTCAGAGGGGAGGGTGTAACCCACATAAAGTGGGGATAGCCTTTTGGGAAATAGAGATTGGGTAGGCGGGGTAGTCTGCCTGGCCAATGGGAAGTTTGATTCCCATGAATGTTTAGACCAATCAGAGAGCGGAATGCCACAGAGGCTCCACCTTCTTTCCCGTGCTGGCAGCGTTGATTGTGAGCGGGGAGATCCGACCTGATCAGACAGCTGAGCTAGAGTGAGAGTCTTTGGTTTCTTTCTAATATCATTTATTGACTTTGAAGGAATTTTTTTTGTAATAGTTATTGTTTATGTGACCTCGGTTACCACCTTAGTTATGTGTGAAGAACCTTAAATCCTCTGGTGTTGTCTTTTTACCAGATCACACATAAGTTTGTAAAGAAAATGATCAGAGGCACTGATGCAAATTAACCACAGTTTAGTTAATCACAATAATGCTAGGCATAAATAGTCAATTCATTTTTATTGTACAATATCAACCACTTTAAAATCCTAAATCTATGCTGGCCCTGGAAACCTTACCGCTGATGACCAGTTACTTTGATTAGATAAAATCAGACTGCTTGGGGGAGAAATAATAATTTAAAAAAACAAATGTAACTGAATACACCTAGGTGTTCCCAAACAAAAACACACTCGCAACAAAAGAAAAACTCCTGGTGAATAACACAAAACAAGAAACTCCCCTTCCACTAGTCTCCTCAATCTAGATAAAACAGCTTGGAACCAGGGACAGCACAGGTTATCTACAAGCGAGCCTGGAAGGCTGAACAATAAAAACTCCCAAAAGAATAAAAAGTTTAATCCATAAATAACCAAAACAAACTAAAACTGAAACAGTAGCAGACAACAGAGAATAAAATTAAACAGATATTTTAAATAACCACATAATAATGAACTACCTTTACCTTCGCTAAAAGCTAGCAGAGCTCTGTATGTCCTCTCCAAGAGGAGGTTTCCTGCAATAAAATGGAGCCATCAGAAATAATTCTCAACCCAGCGCACACTTCATGTTAACCATACCTGCAGAGAAATCAGCCTGGACTCTCACCCTCTCAGCGATCTACCCGCTTTTAAATGTAAATACCGATTGCTTGCCTCCGTAATGAATCAGCTGCGCTAAAACAGCGTCTTCCTTATATGGGCAACCGGAAGAGTGCATAATGGACATAATGCCCCGGCTACATTTAAATCCAACTTATAAGTTAGAAAGAGTGGTAAGTTTCAGAAAACTGAAACTTCAGTTTTCTGCTGTTAGAACCACTAAGATCAGTTGGAACTGTTGCACTTTCTGGCAGTTGATTGGCAGTTGTTTTCAGTTCAACTGAAGGTAAAGCCTATAAATAATGTATTTTTATTTTACTTAATTCATTTTCTTTAAGTCAAAACTTAAAAAATATGCATTTTACACTGTCTAGTGCCCTCCGTGTCTGGAATGAGAGTCCCTGTCTAGTTGTTTTGAACGTGCTGCACTGAGATCGGTGAGCATATTTTGTAGCTTTCATTTGGTTTTTGTTCTTTTATCTTGTTGTCAAATAATGATCTTTATTGACCTACTTAGTTATTAAAACGTGAACCTTTGCTGAGTTTGTGTAAAATGTAATGTTTTATTGTTGTTCTTGGAAAAGGATTTTTCGAACAGTTATGAAACATAATAAGCTAGAATGGTTTAATAATAATTCTATGTTTCTGCTGGTCTTGTCTGTTGACAGATCAGGTTTTTTTTGTTGTTGTGTTGTTTTTGGGTTTTTTTGCTTTTTCTTCTCTTCTCCTGGATTGTTCCTGGAGTGGATTCCTCTACTGACTTTGATGGCGAGCCTTCCCACCTGGACTTAGAAAGATCTGGATTTCCCATGTTGAGTGAGACCTGAACCAGGATTTAATTTGATTCATTTGTCATCTAAAAGAGATTAGAGTGCAAACTACCAGGGTGCACCCAATAGATTTAAATTTGATATTTAGCACTTGGCCAAGTATTGTTGTTTTTATTTTATGTATTTTATTGTGTGTAATTTTATTTTCTTTATTGTATGTCTTGTCAACTTGTGAGTTTATGATTCACGTTACTAAAGCTAATTGTTTTTTAAATTCACTCAACTGTGTATGTGTGTTATTTAAACACCCATCGTGCTCCGACAGCCGAACCTATTGGCCCATCTACCTAAAACATATTGTACCCTTCTCAACTGTGTTACATTTGGATTTTCATCCAATTGGGAGAAACGTAGAAAACAAAAAGCTGATGGATGGTAAATGTCCCAGCTGGATGTTTGACTGTTGCACATTCAGATTGTGAAGAGTTCGCCTCAGGTCGTCTGCTTCCACATGAGCGGCGGTCGAGTTTTAGTCTGCGGCTGTGAAGCCGGAGCAGTCAGGCGGAGGCGCAGGGCCTCCTGTGTTTTTTGTTCTGGGTGGGTTTGTTTACGGCTCTGGGTGCTGGGATCCATCTGGGATCAGCCCTGAAAGCTGTTATCTCAACCGAGTGTGAGACTCTCACCATCTGATCCATGTTACCTCTGAGGAAAACAGGGAGATTTTCCACTGAAAGCAGAGAGCTGCAGCTTCACAGGCTCATGTTTACATAACAAAACATGCAGGAAAATATGTTCTATCCGTTCTGATCGTTTTCCAGAAAAATGTGATCATGTGACAAGAAAAGCTTCTTTCAGATCAGAAGAGAAACATGAAGGTTTCTTTCATTAAACAGCAGAGAAGATAATAAAATATTAAGAAATGGTTCAAAATGGCAGCACAGAATCATGAAGGCTTTAGAAAATGAAAAATAGGAATAAAATGTGGAGCACAGAAAAAAGCATTTATACACTATTTGTTTAGCATGTTTCATTATACAAACACAAATTTTAATGCATTTGTTGAGATTTAAACTTTGCTGAAAGAAAACCTTAAAATGTCCTAGTTAAAGTCAGAAGACCTGTAGAGAAACTGAGGGAACAGATGAAGTTAATCTAAACTTCTCAGATGGTGATTTGGTTTCATTTAATCTTTATTGGAAAACACTTTAAATTAGCCAAAGAAATAAAAATAAGAACAATAACAGAAACTAAAAGGTTTGTTAAAAGCTGAGAATTTAAAACTGGATTCTGAAAAGTGATAAAAAATGAACGAGCATCTCAAAGAGATGCAAAGATCTACTGCAGATATTTTACTATAAAAAGACTAAACCAACTTACATGCAGCTTTTCAACAAGAAATATGAACTTTTTTTCAGTACAAAAATCCTTAATATTGATTAATAAATGTCCCAGTTTCATTGGCAAATTATTTCACTTAATGAAACATTTTCCATGTTTTCCTGTTCTCTCTCTCTCTGGGTTTGTGGACAGATGTGTCTCTGGTGCTGCAGATGGAAAATGTTTTAGGGATATAAACAGTTCACATCTACAAATAAAACATTGTAAATAGTTTTTCTGTAAAAATCAGAACACTGTTCTTTCTTTCATTCATATTTTTCTGCCTCGGCTTCATTCATGTTCAGATTAAAACAACGATCTGCTTCTTTTCTGCTCCAGATTCTTGGTGAATCCGTGTTGAAGCGGAATGAAGCGGACTGAGCCTCGCCTCCTTCGGGTCGGTTCCGGTCCGTCACATGGAGTCCAACCTGTCCTGCTCCATGTCCTCCATGAGGCGTTCAGGTGCAGTTTAGAAACACTGAGATTAAAAAGTTTCAGAAGAATGTTTTATTTAATTTAAGACCAAGAGAAAATCATTATTCTGAAGACTTATTTAATGTAATTCAAACATTTTAAAAACTTCTTGTTTGAGACATTCAGCTGCAGAAAATGGAAAATCAGGAACGTTTTCTGGAAAAAGAGACAAAACTGACAGAAAATCACCTCTGAACATCTGCAGGTTTCTGCTGCTCCATTTAATAATCTCTTCATAAATCAAAGACGTTCAGATTAGAATGGAGACTTTGTACAATAAATATCTGTTTGTGCTGCAGAAAAGTAACAATTTTAGACGCAAAACGCTTCGTCCTCCTGCAGGGGACAAAGATAATCATAAACAGATGCAGGATGTGTAACAAAGGAGTTGTTTCAACAACGCAACAGGAATATAAATAATCCAGTATGTCCATAACATGACTCTGGACGTCCATCGTTGGAGACAGAAGGTCAGAGGTCATGTTAATCAGGACTAACAGGAGCTCAGTGTTAACTCTGGTTTCCTTTCAGTTATTCATCAAAACGATACAAACAGATTTTAATATTAATTTTCTTATTTTCATAGAACTTTGGGTCATTTGTTTCTGGATTTTTAATGTCATGTTGATTTCAGGTGCACAGTCCTCATCTTTGTTCAGTCCAGGAAAAAACAAGCTGAATTTTTAATTTTCCTCATTTCATCATGAAAGACGGACGTTGTTGTTTTCCCTCCCATTCAGACATTAATATATGGAAATAGCTTCACCTTTCACTTTTCAACCACATTTAAAGCTTTAAATGCACCTGCAGGATTTTTTAAAAATTTCATTTCATTCTTCTTCATTTCTTGTAGCATATGGACAAATATCTGCTTTGTAATGCAAAAACATTACAAAGCAGATATCATTAAAGGTCTGAAATATAAATAACTGAATGAATAAAGCCCTACATGATCATAATTCCAGACAGGTGAAACAAAATGTTGCCCCTGGATTATAAATCAATTCTGTTGTCACGTTTTAAAATAAAGATAATTGCAACTATTTTGCTTAATGTTAAAATGCATTAAAGTTGCACATTTTACAGCTGATTAATTTTTAAAATCTAGTTTTTCGTCTAGGTTTATAGAACAGGTGCAGAGTCATGAGCGAACGACCTTCCTGTTAGTGGATGGAGATAAGGAGCTCTGCAGCAGCTTCCTGATGTGGGTCGAGCTCACATTTCCTACAGTCCGCGAAGGCGCCACCAACCTCATTCATTGTAGACTGAAGCGGACGGACCGGAGACGCCGAACCGCACCGAGGAGCTGCTAAAAAGGACCCGGTTCCCCGCGGTGAGTCGTCCGAGACGTTTAAATGTTGGTTGGGTTGTGTTTTGGAGCCGCCCGGAGCCGCTGCCCCGCCGCGGTCTCTCCGCACGGCACGGCGCGGCGCAGTTTCCGGGTTTTACCGCCTTTGTGCACACGGCACCGGTCTGGTGCGGAGCGCACAAACCAACGTGTTTCTGTTTACCTCCGCTGTGTGAGCGGGTCCGCAGCGGGACACTGACTCGCGTGGCCGCTCAACACGGTGTTTAAAAAACGGTTTCTGGTTAAATTTGACCGGCGGGCTGCGGTCCAGACTCGGCCCGGAACCAGGCCTGATTCCGGGCCGCAGCTCCGGGAACATCCCGCCTGTCAGCATCCAGGGCGGGGAGTCCGATCGGGGCTGCTAGCCTGGGAAACCCGGTAAAAACACAGTTTATTTCAACAAGTGGCCGCATTATTTAACTCTAACTACCTCTAATGATTAGCTATAGTAAGACTAGTTTCGATCTGCGGTATGACTAATATAATCCGGAATAATCCGGTATGACTCGGGTTTTCCTTTTATTCTTTGCCAAACTCCGTTCAGAAAAACAAACATTTTAATATTTCTTTGCCACACAGATGATGAGGGATGTAATTTTTTGCCCCAGTATTTATTAAAAGCTTCTTTTTAATTCGGCTCATCTTTTAGAAAACCCTAAACATTATTTTTGCCGATCCTCATCTTTTCCTTGTATCTATCTGTCAACTCCAGAGCTTAACAGGATTTTCAGAATAAATGTTTTTAGGCTAATCTGATCCTTAAATTCCTGACATGTGGCTCCCATTGTGTAACACTGATCACTCCTTCAGTTTTCCACAGGCTACTGGAGCTTATTATAACTTTATTAAAGACACAAATAGATTCATCTGAGAAAATAATAATTTAAAAAATAAAATCCACGAGCTGAACCTTTTGTTGGGCCTTGGTGAATATTTAGGCTGATTAAATGTTAAAAATGTGGAATCTTAAGAAACGCAGAGTTCCCCTTTGGCCTGTTTCACTTCCTTCCTCTGAAGCTGCTTTTAAAGGTTAGAAGATGATTTAATTCTGGGGATTTTTGCTCTGAATGTGAAACCAAGAGGCTGATTCATCTTTAGGGAATGTTTAAACTAACCAGCATCACTCAGTAAAGGTCTGACTGGTTTAAAATGATGCATTTTAAAAAAAATCTTTCTTTATCTTTGAGTCATTCTGCTCAGCATCAGAATCTCTGAATCTTCCAGTTTTTCTGTCCTCCAGTGATCCAGACGAGACGTTTTGTCCCAGCAGAGATGCTGAATGACCAGATGGCTGCAGCCATCTTGGCTGCGACGCTCTGCTTTGCTGCCAGCTGCGTCTGGGCGGCGGCCGACTGCTCGCCGTCCCCCACCGAGGCCTCCGGCGGCGCCCGGCTCCTGACCGCCGTGGTGGACGCTCAGAGGGCTGAGCGGGCCCGAAGGCAACACCTGGAGGCGCTGTTCCATAGGTGAGCTGCTGCTGTTGCTTTGAGTGAGGAAGAAACGAAGCATCCAGGGCGGGGAGTCCGGTCCGGGCTGCTAGCCTGGGAAACCCGGTAAAAACACGCTTATTAACTACGAGAGGAAATGAGTTCATGGTACGATGTGCTGGAGCGTTTCTCTGAACATTTACAGTTCAGAACATGCAGCCACAACTAAACTGCTGAAGATTTTCCTGACACACTTTTTCCTTCCACTCAACTTTCTTTGACTATTAGGGTTCCAACAATTATTTTAGTAATCAATGATTTTGACGATTAATCAGATTAGACAGAAGGTACTTTCTGCATATTTTCCAGTTTTAGGATCATGTAAAAATGTAAATTCCTGATTTAATTCCCTATTTTAAAGGAAAATAAACATTTTATTGCCTAAAATTAAATATCAGCTTAATATTTGATCATGTTTGATCAAATATTATTTTAGCATCAACATGAGAAGTTCAGGCTTTTAAACATCCATACAGTTTAGATCTGATCCACTGATTATTTATCGATGAACTCATTAATAAATGACTGATCAATAACTGGATGTAAAAGATGCTTACAATGTGAATTAAATTCTTTTATTTTTTGATCTTTAATAATATTAAATTTTGTTAGCAGGTAAAAAAAATTAAAAAAATACTGATTTTGCATTATTGATTAATTTCATTTTGTGAATAAATGAAGATTCTACAAACAAATTGTCCTTCAAGACGATTTAGTTGAGATCAAAACACCAGAGAGAAACTTTCATCCTCCAGCTTTGGTAAAAAAAAAGACAAATAATGCAAATGGACAGAATTGATATTGTTCTAATTTAATATGTGATTTATTGATTTATTGCTTATTGTGACTACTTGACGTATTTATAGTGGTTATAAGTGATCGTGAATATTAATTATTACTGTATTGATCTGAGTTTGATCCTGCGTGTTTTTGGTCTCAGATACGGAGAGAACGGCTCCATCTCTCTGGACGGCCTGAAGCGTCTGCTGCAGAGCGTCGGCCTCGACCGGATCCGGAACGTCATGGTGAAGCACCGGGAAGAACCCGGCCACCACCATCAGCACCAAACGCATCATCACCATCACCATCCGGGTCGGCACCCGGCTGCCGACCACAACAGAACCGAGGACCTGCAGCAACCAGCCCACTGTGTCTGCGGGTCGCGACGGCAGAACCGCAGACGGCAGAACTGCAGACGGCAGAACCGCAGACGGCAGAACCGCAGACGGCAGAACCGCAGACGGCAGAACCGCAGACGGCAGAACCGCAGACGGCGCCGGATTGTTGGTGAAAACCCAAAAGAGAAGCTTGGCTGGAGAAGGAGGGACCACGGTCGTTAAAACCGAGCCAGCGGACCAGGATCATCTGCAGAACCGAGCCTGGAGAATGAAGAGGTTCGGCTGACACAGGAAGAGGTTCTCTGTAGCATAGATCTATAGATCTACAGCCCAGCTGCTCCTCCACCGGTTTCTTAGTAAACACATCTGAGTTCAAAAGCAGAAATATTTATTATTTTAATCTGGTTTTCAGATTCTTTACCAGCAAAGTTCATCTTTCAGGAACTCATGATCGTTCATGGAGCTTCTTTACAAATGTTCACGCTGACGTTAGCGATAGCCGCTACATGTTTCACATTAAGATGCCATTTTAGACTAGCATAGCGTTTCGCTAACTCCTATTAGCATAACTAAGACACAACACGAGTTTTCCAGCGTCCAATCAGATCGTTTGAAGCAGAAATGAATGGCTTCAGATGCAGCTGTGATGTAAATAACGACTGACTGAGTGTTGGTATCTCCTGCAGTGCCTGAACGCCTCGGGCCTCCTCCTCTCACACGGGATGTCCCAGGAAGGAGGCGTCGCCCTGGGAGACTTTGCCTTCCTGTGCCCCGCCCTCCTCCACCAGATCGACAGCGGGGCGTGTCTCCTGCACGGCGACGCCTCCCGACACGAAGACGCAGGTAGGAGAGTCAGACTGGAGCTTTTATCAGAGAAAACATCTGGATTACCAGGCTCTAATCTGGATTAACAGGCTCTAATCTGGATTAACAGGCTCTAATCTGGATTAACAGGCTCTAATCTGGATTAACAGGCTCTAATCTGGATTGACAGGCTCTAATCTGGATTGACAGGCTCTTATCTGGATTAACAGGCTCTAATCTGGATTAACAGGCTCTAATCTGGATTAACAGGCTCTAATCTGGATTGACAGGCTCTAATCTGGATTGACAGGCTCTAATCTGAAACTTTGTCATGTTGGCACCTAATTGCATCATCAGCAGTTTCTGCTTCTGTTTATGAAAATAATAATTTGACCAAACCAGTTTGATTTGTTGCTTTTTTAGATTCTAGTTTTTATCCAAACAAAGAACTCTTCAGAAACTGACGTTTGAAATGAATTCAGTTTCAAACTGAAAACCTTCTGAATCAAGCAGTATTTTTTGAGTCGTTTATAGAGTATCGCTTGTACCTGCTCCACACTGACCAATAGAAACGCTGTTGCTAACGGCGACCTGCATGATGATGCGTCTTATCCTTCAGAAGAAGCTCCGCCTCCAAAAATAAGATGTGATGATCATTTATAAAACTAATCTAAAAAATAAACTCTGAAAAATAAAACATAAATAAAACATGAAAAACAAAAAGTGAGGAAATCTCTGTTTTTTTTTTTTTAGGACATAAACACCATAAACATTCACACGGTCACCATGGAAACCACAGCGAGCCCCACGGCGGCGAAAACGGCAAACACATCACAACAGGTGAGATGACTTCAGGCTGGGAGGTCAAAGGTCAGTGGATGGGTTTAACGGTGAAACCAGTTTCCTGCTGACCTTCATCAAACAGATTCACACAAAACGAGGAGAAAACGTCATAAAATAAATAAATTCTTCAAGTTTTAAATCGTTCTAGATTCTCCTCTATCAGAACATTAAAGATTTGGTTGTTTTTCACCTTTAAATAAAAGCTGAGCTGCTCTTCCAGCCCCATGAAGCCAACGGTCAGTCGGGTTAAAACACAACGTGGTCAGAGAAACGCTGAGCGGTGACTGAAGTTCTGCCTCTGACGGCTCTGGGACGCTCTGGTTTGTTGCAGCCTGGGTCGGCGGCTTCGTCTCCATCACCGTCATCAGCATGCTGTCGCTGCTGGGCGTCCTGCTCATCCCGCTCATGAACAGAGTCTTCTTCAAGTTCCTGCTCAGCTTCCTGGTGGCGCTGGCCGTGGGAACGCTGAGCGGCGACGCCTTCCTGCACCTCATTCCCCACGTGAGTCAGAGCGAATTTATTTACATCAGCAGAAACTCCACCAGCAGCTTAGCTTAGCCTAGCTTAGCTTAGCCTAGCTTAGCTTAGCCTAGCTTAGCTTAGCCTAGCTTAGCTTCTGGTGTTCCACAGGGATGAGTTATTAGCTCCCTCTTCCTCTTCCTTCTGAATTTAAATGTATATTTAAGAAATAAAAAGACACTTATATTTTTATACATAAAGAAATAAAGAAGCTGCTGGAAAAACAGTCAAACTCTTTCTGATATAATTATATTGTCTTAAATTGTCTCGGCTTTGAAGTTTAAGGCTAAAACTCAAGACATTTAAAAGCCAAAATATTTTATTATGTAAAATGCTGAAAACAAAACGGACAAAAAATGGGAATAAATCCTGAATCTAAAGACGATGGTCTGGATTTAAATCTGTATCTTTCACTTTTTCCAAAAATCAAACCAATTAAAATGTTTTGTTTTTTCACACTTTTGCATACACAGCAATTTCTCAAAATAAAATTCAGCCTGCAGATTATTTTTCCATTTTGGATTTTTGACTAAAATTTCAAATGTAAAAATTGAGAAATTTTTGGGTTTCGTTGTGGATGATTAAGAAACAGAAAATAATTACTTTTCCATTTTCTGATCTTTGGATCTCAACTGTAAATCAGACCTGCATCTTTAACCATCTGACCCCATCAGCTGTAGTTTTTTCTTCCACTAAATCATCTCTGCTGCTCTGAGAGGAGATGCTGCAGGTGTCAGAGCAGCTGCAGCATCTCCTCTCAGAGCAGCATCTCCTCTCAGAGCAGCTGCAGCATCTCCTCTCAGAGCAGCTGCAGCATCTCCTCTCAGAGCAGCTGCAGCATCTCCTCTCAGAGCAGCTGCAGCATCTCCTCTCAGAGCAGCTGCATCATCTCCTCTCAGAGCAGCTGCAGCATCTCCTCTCAGAGCAGCTGCAGCGTCGCTCAGGCGTTTTGTTTTTTCTCTTCAGTCTCATGGGAACCACGACCACTACCATCACCATGACGACCACTACCATCACCTGGGCGACCAATACCATCACCATGACGACCACTACCATCACCTGGGCGACCCCAACGACCTTCACCCTCACGGCGACGCCGAGGAGAACATGGACGGCGTGTGGAAAGGCCTGACGGCTCTGGGCGGAGTCTACTTCATGTTCCTGATCGAACACTTCCTGACTCTGGGAAAAATGTACAAAGACAAGAAGCAGAAGGTCGGAGGCGAAACTTTGATGTTTTCTGGTCACGTTGATTCTGATTTTATTTTGAAAGAACCAGCAGAAGCAGCAGCACAGCCTGATGACAGCATTACCTCCGCCTCTGTGGCAACAATATCTGATCATTAATGCAGCAGGAAATAGTTCAGGAAGCCTTAAAACGAGAGGTTTGGTTCAACCAGCAGGTGGCGCCACATGCAGCTTTTTCAACAAAACTGTTTGCAGTGAATTTAGATTTTATATACAGTCCTTATAAAATAAATATTAAAACTAAACAAGTCATAATCCAGCAGAAAACAAAATGATTTTATTCTCATCATATTCAGACTTTATTGTTCAACTTTTATGTTTTTTTCCTCATTATTAGGATTTTGTAATTTTATCAATATTCTCATTATTGCGACTTTATAGTAATATTTTGACTCTGTTGTTGTAATTTGACAGTTTTTCATGTCCTGTCATATAAACATTGACCTCAGGGTTTATGGAGGTTCTGGTTCTGTTGGTTCTGTTGGTTCTGCTGGTTGTGATGTTCATGTTTGTTCTCCTGTCAGGTCCAGAAGAAGTGGGACCAGACGGACAAATCGGACCCGGAGAAGCAGCCGGCTCTGGAGGAGAGTGGGCTGAAGCCAAGCGAAGGTGCGAGTACGTTCTGGTCTGGCTCTGGTTCTGGTCCGGCTCTGGTCCGGTTCTGGTTCTGGTTCTGTTCTGGTTCTGTTCTGGTTCTGGTCCGGTTCTGGTCTGGTCCGGCTCTGGTTCTGGTCTGGTTCTGGTTCTGGTTCTGGTCTGGTTCTGGTCCGGTTCTGGTTCTGGTCTGGTTCTGGTCTGGTCCTGGTCCGGTTCTGGTCCGGTCCTGGTCCGACACAGAGCTCTCCTCTCAGACGCTTCCTGTCTGCTCTCCCTCCATCAGACGTGGAGCCGAACGGCGCCGGAGCGTTCGGCGAGCTTCCCGGCGGCGTGTCGGAGGAGGAGCAGGTGATGCTGGCGCCGCAGGTTTCCGTGGCGCCGCAGCAGACGTACGGCCGGCCCGACGGCGCCGGGTACTCGGCCGAGGACTGCGAGAACAAATGCCACTCCCACTTCCACGACACGGTGGGGCAGGCGGACAGCCTGCACCACCATCACCATGACTACCACCACATCCTGCACCACCACCACTCCCAGAACCACCACCCCCACAGCCACGCCACAGCCACGCCCACTCCTACTCCGAGGAGCACTTCCAGCAGGCCGGCGTCGCCACGCTGGCCTGGATGGTCATCATGGGCGACGGCCTGCACAACTTCAGCGACGGCCTCGCCATCGGTGAGCCGCCGGCGCCGCGGACACGCCCCCCTGGGGAGCCTGGCCCCCCTGGGGAGCCTGGCCCTGGGAAGCCGCCAGCGCCGCAGCCTGACCAGTGTCTGTGTGTCTGCAGGAGCCGCCTTCAGCGAGAGTCTGTCCAGCGGGCTGAGCACATCGGTGGCCGTTTTCTGCCACGAGCTTCCACACGAGCTGGGTGAGAGCGCCAACGCCACGAGATCGACTTATTGATCAGTGATCGCATCAATATCACCAATAAATACAGTCACTGTGAGCAGACTGGAGAAAAAATCAGACGCCTTTATGTGACTGGAGTCAGAAAGAAACGTTTTAAAACGCAAATATTTTCAAACAGCAACATTTCTGTTTGTGGGGCTGAAAGTTATGCAGTTATGTAAAAATAGACAAAAATGATTCTTAGTGTCAATTTCATTGTTTTCATAAAATATTATAACAAAATATTTTAGTTCACCAGGTAAAGGTTTTTCTTCATAGTAAAATAGTCGATCAGTTTCTGATGCTGGTCTCTCTCTCTCTCTCTCTCGCCCTCTCTCTCTCTCTCGCCCTCTCTCTCTCTCCAGGTGACTTTGCGGTGCTGCTGAAGGCGGGCATGACGGTTCGCCAGGCCATCCTCTACAACGTTCTGTCGGCCATGACGGCGTACCTCGGCTTGGTGACGGGGATCCTGATTGGCCACTACGCTGAAAACATTTCCACCTGGATCTTTGCCCTGACGGCCGGCCTCTTCATGTACGTGGCGCTGGTGGACATGGTGAGTTGGACCGAACCGTCTCCAGTCCAGAAGTGTCTCTGCAGGACCGAACCGTCTGGAGGACGGGAGCGTCTCATGTCTTCATCAGCTGCACAGTTTGGTCATAAAGTTCAAACTAACTTTGATTAAAAGCCTAAATTTTAAATATTTTCATACATTTAATAAAAATAGAATGTCATATTTTTTTTATCAGACTTTTTTATTTTAGATCAGTTAAAATCATCCAAGTTATTTCTGTTTTTAGATTTTTTTAAAATTATTTTAATTTGAGCAGAAAGATAATTTTTCTAAATTTATTTGAATTGTTTCAACATGATATCTGTTATCACTAATAGATCAATGACTCACTGATCATCTTATATTTTAATCAATACACATATTATTGAATTTGGGTTTAAAATTTTACAGTAATAAATATGAATTAAAGTTGCTGTTCTTAGTTTTTATATATTGTTTTTATCTCAATGTTGAACATTTTGATATCGGACCTTAAAGTTCTGAATTGTTCTGTGGAAACTAGAGATGCATGTTTTCACTCCCGATACGATCCGATATCTGAAAAACATCTGAATTGATTTAAAATGTTTTTTTATTAAACACAGACATAAATTTACTGTATTACTCATTTATTTAATAATTCTGAGTCAAACATGTAGAAACAACTTTAGTTTGTTCAGGCAGCAGAAAATCTATCAGTGGAAAATCAACTAAAAGTTAAATGTTTTAATTTAATTTAATTTAATTTAATTTAATTTCTTCCCTCCAGGCTGATTTATTGCTGCTTCTCTGCTTCAGGTGCCGGAGATGCTGCACAACGACGCCGGCGACCACGGCTTCAGCCACTGGGGCTTCTTCCTGCTGCAGAACGCCGGCATCCTGCTGGGCTTCTGCATCATGCTGCTCATCGCACTGTTTGAGCACAAAATCCAGCTGGACCTGGGGTTCTGACCCGCGCTGCGCTGCATCCTGCTTCAGTTTACGGCAGGAAGCCTGGAGGGAGCCTGGAGGAATCCTGGAGGGAGCCTGGAGGAATCCTGGAGGGAGCCTGGAGGAATCCTGGAGGGAGCCTGGAGGAATCCAGGCCTGGAGTCGCTCAGCCGGGTTCACAGGTGGAAACCGTCTGGAGTTTCTTCTGAGTTTCTTTCACTATGAACACATTAAGTTTCTGTCTGAACTTCATCTTTTGGGTCAATGAGTTTAGTTTTTAAATCATTTTTAGGTTTTTCTCAGTGAAACCTGATCAGTGTTATAAAGGTACAACCGTCCAAACCACAGTTCCTGTTAAACCTGATTCTGTATAAACCTGACAGGAAGCAGAAGACGGGTCATGAGTTACTTTTAGGTTTCTTTTTTTAAATGAATTCTTGTTTTTTCCGCTGATATTTGTGGAGTTTTGTGTTCATGTTGAATCTGTTTCTCGTTAAAATGACATTTTTCCCAAACAGCTTTAGAAACTTCAGCTCTGAAATGTTAAACAGGAAATAATCCCTGAAATGAAATGATTGATAGAAGCACCAACAGGCGATGCGTTCAGGAACTGAAGGAGCTTTTAGACTCACATGTTGGTCCTCTAAATGATTCGGCTGCTTTTAAAGCTCCGTTTTATTAAAATAAGTCCTGAAACTTCTGGACGGAACCGGAGAGAAAACGGATCCAGTTACAGGAAAGTCCTGAACCAAAGCTGTTAAAATGCTTTTATTTTGAAGGAAAGTTGCTGATTTGGTTAAAATCTTCAGGTTTTGGTTCTGGTTCCTGTTGGTTGAATTTGTAGGTGAAAGTTTGAATCCAGTTTGTTTCTGTTTCATATTTGGTTGTTTATAAATGAATATGGATGTTGGTTATGAATCCATCACCACTGCAGAGATTTCTCCGTTTTCCCAAACAGCCAAACTTTTTCATCCAATCAGCATCAAACTACTTTATTATGACCAGCAGCTAAAAGAGGCTTCATGTTTGCTCTGCTCTCATTGGATGATTTTTCTGCTTCAAGAAAAACGTTTATTTATTTTATTTGTTATAAAATGCACAAACTGATGTTACATTCATCGCTGTGTTTAGAGAATCGTTGTAGAAATGTTGTTCTGCTGACTGCAGGTCAGAAAAGCTTTATGGTTTCGATGGTAACAGATTAAAGATGGCAGCTCATAGAAGCAGGTTTTTCCTCCAAGTTTTAATTTTTGTTTATGTTGTTAACATAAAGCAGAAGAAACGGATTGCTCTGAAGTTCAGGTCAAAGTTTCCTCTGTGGATCCATTAATGTTACACTGTAAATATTAGGTTTATGTATCTGTGATGTTTGTCTGCATTATGTTTCACTGACACAAACCCAACCTGCTGCAGAAACCTGGGAGAAAAATGAAAAGGTTTGGGAAACAATAGAAAAAATAAAATTCATTGAAGATGAAATCTCATGTTTTCTTTATGAATTCAGTTTAATTTCAGATGTAGTTTTATGTTTTCATTGACATTCTGTCCATTCAATACATGTCGTAGTTTTATTATATATCTTTTCTATGGTTGCAGCTTTTTAGATCATAAAGTATTGATCTGTCATGGATTAGGCTGAGATGCAGTCAGACTCCCATTAGGAGCAAAAATGAATTTAATTATGATTCTTATATTACACATAAACCAGGAAACAGAAAAATATTTTTAATGTTTTTCTGATGTATCAGAGTAATAAGAGTCAGACTAGCTTCCCCAAATACATTGATTCTGATAAAATCATTTATGAAGGATTTATATTTCCTGTTTCAAACAAAGCAAAGAGCTTTAAATAAAAGCAAAGAGAGTTGTAAGAACTAAAATCTAAATGACTTTGGGACAATCTGCAGATTTAAGACCTCAGATCAAGTGACTCTTATTGGAGGAGAGGTTTTTCTCCTTTCTCCACTTTAGCCATGACTTCTGCTTTTTGTTTCATCTCCATCAGTGACTGAATCCGTTGTTTCCAGCCTGGTTTTGCTTCCTGTTTCTCTCCTTCAATCAGCAGATCAATGTACTCTGAAGTGGTGAGAGGATTGGGCTTCAGTGCTATCTCCTTCAGTCTGTTCAGACACTTTGCTGATTTGTCTATTAATTTATTCACCTCTTTCTGCATATCATATTCAGCCTGTAGTTTTCTCATTAGTCCCTCTACAGTCATCTTCTGCCCTGTGGCCTTTTCATAATTAGCTTTCAGGTCTGCGACTGTCCGTTTCTCTATAACATCTTTATAATCCCACCTGTACTTTTGGTTGAAATGAACGTTCCAGTAACATTTCCCTGGACACTGAGTGCAGTATCCATTTCTGTCCATCGCCCAACTTTTTCTTTTATCAGCATCATTTGGTATTGGACAAGGGTAATGACAGGTGAAGTGGCACTGCTGACAGTTGGTAATGTAGTTCCCAGAACCTGAGATATCAAATTGTATCGGTTTTTTCACAGTGACCTCAAACTTAAATTTCTCATTTCTACTGATCTCAGCTTCATGCTCTTTGATTTTTTCTCTAATCTCTCTGATCTCCTCCAGTTTGGCCAAACCAAGTTTAACCTGATGCTGCAGATTTTCCACTGAAACCTCGAGCTGTTGTCTTTCTCTCAGGACCTCATTGGTCAGAGTCAAACTTTTGGTTTCTATCTGATTTAGAGCAGCAAAAAACCTTTTCATGCTTTTTGTTCCCATGTTCCAAAACATCTGATCAAAGTTTCCATCGTCATCATCACTCTGAGTCTCTGCTGCAGAGGATTTATTGTCAGCAAACAGAGCAGAGTTGTTAAATTTGAAGTGAACTGGAAGACCATCTTCCCCTTTCGGACTTGGTACGCCTGAAGCTTTGATTGCTTCTAGAACTGGAGGCTTCTGACTATCTGCAAATGTCACCAGGATCCTGATGTTTTCTGCTATATCTTTGCCAAAGATGGAGAGAATGGAATCAAAGATATATTTCTGTTTTGGTGTGAGACGAGCTAAAGCAGCCTGAGCTACAAAACACACAGCATCAACCTCACTGACCCCGTCTTTACTAGTGAAGAGGTTACAGAGCTGCTCTGTGATCTCCCTGTCTCTCTCTATTCCTCTGGTGTCTCCAAAGCCTGGAGTGTCTATGATGGTCAGAGAGAAGGGAACCTGAAATCCCTCTCTGTGGTTGAGTTTGTACACAGTGACCTCAGAGGTCTGACTGTGAGCTTGGGATTTTGTTTGACCATCGTCCACTAAGATGAACCGATACGAGTCTGACCATTGAACACCTAGAATGTAATTTATCATCCCGTTGATGAGAGTTGACTTCCCAGCACCTGTAGCTCCAAGAACCATGATGGTGCGACTTTGTTTAGCAGCAGGTTCTCCAAACCTGAAGAACCTGCATCCATTTATTCTGATGTTCTCCTCCTTCAGAGGAACTTTATAAACAGGAAGTGGTCCAATCTGTGGCTGCAGCTCTTTGCTCTTAGCTTTAACAGCATCAGAAAGTCTGGTGCTGTTTGGCTTTGTTGTTTGAACATGAACAATCTTGCTTTCCTTGCTCCTACCAGCCCACCACAGTCACATGTGATCCTGAATGCATATTGTGTTTCTGACTGAAGTCCTGAAATGATGGCCGTTTCACCTTTTGACCTTGTTTGGTTCCAGGTGTGATCATCTTCTACCTTTGAATATTCCACAATGTAGCTCAGGATGTGAACATCTGGTCCGAGCTCTGCAGGTTTCTCCAACTCACTGATATCTCAGAAGAGTTTGGTTCACCTTGCGGTTCTCCAGGAGGGCTGCAGGGTAAAGTTTTAATGGGATCATTGATGACATTGGCCGGTCCAACACCTGCTGAGGTCACTGCTCTGCATCTGAACACGTACTCTGTGTTTGGCTGCAGTTGGGTCACTGTGATTTCTGATGATTTTGGTTCAGTCTGTTGTTTCCATTCATCTTGTCCAATGACACAGAACTCAACAGAGTAGGATGTGACGCTCTCTGCTCCAAAGCTGGGAGGAGAAACCTTCAGAGTCACACTGCTGTGGTTTATGTCAGCAGCTGTCACAGTTTCAGGCTTAGAAGGAGGCTCAAAGTTTTCACTGATGAGGGAGGCGTCTTTATAAAGGTAGATGGTTGAACCTTCATGTTTCTCATCTGTTAGACCTACTGCCAGGAATGCTGAGCTCTTGGTCTCAGTGTTGGCCTCTGCAAAGTCTTTGAAGAGTTTTGCTTTTGTTCTCATTTCATCTGCCAAGTTGTTTGAGAGATACCATTGTTCCTTCTCGATATCATAACTGTGTGAATCGTCCGAGCTGGTTTTGCTTTTGAGGTAGTTCAGCAAAGCAGAGAGGAACGGTTCATCTCTTTCCAGTGAGCTGAAGACAAAACACACAGCATGCTCTGCATTGAGAACTTCTTCATCAAGGATATTTTGAGATGGGATGATTTTGGTGTTCTTCATCATCCTGGTGTAGGATTTCAGGGTATGTATTTCTCTCTCTTTGCAGTCAATCCAGCCATTGAGGTTTTTGCTGCTGAAAGGTGAGGAATGAATCTCCTTCAAGACATTTGCAAGCTCAGACTCTTCTTCTCCTCCTCCTCGGATTGATGGGAATTTCTTTGCTATCGTTTGTTGAAATTCAAGCCTGAACTCAGAACACAAACTTTTAAAACGTTTAAGTTTTTTGATAATCTGTGGAAACTGCTGTGTTGTAGGGTTTTTCATTGCATCATTGCACCTTATTTCCAGGTCACTGAGCTCCTCCAGGACACTTTGTACTTCTTGAACTAACCTAATACTTATTTCACGGACAAGTTTAGCTGCAGAAGAATCTAAGTTGGTCAGAGGCAGCATCCAGACCTTGATTGGTACGGCATTTTCTCCACTGGCCCCCAGCAGCTTGGGCAGGCTTTGGTAAACTGCTACTGCATCCTGGAAGGTTGTTGGAGTTTTCTCAAGTAGGAAGTCTCCATAAAACTTACAGGAGAACTTCTGCATTAATTCCTTGTCCTTATCTTCCATGTGTAAGGAACCTTCACCTTCAATAGTTAGGGTTGGAATCTTCTTAATCAAAACTTTCAAGCTGCCATGAATGTCTTGGTGATTTTCTGTCTCAGATTTTTCTTGGTCAAAGACAAAAAATGCTTGAGCTCCATACAGAATGCCTGTGACCACATGTGTTGCTATTTTGTTCTCAAAACATATGGATGCTTCATGTTGCCTCTTCCAAGATGATTCATTGATAATTCTTGGAACTTTGTGGTAGCTTTGTACTTCAGTGTTACTCTGGCTTGATTTTTGGACGTCATCTGATCATTGAGGTATTTGGCTGATCCTTCAACTTTAACTAGGCCACCTAAAAAACTTGCTTTCAAAGATGCTTCAACATTCAGGACTGAAGATTTGTCCTCAATTGATTCAGAAGCAACTATCTCAAAGTCACTGTTTGGTTGTGGGGTTTCTCTTTTGTCTTTTTCCAAGTCATCACGATCCCAGAGTGTCAATCCTGTAGAAATAGAGAGAAGACGTTTATGTGGGAATTTCAAATGCAATTATAGATTCAAAATACTGACAGTCACTATTAAAAAACAGTCATTTCAGTATTTGAAATAATAATTTCAATTTGAGCAACTACAACATTGTATCAGTTTTTCATATCGGTATAGAGCACAAAGCTTTAAAAGAAGGCAAAGTTTTACAGGATGGACCAAAGTGCAGACAGGAATGTGGATCATGTTGAAAGTATTTAATGAAAAACAAAAGATATCAAAAATGACTGTAGTCAAGGAAAAACACAGATAATAAATCCAAAAGACATCCAGCAAGGAGACACGGGGAGAACATAGAGAAGCATAGAGAAATGACGGCCACTGACAAGAGGAACCGGCTAAGAGTGACTGAGAATGAGAAGCTTAAATACTAGGGAGGTTGAATGCTGAGCAAAAGACCTGGGCTGATGAGTTAACAGGTTGTAGGTGTGAGTGGAGAAGGAGCGTATACAGGGAAACAGGAAGTAAATCTAACACAATAACTAGACTGGAGAAACATAAAACTAGAGCGACAAAAAATAAATAGAAGCAAGAAATAAACTAGAATCAATGAGGAAAAACTGAAGTGGAAATGGAAACGAGGCAGAACTAAGAGAAAAACTGAGGAACACAAAAAATAAAAAAAAACTGAAACAAAAACAGAACCCAACACATTGAATCACCAACAGCATCACTGGCTTGTGTTAGGTATTTTCCTCGAACCTACAATAAAATAACCACAGACAACGTATATGAATTAAACATGGTCAGGCTTCTGCAGAAGGAGAAGTCTCCACCAACAACTTTCTTCAAGTTGTTCATAGAGCGTTCTGATCTGCTTTCACGTGAGCTCCCACTTTATTGTCAAAGAAAAACAGTCACGTGGTGCAGTCAGGAAACAACAGAGGTCGTAAAACATTTAACACAAACAGACCAACAACTCAGTTCCAGGTGTGATATCTAATTTACAATCTGAGCCCAGTTCAGCTCTAGGTCAAACTGTCACCTAAGACTGGGTAGATAAACACCAGAGAAGACTTTAAGGTCTGAGAACCATAAAGTTTTACTACCTCGCATGAAGACAGTCGTAACCTCCAGGTCAGCCCATACACACATAAGGAAGAGAACACTTTAACAAAATGATCATATCAAAAAATCTCTAACAGCTTGTTTGTATAAAGTCCTGAACGGATCAAAGATCAAAGGCTAAAATACTGAACTATAATCATCTACAGTAGTACGACAAAGGAAAGCAACTTAATCTTTATGTTTTCTATTTCTTTTGTTGTTGGAAACTTTTTAACCTAAAAAGTCACATGAAGAAAACAGATCCAGACGACCAAAAAAGAACTTTTACTTTACTGCATTTTCTCAGATTTTTATTTTGTGGCCCAAGGCAAAACAACCCAAACCAGCTGGTTTAACCCCCAGACCTTCAGGGCCTCCATTAAAGCTTTAACTGTAACATGGATCATTGATCTGAAAGTTTAGCATTCATTTATTGAGAATGACAATGCCAATAAATTTAATTTCATGGTTTCATTGGAGATCAAATTTGAAATGGTAAATGTAGAATTAAAAAGTAAAAATAATCTTCATATTGTGATTGTTGTGTTGCCATGGCTACAATCTGATGCTATCAGTAATTGTTGACAAATTTACCTGGTGCCAAAACTGACATTACATGGTGCATTTAAAGACTGCTAGGAAAATCCCATTATGGCATGTTAACATCAGATTTCACAGTGGTAACAACTGAAAGTGCAGGAAGCACAGAAAATACAGATATCGGATTGTGGGGATCTGCGTTAGGGTCACGTATTTTAAGACCCTGAAAATAAAACGTTAAAAAATAAACTCTATTTTTTGAATATGTTTAAGAACATGTCAGCTGCATTTCTGTCATGTTCTGTGTTTTTCTGTGTGTTCATTTTGAGTTTCTGTGTTGTCCTGTCTTCCCACTGATTGCTCCCAGGTGTGTCTCGTTCCTTGATTACCTCCTGTGTATTTCATGTCACCTGTGTCTCAGCGTCTCTGTCGGGTCCTTGTCGGATGTTCCCAGTCTGGCTGTCTGTCCATTTATATCGCCTGTTGCTACCAGTGCTGAGCCCCAGTCTCCTGCTCAACTGTGCTGCCAGGTTTTTGGACTTTTTGGATTCTGTTTAGACTGAGTATTTTTGGTTTTTCATCATTAAACATCAGCATCTCATTTCAACCTGGGTCTACAAGCGTTTTCCTCACCGCCTCCTCACACCACCTGACTATTTCCAACCAACTTCTTAATTGAATGAAAAACTCTTAAAATCTAATAATTTTGGTAGTACTTTTTTAGTTTGCATTTTATTACATTGTGGGTTTACTATGATCCATTCATGTGGTCTGTTTAGCTGTAATAATGTTTTACCAAACTTTCCAAGACTTTTGCAACGTGAAACGTTCATTCAGGTCAAATGCTGCTTCTTTCAGACATCTTGAAACAACAACTTTACCTCCACATGAGCATTTTATTTAATTAATGCTTGTTTGTGAAATAATCACTCGTGATACCGTATGAAAACAGTAAGTGTGATTTTATATTGCAGCCCACAATAAAATAAAAACTCACCACTTTTCACAACATAAATCAGTAGATGACTAGTGGGTTGGATATGAGGCAAAGTTCTTTTGTGCCCAATGAAGAAATTTCCTGTTCTCAGCAACATTATGCAAACCAGTTAAACCTGACGGCCACACCCAAAAATAACAACCTCGAAACTAAAACAGATTTAAACAAAAACCGCATAACTCATAACTGAACATATAAAAGAATAAAGGAAGGACAAAATGACAGAAAAAATGAACAACAACCCAGATCTATTCCCCTCACAAAAAGAGGTAAAATTAATCATTTATTAATGACAAAATGTAAATCTTTACCAGGAATGACTGTATCATGGCGGCAGTCGTACAGCATCCCGATTCTGAACGGTCGGCCCAGAGTCGCCACTTCCATCACTTTCTGAGGCTCCATCTTGATTTAGAAATAATAAAAGATTAACATTATGGGTCAGAACAATCTGGGAACAATTTACACACATTGAGGGTAATCTGACTGAACAGTGGTCAAAAATCTGACCAAAAACATTATTGATGAGAAGAAGAGCACGGAAAATAATTAAAAAAACACCAATATAAAGGACTGAACAGAGAGAAAACAGTTACTCAACGCAGAAATATACTGGAGCTTTGTGACAGAAGTTTCATTTTCACACTTTCATATTCAGTTAGGGAGACACTCCTCCTCATGTTTACTAAGCAAGGCTGCACTTAAAGGGAAAGAGGCTCATTTCCCATGAATGGTGACCAACACGATGAACAGCAATCCAGATCAAATATATATAACTTTTAACACAACAACAACACACTGTCTGTGTTGTTGTTGTGCTGTTGATATCTTTTTAATGTTTGTTTTTTTAACATTTTAACTGTATGTCGTTAATAAGTTAATTACATCTGATTTGAAGCCATTTGGCCTCTTGTCCAGTTTGAACTCATGTGTGTTAAAGGTCCACTATTACACAAAACTCACATTTTGCATGTTTCCATCCTTCCATTTTCCTGCTTCTAGAAATAATCTAAGAGGAAAACAAAAACATCCAATATAATATATGTAATAATCAAACTGCTTCTGTCCAATAAAAGCATGTCATTAATGAAGGGGCAAACATAAACTTTTATTTGCACACATCAGAAATCTTTGGGATGAAGTTAAGATTGTAACCAGAAAGAATTGGTTGCAGCTCCACAAACTGATGAAGTGTGAAATTCCTCATTAGTATCACATTCTTAACATAAATATTAACATAAATGTTAAATATTTACCTGAAACCAGCATGCTGTCAGCTTATAGCTACAACTAATACCTCATAACCAATAGAACAGCAATTTACTGCCATCTAGTGGGCAGAGTTTATGCCCAGCAATGCCCAATTTTCTTTAGACCAGGGTGTCAAACGTATGGCCTGCGGGCCGGAACCAGCCCGCCGAACGATTTAGTCCGGCCCGGGTCTAAATGCACCATACACTTTGTTTAATTGAAAATCTGCAATTCCTATATTGTCCACGAGGGGCGCCGTTTTATTCAGAGCAGACATCGGAAGTAACAGCAGATGGCAGCACTGAGCTTCAGGTTCTGTTAACAGCTTCGATTCTATCGCTTTATCAGCATTTTATTTTGGCCCCGGCAGCCTCATCAACGACATGTCTTTGTCAAAAAAGAGAAAGGTAGACACAGAGTGTCGGATTTTTCAAGAAAAATTGACTTCTTCCTATTTGTTCACGGAGGTGAATGGAAAACCCGTGTGCCGTGTGTGCCTGCAGCAGGTTTTGGTGCTTAAGGAATACAATATTCACCGCCACTATGAAACCCAGCATGGTGAAAAATACAAGCACTTGCAAGGAGAACTGAGAAATCAGAAGATAAATGAAATGTTGACGGTCTGAGGAAACAGCAATCTGTTTTCACCCGGAGTCGAGAGGCCAGTGATGCTGCGGTGAAAGCCAGCTAGCTAACTGCTAGCCAAATAGCGTTAGCATCAAAGCCTTCCTGTGCAGGAACTGCATGCTGAAGCTGCTCAAGTTGTGTGTCCTAAGAAGCGACAAGCTTTTGCCAATATTAGCTTGACTAGAAATACCGTCGCAGACAGGATTTCAGAACTATCAGCAGACTTGGATAACCAGCTTAAACGCAAAACGGAGTCATTTCTGGCATTTTCTGTTGCAATTGATGAGAGAGAGTACTGATGTTGCTGATGTCACTCAACTGGCCATATTTATTCCTGGAGTTAATGAGATGTTGACTGTCAGAGGAGTTTCTAGAGTTGGTGTCCATGACCGACACCATGACATCTGAAGACATTTTCCGCTCCGTTGTTGGAGCGCTGGACCGAGTCGGGGTGGACCGGTCCCGCGCCGGGTGGACCGGTCCCGCGCCATAAGCCTGGCTACTGATGGTCCAACTTTGTACAATCACTGTGATCAGTTTTTACGCATAAGGCACTTAAATAAATGTTTAACTAAGTAAAATTATTGTTAAAATTGTATATACTTTTCTTAAAAAGTCTGAAGTTATTCATAATATATTTTTGTAAAAGTGAAATTTGTTTAATATAAAAATCAACGAGTCCACTTTCATTAGTTCTATTTAATCTTGCAATGAGTTAATTTGTGCGACCCCTTGAGATCAGATTAAGCTGAATGCGGAACCTAAACCAAAATGAGTTTGACACCCCTGATTTAGACACTTGCATACATCTTTAATTGTGGTGCATAATTAAAAATTAAAAATAAATTAACTTTATTATTAACACGAAAAACCAAGATGGAAGTAGAGATGGTTTAAGTCTATATTAAATATCTCTAACTTAAAAGGGATGAATACAGACTAAATAAAATTTTTCATACATTTGATGAATTTTGCACATAATTTAAACATTTTACACATTTTCTGCCAATTGTAAAGATTCTTCAAAACAAGTAAATCAGTGGTTTGCTGTAAAATTAAGAAGAGATGTTATCTCTTCTTTCTGAGATGATCACCTCTCAGGACATTACCATGTATTTTTATTTTAAAGTCCAGAAAAAACCCTGAAATTAGACATATGCAAATGTGTGTTGACAATCAAGACTGTGGTAACTAATTAAGGATCAGCGATTGGACAAATTCATCAACAGTAAGCTTTTTTTTTTTTTTTTTTTTTGGCGTATGAGTTCATGACAGTCATAACCAAGCTTGATTAAAGCCAAAAGATTCAGGCCAAGAAAAAAAAAGAAAATGCAAACCCTGCATGAAATCAGAGATAAACCAGGTGGACCAAGCACACCTCAATCATTTAGGACGCAATGATGAGGCGGCACACAATCACGGTAATCATGGTAATCTTGGAGGACTGGAGAATTTAGGCTGAACTGAGAAAAATCTTTATCCCAACTTTTATAAACTTGTCGATGTTTTTCTGGATGCCATGAAAGGATACGATCTACAGCAGACAGAACCATGTCAGAACAGAGAGACTGTAAAACATTTTACTTTGAAGAAATAATAAAATTTTGTCCCAAGTAATATGAACATAGTTACAAAGTAACACTGTCTACATCAACAAATTATCTTGAAGAACAACAAAATAATGATGTAAACTCTATCTTTTATTAACAGAAAAACATTGTAACATGAATGCACTCTGTTTGGGAAATCTGCAGTCGGTCGGCAAAAACTTGAAGCTTGAATATATTCTCCATAGAAAAGTAGTTTTGTAAACAGTTTTCAGATAAGCTTGTAGAGTATTTGAACTCAACAAAAGAGATGCTACAAGTTACAACAAGGCTTGGAGAAAACGTTTCTACCTGTGATGAATCCCAAATTCATCACAGGTAGAAACGTGATTCTGCTCAATCTTTGGCTTTTATTAAGGAAATCAAATGGACACAAACTTAAAATAAAAACTGATTTTATAACTGATCCAGATGAAATACTGATAGCATTCTGATAGTATTTATTATAGCAAAAAGATTTCTAAACATTTTTGTTCATTTGAGTCGTTTGAGGTCAGGCAGGTTAAATTAGGTCTGGATAGACCGACATACATCTTCCAAATGTGTAATGTCTGGATGAGACAACCAACGACAAACACACCTTCATGTTAGGCGTTTAAGGAAATATTTTTAATAATTTAAATATGAATGAAAATCTATTTAAAGACAACACTAATGAAGACAAGTCACCTTTACCACCATGTTGAGTGTGAAGACAAACGCAACAAAAAGGATAAACGGAAACACTGATGAAGTCAAGGAAGTTATGGAGAAAAAAATCCTACAAAACAAAACTGAAACAAATTCCACAAACATTTCTTTTCCTCAATGCTGAACTCACCGAGCCGCATACCAAAGATTAAACTCTGACACAAGCTCTCAGTTGTTTTTAAATGAACGTGGTTTTCCTGATAGAACGGTTATTGGAAATCTTTTGAATGCTCATCCCCAGTTGCTTTTGTCCAGGCTGTGGAATATTGGAAAAGACTATTGGAAATTGTTTATGGAATCAGTTTACATTTATCAGCCAGATGTTTAAGGTCAGCTACAGATTAAAGTCATAAAAGCAGTTCTCCATGTTTCTTTGGCAAAAGTCTGATTATGTTTTTAATCCAGTGGAGAGGATGTGATAGGCAAATTACTTATGTAAGGATATGTTAATAAATTTATGAATATGAAATTGTGGTCATTCTATTACAAATACAAAGAAAAATGTGAATCCATTACAAAACCCCTCGTCAATTAGCTATAAACTGAATTCGATCGCTTTTTCTGAATATGCTTCTTTGGCATATTCAGAAATGCCAAAGAAATAAACCCTTGAAGGCTTTACTGATATGTTTTGGGGCACGGTCATGTTGCAGGGTTGAGTTACACTTCAACTTAATTATCTTGAAGTTCCCACAGACATGACAGATTCTGTTGGTTATTCTATGAAGGTTAGCTGGCTTGGTCCTGTTGTAGCAAAGAATCCCCATTTAGAGTGAGGTTCTATCCCTGATACCGTGCATAGGGATAGATTTATTTGAAATGGGATAATTTCAAATAAAAAGTGATTCTCAGTGGCTTTTGTCCTGACTGTGGACCAAATCTGCTGATAAGTGCTTCATCGGTTTACACGTTTTATGGATCTTAAGAAGACCTAAAGCCTTGTTTCCTAATTTGTGGAATATGGGGCAACTGTTATCAAATCATTTTATGCTGAAACCAAGAACTGTGTCCATATGTCCTTCAGTATGGTGATTAAATTATTATATTTTAGATTTTGTCTACATCCCCTCGAGCAAGCTTTCATCTGGCTGATTTGTTTTGTCAGAGAACAGGTTTCTCCATTTCACACTTTGGTTGGGAGTTAAATTTGTGCTGACTCTTTTTGATTGTAAAGTACCCAATAAAACATAAGAGGAGAAAAAGCCTGCTGTAGCTCAGAAGTGAAATTTTAGGGTCTTTGGAGACTGTTTAATTTACCTGACCCAGTTTGCATTCAGGGTGAGACATGTACTCAAATCATACTTTCCATGTGGTGCATCTTCTCTTTTTTTAGCTTGCAGAGGCATTTGCTGATGCTGTTCTAAAATTAGAAATGTATTGCAAAATTTGCATTGCATGAGCTGCTGTTCACATTTGCAATTATAACAGAACATAATAGAAATGCAACAAGCATTACTCCCAAGGTTTTTGTTCTGGACTGTGCCCTGTCCTGCTCTCTTCATTTCTGTCAAGTGGGAGCAACAGTCGTCACCTGCATAGCTTTGTTTTCTAGATTATAGTCCACTTGTAGAAAAGCACAATAAGGAAGCGAACAACAACAAAAGTCCCCTTTTGGTCCTGCATCTTAAATCAGAACCAAAATCCTTGAAGACTGGAGTACAACAGGAAGAATACAAAGGAATTGCAAACATAGTTGAGGAAGATGAAGAGGGAAATACAGCTGCATCATATATCAGATGAACTGAAACCACATCAGAAACTTCAAATGTTTTTTTCCCAAACTGACTGAACTACATGCCTCAAAATCTGGCACCATCTCTCATCATTTATAGGTAAAGAATTTTCCTGCTTGAACTGTTTTTTGAAATGGGATCATTTCAAATAAATAGTGATTCTCTGTGGCTTTTGTCCTGACTGTGGACCAAATCTGCTGATAAGTGCTTTGTTGGTTTATACTTTTTATGGATCTTAAGAAGACCTACAGCCTGTTTTCTAATTTGTGGAATATGGGACAACTGTTATGAAATCATTTTATGTTGAAACCAAGAACTGTGTCCACATTCGTGTCACAAAGTCCAGCCTCTCTCCAGTGCGCAATGGACTGCTAGGGCGAGTCACTAATAGAATAGAATAGAATAGAATAGAAATAGAATAGAATAGCATTTATTGTCATTGAACAGGATTCAACAAAATTTCTATTGCAACTCCCTGCAAAAAGTCAAAATATACAATATTAATAAACAAACACACAATAATAATAATAATAATATATACAACTAAAATTAACTAAAGGTACTCAACCACACCAAAGAAGAAGCAGCAGGTCCAATTATGGTAAAGTGCAGATGATGTGACAGTGCAAGTGCAATGGCTGTGTGTGGGGTGGGGGGTATGTGAGGTTATGATATGTGTGGGAGGGGGCGGCAGGGAGTAATGGCTCTGACGGCTGTGGGGAAGAAACTGTTTCTCAGTCTGTAGCAGGTGATGCTCTTTATTGTTCCTGGTTACTACTTCCCTTTATTAATGATTTTTACTTTTGCTTAAAGGAAGTTATTTTCTTCCTTTTCTTTCTGACTCATATGGGGTTTTCATATAAATGAAGCAAATTTTTAAACGTTGAAATGTAGAGCAGAATCGTTTTGACTGATGTTAAATTATTAATTTATCCTGAACAGCGATTTGACAAGAGATTTGTGAGAACATTGATAGATTCTTTAAGTTTAAATTAATACTGTTACTACCGTAATTGAATAATGTGCATGAAAATGGACTCTATGCACAAACTCCCAACATCCCCACTCTCAACTTTTAACTTTCCACTCAATTACATTTTGATATTGAGATAAAATCTCAGAATTAAACCTCTTAATTGTTTCTCCATAGGTTTTATTAACATGTTATTCATGTTGAAAATATTTTTTTTTCTGTTGAGACAAAGGCTAAAAGTACCTCAAACTTTTCTGAATTTTACACTGCACAAAGTTTTTATACAAATTAAACTCCTTCCTGGTTGGTACAAGGAAGTAAGCAAACATTTCACTTGCTTGAGGAAAAGATGGGCTTGAAATATTTTATGTGTTGTTGAATGTGAGCCAGATTAGATATAATGGTTTTTGTTTCGTTCTGAGTAAAAGTAGGTGTGTGTTTGCAAGTGTTTGTGCATAAAAAGAAGCGAGTTTAAAAGATCACAGAACCCGCTCTCATCCTCTCTGAAGAGTATCAGGAGGTAAGTTTTTGAGCAATAATTTCTTTTCATCAACATGATGTAGAACTGCTTTTTGATGTGTCTCTGCCAGCACACCTGAATCAGTGATTGGGCCCCGAGCAGCAATCTGCAGAACCCGACTACAAACTGATGAAGTAATTCAGGTTTCAGGTGTGTTGGACCAGGGACACATCTGGCAGCTGCAGGGCATCAGCTGTCAGATGTCCTGACAGCTGATGGGTCCTGATTCAGGGGGTCTGGGCCAAAGTCTGTGTAGGTAATAATTTATTTGAAACCAAATCCCACACAGTGACTACCTTTCCCATATATTTGTGAATTAATCCAGTTTAGCAAAACTCAGAACTCTGCAGAACCTGATCTACAGACAGCAGAGAACTTTCAACAAAGATTTGTATTATTTAATTTTAATACATGAAAGGGTTTTTAAAAAAAACATTTGCATAGATTTTTGGCAGAGTGATAATTTAATGCAATGCCTCACATCCCAGTCTAAATATTTTTATATTTTCATCTGAATAATTTTTCTCTTCCTTCTTATCCAAATGCCATTTTGGTGTTCAGACTTCTAACTTCTGTTTCAGACTTTGCTAATTTCATGGTGCATTTAATCATCCATTTTTGAGTCATGTTTTTCTGATTTCATTTAAAAATGCCTGAAAGTTTCCCTACAGCAAAACAGGAACATGCAAATAGGCTCTGTGTTATTTCAGGAATCTGTCACCCTATTGGAAATCAAACATCTTGAGATCATCTGGATCTGCAAATTGTTGCCAACACCAGAACAAGGTTTGTTATGAATCATCATAAGCTCAATAGACTTTTTTTTTTTAGAAATATCAGTGATTATAATTGGTTGCTTTGCATTTGAGTTATTTGCTGCAGAAGAGACCAGATATCTACAAAACTGGCATTAACAGCTAAAAACCAACAGTATATTAAAGAGGACTTTGATTTATTGTGATTTTCAGTTCTTCTAGAATGTTGCAGTGGCTCTGATTGTTAAAGCCTAAATTTACTGATTTTCAAATTTTAATCTAACATATGGGCCTCATCAGAGCACATGTTGTAACTGAATGTCGGTACATTTTATGTTGTGAAGTATTTTGCAGTCAGATGTGGCCAAGCAGCTTTCAGAGGAATTTGTTTTATCATAATAGCCAGATTTAATATTGCACCCATCAAAACTAATGAAAGATTTTGTTCGATCACATTAATGTGGCAAAAAAATCAAAAATTAGGAATATTTACATTTTACTAAAAGTATTTAAGTAGTTTGAAAGCTTGAATGCATTTTCCAAAGGAAACATGGAGTATGATGTGAATTCATGAGATCACTGGCTGTGTGGTGAATTTTGAATCTACATTAGACATAAAAATATGTTTTTAGTTTCATCATTGTTGTTTCCGTTTCTTCTAACTGCAGGCAGATTGACACCGAAGAACCAACAGGATGTGCCTGTTATTGACCACACCTCTCTTCATTGCTGTGGTTGTAATAATTTGTTACTCTGGAAGAACATCACTGTGACAGATTTAATCAAAGGAGGAAAGCAAGTTTCAGATGTAGCAATCACGGCTTTGGATGATCCAAAGATATCAGGAGCATTAACAATAACCGTCACTGTAGTATTCATTTTGACAAACTCACTGGAAACGACTCTGTTGGTTATGGTTGATATCGCACTGTGGTTGCATTGGCTCAATATCCTCCCACTGAGAGAGTTAATTAGGGTAGCTGCAGAGTTTTATCAGTCAGTCGTACCAGGAACAAATCAGACCTGCACTGATTCAAAGCCTGAAGCGAAACGATTGGCTGATGTTGTCAAAGAAAAAAGCACGTTACTGATTTCACAAACCGGCCATGCCGAGATTTACAAACTTCCTCTAGAAGAGAAACAGATTAACATTAAAGGCTGCAAGAGTTTCACTTTGGAGAGAAATCCATAAATTGTAACAGAAACATCATGGTTCTTGGAGCTGCAGGTGCTGGAAAGTCCACTGTCATCAATGCGATGATAAACTACGTTCTAGGCGTTAGATGGGAAGACTCGTTTCGGTTTAAGTTAGTGGATGAAGGTCAGTCAGACTCACAGGTTCACAGTCAGACATCAGGAATCACAGTGTACAAACTTTACCACCAGGAGGGATTCAGGGTGAACTACTCCCTCACCATCACAGATACTCCAGGCTTTGGGGGAATCGGCGGCGTAGACAGAGACAAGGAGATCACAGAGCAGCTGCGAAACCTCTTTGCTAACCAAGAAGGTGTTGGTGAAATTGATACTGTGTGTTTCGTAGTTCAGGCAGGTCTAACTGAACTGACAGCAACACAAAGATATGTGTTTGATTCAGCACTCTCAATTTTTGGCAAAGATGTGGCAGAAAACATCAGGATCCTGGTGACGTTTGCAGATGAGCAGCAGCAACCAGTTATAGAGGCCATTAAAGTGTCCGTGTCCCGTGTCCTAAAGGTGCAGACGGGCTGCCGGTTCACTTCAAATTCAATAACTCAGTGCTGTTTGCTAACAACAAATCCCTAGTGGCAAGGATTTGGGCCAATGAAGAGAAAACCTTTGAGTATTGGAACATGGGAACACAGAACATGGCTGGTTTCTTTGCTAGTCTAGCTAACATCAAAACCATAAGATTGACAATGACCAACGAGGTCCTGAAAGAAAGAAAGCACCTGGAAAGTACAGTGGAGGAGCTGCAGAAGCAGGTTAAACTTGGCCTAGCCAAGCTAGAGGATATCAGGGAGACAAATGACAAACTCAAAGAGCATGAAGCAGAGATCAGAAACAATGAGAACTTTGAGTTTCATGTTACTGTAAGAAAGAATGAACAAGTTGATATTTCTCATACTGGGAAGTTTATCACCGACTGCATGCAGTGCCATGTTACCTGTCACTCCCCTTGTAACATACAAAAAGATGAGGATAAAAAAGGATGTGATGCAATGGGCCCAGATGGATACTGTACAAGGTGTCCAGGAAAATGTTTCTGGAATGTGCATTCCAACCAGAGCTTCAGGTGGGAATATCAGGAAATTCATGAGACGAGAACAGTGAAAGAGCTGAAAGAAAAATACGAGAAAGCCTTTGGACAGAAGGAAACCTTAGAGGAGCTGATGAGGAATCTGATGTCGGAGTATCGATCTATGCAGGTTGATGTGGTGAAACTGATTGCAGAGGCTGCAAAGTGTCTGAACAGAATGAAAGAGATAGTCCTGAACCCAAATCCCCTCACCACTCCAGAGTACATTGACATGCTCATTAAAGGAGAGGAACAGGAGGCCAAGCCAGGCTGGAAGGAGAGAGTTCAGGCTCTGATGAAGATGAAGGGAAAGGCAGAGATCATAGCTAAAGTAGAGAAGGGAGAGGAAATCCTGGCGAAACAGTAATTCGCTGATTCCTTCACAACAAATCTAAACTCAGAACTGTGCAAAGGTGAAGCTAAAATAGATTTACTTCCACAAGTGGAATATAATATATAGATATATCAACTTTATCAGACATTATTTTGTGTTTATTTCTAACACAAAATATGCACATGGGACTGGGGGGAGCTTAAAGAGAGATGAGGTAAAGATTTATAGGAAAAAAGCAGGTGACATTCGAGGACATGATTGTTTTAATCTGAAATGATAAAGAAAACATACAAGTTTACCAAAATCTGTAAATTATAGTTAGTTTGCTTGACTGACCTATTTTGAAAATATGCCTTAATGGCATTTTTTTACATCATGAATAAAAATGTAAAGTACCACCTAGAATTTTGTCTAATGTTGAATCCAATTGATCCAACTTCTTTTAAAAGAAAATTCTTTCAGTTACCTTAACTGTAGCATCTATATGAGTTAGTCACCTCTAAGGTTCTGTTGATCTGGAGTATATATATTTCATTTTGGTTGGACAGTAAATAATTCTTTTTTGTTTTACTTTATTTACCGTACCTTCGTTTTCAATTTAATCATAATCATTGTTATTATTTTTTGGTGTGGTTAATTTTATTGAATTTCTAATTAATTTGAGGGAAAATGTTATTTTCTTTGTGAATCACCTAATTCTTATGAGCAGTTGAAAATATGAAACTTTTTACTGTTTTTAGTTTCTTTGGGGGTTCAATGTTTTTTTGCGTCACTTTTGTTTTTGTGTTCCAATTTTAATTTTATCTGCTTGCACACACACACACTGCTGCACGCTTACTGTTGAGAATATATAATTGTGTTTTTTCTCTGTCTTTTATAGCTATTTGCGTGCATGTATATACATACATGCATTCACATGTATATACATACATGCATTCACATGTATATACATACATGCATTCACATGTTGGGGAACGCTTTCAAAGCTAAGGGTGAAGGAAATGACACACTAGGGAACAAACTCTTAAATCTTAAAAACAGCTGAAACACTGAGTTCCTTTGGATCCAGGGTTATACCCAGTAGTTTATTGTGAACCATAATAAATGGAACATTGAGCAACTTATTTATTTGGTGGTTTTAAGGATGTCACTTGACAAAATGTAATGTCTGTTACTGGTTGTCACAATTGTTGACTATATCATCTTCATGCTTTCATGATGTAAATAACTCTGAGCTCCATTGTTGCAGATATATAATATACAAGAAATAAACTTGATTGATTGATATGAATGTCTTGTAATACTTGATCATTTTTGGGATTAAAGCTTTGGTTTATTCTCAGCTAAAATTTAATTGTTTCTCAATGTAATAATCCTGCATCCTTGGCTGTTTTCTCACCATCTTGAAAAATTAACCTGATTCTTGGTTTATTCTCTTTCTTGTGGATTATGTTCTACAGGTCTTGGGATTTTCATTGACAAATTTATAAATTAAATTCTACACACAAATACTCCATTATGACTTTGTGGCTTTTGTACAAGTATATTAAAAATTAAAAAACAATAATAAAACGTATATAGGTATCAAATCCTTCACGTAGTGCATTGTTGGTGTAGGACTGGAGTTGAAACCTCCTGCTGGAAGGAGTTTAACGTTCATTTATGATTCTCCCATTGGTAAGATCTTCTGTGAGGGCCAATGCAATAATCATGGATATAAACCAAACACAAAACTGAAAATGGGTTTGATTTGACCAACAGTTTAGTGAACTATTCTGTTCTAAGTAGTGTTAGGTGTCATAGTATTTATTTCAGATAAATGATGTTAGAATATTTTTTCTCAGAGTTGAGTGAGACGATTTAAATTAGGTGTTTATGTTGCCTGCATAGTAGGTGTGGAACTTGTTCCTTCAAAATAAAGTCAGTGGTAGAATTATTAATTATGGTGAATATATATTTAAAACTAATGCTTCTTAAGACACATGACCTGTACTATTATGAATGTGGATTGAAACAGTGGACATTGGATTGTTTCAATCGCGAATGTCCCTTTAACAGGAAGGGTTTGAGGGGATACTGATAAAGTTGAGGAAGTTATAAAGAAAAATCCATGACTACCATCATTGAAGTGAAACTATTCAAAGAACTTCAAAAGTTTTTTTAGTTTTTTTTTTGCTAAACTCATTGAGTTACATACCATAGAGAAAACTTTCCCAAGCATTTAGTCATTTCCTAATACGATAGATATTTGAAATTCTCTGTGGCGTATGCAGAACTTGAGGCATGCAGGTAAAATCTTTCCTGCCATAAGAGTTTGTCGTTGTCTAGAAGGCAACATAATGAGAATGTTAGTTAATTTCATCAATCAAAACTTATTACATTTTAATCTGATTTATGTCAATATGAAAAGTGGTTCAATTTTTGAAGTCATCGACTGGGACACCTATTAGTGTTTGAACAGTTTATTGGGTAATTTTATCGATCTATTCTTCCACAACTAATCTTTTGAAGACAATAATGATAATGCAACCCCAACATGAGTTTTGCGCTGCTGGTCTGAAGGATCATTTTAAATGAAGTAGGTTTTCTTGTTGCCTCATTGCACAGGTTCCATAGGAAATGAATGCAGGGAGTGATGTCTCCTCTAAGGTCAAATTCTATTCATTTTACTTATATAGAGCTTATTCATCAAAATGTCATCTGGATGTTTTGCAATAATATAATGGTAATGGTATAGTTGTTTATTTTGAATATTAAAATATTTTCAAGAGATTGTTTAAAGTCTAAATTTAGACTTTAAATTTAAAGTATTGATTATAAAAAAACAAATTGAATTATGACGTCTCTGTAAACACTATTATCTTTAAAAATAAAAGGTTTTTGTACAAAGAAACACTAAATTATGCAAATGGAAATTGATATTCTTTTATCATGTGATTTATTGCGACCAGCCTACATAAAGTACATTACAATTTTTCTGGTGGAAAAGCAGAGATGTCATCTCAAATAATTATTCAAATTAGTTTAAAATGTTTTCTATCTCAGTAGATAATCGCTTCCATTTTGTGAACTTTGCAGCAATTCCTCATACCGAGCAGAAAAAAATCCCCTTTAACAGGAAGAAACCTCCAGCAGAACCAGAACCTGGCTCAGTACTAGTGACTAAAACAAGCAGATGAAGTGATTCAGAAATATTTTCCTTGTTTGTCAAAAGTAAAATGCTTAGCAAAGATTTTCATCTTGGTTTCTTGCTGAACAACATGCCGTTTTCTTTCCTGGTGATCACAATGCCAATTAGTACAGTTACTGACTCATACAGCAGAGTTTTTTAATTAAGTCAGAAACATACTTTCAACCATTTAAAGGAAGAGAACAACTGTTCAGGTTGATATAAGTAATAGTTATAGAACTAAATACTCCAAAATCAAATGAATAACTCAAACCTTGAGGACATCAATATATATTTTAAAGCTTAAATCAATCTTATTATCCACTGAATAATGTGGCATTAAACTAAATCACCACATTTGGATGTATTCCATTGTTAAGACAGTTTTTGTAACATTTGTAAACTTATAAACACTAAGATTACCTCAAACTCGGTTTTTAATGAGTTCATCAAACGGTCTGCTTTTTGATTCTGTCCCTATAAGGAAGTATGCGAATGTTTCACCTGCTTGAGGAAATGACAGATGTGACATGATTATTGTTGAATGTGAGCCAAAATAGGAATAGTGGCTTTGGTTTCATTCTCGGTAAAAGTAGGTGTGTGTTTGCAAATCTTTGCATAAAGAAGGGATCTTTTGAGCAAAAACAGAACTCACCCACCATCATCTCTTCAGAATAATTGGAGGTAGGTTTTTGAGCAAGGACTTTGTTTTCTTAAACAAGATTTCTTTCAAGAAACTTCACCTGACAAATTTTCCAATATTTTTGTGAATTAACAGTTTTTCAGAACTCAACACCTTGCAGAACCTGAACTACAGAGAGCAAAGAACAAGCAAAGGTTTACATCTTTTTACTTAATCTATGCATTTTCTTTTGTAAATACATTCGTCCATTATTTAGTTTGTACCCCAGACTAAATCTACTTTCTGCTTTCATTTCAAATGTCTTAATGTGGAGAGATTTGGAGGAAAGCTTTTTTTAAAAAACTATTTCTTAATATTTCTCTGAATTATTTCTGTGTCTTCCTTCTGATCCAAATTTTTGGTGTTTAAACCTCCAACTTTTGTCAGACTTTGTTATTTAGACTGAATTTATTTAATGTTCTGTTCATCAGTTGTATTTATTTATCTTTTTAAGCAAAAATGAACTTAAATACATTTTACGTACATTTACTGACATTTGTTCTGGCTTCAATTTAAAAACGTGAATTTATGTTTTCAGAACAAGATCTAAATAGATTCTGTTCATTTCAGGAATTTACCAGATTGCAACTCAAAATCCAAAACAAAACGTCGAAATCATCTGGACCTTCAAGTTGTTTCGCCAACCAAGGTTTGTTCTGAATCAGCTCAGCTTTACAACTTTAAAAAAAGAGAAAAACGCCATCATTAGCCTCTTTTCTATGCAGCTGAGTTACCTGCAGCTGTTCAGATCAAATATCTGCATCCTTGGCATCAACTTACACAAAAACTGAGGATATGAGTTTTCTCACCAACATAGGGGTTGGTGAGAAAACAGCCAAATCACTTGTGCACATAAATGCACTGAGGCACTTTCTTACATTACGAAATATGTGCGTAAACACAACAATCTAGTGTCCAGGAGAATCATTGCATCCATCTGTAACATGGATAGATGGATTCATAGGAGAGCAAACAATGGGTGTGATTTACCTGACAGTCAAAGCAGCCTTCACTCAACTTCTTGTTGGTGCTGTGAAGAAATGGATGGATTGCTCAGAAAGAAAATGTGCCAGGCCAGATAGTCCAGCACGACTGGACAGCAACTAGGATACAGATGCAGAGGCAATGGTGTTGGGAACAACATTGCCTCTGACCAAGAAATAAAACATGTAAATATGATAAAAGCTGCGTTGCTCCGGTATTCACTTGCAGGAATATTGGTGGATTTCTTCAAACAGTGTATATGACATAACTTAATGAAGCTTTTACTGTTGCAAAGACATTTAGAAACAAAACATTCACATTTGAAAAACAAGCCACTGAAGTATTGTATGAGTTGTGATCACTCTGGTTAGGGGAGATCAATGCTGACTACAAGAACAGACTAAAAGCATATTTTACAGTGAGTTACACAGTGGCTAAAACCAGCAAGTTAAGACTTGATATGACCTCCTGCCACAGATATGGTTGGGACAAAAGGCTAAGAAAAACTGTACAGTCAATGCTTTTGTCACATTTCTCTCTGTGCCTTTCTAAAATGGCAAAGAATAACTTAAAACAATAATGACAGTGAATATGAACAAGTGTTTAGTACATTTTATGTACTAAACTGATGTGGCTTGACAGCACATCTCTATATACAAGCAATGCATTAATGAAGGGACAATTACGGAGGGCAAGGTCTTCTATAAACTTCCAGAAACAAGAATATCAGAGGAAATTTTCTAAATACTCAACAGCACTTAACAATCAAGTGGTAGAACGGCAGATGTAATTTTTCCAGATGTAACATTTTGGTTTCTGTTTTCTTGTTTAACAGGCTGATTCACAACAAAGATCTTCTCTGACCATCAAGATGTTGCTGTTTCTGACCCAAACTCTCCTCATAGTGGTTGTATTCCTGATGCTCCACTGGTTGAACATCATCACACTTACACATGTGTTCACCCGGGAGCAAGATCTCAAAGTTGCTCATCGCAGCGTTAGACGATCCCAAGATATCTGGGACGTTAACACTGACAATCACTGTGTTCTTCATCTTCTCGAACTCCCTCACAACAACTCTCTTGGTTGTTGTGTCTGCAGTATTTAGCCTGCATTGGTTGAACGTCGTTCCACTGCCAGGTTTCTTCCCATCAGCGGTAAAAGATCCTAAGATATCAGGAGCAGTAACAGTGTCAATAATGGTGTCTCTTACTCTGACAACCTCGTTGACCACAACTGTCTTGGCTACTGTGAATGTTGTACTTTGGTTTCTTTGGCTGAAAATCCTCAACCTGAAGGTGATATTTGAATGCAACCTCTTAAAGTTATTCATCCTGGTATTAGATGATCGGAAACTGTCAGGAGCTCTAACACTGACAATCACTGTGTTCTTCTTCATGTCAAACACAATATTAACAACTTTCTTAGTAACTGCATTTACAGTATTTAGTTTGCATTGGTTTGACATTGTTACTCTGACACAGTTCTTCCCGTTGTGGTTAAAGAATCCTAAAATATCAGGAGTGTTGATGGTGACGATCGCAGTGCTTCTCACCATGTCAACCTCACTGATAACGGCTCTCTCAGTTGCTGCGATTGTCATACTTTGGTCCAATTGGCTGAAAATTATCAACCTGACGTATGTATTTACATCTGAGAGAAACTTTTCAGGGTTAATCTTCGCAGCATTACGTGATCCTAAGATATCAGGAGTGTTAATGCCAACAATCACTGTGTTCTTCTTTATGTCTGACATAGTGGTAATAACTCTCTCAGTCCTTGTGTTTGTAATATTTAGTTTGCATCAGTTTGACATCATTACACTGACGCACATCTTTGATTTAGGATTAAATAATCCTAAAATATCAGGAGTGTTGATGGTGACCATCACTGTGCTTCTCACTTTGTCAAACTCCCTCACAACAACTTTTTCAGTTGCTGTGATTGTCACCCTTTGGTTATTGGCTGAACATCGTTGCACTGACTGATGCATTCACATATGCAAGGAGCCTCTCAGAGTTGGTCATCTCGGCATTAGACGATCCCAACACATCAAGAGTGTTAACGCTGTCAGTCACGATGCTTTTCATCTTCTTGAACTCTGTCACAACAAATCTCTCAGTTGCTGTGATTGTCACCCTTTGCTTAAATTGGCTGGACATCATCACGCTGTCTGATGCATTCACATATGCAAGGAGCCTCTCAGAGTTGGTCATCTCTGTATTAGACGATCCTAAAATATCAAGCATGGTGACATTGACAGTCACAGTGCTTTTTATCTTCTCAAGCTCCCTCACATCTACTCTCTTGGTAGTTGTGTCTGTAATGTTTAGTTTGCATTGGTTGGACATCGTTACACCAGCTTATGTCCCATCAGCATTAGACAATCCTAAAGTATCAAGAGCAATCGCAGCGACTATTGCAGCGTTTCTCACTCTGTCGAACCCACTGATAATTGTGTTGGCTGCTTTTAATTTTGTACTTTGGTTTGATTGGCTGGAAATCTCCACACTGACTGAAATGTTCACGCTGTGTTCAGAATTATTCATGTCATTCATTAATGAATGTAGTGATGCAAACACCTGCACTGATTCAAAGTCAGAAGGAAAGGACCTGAGAAGTAAAGGTGTGACGTTTGAGGATGTCAGGGAGGGAATCCGAGTCAAACTTGGTTTACCGAAGCGTAACATCAGCAGGAAGACGACACAAGTTAAAGTTAGCTTAGTCAAGACTGACATCAGGGAGGCGATGCGTGTTAAACTTGGCTTCACCAAGCTTCAAATCAGGGAGACAGTTGAAGACAAGAAGGATGAATAACTCAGACCATGCAGCAGAGATCAGAAAGAATAAAAACTTGGTTTCATGTCCTCATGGAAAAAAGCAGGTTTATGTTTGTCACGCTGTGTATTTCACCACCAACTGAATGCAGTGAAGCTCTTAGTTATTTGACTGACCTCTCGTTCACCAGATTTATTCTTAGGTCTTTTCAAAGTGAAACTGTTATTTTTAGCTCAATGGTTTTCATCAGTTCATGAACAAATTTAAGCAAATTTCCTAGAGTTTCCTCTCTAGATAATTTTAAATCCAGTCATCCAAATGTCAGCATGATTTTGTTTTAAGGTTGATTGGGCGTTTTCCAAACTCAACCAGGTTTTTGTTTCCCACCTCAAATGTTTTGTTCACCTGGAGAATCATGTAGTTTTGGTTTGACTTCATAGGACAATAGATTCAAAATGCACCATATCTGTTATATTGCTTTTCTTTCAGTTGTAATTCGTTTTATGGTTTGTCATTGTTGTGAATTAAAATGCTTTATTTCGCTCAGATTTACATCTTTTCTGTATTGTGGTTCCTGATGTTTCTTGGTACTGAGTTTGGGGGAAAAATCTTTAAAAATGTATATATGCTTTAAAACATCAGATTTGTTTCTTGTTGGATTCTTCCCAGGGTTTTGCTGTAACTCCATGTTTCATGTCCTGTTTTTATTGCTGAACTTTTCTCATTAAAAAACTTATAAAACGTATCATTTGAGTCTGTGCCTTGACTTTGACCACATTGACAGATATAAAAACATCACAGGATGTTGTAATTAATTCAAAGTAGAAAAAGGAAAATAAAATCCTTGCCATGCAGATTTTAGAGTGAAGTAATAGTATTATGACTCCTGTAAGATCAGACTTATTGGTTTCGTCGAGAAAATATAATTAGCTTACAAAGAAGAGCAAAAACCCGTTGGACAGAAATATGTTGCTTACTGCCAAGAGATTAGTTGTCAGTTTGTCCTTTATTCTTGGACAGACCTGGAGATGACGGCTGAGACTCGCTCACAGACGGAGAGAAAAATGGCCGGAGGATTATTCTCCCAGTTTGTAGCAAACTGGTTTTGTTGGTCTGTAAGGCCAGAGTTTCCAGAGATTTAAGGAGGGAATATTCAGGATTGATCATCTTCCAGCTCTAAAACAATACACTGATAGATCCATAATCACAATATCAATTCATTTTGTGGAGATCATCTCCCCTGCTCTAAGGAGTCTTCGTCATGGCCAGGAAATCTGGCTGATTCCCAGAAACATGTTCCTTCCTGATTCTCCCATCAATTCCAATTCATCCGTCCTGATCAATTCTGTTCCTTTATTTCTGAAATAGAAATAATGGTTTTGACATTTCAGTGACATTTTACACTGAAATGTACAATGTCTTTTATCTTGGCGTGTATTTCAGCCAAATGATTTTAAAGTATAGTTTTTCTCAGAGTTGTTTGTGGTCGTTAATGTCTGCCTAGTAAATGCTCCAAACTTGTTGTGTTCCAAAGGACATCAGGTGGTAATATTTTTAAATTTGGTGAATATTTAAATTAATGCTTCCAAAGATGTGTGACCTGTTTGTCTCTAAATGTTGATTGAAGATATGCAACAGGAATGGTAGACGGTAATAAAGATACATTTAGGAATTAGTGGAGAGAAAAATATCATATATCAGTAGAACTGAAACGACTCCAGGAACATGAAATGCTTTTTCCCCAAACTCACTGAGCCACATGCCACAAATCTGGCATGAATCATTTTTACCTCAACAGAAGTTTCCTGGTTGAACATTTGAAATGGGATCATTTTAAATATATGGCCGTTTTTGTCCTCCCAGTGGAATAATGGACCAGATCTTGACTCTCACAGATCTGCTGATGATTCTCTGGTTTTCGTGTTTTATGGATCTTCATACCAACGTCTAACCCTGTGGCAATTTGTGGAGCTGAAACTATGACAGCTTGCAGTGACATTGGAAAGAGATTTGGCTTTGAATGGTAAAACCTGTAAAATCAAACTGGCCTTGAAAGCAAAGCAGTGAGATGTAAGAGCTGATGAAACTTTCTGATGAGAAGTTTTCAATGGCATTTTGGTGTTGTTGGCTAAACAGCAAGTTCCTTCAATGCCTTTTCGGTATTTTGTCTTTCAGTGTGATTTTACAGTATTTTATTTTTGACGTCAGTGTAAATTTCCATTGGACTCTGCTGAAGACTCTACTGGTCACTGATAAAAAACGTGAAGATTTTCTCTTTCATACTATTTTATTTTTACTTCCTGTTGTTCAGAAAACTTCCTATTGCAAAGCAAAGATATTTTCTTCCTGCTACAGCAAGTGACACAAGGAAAAGTCAAAGATGAAGAGTTTTTAATCATTTGAAGGTGGAGCAGATTTGCTTTCTGATAATCTCCATACAAGGAAGTACAGAAAAATGTGACTTGCTTGGGGAAAGTAAAGGCTTCAGATGTTTCAAGTTGAATGTGAGCCAGAATGGATGTGATGGTTTTTGTTTCACTCTGAGTAAAACTAGGTGTGTTTCAGAAGTATTTGTATACAAGCAGAGCAACACTGAAAGATCACAGATCTCACTCTCATCACCTCTAAAGAACAGCTGGAGGTAAGTCTGAACGATGCTGAATTCATTTAGTGAAACTGCTCTGATGTGTTTCTGCCAGCAGAACCAATGATTGGGCCCCAGAACCTGAGTTCATACTGAGGAGGAAACCATTTCTAAATGTTTGTCCAGGGACACATCAGTGCTTTAGGTTCAACAGTCTTAGCTAATCTAGTTTCCTTAAACAAATCTCACTATGTCACTAATTCTCCATGTTTCTGTGAATTAACTCAGATTAGCAAAACTCAACACCTGCAGACCCTGAGCTACAGAGGACAGAACAGTCGGCAAAGGTTTGCATCATTTATTTTAATCTTTGACAGAAAATGTTTTAGTCCAACCCAACTGCTTTGATTTCCTCCCACAATCAAATTTTCATGGGTTTTGAAAACATGCATGACCATTTTTACATTTTTATTGAGGTGGAGACATTTGGAGGAAATATTTACTCCATTCTTCTTTGAATTATCGTTTCTGTCTCTTCTGATGGAAACTGACTTTGCTATTCTCACTATTGTTGGCATTCAATGTTTTAGTTATCAGTTGTATTTATTTTGCTTGCAAACATTTACATAAATACGTCCAGTCATATAAAGTTTGTGTTGACATCAAACATCTGGAGTCTTTTTATCGACATGCAGTTGATGCTTGAGGTTCTGAACCTCTAATATTCATAAGTTTGTAACGTTCAGAAAAACCTTTTAGCTCCTTGAAAGGGTTTTCTCTGTGTGCAGCAGAACTACATCAATAAACAGTTTTTCATTCACACAATTTTACTGATATTCATAAATATTTTATTGTTTTTCATCAGAACAAGAAAATGTAAATATGTTCTGTGTTTATTTCAGGAATTTGTCAGACTGGAAATCTAAACACTTTGAGATCTTCTGAATTAAAAAAATAAAAAACTCCCATTAATTTCAGACATGATTCTGAAAAATGTGTGTAAACCTGCCTGTCAGAAATATACATGATTTTCACCCAAACGTGTGAATCTTTCAAAGACATCCGCCTTTCATCAGAGTAGCTTCATTTAACAGAAACTATTAAAACAAATGATTTAATCTGATCACATTTATTCTGACAACAAAATGCCACATTAGGAAATATAAGAAATTTACGATAAAAGTTAGTTGTGATCTTTTTAACAGATGTTTTCCAAGAAACCCCATAATTATGTTGGAAGTTTAATTTTCTGTGAGGAATAATTTTAATTTTCCTGCTTTAATAGCTCGTGTTAATTAGATATTAAATCCAGTATTTTCTCTGTCTTCTGATTGCAGGCAGATCGACACCAATCGTGACGATCATGATGGGCCTGTTGTTCACCCTTCGCCTCCTCATTGCTGGAGTCGTGTTGGTTTTGTTGCTTTTTTACTCTGGCAGAAAATCATCACTGACAGACTTAGTCCACGTAGGAAAGCAAGTTTCAGATGTAGTAATGCCAGCGTTAAAAGATCCAGCGATATCATTTACTGTTTCGCTAAAGGTTAGCTCTTGAGAAACTGGATGCTGAGCGCAGCAGCTCAGTGGAAACATGTGGAGGAAACATAAAGACGAAACATTGGCTTGCTTGTTACAAGAGGACAAACTTCCAGTCACCCAAACTGTAGTAACTTTATTAACGTTTGAATGTATTTTATTTCTTATTTTCATGCTTCTTTTTTTCAGTTTCTGAAATTTAATTTGTAGTGTTTTTATGTTTAATTTTACTTCCATGCAGAAAACCTACAGCTTTGAATATCCAGGTCAGGTTCTCTGGATATCAGGACGAAACAGTTGCTAAGTCCTGGGAGGAAAGTGTCGACCTGAGCTGGATGAACTGTCGGTTTCATCCAGCCTTTCCAGGTTAAAGGTTGATAAAGGTGGAAAACAAAACCCCTCAAAAACAAAACAGTTCTCTCTTTGGATGCTATCCATCGTGTGGGACACAGTTAAGTCCTCAGGTTGATCATAGATAGTGTGGCTTGTAAAATAATCTTCTGATGCCATGATTGAGGAGCGAATTCAGCTTGTGTTCGGTTTGATAACACATATACACTGTAAAACATTTGAGCCGTCTTCAATTGTTTCTACTATTTCCTATGCTTTAAGTCAAACAGATTCAGAAGGTTTTAGATCTTAAACCTAAGTGTGTGAGTGCATGAAAGATCAATTTAATTGTGAGTTGTTTTAAGTATTTATTCACCTTACAAATTTCTAAGAGCCAAATGAACTAGAGTTCCTAAAACGTCACTAAAAAAATAAACTGTTCACACTAAATGTTTCTGATTAGAATTCATTATAATGTAAAAACAACATTCAGAAATTTTACAATTCTAAACAAAAATCCAAATTACTCGAAAGTAAAACAATCATTTACTTTACTCAATATTGTGAATGAAAATTACAGAGATAAGAGTATCAGAGAGTATCTGATCTTTAACTAGGTGAAGGAAAGTCGCTGATTTGGTTAAAATCTTCAGGTTTTGGTTCTGGTTCCTGTTGGTTGAATTTGTAGGTGAAAGTTTGAATCCAGTTTGTTTCTGTTTCATATTTGGTTGTTTATAAATGAATATGGATGTTGGTTATGAATCCATCACCACTGCAGAGATTTCTCCGTTTCCCAAACAGCCAAACTTTTTCATCCAATCAGCATCAAACTACTTTATTATGACCAGCAGCTAAAAGAGGCTTCATGTTTGCTCTGCTCTCATTGGATGATTTTTCTGCTTCAAGAAAAACGTCTTTATTTATTTTATTTGTTATAAAATGCACAAACTGATGTTACCTTCATCGCTGTGTTTAGAGAATCGTTGTAGAAATGTTGTTCTGCTGACTGCAGGTCAGAAAAGCTTTATGGTTTCGATGGTAACAGATTAAAGATGGCAGCTCATAGAAAGCAGGTTTTTCCTCCAAGTTTTAATTTTTGTTTATGTTGTTAACATAAAGCAGAAGAAACGGATTGCTCTGAAGTTCAGGTCAAAGTTTCCTCTGTGGATCCATTAATGTTACACTGTAAATATTTAGGTTTATGTATCTGTGATGTTTGTCTGCATTATGTTTCACTGACACAAACCCAACCTGCTGCAGAAACCTGGGAGAAAAATGAAAAGGTTTGGGAAACAATAGAAAAATAAAATCCATTGAAGATGAAATCTCATGTTTTCTTTATGAATTCAGTTTAATTTCAGATGTAGTTTCATGTTTTCATTGACATTCTGTCCATTCAATACATGTCGTAGTTTTATTATATATCTTTTCTATGGTTGCAGCTTTTTATGATGCACAGATCATAAAGTATTGATCTGTCATGGATTAAGCTGAGATGCAGTCAGACTCCCATTAGGAGCAGAAATGAATTTAATTATGATTCTTATATTAAACCAGGAAACGCAGGAGGACAGCGAGGAGACAAATGGAGACTTTGAGCAAAACTCACAGGATTAAATAAAGACGTAACCCGAGGAAACGAGGATCTGCTGACATGATGACAGGATCATACATGCACCAAATCCCCACAAACCTTATTGATGTAAAAATTAACTACAAACACATCTAATTATTATTATTATTACAGGTAAACAGTTTTACTTTCTACACTCAGGTTTTAAATGGAGGAGCTTAAAGATACAGAGACAAAATAACATTAATGTGTTGAAACATTATTTTAGTAAAACTCTTGATTTAAAGCACATCAAGTCATATTAAGTTTTTCACTTTAAGATCATCTTCCTGAAATTCTTACAAATGTTTCAGATCTTTATCCCCCTTTAAATCAAATTACAGCAAAAATATAATTAAGCCAACAATATTATAGATAATACTTTATGTTAAAGGAATAACTGAACCCAAAATTATCTTAGCAAATGAGTTTATAAAAGTAAAAAGCATCAACCTACATAACAAGGCCTTTCTTCTGTTACCAACCAGCTTTAACACTGACTAACATAAATCTAACAGGTGATGACGGCAGGTGAGCCTCACTGGCTCTGTGGCTCATTTCCCAAACTGTAGAAACTGTCACACAGTGACATCTGCTGGACGGAGAAAGTCACTGCAGGCCAGTTCAATAAAGATGGGAGAGTTGACCGGTTCATGGCCTCATGCTGGACATGTTGAAGCCTCAGCATTGTGGAAGAGCTCCGGTTCCAGGTAGACAACACCTGGAACCACATCCTACTGTTACCTACAATAAGGTCAAAGTTAATCCCTGCAAACTAATGCAAATATCATATAGAAAGAACTGAAATAAACCAAAAGAAACATGATCAAAAGTGGAAATGAGAACAGAATAATCGATCAAAATGATTCCACGCAGGACAAAACAATTTGGTGCGTTCACATGCAGACGCCACAGGAACTGTATCGGTACGCACAGCAACACAGGAAGCAATGCAGAGATTTCATGTTTTCCTGATGTGTCAGAAAGAATAATAAGAGTCAAACTAGCTTCCCTAAAAGTATTGATGCTGATAAAATCATTTATGAAGGATTTATATTTCCTGTTTCAAACAAAGCAAAGAGCTTTAAACAAAAGCAAAGAGAATTGTAAGAACTAAAATCTAAATGACTTTGGGACAATCTGCAGATTTAAGACCTCTGATCAAGTGACTCTTATTGGAGGAAAGGTTTTTCTCCTTTCTCCACTTTAGCCATGACTTCTGCTTTTTTTTTCATCTCCATCAGTGACTGAATCCGTTGTTTCCAGCCTGGTTTTGCCTCCTGTTTCTCTCCTTCAATCAGCAGATCAATGTACTCTGGAGTGGTGAGAGGATTGGGCTTCAGTGCTATCTCCTTCAGTCTGTTCAGACACTTTGCTGACTTATCTATTAATTTATTCACCTCATTCTGCATGATATCATATTCATCCTGTAGTTCTCTCATTAGTCCCTCAACAATCATCTTCTGCCCTGTGGCCTCTTCATAATTTGCTTTCAGGTCTGCAGCTGTCCGTTTCTCTATAACATCTTCATATTCCCACCTGTACTTTTGGTTGAAATGAACGTTCCAGTTACATTTCTTTGGACACTGAGTGCAGTATCCATTGTCCATCGCCGCACATCCTCTTTTCTCATCATCATTTGGTATTGGACAAGGGTAATGACAGGTGACATGGCATGTCTGACAGTTCATACTGTAGCAACCAGAACCTGAGATATCAACTTGTATCGGTTTTTTCACAGTGACCTCAAACTCAAAGTTCTCATTTCTACTGATCTCGGCTTCATTCTCTTTGATTTTTTCTCTTGTCTCTCTGATCTCCTCCAGTTTGGCCAAACCAAGTTTAACCTGAATCTGCAGATTCTCAACTGAAACCTCCAGCTGCTTTCTTTCTCTCAGGACCTCATTGGTCAGAGTCAAACTTTTGGTTTCTATCTGATTTAGAGCAGCAAAAAACCTTTTCATGCTTTTTGTTCCCATGTTCCAAAACATCTGATCAAAGTTTCCATCGTCATCATCACTCTGAGTCTCTGCTGCAGAGGATTTATTGTCAGCAAACAGAGCAGAGTTGTTAAATTTGAAGTGAACTGGAAGACCATCTTCCCCTTTCGGAGTTGGTATGCCTGAAGCTTTGATGGCTTCTAGAACTGGAGGCTTCTGACCATCTGCAAATGTCACCAGGATCCTGATGTTTTCTGCTATATCTTTGCCAAAGATGGAGAGAATGGAATCAAAGACATATTTCTGTGTTGGTGTGAGACGAGCTAAAGCAGCCTGAGCTATGAAACACACAGCATCAACCTCACTGACCCCGTCTTTACTAGTGAAGAGGTTACAGAGCTGCTCTGTGATCTCCCTGTCTCTCTCTATTCCTCTGGTGTCTCCAAAGCCTGGAGTGTCTATGATGGTCAGAGAGAAGGGAACCTCAAATCCCTCTCTGTGGTTGAGTTTGTACACAGTGACCTCAGAGGTCTGACTGTGAGCTTGGGATTTTGTTTGACCATCGTCCACTAAGATGAACCGATACGAGTCTGACCATTGAACACCTAGAATGTAATTTATCATCCCGTTGATGAGAGTTGACTTCCCAGCACCTGTAGCTCCAAGAACCATGATGGTGCGACTTTGTTTAGCAGCAGGTTCTCCAAACCTGAAGAACCTGCATCCATTTATTCTGATGTTCTCCTCCTTCAGAGGAACTTTATAAACAGGAAGTGGTCCAATCTGTGGCTGCAGCTCTTTACTCTCAGCTTTAACAGCATCAGAAAGTCTGGTGCTGTTTGGCTTTGTTGTTTGAACATGAACAATCTTGCTTTCCTTGCTCCTACCAGCCCCACCACAGTCACATGTGATCCTGAATGCATATTGTGTTTTCTGACTGAAGTCCTGAAATGATGGCCGTTTCACCTTTTGACCTTGTTTGGTTCCAGGTGTGATCATCTTCTACCTATATTTATTCCAATGTAGCTCAGGATGTGAACATCTGGTCCGAGCTCTGCAGGTTTCTCCCAACTCACTGATATCTCAGAAGAGTTTGGTTCACCTTGCGGTTCTCCAGGAGGGCTGCAGGGTAAAGTTTTAATGGGATCATTGATGACATTGGCCGGTCCAACACCTGCTGAGGTCACTGCTCTGCATCTGAACATGTACTCTGTGTTTGCTGCAGTTGGGTCACTGTGATTTCTGATGATTTTGGTTCAGTCTGTTGTTTCCATTCATCTTGTCCAATGACACAGAACTCAACAGAGTAGGATGTGACGCTCTCTGCTCCAAAGCTGGGAGGAGAAACCTTCAGAGTCACACTGCTGTGGTTTATGTCAGCAGCTGTCACAGTTTCAGGCTTAGAAGGAGGCTCAAAGTTTTCACTGATGAGGAATCCGTCTTTATAAAGGTAGATGGTTGAACCTTCATGTTTCTCATCTGTTAGACCTACTGCCAGGAATGCTGAGCTCTTGGTCTCAGTGTTGGCCTCTGCGAAGTCTTTGAAGAGTTTTACTTTTGTTCTCATTTCATCTGCCAAGTTGTTTGAGAGATACCATTGTTCCTTCTCGATATCATAACTGTGTGAATCATCTGAGTTGGTTTTGCTTTTGAGGTAGTTCAGCAAAGCAGAGAGGAACGGTTCATCTCTTTCCAGTGAGCTGAAGACAAAACACACAGCATGCTCTGCATTGAGAACTTCTTCATCAAGGATATTTTGAGATGGGATGATTTTGGTGTTCTTCATCATCCTGGTGTAGGATTTCAGGGTATGTATTTCTCTCTCTTTGCAGTCAATCCAGCCATTGAGGTTTTTGCTGTTGAAAGGTGAGGATTGAATCTCCTTCAAGACATTTGCAAGCTCAGACTCTTCTTCTCCTCCTCCTCGGATTGATGGGAGTTTCTTTGCTATCGTTTGTTGAAATTCAAGCCTGAACTCAGAACACAAACTTTTAAAATGATTAAGTTTTTTGATAATCTGTGGAAACTGCTGTGTTGTAGGGTTTTTCATTGCATCATTGCACCTTATTTCCAGGTCACTGAGCTCCTCCAGGACACTTTGTACTTCTTGAACTAACCTAATACTTACTTCACGGACAAGTTTAGCTGCAGAAGAATCTAAGTTAGTCAGAGGCAGCATCCAGACCTTGATTGGTACGGCATTTTCTCCACTGGCCCCCAGCAGCTTGGGCAGGCTTTGGTAAACTGCTACTGCATCCTGGAAGGTTGTTGGAGTTTTCTCAAGTAGGAAGTCTCCATAAAACTTACAGGAGAACTTCTGCATTAATTCCTTGTCCTTATCTTCCATGTGTAAGGAACCTTCACCTTCAATAGTTAGGGTTGGAATCTTGTCAATCAAAACTTTCAAGTTGCCATGAATGTCTTGGTGATTTTCTGTCTCAGATTTTTCTTGGTCAAAGACAAAAAATGCTTGAGCTCCATACAGAATGCCTGTGACCACATGTGTTGCTATTTTGTTCTGAAAAACATATGGATGCTTCATGTTGCCTCTTCCAAGATGATTCATTGATAATTCTTGGAACTTTGTGGTAGCTTTGTACTTCAGTGTTACTCTGGCTTGATTTTTGGACGTCATCTGATCATTGAGGTATTTGGCTGATCCTTCAACTTTAACTAGGCCACCTAAAAAACTTGCTTTCAAAGATGCTTCAACATTCAGGACTGAAGATTTGTCCTCAATTGATTCAGAAGCAACTATCTCAAAGTCACTGTTTGGTTGTGGGGTTTCTCTTTTGTCTTTTTCCAAGTCATCACGATCCCAGAGTGTCAATCCTGTAGAAATAGAGAGAAGACGTTTATGTGGGAATTTCAAATGCAATTATAGATTCAAAATACTGACAGTCACTATTAAAAAACAGTCATTTCAGTATTTGAAATAATAATTTCAATTTGAGCAACTACAACATTGTATCAGTTTTTCATATCGGTATAGAGCACAAAGCTTTAAAAGAAGGCAAAGTTTTACAGGATGGACCAAAGTGCAGACAGGAATGTGGATCATGTTGAAAGTATTTAATGAAAAACAAAAGATATCAAAAATGACTGTAGTCAAGGAAAAACACAGATAATAAATCCAAAAGACATCCAACGAGTAGACAAAAGGAGAACATGAAGAAGCACAGAGAAATGACGGCCACTGACAAGAGGAACCGGCTAAGAGTGACTGAGAATGAGAAGCTTAAATACTAGGGAGGTTGAATGCTGAGCAAAAGACCTGGGCTGATGAGTTAACAGGTTGTAGGTGTGAGTGGAGAAGGAGCGTATACAGGGAAACAGGAAGTAAATCTAACACAATAACTAGACTGGAGAAACAAAACTAGAGCGACAAAAAAATAAATAGAAGCAAGAAATAAACTAGAATCAATGAGGAAAAACTGAAGTGGAAATGGAAACGAGGCAGAACTAAGAGAAAAACTGAGGAACACAAAAAATTAAAAAACCAAACTGAAACAAGAACAGATTCCCAACACATTGAATCACCAACACATTGAATCACCAACAGCATCACTGGTTTGTTTGTATAAAGTAGTGAACAGATCAACGGTCAAAGGCCAAAATACTGAAATAAAATCATCTACAGTTGTACGATAAAGGAAAGCAACTTAATCTTTATTCTTTCTATTTCTGTCTGTTGTTGGAAACTTTTTAACCTAAAAAGTCACATGAAGAAAACAGATCCAGACGACCAAAAAAGTCAGAACTTTTTACTTTACTGCATTTTCTCAGATTTTTATTTTGTGGCCCAAGGCAAAACAAACCCAGCAGCTGGTTTAGACCCCCAGACCTTCAGGGCCTCCATTAAAGCTTTAACTGTAACATGGATCATTGATCTGAAAGTTTAGCATTCATTTATTGAGAATGACAATTTGATTCAAATATTAAACCAATGATTGCTGTATTGCCATGCCGACAATCTGATGCAATCAGAAATCCTTGTTCACAAATACACCTGGTGCCAAAACTGACCTTCCATGGTGCATTTAAAGACTGCTTGGAAAACCCCCATTATGGCATGTTTTTTTAAAAGATTTTGTTGGCTCTAGTGGGCTTTATTTGATAATTCATTGACTGGAAAGTGGGTAATGAAGATTGTGGACAACAAGTGGCAAAGGCAGAATAATAAAACAAAAGGAATATCAACCTGGAAACAACTATTTGCTTCTGCGACCTGAGGACAGGAACTGTGTTTCACTCCACTACATCGCTGCTGAGAATTCGTTTCATGTTCTAATTCAAGACTTGTCTCTACTTTGCTCAACCCTTGCTAGTATGACCTCTGACAATGTTGGGTGAAAATCATTGCAGGTACCATGGTTTGCAGTTCCATTTGTGCCTGCGGATGGTTGACTTGGGACCATAGGATAGTTTTTTCCCTCAAATGAAAGATTGACTGACAGGGTTTTTCGATCCTATGCTAATGCAACTGTTGACCAAGGGAGAGCAATGCACTATGAATTATACATTCACTGTAGGATAAACTCGTTAAGCAATATATTTAAATAAGCTTTGTAGTTATGTTATCTACATTAATATTTTATCTTCATCGTTATACGTTAGCCACCATAAGTAGACTTCTACATACAGTTCTCTTGAGGAAATCCGTAAGTACCTAGAAAATAAGTTTACTTATTTTAGGGGGGATTTGTAGAGGAATATAATTATGTTAATAGTAAATAAATATGTTGGTTCGCATAAAGACATGTTTTAACCTAAAAGAAATGTACTGTGTCAAATTGACTGGGTCAGTCTGACCTAGAAGTCAGGAAGGAATTCAGATTTGGAGAGACGTGGAATAACAATCACTTAAGAAAGGAAAGATGTTAGTTTTAAGCTGTAGTGCAAGAAGTTCTGGCACCCGACCTTTCCCCTGCTCGCCTGCAAAGGAACTGGACTGGAGCCCAAGACTTGGGAAAGATTCTGTTTGGACAGATAAGGAAAAAACAACTTGACTGATAGTTCTGCTGATGGAGGAGATTTGAGTCCAGGAGTTCAACTCATAATTATCGGAACTTCCAAATTCACATTTGGTGTAAAACGGAGCCAGAATTGCTACGCAAATGAAGGGAAGTAACGCCATTGGTCGAAGCTTCCCAGTACACACCAGTAGAGCTGGGACTCTAAAAAACTGATGTCTGAAGCAGAAGTCAAGAGATTTTAGATTTCTGTAACAATGTAAATGGGACGTTTTTGGTTCCACAGATGTTCAACTGATCTGTCAAAGTAGAATCAGAAAATTTAATTTCCAATTTAATTATTGAAATTAAACTAACATCATTCTATAATTTTGAAGGACTACACAACCAAGTAGCACTTATAAAATACATTTCTTTAAGTGAAAAAAGCAATAGAAGCAAAGGAAAATAAATAAATTAACACTATGAGTAAAGAATTGTCGACAGTAAGTGATGTTTGACAAATGGGTTTGAAAAGCACGTAAGATTAACCTTGTGGAATCATTTAAAGTATTCAAGAAAGGTTAACATCTTCTAAACTGGGAAGGCGAAACATTTTAAAAGAGGAACAAATTCAATAAATTTCCTTAATAGACTTGGTTAACGTTTTAAGGAGTAAAACTGAAGTTGAAGCTTCCATTATAGCATGAACTCTGCCCATGACAACTGATAGTAGCAGAGCACATGTAAAAGGGTCAACTGTGAAACAAAGCTGCAATACTTTTATATAATTTCAAATTATATACCTATTCCCAATTTAAATCAATAAGGTCTATATAAAAATTTGTCTTGAATCTGAAATATCTGATACGGCGATTGATCAGATATTTCAGCCTGAATTTGAAAGCAATGTTGAGGAAGTATTTCAGTGATAGACCTAAAAACTTTATACATCACAGCAGGACATATGAGTTACATGACAATTTCTAACTGCTTTCTAATAGCTGCAATAATGTAATTGGTTTAGGGTTAGTGCTTCAATGACGTTTCAGACATTTTATCTATATGTCTGAAGGAATGTGGATTTATTTAATGAAGAGAAACAAGTTAAGACTCAACTGTGTCCCCATGGGTTGAATAAAATAACAATGAAGAAGGAAATCAATAAAAACAAAAGGCCGTAATAACGGATGGAAAGTTAGTAATATCTGCACTTTGTATCGATTAGTGCTTACACTGTAGCTGCACAAGTGGACCTTAATATTCTTAAAAGTTTGAAATATCAGTATGAGCAAGTTGATAAATCTTTAGCTACACGAGTTGACCAGCTTGAGAATTCAGAGAAAGTGGTAAAGACATAATCGAGTATAACATAATTCTACTGGAATATCTTATTTTATTTCTTGCTTAAAAAGTATGCAAACCAATTGCCTCAACAGAATCATTTACAGCAAAATAAATAAAGTTACATTATGGGATTTATGCTTTGCAAACTCAAAATACTTTTTTTTTTCTGAGTAGTAAATAAACTAAGGAGCAAAACCAAGGTGATAAGAATTATACGTGATTAATCTATGTGGTCTAATCTCTCCATGGTAACAGCACTATTTAATCTGAAGTGTTATTCTCCGCAGATTGCTTTCCGGGATCAACGATAAGAGCAATATAATTAGATACACTAAAAACAAAACAGGTTCAACTGAACATATTTATATTTTAACACTGATCTTAGTTGTAAAAACATAAAACCTTATCTTGGTTGTAGTTTAACTAAGCATAAAAAGAGCAACGTCCTGAACAATAAGCATTAACCTTTACAATCCAAATCCTCATTGATTGAAATACAGTATAGGGTGCATGATTTAAGCCTCATTACTATAATTGTACATTACAACAAATAACAGAGTTAGATTTTTGGGGAAATCTGAAATATGATATTTTAACCTCCACTATTTGATAATCTTCACAAACCAGTGAGTTGATGGTGGGGAGCTCCTGGCTTAATGAGAAATAAGAGGAAGTGATTTATATTATTGCGATGTTTGATGAACTGTCGGAGCACCAACTCAGTCTCTCATCGCTTGAAATGTTGCGATCTGGAAGTATTGTAGGGAATGGAAAAAAACAGGAGTTTTCATGATAAGAGATAAGTAGACACGTTATGACAGTCCAGATGAGTAGTAAAATATTAATTTGAAGGTGAAATTCAGGTGGAGATGTTTTATGGTATAAAGCTGTACTTCAGAATAATAGGGAAAATGTTTTCATCAGAGACATTTGTAAAACTAATTGGAGAACTATCAGTACTTAGCAGCACTCAAAATAAACTAAATATTAAAGCTGCAAGCAGCCTCGAGCGGCCCTCGCAGCCAAGCGCCGCTCCGGCCTATAGGCCACCGTGGGGTACTACCAACCGACGCCAGCCACCACAGAAGCTCTCACGCAGTTTTCAGCACCTCCGCCCGCACCGCGGAAGCTGTTGCACAGTTTTCATCAACACTGCCCACATTCCAACACAGAAGTTGTTGTGCAGTTTCCGCGCCCGTCCACCAGGCGGTACGCATTGATGCGTTCGACGGCGCTCCTTGATGATGGACAAAAAATGTGGTGCAGATTTGATAATTTAGCGAGGAAATATAGCTGGTGTATTAATGTAGGGGGCGCAGTGGAGTCAAAATACATTTCAATGTTGTTGGGGTGTTTAGAGGTCAACAAAGGTCATACATATCCAGTTTGGCGCCAGTCGGATAATCAATGTACATTTAGAGCCGATCATATGCACATGGTGAAGAACTGTAGTTCGTCATTTCTACACCCCAATGCGGTTCGGTCAGCAGCCAGCAATCATAGAGTTCATCATGTTATCGTTTTTAGTCAGTATTCACATGATGAAACCCATATAAATGATAGAATAACAGTAAAATAAACAGCAGAAAAAACATGTGACTGCCTCTTCAAAGTGGGCGGGGCTACAGTGAGGTCATCAAGTGACCATGGAAATGTGTTCAGGGCTGTTCTCTAGAAAGACAGAGGAAGTGTGATGCAGCTGTGATCTTGCATTTGGAAGTCATTTAATGTTGATGTTTCATGGTAAATAGTGAAAGTTTTACACTAAGCCACACCCACATGCTTGATGTTAACTACAACTGAGATCTAAATGCAGTGCAACTTTAACGTTATCGTAAAGTGAGTTAGGAAAATGGAAAATGTTAAGATGTATCAGTTTAATAAACCGTACTGTTCAGTAATAAACCAAGGGCAATGCACAATAACAGAGCACAGTTAACTTTCAGCACAGAGTACATCTGGTTGAGAAGCACATTCCAATCTTTGGTTGAAATGGTGCATTTGATTTTATTCTGCAGTCATAATACAATTTTAAACAATACAATAAGTTTCAATTAAAGGAGCTGGAATAGGCTATGTTAAGCTTTCGCGGTCAGTTGGGGGAAAAAAGGATAACTCCCATTTGATTTTCGAAAAACGAATATGCAGGAAATGCTTTACTATTCACTTACTTCATCGAAGAGACATGAAATTTGGTACACTTGTAGAGCTCCCCAAGACGCTCAAAATTTACGATTAATGTCATAATGCAAGTATCACAGGAAGTCGGCCATTTTGGATTGAAGGTCCAATTTTCACCCCATTTTTGCCGTTTACAGCCTTCGTATTTGATGAAACTCCTCCTAGGGATTTCCATTGACCGGCTTCAAACTCGGTCAGTCTGTTCATAAGGCATGTCCCATCTAAAGTTATCAAAACGGTGAGTTTTTGAGTATGCTGAAGGGGGTTTAGCAGGGGTCAAAGTTCACCTACTCGCCATAAAAACATAAACTGCTATATCTCCTACACAGAAAATCACAGAGGCACCAAAGTTACTGTGATTGATCATCATCGGGTCTCCTACAATACCCTATGGTCGAATGATGACATCACTTAGGCCACGCCCCCTGAGAACAGGAAGTGTCATTTTTTACTGTGAACGGTTGCTATCTGACCCCTTTGACCTCATCAACATGAAACTGTGCCCAGAGACAGAAAACAGTGTTGAGGATTCCAACCCCGACCAGCTTCGATGGAGCAGGTGGGCATGGCGGCGTGGCAAACTTGACTATTCCTCATGAAGCATCAAGATTCAATAACTTCCAAATGCAAGATCACAGCTGCATAAGACTTCCTATGTCTCTCTGCAGAACTGTCCTGAACAAATTTACATGGTCACTTGATGACATCACCTTAGCCCAGCTAACGCCACAGCAGCCCATGAAATGTAGGTTTTGTTATGCAGGTAAACATATTAATTATTTAAATATACATTATTATAAGTTTTCGCTTTTTTAAATAATTTTGTTTTGTGGGTTAGAGTACAAACATTCATTGATTTTGGTTAGAAATAATAGAAAGGACGTCAATTAATTGTTGTAACTGTTTATAAACCATTTCAGTAATTCACCACTTGGGGTCATTATTACTCCACCAATAAAACAGACTGCCTTACAAACACAGTTAAACATGATGAATAACTATATCAGTATTTCGCCAGTAGGTGTCAGTGTACTCCACCAATGACAAAAAGATCGACCGGCAAATGGGCGTGAAAACATTGCCAGAGCGTCTGCCATGACATTTCCAAAAGGATAGGGCTTACATATAACCTCATAGGTTATATGTAAGCCCTCAGATAATTTTTGTTGGCTTAAAACATGCAGTAAATGTAGCGTTTTCTCACTGTTTAGAAACCACTTCAGTAATTCGCCACTTGGGGTCAGTATTACTCCACCAATGAAACAGATTGCCTTACAAACACAGATAAACATGATATATAACTATATCAGTATTTCGCCAGTAGTGGTCAGTGTTACTCCACCAATGACAAAGAGATCGACGGGTGGATGGCCGTGAAAACGTTGCGAGAGCATCTGCTGTGACATTTCCAAAAGGACAATTTTTGTTGGCTTAAAACACGCAGTAAATGTAGCGTTTTGTTAATAACTGTTATTTACTACCGCAAGTAAATGCATCAATTTCACTTGTCCCTACCTTACTGGTCAGTCAAGGGCAAAATCAAATTTAAGCAATTTAATTGGTTGTGATGGACTGAACTGTACTGGAGCTGTGCCTGGAAGCTGCTACGTACTGGCAGTCTGCCGGCGGCCGTTCATAGTGGTTCATGGTGGAGGTTCGTCGTATTCTGCTGTGGACTGTAAATTTTTTTTGCTAACCATTTGGAGCTGCCAACTTTTCCTGAACATTTCGCCTGGTTTTTGGAGCCACAGAACCGGACTACGCTGAATGTTTTGCTTGGGTTTTTGAAGCTGCAGACCCGAACCACGCTTGTCAGGCGGAACGGACTGTGTTTTATTGCCGTTCGTTTAAAAACTGGTAACTCACGATGCGGTAAGTAACGCATTCCTCCTGCTGGTTCTGAGATCCGTCATGTTTGGAACAGTTATTCTGAGGAGGATGCTAACCCAATGCCTGAGGCCTGCAACGTTTGTAAAGCTAACGGAGCGCTTGACTAATTCAAGAGACTGAATAGTGTGTTTGATACATCCAGTTTCATACATTCAGCGTTGTTTGTTGTTATGTATAGAAGATGTTTAAAATGTCGTTTCAAAGAGCTCTAAGAACATGCTAAATATCTTATTACCGATCCATTGTTGTAATATTTAGTTGTAGCACTTTCTGTGATTAATACCTAATTAATGCGTGGGATTCAGCCTGTGCTATTGTTCTAATGTGCTAAAAGTTAACTGTGCTTTGTTAATGTGCATTGCCCTTGGTTTATTACTGAACAGTGCGGTTTATTAAACTGATACATCTTCAACTTTACTGTAAGAGCCAAGTCATCTAAATGAGCATTACTGATGTGGCAGGAGCTCACAGCTGTGGCACTTGGGTGGTGGGTGTGTCGTAGTTGGGCATGACTGTCACTTATGTATGAATGAGAGCCATACTGACGCTCTGGTTTATTATGTTGGAGGAAACGGGTGCGCTGGTGGAGGGTCATAATTTCTGTTGACCTTGATAAATGTCATTTATTGTTGGCACCATTATATAGTTTAGCCTGGTCAACATGTGCCAGTTAAAGTCTGAAGTATTGCAGTTAATCTATGGAATAAATTGATAACGACAACAAAGGAAGTGGCCTGGAAGTTATTGAAGCAGGCGTCTGACAGCATGAAATTCACCGAGTTAACCCTGTGCGACCCTCTACATCATTGTTAGCTTTACCGCACAAATATTTACCATTTTCCTGACTCATTTCACGATAACGTTAAAGTTGCACTGCATTTACATCTCAGTTGTAGTTAACATCAAGCATGTGGGTGTGGCTTAGTGTAAAACTTTCACTATTTACCATGAAACATCAACATTAAATGACTTCCAAATGCAAGATCACAGCTGCATCATCACACTTCCTCTGTCTTTCTAGAGAACAGCCCTGAACACATTTCCATGGTCACTTGATGACCTCACTGTAGCCCCGCCCACTTTTAAGAGGCAGTCACATGTTTTTTCTGCTGTTTATTTTACTGTTATTCTATCATTTATATGGGTTTCATGATGTGAATACTGACTAAAAACGATAACATGATGAACTCTATGAATGCTGGCTGCTGACCGAACCGCATTGGGGTGTAGAAATGACGAAATGCATTACTTCGCCACGTGCATATGATCGGCTCTAAATGACACGTGGATCATCGGACTGGCGCCAAATTGGATACGTATGACCTTTGTTGACCTCTAAAGGGCCCAACAGCATTGAAATGTATTTTGACTCCACTGTGTCCCCTACATTAATCCGCCAGCTATATTTCCTCGCTAAATCCATGAATCAGCACCACATTTTTTTGCGTCGTCAAGGAGCGCTGTCGAACGCATCGATGCGTACCGCCTGGTGGACGGGCGCGGAAACTGCGCAACAACTTCTGCGTTGGAACATGGGCAGCGTTGATGGAAACTGAGCAACAGCTTCCGCAGTGCGGGCGGAGGCGCTGAAAACTGCGTGAGAGCTTCTGTGGTGGCTGGCGTCGGTTGGTAGTACCCCACGGTGGCCTATAGGCCGGAGCGGCGCTTGGCTGCGAGGGCCGCTCGAGGCTGCTTGCAGCTTTAATTCAATTTGTTTTTTCATAATCAATACTTTAAATTTCAATTCAAAGTCTATATTTAGACTTTAAACAATCTCTTGAAAATATTTTAATATTCAAAATAAACAACTATACCATTACCATTATATTATTGCAAAACATCAAGATGACATTTTGATGAATAAGCTCTATATAAGTAAAATGAATAGAATTTGACCTTAGAGGAGACATCACTCCCTGCATTCATTTCCTATGGAACCTGTGCAATGAGGCAACAAGACAAAACCTACTTCATTTAAAATGATCCTTCAGACCAGCAGCGCAAAAACTCATGTTGGGGTTGCATTATCATTATTGTCTTCAAAAGATTAGTTGTGGAAGAATAGATCAATAAAATTACCCAATAAACTGTTCAAACACTAATAGGTGTCCCAGTCGATGACTTCAAAAATTGAACCACTTTTCATATTGACATAAATCAGATTAAAATGTAATAAGTTTTGATTGATGAAATTAACTAACATTCTCATTATGTTGCCTTCTAGACAACGACAAACTCTTATGGCAGGAAAGATTTTACCTGCATGCCTCAAGTTCTGCATACGCCACAGAGAATTTCAAATATCTATCGTATTAGGAAATGACTAAATGCTTGGGAAAGTTTTCTCTATGGTATGTAACTCAATGAGTTTAGCAAAAAAAAAACTAAAAAAACTTTTGAAGTTCTTTGAATAGTTTCACTTCAATGATGGTAGTCATGAATTTTTCTTTATAACTTCCTCAACTTCATCAGTATCCCTCAAACCCTTCCTGTTAAAGGGACATTCGCGATTGAAACAATCCAATGTCCACTGTTTCAATCCACATTCATAATAGTACAGGTCATGTGTCTTAAGAAGCATTAGTTTTAAATATATATTCACCATAATTAATAATTCTACCACCTGACTTTATTTTGAAGGAACAAGTTCCACACCTACTATGCAGGCAACATAAACACCTAATTTAAATCGTCTCACTCAACTCTGAGAAAAAATATTCTAACATCATTTATCTGAAATAAAATACTATGACACCTAACACTACTTAGAACAGAATAGTTCACTAAACTGTTGGTCAAATCAAACCCATTTTCAGTTTTGTGTTTGGTTTATATCCATGATTATTGCATTGGCCCTCACAGAAGATCTTACCAATGGGAGAATCATAAATGAACGTTAAACTCCTTCCAGCAGGAGGTTTCAACTCCAGTCCTACACCAACAATGCACTACGTGAAGGATTTGATTACCTATATACGTTTTATTTTTTTTAATTTTTAATATACTTGTACAAAAGCCACAAAGTCATAATGGAGTTTTGTGTGTAGAATTTAATTTATAAATTTGTCAATGAAAATCCCAAGACCTGTAGAACATAATCCACAAGAAAGAGAATAAACCAAGAATCAGGTTAATTTTTCAAGATGGTGAGAAAACAGCCAAGGATGCAGGATTATTACATTGAGAAACAATTAAATTTTAGCTGAGAATAAACCAAAGCTTTAATCCCAAAAATGATCAAGTATTACAAGACATTCATATCAATCAATCAAGTTTATTTCTTGTATATTATATATCTGCAACAATGGAGCTCAGAGTTATTTACATCATGAAAGCATGAAGATGATATAGTCAACAATTGTGACAACACCAGTAACAGACATTACATTTTGTCAAGTGACATCCTTAAAACCACCAAATAAATAAGTTGCTCAATGTTCCATTTATTATGGTTCACAATAAACTACTGGGTATAACCCTGGATCCAAAGGAACTCAGTGTTTTAGCTGTTTTTAAGATTTAAGAGTTTGTTCCCTAGTGTGTCATTTCCTGCACAAACAGAGCACTAACGAAGTAGACCATTTTGGTCTGTTTTGGAGCAATATGGTGACGTCATCGGCCAAAATTATAATTTTTAATATCTCAGCAGCGAAAGCTGCACAAACGAAAATTTTAACGGCACAAACCTGCACAAATGGAGCACTAACCAATCAGACTATTTGCTGGATTTTTTGACAGTATATGTACATAGGTGATATTAACTTTTTGATGAAATGTAAGATTTCCGAGGACTGTGAGGATTAGGATGAGAGTTTATTGGGAGGTCAGATAGTAACTAAATTTGACTCTCCTGACAGCAGATGCATGCTGTGCAAAACATTTAGGTTATTACTGAAAATGTGACCCCTTAGACACTTTTTAACATTTACCTGGTCAGGGATGTTTTGTTTTACTGCCGTCTTGGTTTGCTTTCATTCTTACCAGGACACCCTGGAGAATGACATTCAAGGTTTCAATAGGTCATTACTGAATAAATGAAGCAAACTCAATCCTGACATTCCCCCAGCAAACCCCAAAAAAGCATTTCTATATGAAACTAGAATACTTTTAACAGCACATTTTGGGTTGAGCCAGTGTCTTTCAATGTTTCTGATTCATCCATCCATCTTCTGCCGCTTATCTGGGATCGGGTCGCGGGGGTAGCAGCTTAAAAAGGGAGGCCCAGTCTTCCCTCTCCCCAGCTACTTCCTCCAGCTCCTCCGGGGGAATCCCGAGGCGTTCCCAAGCCAGCCGAGAGACGTAGTCCCTCCAGCGTGTCCTGGGTCTTCCCCGGGGCCTCCTCCCGGTGGGACGTGCCCGAAACACCTCACCAGGGAGGCGTCCAGGAGGCATCCTGACCAGATGCCCGAGCCACTTCAACTGGCTCCTTTGTTTCTGATTCCTCAGCATCAAAATATTTTATTTTATTTTTTAGCTATAGTGGCAGCTTTTTCTAGCACATCCAAGTCCAAGAGAAATTTTTCCTACAGAGAAAATACATATTTATGTGTGTTTATATAAAAATGAGCAATAAATGTACAGATCCTATTTTACATGTTCACTTTTTTACTTAACATTAACAAGAGCACTTCATACATTTAAGTTGCAATCAAAGGACCTCAAACAGAAGAAGACAAAAGAAATTCTGTTGGAAAATTTATTTTAGTTAAACTAAAACACATATTTTCTTAAGGTTTTCTCTCACCAGCATCATTTTACTAAAATTATATTGCATTGCAGACTTTTATTTTCTTTTAAATAAAATGACACTCAAATTAAGCCAAAAATTAACAGCTGATGTATGCATTTTATACAACAGTTTAGCAACTTTTACCTAAATTTTATAGTAAACATCCAGATGCAGGTTGACAAGTGATCAGTACTAAATATTATGTTGTAGGTATTATAATAAAGAAGCTAATTACTGATTAAGAAAAAAAAGCATAACTGATCCCAAAATTATTGAAAAAAATCAAATTAAAAAGAGAACTTCAAACAAAAGCATCAAGCTAGATATAATCAGCCACCTGCAGACCCCATCAGCTTTAACACAATGACTTGCATAAACTACAGAAAGTAAGAAATTCATTACATTATTGGTTACAATTTCTGGATAATAGTGGATGTTTAAAATGTTTATTAGAATTACATTAACAATATTGTCATTTGTGTGTTTCAGGGATTGTTGATATAGACTCAGACTTTTTTCTCCCTCTTCATTTAATGATGTCAGAGTCAGAACCAACATCATATACTTAACATTTTGAGCACAATTTAAAAAGTGCAAAACAACAAAAAATGTACTTCTGTCTTGGGAACAATTGTACTTGAAACTATTTTCTGCTAAAATCTGTTCTAACAAATCCAGAGATCTGTTGACATTATTATGGAAATCCAAAGAAATTTAAAAATCTCTTCATTAAGCCTTTGTTTTCCTTCGTCTTTTGTCTGTCAACAGAAACGTTCCGTGGTGACATTTTAGACACGAGTAGGGCTTTTTCCTTCATTTCTTCCAAAGACTTGATTCGGGCCTTGTAACCATGTTTGGCCTCTGCTTTCTCTCCTTCAATCATCATATCGATGAAATCTGGAGCAGTCAGAGGGTTTGGCCTGAGGGCAATCTCTTGAAGACGAGTGATAGAGTTGGCTGACTGATCCATGAGAGAAAGCATTATTTCTTGCAGGTGAGCGATCTCTTCCTCTTGCCTCTCAATCAGTTGCTCAGTAGTCAGCTTTTGCTTTGCAGCATTTTCGTACTTGCTTTTCAGTTCTTGGACTGTTGTCTTCTCCTTTACTTGGATGTACTCCCACCTGTATTTTTGATTGAAATGCACATTCCAAATACATTTTCCAGGACATACAGTGCACTTTCCACTGTTATCCATTGCTGAACAGCCATGCTTCTCGTTGTCTTTTGCTATCATACATGGGTAGTGACATGTTGTTGAACACTTTGTACAGTTGGTAATGTACTCTCCCTTCTCTGTGATCACTTTTTGGATTGGCTTAATGACGTCCACTTCAATCTCAAAGTTTTCATTTGAACTTATGATGGCTTCATGCTCCTTTATCTTTTCCTTGGTTGTCTTAATTTCTTCAAGTTTGGCTAATCCAGCTTTGACTTGTGGTTGCAAACCTTCAATGGCTGTCTCAAGTTGCTTTCGCTCTTTTAAAACTTCCTTGGTCAAGAGCAGGCTTTTAGATGTCATTTTCCCCAAAGAAGTGAAGAACTTCTCCATGCTTTTGATCCCCATCTTCCAAAACATTTTGTCAAAACTCTCCTCCTCTTCATCAGAATTCTCATCATGAGGTGAGGTGCTGTTTTCTTGGCATTTATTATGTGCAAACAGTGCAGAGTTGTTGAACTTGAAATGAACTGGAAATCCTAAGTCATTTTTGGGACATGGTACCCCAGAGACATTTATTGCTTCAAGAACTGGTGGCTGCTTGCCATCTGCAAAAGTGACCAGCATGGTAATATTCTCTGCTACATCTTTGCCAAAGATGGAGAGAACTGAGTCAAACACATATTTCTGTGTTGCTGTTAAGCGTGCCAGAGAAGCCTGAGTAACAAAGCATATGGCATCAATCTCTGTGACGCCATCAGCAGAGGTAAAAATCCTTCGAATTTGCTCTGTGATCTCCTGGTCTCGTTTTATTCCCCTGGTGTCTCCAAAGCCTGGAGTATCAATAACAGTCAGAGAGTACGGGATTTTAAACCCATCCTGGTGGTTGATTTGATACACAGTGACTTCTGAAGTCTGACTTTGAGCTTGGGATCTTGATGAATCCTCGTTGATCAGTTTAAATCTGAAGTTGTCATTCCACTCAACACCAACAATAAAGTTGATCATTCCATTGATGAGAGTGGACTTTCCTGATCCGGTTGCTCCAAGGAGCATGATGGTACGGTTGGGTCTTAGACTTTCCTTACCAAGTATGTACCTTCGGCAGCCATCGATGTCCAGATCATCCTTTCTCAGTGGGAGTTCATAGACTGATTGGAAGCTTGAGTTTGTTTTCTTGCTAATGTTTTTTAGATATTCAGCAAGTCGTGCAAATTCTCGCTTTGTTGTACAAATTTGAACAATCTTGCTTTCCTTGCTCCTACCAGCCCCACCACAGTCACATGTGATCCTGAATGCATATTGTGTTTCTGACTGAAGTCCTGAAATGATGGCCGTTTCACCTTTTGACCTTGTGTGATCATCTTCTACCTTTGAATATTCCACAATGTAGCTCAGGATGTGAACATCTGGTCCGAGCTCTGCAGGTTTCTCCCAACTCACTGATATCTCAGAAGAGTTTGGTTCACCTTGCGGTTCTCCAGGAGGGCTGCAGGGTAAAGTTTTAATGGGATCATTGATGACATTGGCCGGTCCAACACCTGCTGAGGTCACTGCTCTGCATCTGAACATGTACTCTGTGTTTGGCTGCAGTTGGGTCACTGTGATTTCTGAAGATTTTGGTTCAGTCTGTTGTTTCCATTCATCTTGTCCACGGACACAGAACTCAACAGAGTAGGATGTGACGCTCTCTGCTCCAAAGCTGGGAGGAGAAACCTTCAGAGTCACACTGCTGTGGTTTATGTCAGCAGCTGTCACAGTTTCAGGCTTAGAAGGAGGCTCAAAGTTTTCACTGATGAGGAATCCGTCTTTATAAAGGTAGATGGTTGAACCTTCATGTTTCTCATCTGTTAGACCTACTGCCAGGAATGCTGAGCTCTTGGTCTCAGTGTTGGCCTCTGCGAAGTCTTTGAAGAGTTTTACTTTTGTTCTCATTTCATCTGCCAAGTTGTTTGAGAGATACCATTGTTCCTTCTCGATATCATAACTGTGTGAATCATCCGAGTTGGTTTTGCTTTTGAGGTAGTTCAGCAAAGCAGAGAGGAACGGTTCATCTCTTTCCAGTGAGCTGAAGACAAAACACACAGCATGCTCTGCATTGAGAACTTCTTCATTAAGGATAGTTTGAGATGGGATGATTTTGGTGTTCTTCATCATCCTGGTGTAGGATTTCAGGGTATGTATTTCTCTCTCTTTGCAGTCAATCCAGTCCTTGAGGTTTTTGCTGTTGAAAGGTGAGGATTGAATCTCCTTCAAGACATTTGCAAGCTCAGACTCTTCTTCTCCTCCTCCTCGGATTGATGGGAGTTTCTTTGCTAAAGTTTGTTGAAATTCAAGCCTGAACTCAGAACACAAACTTTTAAAATGATTAAGTTTTTTGATAATCTGTGGAAACTGCTGTGCTGTAGGGTTTTTCATTGCATCATTGCACCTTATTTCCAGGTCACTGAGCTCCTCCAGGACACTTTGTACTTCTTGAACTAACCTAATACTTACTTCACGGACAAGTTTAGCTGCAGAAGAATCTAAGTTGGTCAGAGGCAGCATCCAGACCTTGATTGGTACGGCATTTTCTCCACTGGCCCCCAGCAGCTTGGGCAGGCTTTGGTAAACTGCTACTGCATCCTGGAAGGTTGTTGGAGTTTTCTCAAGTAGGAAGTCTCCATAAAACTTACAGGAGAACTTCTGCATTAATTCCTTGTCCTTATCTTCCATGTGTAAGGAACCTTCACCTTCAATAGTTAGGGTTGGAATCTTGTCAATCAAAACTTTCAAGTTGCCATGAATGTCTTGGTGATTTTCTGTCTCAGATTTTTCTCGGTCAAAGACAAAAAATGCTTGAGCTCCATACAGAATGCCTGTGACCACATGTGTTGCTATTTTGTTCTCAAAAACATATGGATGCTTCATGTTTCCTCTTCCAAGATGATTCATTGATAATTCTTGGAACTTTGTGGTAGCTTTGTACTTCAGTGTTACTCTGGCTTGATTTTTGGACGTCATCTTGTCATTGAGGTATTTGGCTGATCCTTCAACTTTAACTAGGCCGCCTAAAAAACTTGCTTTCAAAGATGCTTCAACATCCAGGGCTGAAGATTTGTCCTCAATTGATTCAGAAGCAACTATCTCAAAGTCACTGTTTGGTTTTGTGGTTTCTCTTTTATCTTTTTCCAAGTCATCACGATCCCAGAGTGTCAATCCTGTAGAAACAGAGAGAAGACGTTTATGTGGGAATTTCAGAGGCAATTTTCAGAGTGGAAAAAATTTAACACCATTAATCAGTTCTACTCAAGTTTAAGATCATAGCTCAGATTTTATGTGATTTAGTGTTTAATACCAATAAGATCATTATAGTGAAGAGCTAAATCATTCATGTTGCCACTAAGGTTGATGGCCTAAATGTAGCCTCTAATGCTTTCTTAGACTGAATTATCTTTACTCAAAGAATTCACTCTTACATTTGTCATCATATTTTAGACTTTGTTCATACAGCATTAAATTGAAACAAACAGCAGTACTTCCCATAACCATGTGCTATCTGATCATTTTAGGAACCTTTGGCTTTTTGTTAATGGAGTTTTCCAAACGATCCTCATCAGACCATGCTGTTAAAACCTTTTCTCAGAATCACAAAGAATCACAGCAGAAGGCAACTGCTGGCAAGGCATCTGTAGCCTTTTTCAGATTGATGTTTTTTCATGGTGTTACTTGGTAATTGATTGTGGCATTACACAGTGTTGCCCCTTGAAAAGGAAAGTCATTATCTCTAGAAGGTTGGCTCCTCAGTTTAATTCAGAGCTGCAAACTTTACAGACAGGAATGAGACTTTAGAGAAGATGGTCCTCTACATATCTAGAGCAGTTCTACTTGGAAATACAGTCAACTGTTGTACAAAAATACAATTCACCAAGCTAGAACATCATACTTTTAATGAACTGACAAAAGTGGATATATACTGAGTATATAAAAAGTGTTAATATGCAGATGACATGGTGGCATTGGGCTTATGCTGTGATCACATTGATGAACTCACATTGTTCTTACACCATTCAAATGATTTGGTCAATGAAATCAAGGCTAAAGAACTATTAGTTGGTCGCCAAATGTTTCAATGGTTATTACCTGAAACATTGACAATGTTCAAGCTTTATTTGCCACTGTTAAGTTTGTGAGGTTTGTGTGTTGGGGATGTCTGTGTTCGTGTGCATCACAACAGAATACAGACGGCAATGTTAGCTAGCTTGGTTTGCTAGCAATGTTGTGAAAACTGGTATGAGGAGGTGAGATTTTCCAGGTTCACGCAGAAAACAGATCATAATGAGCCTGAGAGACTGAAGTAATCTTGCATACTGATTTAATGTTGATTATGCAAAGATATATTATGTCGAAGCATTAATGTAAATTCTGAAGTTGATTGTTGATGATTATATGAACAATCAACTAAATGACGAATCATAAGCTGATTAAAAATAATGAGTATTAAGAAGTTATGATTGAAGAAATGTATTAAAAAGTGATTGTGTTGATGAGTTATAAGTTTGCATAACATATAAAGGATTGAAATCAAACAATAAAAAGTATACGGACAGTCTTTGGGTGCAGAGGCAAGCCTGGACATGTCTTAAGGATGGGTGTGGACAGGCCTGGTTCGGACGCTAAAAAAGGAAATCTGGGCGATGAGACGGGGGGCCTGGTGCAAGCAAAAGGATGAAGTAATCAGAGGGCCTGGTGTAAGTAAGCAGGCCTGGTATGAAATAATCAAATACTTGGGAAATCATGTAAACTGTTCCCCATACACAACAGCAAGGGAAAAAGAGTACAAATAAGCGGAGAAACAGAGAGCTGGGGTTCTCCATCTTCAGCAAGTGGACCAGGCAACAGCAGGCCAAGAAATCAACGAGGAGCCTCGCCCCGGACCCAGAGGGAAGACAAGACTCAACTCCGCTGGAAGAAAGACGGGACCAACAACTCTGGCTCTGCACTCAACCCGAAAGATCTCAAGCATTGCTGCAACGGACTTGGGGATCGGACAAAGATCACAAAAGTGATGAAGATTTGGGACGATTGAAAGATAACTACCAGTCTGCTTTGTTCCTGTTTAAAGGAGGATTTGTCAGGCCAAGACAAGACTCTGTCCAAGGAGATTTATGCCTTGTGTTGCCGAGATCCTCTATCATCTGGGTATGAGTTGCCTGCACCCCCAAAAAAATGCCTTACTTAGTAAATTTATGGCACAGTTTAGGGTGTCAAGAAAATCCGAGATCATCCCACTTCCCCATGCTGGAGATTTTAGTTAACAGTAACAACAAATAAAGTTACCTTTAAAATAAATCACACCAATCACATCTAGATCCAACAGTAGACCCAGAGTCCAATAAAATAAACCTTGTTGTGTGTGTTGGTTTTGTCTCCTGCAAACTTAGCTTTAATTATACTTATTTTTCTATCTAATCATTAGAAATCATAGTTAGAGAGAGAAATGAGACAGGAAGAGCAGGTTTCCTGGAAAAAGAGGAAGTAAGTTTCCAGCTTGCAGATGTATAAAAATAGCTGAGACCAGTCCTTGTTTAAAAGCATAAAAGTTTTAAAGGATGAAATCTAAACATTTTGAGTAATTAGATAAGATTTAAAGTAAAGTACTTATATTAATATTGGTTTACCTATAACAATATTTACTTACACTTGTGGAAAAACGTACAAGTAAAACAAGTAACTGTAACTTTGGTATCAAATAATAAAAGAGTAATAAGTTGTGGTTATAAAATTATAAATTAATGCTAAATCAAAAGAAACTGAAAGGTTTATGATATTGAACTTGAAATGATGTAAACATGTAACTATTAAAGATCACTGATGATGTGCTGTAGTAGGTGATAGTAGGTGAAAGGTCAGGGGTCAAATGGGGACTAACAGGAGAGCAGAGATGACCAAGACCTTATTAGGACATAGATTGTTGAACAACTTAAACATGTCAGAGACACGGGAGGAACGTTGAGCAACCCTGAGACATTAGCCAAGACCTCAGGACAAAATGTCTCTAAGACAGTGATGGATATGAGTTCATCTGTCCAAACAGTTACCCAATAAAGCACAGCAACAGTGTTAGCCAATGAAAATGCACTGAAAGCGGGTATAACCCTATATAAGAGGAGAGCAAAGAGGAATCTTTGGTTGGATCCTCCAGGCAGCTTCGAGTCAAGACCAAGATGGACAAAGAACTCTGCAGCTGAAGAAGAGCCGGAGACACAGAGCCGAAGACTGTCCTGTTCACGGGGACAACCCATCAGCCCTGCAACATGTGGCTTCAAATCGCACTTCTCTCATCGGCTGGGTTCAGACCACAAAGACAAAGATAAAGACAAAGATGAAGATCAAGGCAAACTAATCTAGCGGTTAACAAGTGCTGGTTATTCTTAGAGAGGGGGCTACCGTTAACAGGAGTGGTTGTTGGGGTTATGCAGTTGCGAGGCCTACTCAACTGATTTCTTCGTAACTGAAAAGGGTCATAACTTCTGGATAGTAGGTAGTTAGAGCTAGACGAGTCTTTCTATGCCAGCTTGGACAGATTGTTCCTCTCAGTCCTGCTACAGGGTAATACCCAGGTTTTAGAGACTTTCCGGACCCGTTAGACAGAGAGCTGGTCACTCGTCAGCCCAGAGGAGTTGTGAGGTTTAGGGCGGGGCTGGCTATTGCGTAATAACTGACAACAAGTTTCAATAAATGTGCTCTTTCTAACGCGCCCTGCCCACACACTCACACACATAATGGACACTAATATTGTTTCAACATTGCTGTTGTCATTTTGTTTTCAAAATGTTCTACAATTTCTTCTAAAAATGCTTAAAGTGAAAAAAGTATTATTTCAAACGTGAAATAATACTTGTGTGAAATAAAACACATCAGAAAGGTTCATACTAAACATTATTTGGAATCAAAATGATTAAAGTAGCATAAAAACACATTGATTTAAACACAAGTCCAAAAAGACGCACTCATGGAAGATCGTTTAGTCAATATGTCATAAATCAGAGGGTTAAAATTGTGAGCAAAAAATACAAATGATCTGTTTTGTACAAAGCCCACATATGTGTGCGTCTTTGGGGGTGGACACATGTACGTCCTAAACCTGAATGTTATTGATTAGTTCACTTTTGTTTATTTGGCAGCTTGGCTTTCTTTCTGAGTTAAATGTGACAATGCCATGAAGCTTGTTAAAAATGAATAAACTGACTTTTAACCCTGACGCAGCTCTGAAAGGTCTTACACTGACCCCAACTGAGCTTTTGGTCCTGCATGTGCCTGGTCTATGTGCGCTGTTGAAAATTGGACTTATTTAACTGTGTGTATGTCACTTTAAGAGCTCAGGGAGCCATCTGAATAAGCTTCACTCTGATTGGTTCATTGTTGTTATCTCAAGCTACAGTTAGTTGTTGGAAAAGCACATGTTCAGTTTTCGTTGGAAAAGTAATGATTGGAAGCCGTCCAGAGCTGTTGTTTCAGAGATTGGGAGTGCGTAATGAATAAAAGTAAGTTGAATCATTATTTAATCAAGATTTGTTTATCTGTGCACCTTAAACATATACAGTATGTCAGTTTAAAGAGTTAGTTATGATAATGTGATTTGTAGTTTGTTGTCTTTTGCTGCCATCTACTGGACAAATTGGTAATAGCCGTTTGTGGTGAGCGAAAATAATAGCTTCTGTTTGTTTGTCCTTTTTTTTGTAGACCACTCTCATCTCTGTTAAAGGAAATCAAGACCTGAAAACGTTTTTATCATTCTTGACCGAATGTTCGTGGTGGCTGTCCCATTTAAAGAACATCAAGTAAAGGGAGCACAACGGCGCTTTTACAAATTAAGTTTTTCTGTGGTTTTGGAAACTGAACCACTGATGGGACACCCCATTGATTCTCCATTGACAGACATGACATCTTCCAAGCACTCCCTCAGCGTCATGCTAAACTGGGAGAGTTGAACACTTAAATCTCGTCAAAATGTCACAATTGGTAGAAAAGAAGCAAACATTGCTTTGACAACAAAGATGCCTGCAGCTCATAGTGATTGTCTGTTCTGTGTTCACAGCTGAGGGAGGAAGGCAGAGAGTACTGGCAGCAGAGGAGGTGGCATTCTGGGATGGTGGCACCTATGAGGGGGTGTCAGGATGGACTGTGGAGAGGTGGAGACCCCAAGTTCCCCTAGCCTGGAGCTCGGTGACCTCAGGTCTGCACTACAGGAGAGATGTTGGGCCTGTCCTGAAAGCGGCGCATTGTTGGATAATGTTTGGACAAAAAAAACAGTGCCATAAGGTCCAGCAGTGAACAAGCATTTATGTCTTATTTTGTGTGGAAACATTGAAAAAATTAAATGAAATAAAGAAAAAGAAAGTTCTGTGCCTCATTAATATTCCTCAAATATGAACATGTTGCATATATGCAATATCATTTGAAGGTATTTTAATGCAGTATATATTTTTATATAGATTTTAATACAGCATTAAAAATATTGATTGGGGCGGGGTTTATTTATAAAGACGTGTGGAGTCCAATGGGGACACATCAACCAACCAGTCACATGTTGGTGATAAATTGTGATGTCATTGATTTCATCTGATGTCTGAGAATCCACGTTGGTCTGCTGAAGCACCTTTGCATATGCTAGGCTATTCGTATGCTAAGTAGAGTTGTTAACAGTGTTGTATAAAGTACTGAAATCTCAGAGTCAAGTAAAAGTATAGGTACCACTCCAAAATATGACTTTGGTAAAAGTGAAAGTCACTGATTGAAATGTTACTTGAGTTAAAGTCTTAAAGTATCTGAAATGTCTTGTACTTAAGTATGGAAATTACTGTAACAATGGATGAACTCAAGTAATGTAATGAAAAGTACAAGTAAAAAGTAAAACAAATGCAGTTTGAATGACATTTTTTATATTTTGGTAAACTTGTTAAATACACTTAAAATAATGTACACAACCAAGTGCAGGCAAAATGAAACCTGCTAATAGATAAACCTGCAGCATCATTTAGTTAAGAACTTTAGGTACTTTACCTACTTAACCTGCTTTAGGTTAATTTAACCTGCTTTACAACTGAACCAGCTTTTTAGTAAACCCTCCAGGACAGAAATACAAAGTTTCTATAAGCCTCAAGTTTTCCCTTTCAGTAAGGTCAGTGCTGAAAATGAGAAAAATAAATAGTCAGTATAGAAAATGCGGCCAACATGAAGAGAAAAAGCCGTTAGGATTCCTCTACTTCACACACTATAGGTGCAACAACTGGTCATTATGCAAAAGAAAAAGAATTGGGAGGGAAATGCAGCTTATTGACATCTGAAGAGGAGAGCTTTTAGTTAACTTGGTGTTTAATGGGAGAAGGAAACAGACCTCAGTGAAGCTGAACCCCATCTACTCAAATAATCCAGCAAATACTCTGATTGGTTAGTGCTCCGTTTGTGCCGTTAAAATGTTCGTTTGTGCAGCTTTGGTTTCCGAGATATTAAAAATGATTTTTTTATGCCATCCAAAATATATACTTTTTAAGATTACAATTACTGTAAATTTTGAATTTTGTGTCAGTTGGTCACAAGGCAAGAAATCTATTTCCATTAGTTTCTCAGGAGAGTTTGGATGTAAAATTTGTTGACTCTCCCTGAGTGAAACTCTGACACCTTGAGGAAGGGGAGACCTAGAGACCGGCTGGCCCAAATTAGCGTTCATGAATCGGATCAACCTCGAGTTAGGCGCCGCTCACACCGGATATTGGAATAGCCAAAATCCAAATTGAAAACAACTTTGCTGCGTTTGTTTTAACGGCACAAACCTGCACAAACTGAGCACTAACCAATCAGACTGTTTGCTGGACTTTCTGACGTGGTGGGGAGGTGAAACCTGTGCATCCTATTGGTGGTGATGAACAAGCCCAGGCAAACAGGCTTTGTTGCAGTCGGTCAGTAGGTGGGATTAAAACAGTTGTGTTTCTCTCTCGCTTTTTTGTAACGAGTAACTAAACCACACATTGAAAACGTATCGGAGTAAAAGTATGTAATTAAGTTCGGAAATGTAGTGAAGTAAAAGTGAAAGTTATCAAAAATTTTAATACTCGAGGAAAGTATGAAGTACTCCAAAATATACTTAAGTAAAGTAGTGAAGTATTTTTACTTCATTACTATGCAACACTGGTCTTTAAAACCTCCATTCCCCTTTGTATGACTCTACAATGGACCTTAACAAGCTCCGCCCACAACCATCCTAGAAAATCCCACGTGGCTGCAAGTCTCACAAACACAGCTTCACATGGGGTCTTCCACTTGGACTGATGCCCCATCAGTGATGGGGCATTTCTGAGTCCATTATTGCTGGGTTTTAGGAACTAACAAGTTCATGGCATCTTTTTTGGATGACATCAAGGTGTTTGAGCCGCGATGCTTCCAGCATGCAAAGCAAAATGTTTTCGGTCGATGAGGAAAACATAACATCATTATAGCTGTGGACAAGATCACTGATGCCTTGCAGGGCTGGGTAAGTCGGGCTTCATCGTTTTGTAGGTTACTTTTGAAATCAGTGGGTGACTCTTGTTGTTTGTTGGCAAATGTTTGTGCGTTGTGTTAGCTGTGCTCAGTGCTAGCATGGATAACACAAGTAACAGTTTAGTCCAAAGCCTTTTCTGCTAAAATAAAATATTTACTGTATGTCAGATGCAGATATATTGGTCTGTTTAGCTAATATAAGGCTGTGTCACAGACAGATGTCAATGTGTAGAATTAGTAAACTTAAAATATGCTGTACTGAGCTAACAGGTGTTCATGATGGAGGTGTTTATTATTGATTTCCTATTTTTCAGACCAAAAGAAAGCAGATCAATAATATGTACACCAGCACACACTCCTTTGTTCTTGTTGATCCTATGAAGGTTGAGCTGCTCATGTGGTTTTGCACAAGCTTTGATCATATCAAGGCTTTCTGCTCATGATTTTGGAAATCTGTGAATTTTACTACCACAAATACGATCAGGATTCCTGACATCACCAGTACAGATTCCCTACTGGCAATAGAGAACCATTCAGTTTCCATTGCTGATGCGAAAACTTTCTGCCGATCTGCAATGTAGCCGGCAGAAAGTATAACACATGCTCTCTGCATGCATTAACACATGCATTTACTAATGCATGTACATTAGCTTGTGTTGATGAGACGTCTACACACAAGATGATAATGTGTATTATACATCTTAATTTATAAACCACTGAACATCTACAAGTTTGGATTGAATACAGTAGCAAAGTTTAAACTTCAGCTTCTATTAATTTTTAGCTGTTATTTGTTTATACAAGTCATTTTGTTTCTTTTTTTTGTAATGTCAATTTTCAATTATAAATCAAATTTGAAAAAATAAATATAAATCCTTACCAGGTATGACTTCGTCCTGGCGGCAGTCGTACAGCATCCCAAGGCTGAATGGCCTGCCAAGCGTCGCCACCTTGATCATCTTCTCAGACTCCATCTTGTTTTCTGAATCACAAACAGGATGGAGTAGTAACACTATTGTTCAGAAAAACCTGAAAACTCTGAGGACGATCTGACCAAAGGTTCTCCAAAATCTGACAACTATAAAACTCTTGAAAAGACATGAAAGGTGACACACGATCAAAACGATAGAAAAAGGACGACAGATTCAACATTATCCAAAACGAGATGAATAGTCTGATCAGTTACTGTGATGCTTGTGGAAATCCTGGCAGTAACATTGACAAAAACAGGCAAAATTAAGGACTGACTGCAGAAGAACAAAGCAAAGTAGAAAAATAAAATATTTAAAATGCCTCAAAAACTGGAGTTAAATTCAGTGAAAAAATTACATGTTTACACTATATGCACACTTTTTATGTTAAAAATGAGACATTTAAGCTCAATGAAAACAGATATTCTTAAAGAATTTTTAAAATCTTAAGGATTGTTGTTTTTATGTTTCTTCTGATTAAAGCAAAGCCCAAAGAGAAAAAGAATACTTACTGCAGAAATGTGCCTGTGTTGTCTTGAGTCACAAGCTTCCTTTTCAGCCTTTTATTCTCTGGGGTGGAGACACTCCCCTTAATGTTTATGCATTACTGAGAGGCAGAACTGGAGGGAAACAGGCTCATTTCCCAGAAATGGTGTGACCAGCCGCATAGACAGAATCCCTCCAGTGGAGCAACAGCAGCACTACATCTTGTTATTGGATATTTTCAAGTTATTTATCACATTTATTGTGCAGGACTGATATACATATGAGTTAACTGTATGAGAGATCTGGATAAACTAAACATCACATGTATAATCTATTATTTCATAAGAAAAGCCACCTGTTTTTTGTATCTGTCAGAAACGGCTCCACAAAGTTAAATATCTCGGGTTAATTTTCCATTAGATGATCAGTGGCACATTATAATAGGCAGGCAGCATGTAAAAAAACAAACAGCATATAGATAAGAAAAGGCAGTACCATTTAAATATACAGGCAACATTTTGTGGGTCACCTATGAATGTTTGAGTTACATTTATAAAATGTGTAATTATTTTATAATATGTAGAGCATGTTGAACTGCAATAACATTTCAAGTACAATATTTTTTATAACCTACCTTTGGCCTTCATCTATAAGATAATACAGAGCTTTGTCTTTCACTTTCAGGTTTACTGTGATGGAGTGTCGGTCTCTGATTCTGTGCCCTTTGTGCGGATGGGAGCGTCATCCTGAAATACATTTATCAGCCAGAATAGTTCTGTCAGTTTCACTTTGAGTAAACAGGCCCATTAAAACACAGACTGAACAAACTGCTCAATAATTCCCTTCAATTCAGAAGCAAAACTCTTACAGGGATCTTGACAAGTCTTAAAAGCCATAGAATTTTTCAATCTAAAAATAAGGCCTTAATTAGCCTTAAAATGTCTGAAATTAATTTAAGACATTCATTTATATGGACTCGTTTATATGACTGATCACTTTCTTTCATGGTTCAAAATTAGCCTGATCTTCAGTAGCAATTTAATCATCTTCATGCAGGACGATGCACCATCTCATGCTGCAAGGAATGCCTTTGTGTCACTGGCTGCTATGGGCATAAAGGGGAGAAACTCATGGTGTGTCACCAACCTCCTCTGACCTCTGACCCTATTGGGAACCTTTGGAGTTTCCTCCATCAGAAGATCTGAGGGTTTATCGCAGGTCATATCAAACAGCAGCTCTGGGAAGATTTTCTGACATCCTGCAGAGAAATTCATGAAGAAACTTTCCACAAACTCAAAAGTTCAATGGATCAAGAATTGTGCAGGTGAAACCAAAGAATGGCTCCAATGTTAGTTAGCATGTAACTCTGTCAAGATGCCTTTGATAAAAACAGCTTTTTATTTTAGTGCTTATGACCATTTAATGCTGCACATTCAAAGAATGACCATTTCCATTTCTTTTTAATCCATTAAATGTTTACAAAATCTCCTGTGCATAATAATAATAATAATAATTTGGAACATTGCATTTTGAGATTTTTATTTTTGAAACAAATACTGTTCTCATGTATTTTTGTACTTTGTTCAGTAAAATCTGGTTTATACTGTAATAATTCATGACTTGAAAATTATACTAACTATCATTTTCACTTTTTCTTCATCTTTGGAAAGTGCTTCAAAAATTAAAACTTTTACACTGGACCAAAACAGTATGATTTATTTATTTTTGTTGTTGTTTTTATTTTGTTAGTTTTTTTTTTGTTAAACCTTTGGGTAAAATTGTCAATATTTTATTTCTATTTGTGTGTTGTGAAGTTGGTCTTAAATTTAATTTCAGGTGGTTGTAAAAAAAAAAGGTCTTAAATCTTAAATTTAACTTGCCTTAAGCTGGAGTAGCCCTACAGCTAAGCAGAGTTTTAGGTTTTTGTGTTTTCCAAACTTGAGAACTGTCAGATAAATCTGTTAAAAAAATAAAACCTTTTCTACATAGTCACTATGTAGAAATAGTCATTTTTCTACATTACTATGTAAACGCTTTTATGGAGAGAGTAGATATATGTCCTTAAAGGTTACCTGAATCTTACTAAAATTAAAAAGTGAATCAAAACACATGTTGGTGAGAATTCTTACTTTTTGATGTATTTAATTCAAATCAGTTCAATTTCTTCATATACAGCAAATTTACAAAATGTCACCTTGGAGAACTTTACCAAAAAGTTAATTCAATCCAGTCATGCAGATAAATTCACAGGCAACTTAAAAACATTCTAAATTGATCCTGGTTATCCAACAGTGGGGTCAAGTTTGGTTTAGCATTTAAATTAAATCTTTTTCTATCAAATGAAAATGTATTTTTTGCTAGTTTCATGTTTTATTTTTATTTAGCTTATAGACATTGTGAGGAATAGGTTTACTGCATCCGTGTTTCCATTCTGATGATCTGCCAGAGATGGTTTTCTGCAGAAAATCCAACTGATTGCATTGAGTCACTGACTTTAAAGCATTCACTCTTCTTGAATCTTTGGTTTTGATCAACCAGGAAGACTGATCAATTCTGATTTCTGACTGATAAATTGGTACATTTTAATTCGTTACTCTAAAACAAATCAGACGTATAAAAACATTAGCAGGTAGGGCAGAAATTGGTCTTTCTCTTTCAGCTTTACTCAGGGGCCTCTCACTTAATATACTGTGCGATTTGTGAACCAGAATACAATGGATCTTTTCATATCAGTTTCATTTGAGTATCAGTTGTCCTTGCAAAGGACAATTGGTGCTGAGGGCAGGACCCGCGGCGCCGACGAAGGGTCTCGGGAGAGGCACAAAGAGGTGGGGACTCAGGAAAGGCACTAGGGGACAACAAAGGAAAAGGGGAGGCACTAGGAGACTGGGGAGGAAAAACTGGGAGGCGAGGACTTGGGGAAATTAAAAAATGTCTTTTTTTAAGCAACAACTTCAAATCTAAAATGTAAAAGATATGACAACAGTGCACTGGATGATTCCAGTTAATTTGCCAGTTATATTGTAACAATCCAACTTGAGCAAATGTACTTTAACCCAGAAACTGTCTAACTGGTAGTAGAGCTATAACAGGGTGTGTCTGCATTTTATCAGGACCTGGATGGTTTCAGTTTCATTTTGAGTGGGTCTAAGGATGTGCATAAAAGAAGAGAAAATCCAGCCAGTTCTTCCATTCCTCCCTCACTTTCTGCTGCACTTCGACCTGACAGGTATGTATCTTCACTGTGTTCAACATGTTTATAGTTTTCTGTTTCTAATGCTTTCTTTGTTGATATTTTTAGTCAATGAATAAAAGCAGCAGTGTTTAACTGCAGGACCAAGCAGAGAGAAGCCAACAAAGGTTTGTTCTACTTTCTCTGTCTTCCTCACTTTTGTTTGGAAAAAATATATTTCTAAATTATTAGCACTGTCTTTGGTGTGAAAACACCAGCATATATTTTTTTCTGTTACTGTCCTGGTGATGAAACATCTCTTATTTTAAAAGTATTAAAACTCATCCAGTTGTGATGTTCAGGTTTTTACAGCCTCCATCTTGGATTCTCTCTAATATAAAAAGATTTAAAATGATCTGACAACAAACCATTACTGACACAAACCCTCCAGCTAGATCTCACATCCCAATATGATGAACATCATTCAGATGTTGATTTTAATTGAATCTTTTTTAGTCTGAAAAGGGTTTTACTACCTCAGATGCTTTGTGATTTATGTTAAATATATAAATTTTAATGCTTAGTGAAAAACTGTTTTCTGCGCAGCTCTCATGCAACAGAAGCTGAGTGCAGTGAAACGCTGACCAACATTTTGATGTGTATTGATGAAACTTGACAGTGTAATGTTTACTGGTTTTCTGTGTGGTGTCTATTATGACTCTTTTCTTTATGATGTCAAGCACTTTGAACTGTCTATATTCTGAAATCTGCTGTACTAATAAACTTTATTTATTGATTATAACCTCCAAAAATTATTCTGCAGACTGTCACAATTGCCGGTTTGGGTTAAAACATTTGAAGGCATCCATCCTACAGGTAAGAAACAACATAAAACATTTTCACCATAATTAATTATGAGTAGAAATATGACAACTGCAAAATGTTATGTAATATGTAAGGAAGTATAAATGTGTGAGCTATTATACTTGTTCATTAGATGTGAATGACAGTTTTAAAACTCCTAATTGTTATCTTCTATGTGGGAGTTGTATGGTCACACAAAGTCTTTGCCAAATAAAACCAAATGCTTTAGCACATTTATTTAAGCTATAATGTTGCAGTTTTTGCAGCATTAAACTATCTAAACAATAAAAGCCAGAAAAGATCAACTTCTCCTCAGCTACTTTGACAAGAACTTTTCTGTTCTTGTCAAACGGATGTTCTTCACTGCTTCTGAGTTGGCCTGAATGCTAAACATTTCTGCCTGAGAAACCAGTAAAATGATCAGTGCTTTCACCAGTCAGAAGGAATGATGCAGAAAAGCTAAATGTTGCTATAAATGATCAGAGTGCTGATCTCGCTGAAATTCAGGGCTCCAGGCCTGCAAAACAAAATAAACCAGCCATATGGTAATTGCATAAATTTTTAATTTAATTATTTTTTTCTAAAAAGCATGTGGCGTACCAGGAAATGCTGGAACATTTTTATAATCAACAAACTTATCAGATCTTTTTTTATTTTCTTTTTATCATTTTTTTTCTCTGAAGAGTTTTTGCGGCGCTTGTGGCTCGTATTTTTGTCAGTAGGCAGACAAGAAAGAGGAGAAGACATGCAGCAAAATTCGCCAGGACCAGGAGTCGAACCCGCGATATTCACATGCGAATATCGTCGAGGACTAGGGCCTCCAAACGTGGGGCGTGCTGACCCCCTGTGCCACCACATCACGCCCCCAAAATTACCAGAATCTTGGCTGGAATTCATATAAAAGAAAATAAAATCATATCCCTATTATCTAGGGACAAGTATTGTGAAGAACAATGAATTTTGGCTATTAACTCCTGAAAAAATAAGTTTCACACAACAACTTTAAAAATCAACTTAATGGTTAAATGACTGAGTGACGCAGGCCACACCCATTTCCACCTACTTATATCTTTGCTGTGTTTCACCAAAGATAAAACCTAGTTTTGATTACTCCACCTGCATAAGCTGGAAAAACATGAAACTTGGTTTTTAAAATCTCTTGACTGAGACAATAAAGCAAAATGGAAAAAATCTGAACATTTTTGAAAATGATGTAATGAAGCAAGGTCAAACATTTCAGTGCTAGAAAGCTTTAGGGTTAACTGGGTTTATGTCCACCAAGTTTCATTACAACAGAAATTTAGATTCAGATCCTAATAAGGGATGAGATATTGTCGAGGTGTATTAACTTATTCATAGTTTTGGAGATGAGGTGCGTTACACAGGCCACAATGTTTGTCTGCCTAATGACTTGACAGATTTTCACCAAACTTTTCAGAGATGTTCAAACCCATCCTGAGGCCATATTTCTCACAAATTAGACATGCAAAATTGCGTTCCCTAAAATTGGTAAAAAGCCTCTACGTGGTGTTATAAGAAACACGTTTTAATGATTTTCTCCACAATTGCTAGATGTGGACTACATCACTATATCTATATACCAGCTATCAACCACTCACCATCACTGCCTGAAGAATATAATGTAAATGGCCCAAGCACTGTTTCAGTCACTTCTTAGTTTTCACCCAAGACAACATACAAACAACCCAGAAAGTCGCCACCCATCAGTTCTCTTTAAAGATCCAAGTTTCTTTCTTTTTTAAATAAAACGGGGGAAGTTGGGTGAGAGACAGCGGGGAGGGGCTGGAGGCTAGGAGGCTAGGAGGGGCTGGATGCTAGGAGGTAGCGAGACGTTATATGCCTGCGCTACATGCTGTAAGATTAACAACGGACCAAACCAAACCCGTGTTTTAAATCGAGCTTTAAGATAATGTATCAAACCTCAGGCGCAAAATGAAATGTACTACAAAAATATGAAAGCATTAAACTCACCTTTGGGTTAGCGTTCGCCTCCATCATCGCCAGCCTCCGTGAAGCTGGTATTTCTTCTATATGACGTGGCGTCTTGTGATTGGCTGGGTGTTGGAATCTGACGTCCATTGCGCATGTCTGTGACCTGAAGTAACCTTTCCATTTTTTAACAGCGAATTTTTAGACGTTGAATTTTGTACAGCGAATTTTTAGACGTTGAATTTGAGACAGCAAATTTTTTATCACTGAATTTTTTTACGTTGAAAATTCAGAGGCATTTTTTATTCAAATCCTGATGGCACATATTTACTTCCATAGGTTTGTTTCATTGATGGATTCAGTCATCTCTGCAATGTGCTGCGAGTAAAGTTGAAAATATCTGCGCATCTAGTAATCAGGATGTAATTTGTAATCTGTCAAAATAACGAATGACAGTTGTGGTGGTGGAGCAGGAGTTAAGCACAGCCCACATAAGGAGGCCTCAGTCCTCGACGCGGCTGTCGCAGGTTCGATTCCCGATGACCTTATCTTCCCCTCTTTCCTGTCTCAGTACTCAGACCTTTAAAAAACACATATGACTTTAGATTTTTCTGATAGTAAAAAATAAATAAAAATATTTTGTTACTCTGAATACTGTTTTTATTCTACTTTGTCATTCAGAATATTCTTGACCCAATGAAAATTGGAGATAAACTTGACTAGTACTTGTTAATCAGAGCAAATTTACCTTCCAATTAAAAGTGTCTTCAAAAGTAACATATCTTAGCAATAACCTGATATGAAAGACAGTTCTTAAACATTTTAATTGTGTACATTTCTGATTTCTTCTTACAGATTTGGCTGTGATTAAGGATCTGAAGCTCCTCGCTGCAGCGTCTATTTTTCTATCACCTGACTAAAAATTTTGTTTTCCAAAGATAACAAGTATGAATTTCTTTAAATCAAAGCCAAACAGACTTTCTGATGCTGTTAAAGCTAAGAGCACAAAGGTGCAGCCACAGATTGGACCACTTCCTGTTTATAAAGTTCCTCTGATGGAGGAGAAGATCAGAATAAATGGATGCAGGTTCTACAAGTTTGGAGAACTCAGCAAAGTTTCTGCCAAACAAAGTCGCACCATCATGGTTCTTGGAGCTACAGGTGCTGGGAAGTCAACTCTCATCAACGGGATGATAAATTACATTCTAGGTGTTCAATGGTCAGACTCGTATCGGTTCATCTTAGTGGACGATGGTCAAACAAAATCCCAAGCTCACAGTCAGACCTCTGAGGTCACTGTGTACAAACTCAACCACAGAGAGGGATTTCAGGTTCCCTTCTCTCTGACCATCATAGACACTCCAGGCTTTGGAGACACCAGAGGAATAGAGAGAGACAGGGAGATCACAGAGCAGCTCTGTAACCTCTTCACTAGTAAAGACGGGGTCAGTGAGATTGATGCTGTGTGTTTCGTAGCTCAGGCTGCTTTAGCTCGTCTCACACCAACACAGAAATATGTCTTTGATTCCATTCTCTCCATCTTTGGCAAAGATATAGCAGAAAACATCAGGATCCTGGTGACATTTGCAGATGGTCAGAAGCCTCCAGTTTCTAGAAGCCATCAACGCTTCAGGCGTACCAAGTCCGAAAGGGAAAGATGGTCTTCCAGTTCACTTCAAATTTAACAACTCTGCTCTGTTTGCTGACAATAAATCCTCTGCAGCAGACACTCAGAGTGATGATGACGATGGAAACTTTGATCAGATGTTTTGGAACATGGGAACAAAAAGCATGAAAAGGTTTTTTGCTGCTCTAAATCAGATAGAAACCAAAAGTTTGACTCTGACCAAAGAGGTCCTGAGAGAAAGACAACAGCTCGAGGTTTCAGTGGAAAATCTGCAGCATCAGGTTAAACTTGGTTTGGCCAAACTGGAGGAGATCAGAGAGACAAGAGAAAAAAATCAAAGAGAATGAAGCCGAGATCAGTAGAAATGAGAACTTTGAGTTTGAGGTCACTGTGAAAAGACCGATACAAGTTGATATCTCAGGTTCTGGGAACTACATTACCAACTGTCAGACATGCCACGTCACCTGTCATTACCCTTGTGCAATACCAAATGATGCTGATAAAAGAGGATGTGCGGCGATGGACAATGGATACTGCACTGTATGTCCAGGGAAATGTTTCTGGAACGTTCATTTCAACCAAAAGTACAGGTGGGAATATAAAGATGTTATAGAGAAACGGACAGCTGCAGACCTGAAAGCAAATTATGAAAAGGCCACAGGGCAGAAGATGACTGTAGAGGGACTAATGAGAGAACTACAGGCTGAATACAATATCATGCAGAAAGAGGTGAATAAATTAATAGATAAGTCAGCAAAGTGTCTGAACAGACTGAAGGAGATAGCACTGAAGCCCAATCCTCTCACCACTCCAGAGTACATTGATCTGCTGATTGAAGGAGAGAAACAGGAAGCAAAACCAGGCTGGAAACAACGGATTCAGTCACTGATGGAGATGAAACAAAAAGCAGAAGTCATGGCTAAAGTGGAGAAAGGAGAAAAACCTCTCCGACGACAAGAGTCGCTTGATCAGAGGTCTTAAATCTGCAGATTGTCCCAAAGTCTTCTAGATTTTAATCCTGCAGTAAAGGTTCTCTCTTAGCATTTGTTCAAAACAATTCATTCTGTCTGAAGCTGCCCTGATCCGTAACTATAATTTGGACACTTTTTGAAACACCAGGACACACAAAATGTAATATTTCTGAATTGTTTTCTGTATCCATAAAGTTTCAATCAGTTTATGATGAACAGTATCATAAACTGAATGAGAATATTGTTTAAGAAAGTCAAGCCATTGCCAGAGTGATTTCTAATCTCAGTTATATATTCTCATGTCAGAGTTGTGAAACCTCATTTTTATCAGACCTGCAGTAAGAATACAAGAGGCTGAAATACCTAGTGGACTTCCACCTTCAAGCTTCGTGGATGCCATTGTACAAAGTGTCTGAATGCTCAGCTCTTATTTGTTTCTTGTTCTATTTTTAATGTTTTGATGTAATATTTTAATTTCTATTATCATGTAAGCATTGCCTGCAAGTGGAAAATCTTAAGTATCACAAATAAAGGCTTTATAACCTCCATTTCTGTGTAATTAATATATATAATGTGTTTTGCTTAGTGAAATAAATGAGCTTTTCGGAAAGACTTTAATTTATTTAATAGGTCTGTATATGGAAATTACAATCTGCTGGAAACAGTAGAGGATGTGCATCACATCATGAATCATATTTAAAGAAAGCAGATAAAATGGGCACGAAATTTACAATTGAAAATAAGTGAAAGTTTTGTAGGTAAAATAGAGATAATTCAGTCAGCTAGTGTCAGTTTACCTAATTAGTTTAAGCATTATTAGTAATGTATATCAGTTATTTTACTTTCTTCCTGTTAGTTTCCTGTCACTGAACCTGTCCTGTTAGTGGCAGTAATGTACCTGCTATTTATCAGTGTTTGAACAGTTTGTTAAAGGGTAATTTTATCGATCTATTCTTCCACAACTAATCTTTTGAAGACAATAATGATAATACAGTCATGGCCAAAAGTATTGAGAATGACACAAATGTTAGATTTTCACATGATCTGCTGCCCTCTGGTTTTCATGTGTGTATGTCAGATGTTGTCATCACATACAGAAATACAATTGCAATCATATTATGAGTAACAAAAGCTTTTATTGACAGAATAAGTTAATGCAGCAAGTCAATATTTGCAGTGTTGACCCCTCTTCTTCAGGACCTCGGCAAAAGCGGCAAGAGAGCCGACCGGCGTGCGTGCTAGGCTACAAGCTAACCCTCACAGACCGGCCCTCCCCAGCCTCTTCCTCGCCAACGCCAGGTCCCTCGCCAACAAAATCGACGAGGTGCGACTCCGAATTATCTCTCGCCGGATGGACAGCTGTGTGACTGTTGCAACAGAGACCTGGCTGGATGAAAACATCCCAGACTCAGCGGTGGAGATAACGGGGCGCGCTCTGTTCCGGGCGGATAGGACGGCAGCTTCGGGTAAGAGTAGAGGCGGAGGTTTGGCATTGTATGTACACAATGCCTGGTGTACAGCCACACACTCTGTCGGCACATTCTGCTCTCCTGACTTGGAATATCTGGCGGTGAAATGCAGACCCTTCAAGTTGGTGAGAGAACTCTCGTCCATTGTGATCGTGGCCGTCTACATACCACCGCGGGCTAATGCTAAGTTAGCATTAGAGGAGCTATACTGCCTGATCAGCGGGCAGATGAACTCCAACCCGGAGGCGGCCATGATTGTGGCGGGGGACTTTAACCACGTGGAACTGAAGGCTGTGTTTCCCAAATTCCACAAGTTCATAAACTTTCCCACCAGAGACAATAACATTTTGGATCAGAGCCAGTCAGGCCGCAGTCAGACGGTCAGGTCGAGCGTTTCAATGCCACCCTCCAGAAGATCCTGGCCACTACAGCAGCACGTTGTCATTGGGATTGGGATCTGATGATCCCTTACGCTGTTATGGCGTACCGGTCAACCAAACATAGTGTTACAGGTTTCTCTCCAAACTTTATGATGTTGGGCCGAGAAGTAAGTGAACCAGTGGACCTCGTTGCAGGTTTGCCCCCTGATTCGGAACACCAACCCACCGCTCCAGAGTATGTGCAGCAGATGCGGGAACGGTTGGAGCTGGCCCACCAAATCGCGAGAGAAGCCCTGGGGGACTCAGTCACACGTGCAAAGAGACAGTACGACAAAAACTGCTACCACACACAGTATAAAGTTGGAGACCCTGTGTGGTATCTAATTAAAGGAACACAAAATGTCAAGAATAAAGTCAAAAAGTTTCTTCCATCATATGAGGGCCCATTCTTTGTTCTAGGCCAATTGGATGACCTAGTTTACCGGATACAGAAGAACCCAAAGTCCAAGGTGAAAGTGGTCCACCATGACCAGCTAAAGCATTACCGCAGCCGGGAGCCTCTGAACAACGCATGGGTCCTGGACAAAAGTCAACACTGGGAACCTACCGAGGTTCCAACACCAACCTTAGAGGAGGACTCTGCAGACTGTGACCTGGATTTGCAGGGTTTGTTCTCTGATGCAACCAGTGCGGGCACTGGCTGTTCCCTGCTGCTTACCTCAACTGAAAAAGATCCCAATCCAGGTGTGTTTGTCCCATCCTCCCCTTCCTATCTCAACCATGAGGATGGTGGGGTTGCGGTGGGATATTCACTCCCTCCGGGTCCGCCGGTTCGACGATCTAGGCGCCGGCGTAGAGCACCAGATCGGTACGGCACATGGATAGTTCCAAGTGGGGACATGGACTGAGTTTAAGGTTCCAGAAGTTATTTAAACTGTTCAACAGTTGTTCAAACTGCAAAGTAAATTTAACGGTGGAACAAATGGTTTGTCTGTAAGGACATGCTTTGATTTATGTTTTTTTTTAGACCTGATGGAGTTCAGTTAGTGTCCCGACCAGTCGTCATAGATACCACTAATTTCTTTCCTCCTGTATTCCATGTAAGGCTTAATTTTGCACATGAGGTACACCTTAAATGAGCTAATTATATCACCAGGATATGTGGTTTTATGTTATGCCGCACCTCTATGTAGGAATGATTGACACAGTTATCTCTTGTTAGCAATAGGGATTGTGAATCAGTTTCATGCATTGTAATGCTGGAGTGGAATTATTGCTCAATTGCCATCCAGAGTGGGGGTAGTGTTGTGGAAAGTGCCTCCACTGTAAGTGATAACAGCTCAGTGAGTGATGTGTGTGAGCCGTCCTCCGGTCAGCAGAGGGGGGCGCTGCGTGCTGAAAGAACCTGCATGTTGTTGGGAGGAGCGAGAGAGAGAGACATGAGTGAGAGTGGAGACGACGACGGGAGCAGCGGCTAACAAAACTCTGTGCAGCTTTCAATTGTTAACTGGCGCTATTAAAGTTGACTTCCAAGTACCCCTGTGCCACCTTGTGGTTCATGTTCGAGGCGTATGAGGGAGTTAACCCCGAAGTAACTTTGCTTCGGCCCTGGAGGAAAATCTCCCCTGTGTCTTCCGACTACGGTCAGCAGTCTGAGCAGGAACGGTTAACACAGCATTAGACGATCCCAACACATCAAGAGTGTTAACGCTGTCAGTCACGATGCTTTTCATCTTCTTGAACTCTGTCACAACAAATCTCTCAGTTGCTGTGATTGTCACCCTTTGCTTAAATTGGCTGGACATCATCACGCTGTCTGATGCATTCACATATGCAAGGAGCCTCTCAGAGTTGGTCATCTCTGTATTAGACGATCCTAAAATATCAAGCATGGTGACATTGACAGTCACAGTGCTTTTTATCTTCTCAAGCTCCCTCACATCTACTCTCTTGGTAGTTGTGTCTGTAATGTTTAGTTTGCATTGGTTGGACATCGTTACACTGCCAGCTTATGTCCCATCAGCATTAGACAATCCTAAAGTATCAAGAGCAATCGCAGCGACTATTGCAGCGTTTCTCACTCTGTCGAACCCACTGATAATTGTGTTGGCTGCTTTTAATTTTGTACTTTGGTTTGATTGGCTGGAAATCTCCACACTGACTGAAATGTTCACGCTGTGTTCAGAATTATTCATGTCATTCATTAATGAATGTAATGATGCAAACACCTGCACTGATTCAAAGTCAGAAGGAAAGGACCTGAGAAGTAAAGGTGTGACGTTTGAGGATGTCAGGGAGGGAATGCGAGTCAAACTTGGTTTACCGAAGCGTAACATCAGCAGGAAGACGACACAAGTTAAAGTTAGCTTAGTCAAGACTGACATCAGGGAGGAGATGCGTGTTAAACTTGGCTTCACCAAGCTTCAAATCAGGGAGACAGTTGAAGACAAGAAGGATGAATAACTCAGACCATGCAGCAGAGATCAGAAAGAATAAAAACTTTGGTTTCATGTCCTCATGGAAAAAAGCAGGTTTATGTTTGTCACGCTGTGTATTTCACCACCAACTGAATGCAGTGAATCAAATCAAATCAAATTTTATTTGTGTTGCACATTTCAGCAGCAAGGCATTTCAAAGTTCTTTACATTATAAACACAAAAACATGAAGTCATGCAACATATAATAGACAATATATTGTTACATATTACATTTCAAATTTTTTAGTTTTTAGTCGAGATTTAAAGGAAGTCAGTGTTTCTGCTGTTTTACAGTTTTCTGGAAATTTGTTCCAAATTTTTGGTGCATAGATGCTGAAAGCTGCTTCTCCTCTCTTGGTTCTGGTTCTGGGGATGCAGAGCAGAACCAGAACCAGAACCTGAGAGTCTGGAAGGTTGATACAACAACAGCAGATCTTTGATGTATTGTGGTGCTAAACCGTTCAGTGATTTATAAACTAACAACAGTATTTTAAAGTCTATTCTTTGAGCTACAGGGAGCCAGTGGAGGGACTTTAAAACTGCTGTTATGTCTCTATCTTCCTGGTTCTAGTGAGAACAGGAGCAGCAGCTTCTGGATCAGCTGCAGCTGGAGGATTGATTTGTTGGACAGGCCTGTGAAGACGCTGTTTGCAATAATCAATGCGACTAAAGATAAACGCATGAATGAGTTTCTCTAGATCTGGCTGAGACATTAGTCCTCTAATCCTGGAGATGTTCTTCAGGTGATAGAAGGCCGACTTTGTAACTGTCTTTATGTGGCTCGCAAGGTTCAGGTCAGAGTCCATCACTACTCCCAGGTTTCGGGCCTGATCGCTAGTTTTTAGTTGTAATAACTGAAGCTGTGCATTGACTCTAGATCTATAACTCTAGATCTATAGCTCTAGATCTATAGCTCTAGAACTATAGCTCTAGATCTATAGATCTATACCTCTAGATCGTTCCTCTTTAGGTCCTAAAATAATGACTTCAGTTTTGTTTTTGTTCAGCTGGAGAAAGTTTTGGCACATCCACACATTTATCTGCTCTAAACATTTATTCAGTGATTGGATGGTCAAAGGTCACCTGGTGACATCGTAATGTAGAGCTGTGTGTCATCCGCATAGTTGTGGTAGCTAATATTATTTCCTGTTATGACCTGAGCTAGTGGGAGAATAAATATTTGAATAAGAGGGGTCCTAGGATTGAACCTTGGGGTACCCCACATGTGACCTTTGACCTCTTTGATGAGAAGTTTCCAATTGAAACAAAGAAATCCCTGTTCTTTATGTAGGATTCAAACCAGTCGAGCACCGAACCAGAGAGTCCGACCCAACTCTCCAGTCGATTCAGTAATATGTCAAAAGCTGCACTGAGGTCCAACAGAACCAGAACCAGCACTGTGGTTCTCCCACAGTCCGTATTTATATGGATGTCATTGAATACTTTGACTAGGCCAGTCTCCGTGCTGTGGTGAGCACGAAAACCAGACTGGAAAGAGTCAAAGCAGTTGGTCATCATGAGGAAACTATTTCATTGTTTACACAGTTTTTTCAATAACTTTGCTGATGAATGGGAGGTCAGAGGTCAGAGGTCAGAGGTCGGCCTGTAATTCTGCAATAGTGATTTGTCCAGATTGTTCTTTTTTAACAGTGGTTTAATAACTGCTGTTTTCAAAGCCTGGGGAAAAACGCCTGATGTAAGCGATGAGTTACTATTAGGATCAGATCAGTAGCAATAACAGGCAGGACTTTCTTAAAGAAATGTTCTAGAGTTATAGATCTAGAACATCCAGACAGCAGGAGCTTGAACTTAACTGACTTATAATTTCTTCTAGGGTTTTAGAATGAAGTAGTTGAAAATGGGTCATTTTTCCTGTATTTGTTCTGTTTGGGTTCAGCAATGGTTCTGGCTTTAGAGTTGATGTGCAGATTAATCCTCTGATTTTTTTAATTTTCTCTGAAAAGTAGCTGGAAAACTTGTTCCATCAGCATTAGATTGGATTCAGGTGGTAAAGTCATAGGAGGGTTTGTGAGCCTGTCAACTGTTGCAAATAAAGCTCCAGCATTGTTCATGTTTTTGTTTATGACATCTGCAAAGAAAGCCTCCCTTGCATGTTTTAGTGTTGAGTGATAGTTACATAGTCTTTCTTTATAGATGTCATTATGAACGTGAAGTTTGAGTTTTACTCCATTTTGGTTCTGCTCTGTGACAAACAGTTATGTACTCACAACTGTTTGTGCTTTTCTCCATGGAGATTTCTTTCTACCAGTCAAAACCTTTCGTTTAATTGGGCCAATAGAATCAATGATATATGAAACTTTAGCCTGAAAATCATCTACCAACTGATCTACATCATTACAGCTTAAGGGTGAGGAGGAAGAGTAGATTTGATTAAATGTTTCTGCTGTTTTTCTGTGAAAGAACGTTTTGTGACAGTAGCTGTTTGTCCAAGTGGGTCAAAGAATAAAGAACCTTCAAAGATAACAGCAAAGTGATCCGACAGGGCGACATCAGTTTACAGAGACATTGGAAATATTCACACCCTTACTGATAACCAGGTCCAGTGTGTGTCCTTGAGTGTGTGTTGCTTGTTTAATATGTTGTGTAAACCAAAATTTTCTAAAATATTAAAAGCTTTTTTGCCCCTCTGTCTTGGGGTTTGTCCACATGAATGTTGAAATCACCAACAATTATTAAACAATCATAATCAATGCATATGAGAGATAGATCATTCAAGTCAGTAAAGCAATTTTCCACATATGCTGGAGTTTTGTATAAAGTTAGTGTCAAAGTTCGTTTGAAGCCTTTAACCTGAATTCCAAGATACTCAAAAGATGTGAAATGACCCAAAGAGATTTTACTACAATTTATGGTTTTCTTAAATCTCGAAGCCACGCCTCCTCCTTTTTTATGTTTTCTATTCTCACTTAAAAAATTGTAGTCAAGAGGCGCTGATTCAATTAGTACAAGCTCTTAGTTTATTTGACTGACCTCTCGTTCACCAGATTTATTCTTAGGTCTTTTCAAAGTGAAACTGTTATTTTTAGCTCAATGGTTTTCATCAGTTCATGAACAAATTTAAGCAAATTTCCTAGAGTTTCCTCTCTAGATAATTTTAAATCCAGTCAATCCAAATGTCAGCATGATTTTGTTTTAAGGTTGAATTGGGCGTTTTCCCAAACTCAACCAGGTTTTTGTTTCCCACCTCAAATGTTTTGTTCACCTGGAGAATCATGTAGTTTTGGTTTGACTTCATAGGACAATAGATTCAAAATGCACCATATCTGTTATATTTTGCTTTTCTTTCAGTTGTAATTCGTTTTATGGTTTGTCATTGTTGTGAATTAAAATGCTTTATTTCGCTCAGATTTACATCTTTTCTGTATTTGTGGTTCCTGATGTTTCTTGGTACTGAGTTTGGGGGAAAAATCTTTAAAAATGTTATATATGCTTTAAAACATCAGATTTGTTTCTTGTTGGATTCTTCCCAGGGTTTTGCTGTAACTCCATGTTTCATGTCCTGTTTTTATTGCTGAACTTTTCTCATTAAAAAACTTATAAAACGTATCATTTGAGTCTGTGCCTTGACTTTGACCACATTGACAGATATAAAAACATCACAGGATGTTGTAATAATTCAAAGTAGAAAAAGGAAAATAAAATCCTTGCCATGCAGATTTTAGAGTGAAGTAATAGTATTATGACTCCTGTAAGATCAGACTTATTGGTTTCGTCGAGAAAATATAATTAGCTTACAAAGAAGAGCAAAAACCCGTTGGACAGAAATATGTTGCTTACTGCCAAGAGATTAGTTGTCAGTTTGTCCTTTATTCTTGGACAGACCTGGAGATGACGGCTGAGACTCGCTCACAGACGGAGAGAAAAATGGCCGGAGGATTATTCTCCCAGTTTGTAGCAAACTGGTTTTGTTGGTCTGTAAGGCCAGAGTTTCCAGAGATTTAAGGAGGGAATATTCAGGATTGATCATCTTCCAGCTCTAAAACAATACACTGATAGATCCATAATCACAATATCAATTCATTTTGTGGAGATCATCTCCCCTGCTCTAAGGAGTCTTCGTCATGGCCAGGAAATCTGGCTGATTCCTAGAAACATGTTCCTTCCTGATTCTCCCATCAATTCCAATTCATCCGTCCTGATCAATTCTGTTCCTTTATTTCTGAATTAGAAATAATGGTTTTGACATTTCAGTGACATTTTACACTGAAATGTACAATGTCTTTTATCTTGGCGTGTATTTCAGCCAAATGATTTTAAAGTATAGTTTTTCTCAGAGTTGTTTGTGGTCGTTAATGTCTGCCTAGTAAATGCTCCAAACTTGTTGTGTTCCAAAGGACATCAGGTGGTAATATTTTTAAATTTGGTGAATATATTTAAATTAATGCTTCCAAAGATGTGTGACCTGTTTGTCTCTAAATGTTGATTGAAGATATGCAACAGGAATGGTAGACGGTAATAAAGATACATTTAGGAATTAGTGGAGAGAAAAATATCATATATCAGTAGAAACTGAAACGACTCCAGGAACATGAAAGCTTTTTCCCCAAACTCACTGAGCCACATGCCACAAATCTGGCATGAATCATTTTACCTCAACAGAAGTTTCCTGGTTGAACATTTGAAATGGGATCATTTAAATATATGGCCGTTTTTGTCCTCCCAGTGGAATAATGGACCAGATCTTGACTCTCACAGATCTGCTGATGATTCTCTGGTTTTCGTGTTTTATGGATCTTCATACCAACGTCTAACCCTGTGGCAATTTGTGGAGCTGAAACTATGACAGCTTGCAGTGACATTGGAAAGAGATTTGGCTTTGAATGGTAAAACCTGTAAAATCAAACTGGCCTTGAAAAGCAAAGCAGTGAGATGTAAGAGCTGATGAAACTTTCTGATGAGAAGTTTTCAATGGCATCATTTTGGTGTTGTTGGCTAAACAGCAAGTTCCTTCAATGCCTTTTCGGTATTTTGTCTTTCAGTGTGATTTTACAGTATTTTATTTTTGACGTCAGTGTAAATTTCCATTGGACTCTGCTGAAGACTCTACTGGTCACTGATAAAAAACGTGAAGATTTTCTCTTTCATACTATTTTATTTTTACTTCCTGTTGTTCAGAAAACTTCCTATTGCAAAGCAAAGATATTTTCTTCCTGCTACAGCAAGTGACACAAGGAAAAGTCAAAGATGAAGAGTTTTTAATCATTTGAAGGTGGAGCAGATTTGCTTTCTGATAATCTCCATACAAGGAAGTACAGAAAAATGTGACTTGCTTGGGGAAAGTAAAGGCTTCAGATGTTTCAAGTTGAATGTGAGCCAGAATGGATGTGATGGTTTTTGTTTCACTCTGAGTAAAACTAGGTGTGTTTCAGAAGTATTTGTATACAAGCAGGAGCAACACTGAAAGATCACAGATCTCACTCTCATCACCTCTAAAGAACAGCTGGAGGTAAGTCTGAACGATGCTGAATTCATTTAGTGAACTGCTCTGATGTGTTTCTGCCAGCAGAACCAATGATTGGGCCCCAGAACCTGAGTTCATACTGAGGAGGAAACCATTTCTAAATGTTTGTCCAGGGACACATCAGTGCTTTAGGTTCAACAGTCTTAGCTAATCTAGTTTCCTTAAACAAATCTCACTATGTCACTAATTCTCCATGTTTCTGTGAATTAACTCAGATTAGCAAAACTCAACACCTGCAGACCCTGAGCTACAGAGGACAGAACAGTCGGCAAAGGTTTGCATCATTTATTTTAATCTTTGACAGAAATGTGATTTAGTCCAACCCAACTGCTTTGATTTCCTCCCACAATCAAATTTTCATGGGTTTTGAAAACATGCATGACCATTTTTACATTTTTATTGAGTTGGAGACATTTGAGGAAATATTTACTCCATTCTTCTTTGAATGATCGTTTCTGTCTCTTCTGATGGAAACTGACTTTGCTATTCTCACTATTGTTGGCATTCAATGTTTTAGTTATCAGTTGTATTTATTTTGCTTGCAAACATTTACATAAATACGTCCAGTCATATAAAGTTTGTGTTGACATCAAACATCTGGAGTCTTTTTATCGACATGCAGTTGATGCTTGAGGTTCTGAACCTCTAATATTTATAAGTTTGTAACGTTCAGAAAAACCTTTTAGCTCCTTGAAAGGGTTTTCTCTCTGCAGCAGAACTACATCAATAAACAGTTTTTCATTCACACAATTTTACTGATATTCATAAATATTTTATTGTTTTTCATCAGAACAAGAAAATGTAAATATGTTCTGTGTTTATTTCAGGAATTTGTCAGACTGGAAATCTAAACACTTTGAGATCTTCTGAATTAAAAAAATAAAAAACTCCCATTAATTTCAGACATGATTCTGAAAAATGTGTGTAAACCTGCCTGTCAGAAATATACATGATTTTCACCCAAACGTGTGAATCTTTCAAAGACATCCGCCTTTCATCAGAGTTTCATTTTCATTAACAGAAACTATTAAAACAAATGATTTAATCTGATCACATTATTCTGACAACAAAATGCCACATTAGGAAATATAAGAGATTTACGATAAAAGTTAGTTGTGATCTTTTTAACAGATGTTTTCCAAGAAACCCCATAATTATGTTGGAAGTTTCATTTTCTGTGAGGAATAATTTTGATTTTCCTGCTTTAATAGCTCGTGTTAATTAGATATTAAATCCAGTATTTTCTCTGTCTTCTGATTGCAGGCAGATCGACACCAATCGTGACGATCATGATGGGCCTGTTGTTCACCCTTCGCCTCCTCATTGCTGGAGTCGTGTTGGTTTTGTTGCTTTTATTACTCTGGCAGAAAATCATCACTGACAGACTTAGTCCACGTAGGAAAGCAAGTTTCAGATGTAGTAATGCCAGCGTTAAAAGATCCAGCGATATCATTTACTGTTTCGCTAAAGGTTAGCTCTTGAGAAACTGGATGCTGAGCGCAGCAGCTCAGTGGAAACATGTGGAGGAAACATAAAGACGAAACATTGGCTTGCTTGTTACAAGAGGACAAACTTCCAGTCACCCAAACTGTAGTAACTTTATTAAACGTTTGAATGTATTTTATTTCTTATTTTCATGCTTCTTTTTTTCAGTTTCTGAAATTTAATTTGTAGTGTTTTTATGTTTAATTTTACTTCCATGCAGATATTAATATTTCAACTTACTGTGTTGGGGTGTCAACAAAAGGTTTAATGCAGTAATAAAATGTTTTTTATTTCAGACATCACATTGTTTTTGCTCTGCTCTACAGTCCTATCGGTGGCTGTTTCCCAAATCAAAAGTAGTTTTGCTTAAATTATGGATTCATTGAGTAAAACAGACGCTGTCACTTTGGGTGTTGATTATTGCTGTTAAGGTGTTGCCATATAGGTTCATTCCTGTTTAGTTTCATAGTTTATTTTTGTTTTTTGTATTTGTTGTGTCGACCATTTTGTTCATCTTTATATTTGTCTTTGACAAAGAAGGACTTACTGACCTTCTCACATTAAAATATTGCAACACAGTTAAATAATTAGCAACAACAAAATCTCAGTCAGATTATTTATATTTCTGTGTAATTTAGCAATAATAATTTGGTAATTTTATGTGACCTAAAACAAGTGACTCTTGGTCTGAGGAGAAAAGGTTTGTGTCTTTCCTGTGGCGTATGTAAACTTCTGGTTTTAGTTGTGGAGGCTCTGCTGCCCTCTGACCTTTGACCCGATCTGACCCTGGGCGTGTTGGAAAGGCTCCAGTCTGCATCTGAACTGGGCAGCAAATGAAGAAGTGAGAAGCTGCTTTCAGTTTCAGATTGACACGGGGGATTTTCCAAAAAGTTTGGCTTCTTTCAAAAGAGTCCGGACAGCAAGAGCAGATTTTATTCTGGCTTTTGTCTTAATATCAGCAAATGTCAGCGTAAGTCACCCTGTCCTGCTTTTCCTGCTTCATTACACATATTCTGCAGAAAAACATCTAAATTCATTCAAGCTGCATAAAAAGAAACAATTTATTTTTCCACTGTGACTAAACTTCCCTTATGTTGGTTGGGATCAACACAATTATATTCTTGTACCAAAAAAAGAGAAAAGTTTTTTTCATGACTTTCGTGATACATTTTGTTAGTATTGCCCATTTTAAACTGTAAGCTTTGGTTAAAAACATTAAAATAATATTTTTTTCTCATTCCTCCAAACAGAACTGGTGAAATTTGGCCAAATGTTGTGACTTTCCTTCAATAATCTAATAAAGAAACGTCTGTCAGTGTGGAAGTGGCTTGTTGAGGCTCCGCCCACTGACAGGACGCCGCAGCATCCTGTCCACATCAGATTCTCTCGTTAGGAGGGTTGAAAACCACAGACTCATTCACAGAAATGACAGAATCAGCAGGATATCAGAACACAGAGAGAAAAGCAGCAGAAGCATTGAAATAAACGTATTTCATGGGTGTGGGTGTTTGATTGTTGGCTGGAGGTTTATAATCCTGTGAGATTATAATTTCTAAGACAACCTTCCAGCCTCGGTACCTGCTGAGGTTCAGGTTCTGAAGATCAGAGTCTCTTTCAGATCGGAGCAGAACTGATTTCACTTCATGTTGATGCAGAGAAACTGAATTCGTCTCAAACGTCATTTTCAGGTTTTCCACAGAGCCTGAAGTTAGGAGAGTCATTTAATCATTAATGTTCAGTGACAACCAGCCTGGGAAAACATTTCTATGATGATTGGTTGATGCCATTTTATGAATTTATTCACATTTTTATTTTTAATACTTAGTACGAGGAAAGGGATGAATTTCTGTGTCTGTATTTGTTGATTATGTTCATAATATTAATTCTCAGGACCAACAACCATGCAAGCACTGAATCCTGTGTGGTTTAGGATTGATATTATATGTTAATTAACTAAAACCTGATTAACTCTGCACTGTTCGCCAAAGAGTTGGCATTTCTAAGAAATGGAAATGAAAGCCCATCATTTCTGAGAAATCCTTTAAAACTCGTCGACACATGCAGGTTTTTTCTCTCTGACAAAAAATGTCACAAGCTTTTTTACTTTGCTTTTGAAAGTGTGTGTGTGTGGGTGGGTGTGTGTGTGTGTGTGTGTGTGCGTGTGTGTGTGTGTGTGTGTGTGTGTGTGTGTGTGTGTGTGTTTTATCGGTTTCACTTCTGTTTTGAGCTGAATTGTGAGGTTATAATGCAGCTGCAGGAAATAAACGCAGAACTCTTCCTCCGGTTCTGACAAAATGCTGGTAAGTTTATAAATTCTCACATCTTCACTTTTTTTCTTCACATTTTTAAAGTTTTATGTTTAACTTGTTTTGCAGATTTTTTGTGACATGCAGTGAATAAATTGTTTGTGTCTTTTGTGAATAAATGCAGTTTATTAGCAGCAGAACAGAGATACAAAAGATTAGTTTCTATTTAACTTTTCTGAAGTAACATTTTTAAGCCAATATATAATCATGTATCCTTGGCAAAAATAAAACACACTATCAGTTTGATTGATTGAAACATAATCAGTTTGTTTATAAAACAAATATTAGTCCAATAGAAAAGTTAGAGAAAACAATTATGCCCCTAGAAATGTAGACAATAAATGGATTTAAAATGTGGCTAATGCTTTAACTTACTGCAACTTAATGCTCATTAATATTAAGAATGGATGTTTTGAAAATATGGCACAAAAAAGCATAACTAATAAGTTCATGTGAAACTCCTATTTGATTCTCTCTTTTCTGTTTGAGGTAATAAAAGCTCTTTATCAATCAGTTCTTCATCAATAAATCAATAAAGTGATCAGGTCCCACAAATAAATAACAGAATTAAAAGAAAATTAAACTAAACTGACACAAGATGAAAGCAGAAACAGACTGAAAGCTGCAGATCTTCAGAAGTGATTTGATCATTTCTCATGTTTTCACATGTAACATGTGAAACAGCTGCAGGGGGATGAAATGTCCCAACATGCAGCTCAGATCTGCTTCATTTTTTATGGCCCTGATTTGGGTGTTTTTGTCTTTTGCTCCATGTTGAACTTTTACAGTAATAAACTGACGAGTTCAGAATTTTTTCTTCCAGATTTTGTCTCAAAAGTTGAATTAAAGTTGTTTCTAAGTTTCTAAATTCTTTTCTGCATCAAGTCAAATAAACTTTTGACTAAAACAATTAAACCTGAATATGTGAGCTGTAAAGGGTTAAAGTGCAAACATTTGTTTTCAGTGCAGTTCTGCAGAGCCAAACTGTGTGTTTACTGCTTCATGTTAGTTTACAAATGATCAAACTCATTCAGTCAAACTGAATATGATGTTTTAAATTTATCAATTAACATTGAATCACAGAAATAACCATTATTAACTACAGGTTACTAAATGTTAATTATTCTGATAATTGTGTTAAATATGATGGTTAAATCTATTATGAAAGAGAAACTTCTGTGTTTTTCATGTTTCCATTTATAAATATTATTACATAATTTAGTCAGACCTGATAATTAATGTTCTTTTTATTGCATTTCAGGTTATTGAGAGATGCTGACTGGAAGCAGCTAAAGCAGGTTTGTTGTGACTCGTGTTTAACTGAAAATGATCCATGAGTGAAAGAGATGAACGATCTGCTCTACAAAATGATTAGTTTTGTAGAGGTTTCACATTCCAGGCTCACTTTTTTGTCTCACTGCTGAATAAATGATCTCAGATCCAGTTTTGCTGGTAGACATGATGTCTGTTCAAAACCTCAGACTAGTTCCTGCTTCTCTAATTGCTCTGTCACAACACCATATAGATCTGGATACATAACAAAATTCAGGCCATATTCACTGCTAAGGTGAGAATATTCAGTATGGGATTAATGGGAATATTCACATTATTGACAGAGGAAAGTTTATTTCTCCTTTCCTTCTTTGTCCTCCATCTCTTCTTCTTCTTCTTCTTCTTCTTTTTGAATCCACATCCCGTTCTGTTCCTATTAGACCAAGTCTGTTCCGGGTGTCTGGCAGAAGACACACAATCTGGGAAATCAAATGATTAAATCAGATTATTGGAGAAATGGTTGTAGAAGTCAGTCCTGCACTTGAGGTTGCCAGTTCGATCTCTGTTCTGTCCCCCTCTGTCGTTGTGTCTTTGAGCAAGACACTGCCCCCACATTTCCTGCTGGTGGTGGCCAGAGGGCCCAGCAGGGGGCGCCAGTCCACAGCAGCCTCACCTCTGTCAGAACGCCTCAGGGCAGCTTGGAATGGGACAACAGCAACATACAAAATCTGCAGTAGGTAACTTTTATAATATAAATGTCACAATAACATTACAGTGTAACATCTGTGAAAAAATGGGGTTCACAAGGATGATTGACAGCAGTATGACCGTCCTCCTGGCTCTGATTGGCTGTTCTGATGGAGCAGCAGTCTCTTTCTGCTGATGGCTGATGGTTTTTTTTAACAGATTATCGGTGTCGTAGTGAAAGTTTCAAAACATTTGTGAAATAGACAATTTTTTAAAAGCTGTTTTGTGCAACTTTAAAGTTAAATATAACAGTGAGTTGAGGTGAGTCAACATTAGTCAGCATGCGCGTGATAGCCACATACTGTTGACTACATTTTAGCTAACCTTAGCAATATAGCTAATTTTAGCTGATACACTATTGTTTTCATGCTGAATGGCGTGTTAGCTGATAGTCCACATGCTAATGATGGCAACAAAGCTAAAATGAGCATTTAGGTAATGGTAGCTTATGTAGGACTGCTTGCATACTGGATGGAAGATGTTACTGGAGGTCAACATGCTAGCAATAGCCTTCATGCTAATCATCATGTTAGCTAATTTTGCTATAAAGACTTCATGATGGAGAAAGCCAATGTTAGTCAACATGGTAGTGATAGCTCACATGACAAGACTAGCCTTGTGGCTAAAAATAGCATTTTAGTACTTTTTGATATAACAGCTTACCTTTAGATACTAAATAGACTAGGTCAGTGTTAGCATTAGTCATGCTAATATTTTAGGCTAGCATGTCGAATAACATCCTACCCTAAAGTATCTGCTGCTTAACTGATTAGATGGTGCAATAATAAAACATGTTACTGTTTCATAGGATGACATTTTATTTTTGCTGCTGTTTCCATTTGTTTGACTCCAGGCAGATTGACAACAAAGAAGAATCTACAATGGCTCTCAAGACGTGGCTGTTGCTGATCAGAACTCTGATCAGCGCTGTTGTTTTAATGGTGATACTCCACTGGCTGAACATCATCACACTGAGTGATGCATTCACTTCTGAAAGGAACCTATCAAAGTTGGTCATCGCAGCATTAAACGATCCTAAGATATCAGGGGCTTTAACACTAACAGTCACTGTGTTCTTCATCATGTCAAACTCCCTCACAACAACTCTCCTGGTATTTGTGTCTGCAATATTTAGCATGCATTGGTTGAACATGGTTCAACTGGCAGGTTTCCTCCCATCTGCATTAGATGATCCTAAAATATCAGGAGTAGTAACTGTGTCAATGATAGTGTCTCTCACTCTGTCAACCTCATTAACCACAATTATCTTGGCTACTCTGAATGTTGTACTTTGGTTTAATTGGCTGAACTTCATCACTCTAACTGACGTATTCACATCTGAGAAGACTTTCATAGAGTTAGTCTTCACAGCATTAGATGATCCTAAGTGTTGTGGAGTGTTAGCACTGACAGCCACTGTGTTTTTCATCAAGTCAAACTCCCGCAGAACAATTCTGTTGGTTGTTGTGTCTGCAGTATTTAGTCTGCATTGGTTGAATGTTGTTCCACTGCCAGGTTTCCTCCCAGCAGCATTAGATGATCCTAAGATTTCAGAAGCGATGACAATGATGATCACAGTGTTTTTCACTCTATCAAACCCAGTGACTACAACTGTCTTAGCTGCTGTGAATGTTGTTCTTTGGTTTAATTGGCTTGAATTCATCTCACTGAAGAATGTATTCACATCTGAGATCAGCCTTTCCGAGTTCGTCTTCACAGTATTAGAAGATCCCAAGATGTTGGGAGTGTTAACACCAGGAATCACTGTGTTTTTCATGTCCAACTTATGGGTAATAACACTCTCACTTACTGTGTATGCAATCTTGCATCGCTATAACATCATTACACTGACAGATTTCTTCCCATCATGGTTAAAGAATCCCAAAATATTAGGAGTGTTTATGGTGACAATCGCAGTGCTTCTCACCGTGTCAACCTCACTGATAACAGCTCTCTCAGTTGTTGTGAACATCATACTTTGGTCCAATTGGCTGAAAATCATCACTCTGATGGATGTTTCCTTATCTGGAAGGAACCTTTTAAAGTTGGTCATTCTGGCATTAGACGATCCAAAGATATCAGGAGTGTTAACCCTGACGATCTCCATCTTCTTCTTTATGTCAAACATGCTGGTAATAACTATCTCAGTTATTGTGTCTTTAGTATTTAGTTTGCATCGGTTTAACATCATTTCACTGACACGTATCTTCCCTTCAGGGTTTAAGAACCCTAAAATATTAGGAGTGTTAATTGTAACAGTCACTGTGTTCCTGACCTTTTCAACCTCTTTGATAACAACTCTCTCAGTTGCTGTGAATATCACCCTTTGGTTCAACTGGCTGGACATCATCACAGTGACAGACTTGGTCAAACTGGGTTCAGATGTATTCATATTGTCCAACAGTGGGTCAAGCTACTCAAACACCCGCACTGAGTCAAGCCCAGGAGAGAACGATTGGCTGATGTTGTCAAAGAGAAAAGCACTCTAATAATGTCACACACCAGCCGTACCCCGGTTTACAGACTAACTCTAGAAGAGAAACAGATCAACATTAAAGGTTGCAAGAGTTTCACTTTTGGAGAGAAATCCATAAATTGTAACAGAAACATCATGGTTCTTGGAGCTGCAGGTGCTGGAAAGTCCACTGTCATCAATGCGATGATAAACTACGTTCTAGGCGTTAGATGGGAAGACTCGTTTCGGTTTAAGTTAGTGGATGAAGGTCAGTCAGACTCACAGGTTCACAGTCAGACATCAGGAATCACGGTGTACAAACTTTACCACCAGGAGGGATTCAGGGTGAACTACTCCCTCACCATCATAGACACTCCAGGCTTTGGGGGAATCGGCAGCGTAGACAGAGACAAGGAGATCACAGAGCAGCTGCGAAACCTCTTTGCTAACCAAGAAGGTGTTGGTGAAATTGATACTGTGTGTTTCGTAGTTCAGGCAGGTCTAACTGAACTGACAGCAACACAAAGATATGTGTTTGATTCAGCACTCTCAATCTTTGGCAAAGATGTGGCAGAAAACATCAGGATCCTGGTGACGTTTGCAGATGAGCAGCAGCAACCAGTTATGGAGGCCATTAAAGTGTCCGGTGTCCCATGTCCTAAAGGTGCAGACGGGCTGCCGGTTCACTTCAAATTCAATAACTCAGTGCTGTTTGCTAACAACAAATCCTGGTTATTAAGACGCTTGATTTGGCCCTATAAAGACAAAACCTTTGAGTATTGGAACATGGGAACACAGAACATGGCTGGTTTCTTTGCTAGTCTAGCTAACATCAAAACCATAAGATTGACAATGACCAACGAGGTCCTGAAAGAAAGAAAGCACCTGGAAAGTACAGTGGAGGAGCTGCAGAAGCAGGTTAAACTTGGCCTAGCCAAGTTAGAGGATATCAGGGAGACAAATGACAAACTCAAAGAGCATGAAGCAGAGATCAGAAACAATGAGAACTTTGTGTTTCACATCATTGGGAGAAAGAACAGACAAATTGACATTTCTCACACTAGGCAATATATTACCAACTGCATGCAGTGCTGTGTTACCTGTCACTACCCTTGTGGGATACCGAATGACGATGGTAAGAAAGGATGTTCTGCAATGAACAAAGATGGATACTGTACAAGGTGTCCAGGAAATGTTTCTGGAATGTGCATTCCAACCAGAGCTTCAGGTGGGAATATCAGGAAATTCATGAGACGAGAACAGTGAAAGAGCTGAAAGAAAAATACGAGAAAGCCTTTGGACAGAAGTTAACCTTAGAGGAGCTGATGAGGAATCTGATGTCGGAGTATCGATCTATGCAGGTTGATGTGGTGAAACTGATTGCACAGGCTGCAAAGTGTCTGAACAGAATGAAAGAGATAGTCCTGAACCCAAATCCCCTCACCACTCCAGAGTACATTGACATGCTCATTAAAGGAGAGGAACAGGAGGCCAAGCCAGGCTGGAAGGAGAGAGTTCAGGCTCTGATGAAGATGAAGGGAAAGGCAGAGATCATAGCTAAAGTAGAGAAGGAAGTTTTGGGTCATTAGAAATCTGATGCCTTCACAGCAAATCTAAAAACAATCAGCCAGCGACCAACACTGGCTGGGATGTTTTCTGTTTCATTAATTTTTGCTTTTTTAAATAGCTTTGATAATAATTGTATTTTATTTTGTGGGTATTGCTGAGAATCCAAACAAGTTGTTTTACTTTGACATTTTAACTGGTTTCCACCAATATTTGCTGGGATGAGGGACCACAACTGCTAACAAACATAAAAACCTGAATATCTAAGATCCCACCCAAAAACTCAATTTTTACAGTTCAAACACTAAATATCCCTTAATATTCATTAATACATCCAGTGGGAACAGTTTTGGCGTTATCCACAGTCTTCCTTTTCATCGTTCCTCTGGGTTCAGCCAATCAGTGCCAGGGAAAATGAAAGGTGCTGCTGGATTGGTTGCTTTGCAAATATCAGCCAATCGTGTATCAAATGTTTCAAGTGGAATTACAGCAAAATATTTCAGATTTCTAAAGTGCATGTTTTAACAAATATTTTTGATTTTCTTTAAATACTTTGCAGTTATGTTCCCCATAAAAATCAGCAAATTGGTGAATCTGTGAACACTGAACCGTGATCAGACGGGCGTCTGCTGTGTGTCTTTGGGCTGTTAATGATTCTGTGTAACTGCTTTTCACTTTGGGTAGAAATTTAGATTTTTATTTTATTTTATTTTGCTGACTTCAAGGAAAAATCTGTCCTTTTTTTGTGCAGAGATTTTTTTCTCATTGCATTATTTTTATTGTTTGTTTTTTGCAAGGTTTCACAATAAGGATTTTTAAAGTTTGTGTGAATGTTGATTTCTGTTGGGAAAGATAAATGGTAATGGCAGCAAACAGAAGAGCCACTGACATAATGATCACCTCCACACAGAGCTTTGTCTGGCTCTGCTTCTGCTGGAGGTTTCTTCTTGTGAAATCACAGTTTTTTGTTTTGTTTTTCTATTTGAATGTTTAGTAGGAGAGATTCTTGTAAAGTTAACAACTCAGTATCAGATTTACTGTCAGGAGGAGCAAATGCTGTAAATCAACAAGTCAATGCAATCTGCTTGGCGAGGTAAAAACTAAAAGTTTTTAAACTAATTTAAATAAACTGAACTCAACTACACTGCTTTATAACTAGAATTGGGTTGGAATCCATGTAATCTGGATAATTAGTTTGAATTCACTTTTTTTGTAAAGTCCCTGAAACTATGTTGTTATGAACTGGCATTTTGTGAATAAACTGAATTTAATTGAGAGAATGAAATCAACGTTTTCTCCAAAAATACCATTGAATTTCTAAATAGAGTAATTTGAACCATTTGTGTATTTTTGATAATGTTGAAGCTGCTTTTCAGAAAATGATGTTACATGACTGCTGACAAAAGTTTTTTTGAAACGTGAGTTTCTCTGTTTGTGTCAAATTACTGACATAAATCAATGTAATTAAAATAGCAGAAGAAATTCTCATGTTTACTTGTAATAAACTCCAATAACAAACCATGTAGTTCAGCTCAGCTTTCATTCACAACACTGAGTTATGTTCAGTTCCTCTTTTGTCCACTAGGTGGCAGCACACCTTCAGTCATTGATCATGGTGCAGGAATCATAACATTCAGCTACATGATGTAATTCCAGTTGAAAACTAAACAAGTGTAGAAAATAAAATCTGATCGTTTTATGTATATTGAGTATTGAGAAGTGCTAAACCCTCAAAGTATTTCTACTGCAATGTTTTCAATATTTACAAAGTTAAGCTATCATCTGCATGGCACGTTGAATTTACAACTTTAATTATCAGAACAATATTTAGAAGATTTTACTAAATTTTGATTCCCATTCATTCTAAATTTTAAATGATCCAACAAGGTATAAGAACATTTAATTGTAAAGTATTGCAGGCATGTTAATCCAACAGAAAAACATGATGTTTATTAATCATTTGATAAAAACAACACTTTATATTTTACTTTGACGTAACGTCCCTTATTATCCACCAGGGGGCGGTGTTTCCTGCTCGGCATTTCCTCTTCCTCCAGAAGTCTGCACAGTAAAGCCCAAATTATTCATACTGGCAGATTTAGGTTTAAAGTGACCTTTTACACATTTCCTCTAATGTCAATCTGAGATTAGGGTGATGGTAAAGAGTCCTTCAGTCCTCATGGACTTGGAGTTGATCACTAAACATAAATTATCAAAATATCAGGAAAATACAAAACATACCATCGTTCTCATCGGGATGGGTAAAGTTTAGGTTTTACTATTGTCTCTACAACACAAACATGCTGTGGCTGTGACCTTTGACCTTCTCCCCCTTCATGCTGGTGTAACATAGTTGAAATGGTTCAGTTTAAATTCTGCTAGTATGGGTTTTATGGTTGTCCTGTGATGAGTGTTTTTTTTTTTGGCGCCCCCTACTGGTTGCCTATAAAAGGAGGAAGAACTGCAGATTCCACACAGTCTGTCAGGAACTCCACTGTGTACCCAGAGTTGGCGAACCAGTAGAGAGGCTTACTGTGTTTTTGTTATTGTTGACACTCATTACAGAAATTTACCCAACTGGTCTCCACTGTGTGCTGTGTATTGGGGAGGAAGTCACATTGGTGCCGTGACCCGTTCAGAACTACATCGGACCGGGCTTGTGACTTCTGATCCTCACGTCGCTGGAGCTCCACTGTACCATTTGGGTTTTCAACACTAGTCTAAGTAGTGCTTCTGTATGTGTCCATAAATCCTTGTGAAAGGATATTTCTTTTGAGTGCTCTTGGACTATTGTCAAAATGAATTTCAGTAATTTTGGACAATCAAACATGACTCCACCCTGCATGGGCAGAGGTAGAGGGTTCTTTAACACCCCTGTTCCATTTTCAATGGGTGACGAAGTATTGGGTGGAGCATTACTTGTTGTACCTGGTGTAAATGACTCATTTGTGACTAGAGAAGCTGTTACGCCCAGTAGTCAGACCTGTCCTAATGTTCAGCCTCCTCAGTGTTCTAGCACATCTATTCCAGATTCTCATTTTAATAATGCTGGGCTGGTTGATCAGATGAGCACTATTGTTCAACAAATTGGGCAACAGCTGGCTGATAGTGTCATGGCACATCTGAACTCAAGTAACCCAAGTGGAACTGCAACAAAGAAAACTCAAAATGAGAGCCATCAAGTCCCATGCAGCTCATTAGATCTTTCTCAGGTCCAGCTCGTCTCCAGAAGCCAGGTTAGAGAACCACCTATTTTTAAAGGGAGAGTTCTGATTCAGTTACAGTTGATGAATGGGAGGACTCAATGAGAAATTACATAAAAAAGAGTGGTGTACAGCAAGAACACCAGGCTGAGGAAATCCTCATCCATCTTAGAGGCAGAGCCAGGGATGTTGTGAAGTGTGGAATACGTAGCTGTGGAATTGATGTTCAGCACAATCCACAAGCCATCTACTCACTTCTGCGCAAACATTTTGGGTCTGATCAGTGCTCCCCCGTACCACTTGCTGATTTTTACTCCACCCAGCCAAAAGAGAATGAGGATCCATTCGAATATTGGCTAAGATTAAATGGTGCTGCTGATGTTGCTGTTAGCCGTCTTAAAGAACAGGGTAAGACCTTTGACAATCCAAGTGTGGAAGTTACTCGCATGTTCATCAGAAACTGTCCATGTAAAGATTTAGCTCCCACCTTCAGATCCAAGACCATAGAAAAATGGTCAGCGCAAGAAGTTCAAGAGGTGCTGGATGAGTATCATATGGAAAAAGGACTGCGGTCTGCACACAGGGACAGCAGAATCAGTGTGAACCGGGCAGAGGTAGACTGCACAGCGCCCACATCCGTTCATAAGCAAGAACTGCAACAATGTGTAGCCCCAGACAATTCTACTATGGATAGGCTAATTAACATGTTGGAGAAAGTGTTACTTCAAGCCCAATGCAACTTCCAGCCCAGCAGAAGACAATCTGTTGAAAGGCGTTTGCCGACTATTAAAGGACTGAACGACATACCATGTTCTGTGTGTAATGATAATTCTCACACTGCACGTACGCACTGCCGCCAGAATAATCTGTGCTTCTTCTGTCAACCTGGCCATTCAAGTCGAAACTGCCGTCAAAGAGAACAGCTGCCTTCCCACAACCAGCAGGGAAACTGAAAGATCTGCGTGAAGGGGAGGACAGCGCAGATCATCTCAGCGACACTCCCATCTTGGATTCTTCTAATGATGACTGTGAGACATTGTACATTAATTACAGCAGAAAAGTCCCACCACAGAAAACTTTGATTGTACAAGCCCCTCAGAGACTTTCTAAGACTGACAGTTTGTTCTACACAGATGTAACTGTTGGAAGCAAACACTCTCTCAAAGCCTTGGTTGATAGTGGATCAATGGCATGCACCATAAGTGAGGAGACTGAAGCAAAACTTTCAAGCTGTCTCACAAACCAAGATAAGAAACCAGCTGCTGATTTTGTTATTGTTGGATGTGGAGGTCATGCCATCACACCTTCTGCATTGTATGAACTCACTCTAACAGTTTTTGGCTTCAATGTCATAATCCCTGTGTTAGTGGTTCCGGGCCAAACTGATGAGATGATATTGGGCAGTAATGCTATCAAATGGCTGATTTCACAAATGAAAATCTCTTTTGATGAGACAACTGACTGTTCCTCTCAGAGAAGCGTTCACAAAGACAAATTGCCCTGTTTAATGTCTTTGCTGTCAGACTCAATGTCCTATGACCCAGACATGAAACCCATAAAGGTGGGCACAGCCAAACTCAAAAGGTCTGTTACTCTCCAGCCCCTGAGTGAACATTTAGTTTGGGCCAAACTGCCTACATCTGATGTTTCTTTAGTTGGATGTTCAGTCATCATTGAACCAACTCAGTCCAAGTGCAGACCCAGACAAATTCTAGTGGGGAGGGTTGTGGCGTCATTATATGGTGACGGGTGTGTTCCTGTCAAGATTGTAAATCCAACTGAAAAATCTCTCACTCTGCGAAGAAATGCAAAGGTAGCCGATGTTTACACTTGTGTTTCTGTACAAGCTTTCACCAAACCTGACTGCATCCATTCCAACACACAGTATGCCAAAGACCCTGTAAAGACGCCAGTAACTGATGAGGAGATGTCTCATAAACTGAGTGCCATTGGACTTCAGGACTTAGACATCTCATCTTGTGAAGTCTCCCTTGAATGGAAAAATAAGTTATTGGAAATCATTCAGCAGTATGAATACATATTTTCTCGGCATAAAATGGATTGTGGGGATGCTACAGATTTTGTGCACAGAATTCGTCTTGTGGATGACAAGCCCTTTAGACTACCATACAGGCGTGTTCCACCCTGCCATTATGAAAAACTGCGCACTGCTCTGAATGAAATGGAGGAGTTAGGAATTATTCGTAAATCACAAAGTGAATACTCTTCTCCCCTGGTTCTGGTTGTTAAGCCTAATGGAGATCTCCGCATATGCAATGATTTCAGATGGCTGAATGCACGAACTGTTAAAGATGCACATCCATTGCCTCATCAAACAGATGCCCTCGCTGCACTTGGTGGGAATGTATTCTTTTCCACCATGGACCTGACTTCAGGGTTCTATAATGTGAGGCTACATGAGGATGACAAAAGGTTTACTGCCTTTTCGTCTCCCTTTGGCCTACAAGAGTACAATAGGATGCCTCAAGGATTGACCAACAGTCCCGCAACTTTTATGAGAATGATGATGTCTATTTTTGGGGATCAAATTTCACTAGCTTGCTATGTTATTTGGATGACCTGATGGTCTTTGCCCCATCTGAACAGGTTGCGATTGATCGGCTCCAGATGGTTTTCTCTCGTCTGGCCGCAAATAACTTAAAACTGTCTCCAAAAAAGTGTCACTTCCTTCGCAGGTCAGTGAAATTTTTGGGTCATGTGATAAGTGAGGATGGTGTAAGCACTGATCCAAGTAAAGTTCAGGCTATCAGTGAGGTACAAGAAACTGATCTCATGGAGTCTGATGGTGAGACACCATGTGCCAGGAAAATTAGATCCTTTCTTGGGATGGTTCTTTATTATCATCACTTTATCGGGAAGTGCTCTGTCAAAGCTAAACCACTCTTTAGCCTTGTGGCTGAGCTTGGGGCAACAAAGAAAAAGGGCGCGGCAACAAACCCAGAATCAAAAAGGGTCAAGTTAAACTGTCCCCATCTGATTGGACTGATGAGTGCAAGGAGGCATTTAAAACTTTGAAAAATGATTTGATAAATAGTGTTACTTTGGCTCATCCGGATTTTAATGCTCCATTCATCCTTGCGGTTGATGCGTCTTTTGATGGCATTGGAGCTGTTTTGTCACAGCTTCCTCTTGGGGGGAAGGTGGCTAGACCAGTGGCTTTTGCCAGTAGGACTCTCTCACGCTCGCAGCTAAACTATCCAGCACATCGCTTGGAGTTCCTTGCTCTTAAATGGGCAATATGCGACAAGTTTAGCCACTGGTTAAAAGGACGTCATTTCACAGTCTGGACGGACAACAACCCATTAACATACATACTAACAAAGCCAAGGTTAGATGCATGTGAACAACGGTGGGTTTCCAGGCTTGCTGCCTATAATTTCGATCTGAACTATGTTCCTGGTAGCAAAAATGTTGTTGCTGATGCCTTAAGTAGGGAACCATTTGTTCAATCATGCATGAGCCATCGCATTGTAACTGAACCGTATACCGCGCTAATTAACCAGGTGAATGGTATGTGGACAAACGGTCCAAGATGCATTTCGTTTTACAACCAACTGTCAGCTAGTTGTGGAGTGCACAGATGGCAATGCCGAGGTGCCCTCACCGGCTCCCCAGACATTATTAACATCACAAGATGTGTCAGCTGTTCTTGAGGCACATGAGTCTGGAGGTTTCAGTCAGATGAGAGTCACTGATCCAGCTGTCTTGCAACTCAGTGACATTGATCAATCTGCCTTGATGCCAAAGAGTGAACTTGCTAATTTGCAAGGTCAGGATAGTGTGCTGGGCAGACTTTTCTATTATATGCAGCGACACAGGAGACCCACCAGACGTGAACGAGCTAGTGAGTCACCTGGTGTTTTAAACCTACTGAGACATTGGCCTAAACTTGTCATTAAAGATGGCCTGATGTATAGAGTTAAGAAAGACAAACAAATGAACATGACAACTCGACAGTTTAGTCCCTGACTCTTTAAAAGCTAAAGTCCTTCAAGGGGTGCATGATTCAGCCGGTCATCAGGGCCAGGCCCGCACACTGTCTCTCGCCAGACAGATTATTTTGGATTGGGATGGAACATGACATCATTAACCATGTAAACTGCTGTTTTTGATGTGTAGTTGGTAAAACTCCAGAACCTAAAGGCAGAACTCCCCTTGAAGCACCTCTGAGCCGATGGAACTGGTCTGTATTGACTTTTGGAGAGCTTAGCTCCCAGAAAAGCATTGTGTGGATGTTCTAGTTTTCCAAGATGGCACATGCGCTTCCATGGAAAAATCAGTCAGCCAAACAAGTTGCTCGTCGTCTGTGGGATGACTTCTTTTGCATATATGGCTTCCCTAAACGCATTCATTCAGATCAAGGAGCAAATTTCGAAAGTCTTCTCATCAAAGAACTTCTGGAAATGGCTGGCATACAGAAATCTCACACCACGCCGTACCACCCAATGGGGAATGGCATTGTTGAACGTTACAATAGAACATTAGGAAACATGATACGGGCACTTCCTCCCAGTCCAAGGCAAGATGGCCTCAGATGCTCAGAATGCTAACATTCTGTTACAATTGCACTGAGCATGAAACAACTGGATTTGCACCGTTTTTCCTTCTGTTTGGCAGGATCCCGCGTCTACCCATCGATGTGGTTTTCCAGCATGCTCTGTCAAATGGCCCTGTTGTAGACCATCATGAGTTTGTCTCCCGCCTCAAACATGATCTCTCTGTGGCTGCCCGCATTGCTCAACAAAACAGTTCATTAGGACAAGTCCACCAAGCAATGTACTACAACCGCAGAGCTAAAGGTTCTCCTCTTGATGTGGGTGACAGAGTTTTGGTTGCTAATCGTGGTGAGCGAGGGAAGAGAAAAATTGCAGACAAATGGGAATCAACAGTGTATGAAGTGGTGTCTGTGAAGCCTGATATAAATGTGTATTGCATCAGGGACCCTGTCACATCAAGGACAAAGGTTCTCCACAGAAATCTTCTCCTTCCTGTCAACTTTCTCACTGCTACTGCCATGTCTGATGATGCGGATCATTCCCTGTGCCCTTCCACAGCAGGAAGTGGACCCCCTGATCCTGTTGTGCCTGATGAAGTACAGAACAATGAAACTAAAACTGTGAACTGGCTTTTGCAGATGGACAACAATAGTTGTATGGATGAAGTTGTAAATCACCCTGACTGTGGTTCTGACATTCCAGTATGCGGTTCTTCAGTGGACATTTTGTTTCCTGTCTCAAGTGATGTGACCAAGGACTTACCTGAATCTGATCTCCCTGAATCTGCTGCACTGTCAAGTTCTTCTGAACCAGTTCCCAACCTTACAACTGCAGCTGTCCACTCTGAGCTTATTCAGCATGATCTTTCAGCCGAATATAGTGCTGACACGAATTTAGACTTGCCTGTAATTGATGTCGTTTGCACTCAGCCGTCTCAGCTATGCACTAAGTCGGGTAGGCTTGTTAAGCCTCCAGCCAGACTTATATGTGAAATGAATGAACAGGTTGTGGATGGTTAAATGTCAACTGTGGACTCTCTGTTTTCCTTTGTAAAGACCAAGATTGCAGGGTAAATTTGTGTTATTTAGATTTTTTTTTTTTCTCAGTGATTGTTTGTAGAGCAATGGTTGTACATCAAAAGATGTAAATGGCATCTTTTGGGTCTGTGTTGGTAAGCATGTTGGCCTCACTTTTGCTAACATTATTCCTTAAGGAAAGTTTAGAACTGATGTGACTATTATGTGCTCTCTTCATCATACTTTTACTTTAGTGTAGTATGTACTTCTTTGGTGATGTTTGGTATTGTTTTAGCAGAATTTAAGGGGGTGTATGTAACATAGTTGAAATGGTTCAGTTTAAATTCTGCTAGTATGGGTTTTATGGTTGTCCTGTGATGAGTGTTTTTTTTTTTGGCGCCCCCTACTGGTTGCCTATAAAAGGAGGAAGAACTGCAGATTCCACACAGTCTGTCAGGAACTCCACTGTGTACCCAGAGTTGGCGAACCAGTAGAGAGGCTTACTGTGTTTTTGTTATTGTTAACACTCATTACAGAAATTTACCCAACTGGTCTCCACTGGTGCTGTGTATTGGGGAGGAAGTCACACTGGTAAACCAGCCTCGTTTAAAACCAGAAGTCAGCAGAACCTCGAGGTCGACCTCCTTCGGTCAGCCGGACCCGGGAAACACGATGACATTTAACAATGAAATTCCCTGAAAATATTTCTAATGCATCAAAACTAAGTCTGTGATTTTCACTGCAAAACAATAAACAGTCAAAAACGGTGAATCTGGACATAAGCAAAAATAATGAAGAGATGAAAGCATCAGTGAACGCATCACCACAACACCCCACCTCTCCTGGTCCGACTCCACCTCCAATCAGAACCGGGTCAGAACCAGATCAGAACCGGTCAATAGCTGCAGTGCCTCCTCCACTACAGGGTGCACCTGTTCATTGGACATTTTCTTCACAGTTTCCTTTTCTGCTGACCAAACTGTCCAAGGCTGCGGCGGCCATCTTTACCGCAGTAAACATAGCGATGCGGCGGCCATCTTTACTGCAGTAAACATCGCGCTGCGGCGGCCATCTTTACCGCAGTAAACATAGCGATGCGGCGTCCATCTTTAACCGCAGTAAACATAGCGATGCGGCGGCCATCTTTACTGCAGTAAACATCGCGCTGCGGCGGCCATCTTTACCGCAGTAAACATAGCGCTGCGGCGGCCATCTTTACCGCAGTAAACATAGCGCTGCGGCGGCCATCTTTACCGCAGTAAACATAGCGCTGCGGCGGCCATCTTTACCGCAGTAAACATCGCGCTGCGGCGGCCATCTTTACCGCAGTAAACAGCGCTGCGGCGGCCATCTTTACCGCAGTAAACATAGCGCTGCGGCGGCCATCTTTACCGCAGTAAACATAGCGCTGCGGCGGCCATCTTTAATGTATCGGTTGAGAACTCTTACTGTTGTTCCTGTTGAACAGAAATCTGGTCCAGGCGGACATCTTGGAGCCACACTGCGCCCTGACCCGCAGGCTGTAGTCGGAGTCAGATCCCAGGTCAAAGGTCAGGTCGCAGCTGGTGAGGGGGATCCTCTGGCACTCAGTAGCGTTTATCCAGCTGCCGTTCCTGATCAGGAGCTCAAACTCCCTGAAAACAGAAAGAGGTGGAAACAAAGTGACTCAGAAACAGCCTGACTCTCCGACGTCCTGCGGTCTGGTTACAGTCACTGAAGTCTCCATCAGTTTGATTCTAAGAGAATCTCAGTGATCCTGGCTGCTCTTTCTGCTCTAATTGTTTTGGTCTCAGGTTCAGGATCAACGTTGCTCAACAGCCGTTGATCTGCATTCCCCCTGCAGGATGCTGCAGCTGTCAGTCAGGCATGCAAACGGCTGCCAGCCCAACGTTGATCCCTCTGGCCTCCTGTTCACTGTGACTCACCTGCCTCGTCCATCAGGTCGGGTCGGTTTGCTGGAATATGAAGCAAAACTAAAACATAAACAGAGTCAGGCTGCTGGTGCTCATAGACAACATGTTGTCTCTGCAGCTGGTCTAAATTTTACCCGGTAAATAAATCTGTGTTTTCATTGAGACATGAAGAAAACATGAGCAGAAGCTGCTGCTGGTTTCATTCACTGTTAGTTTATTAAAGTGTTTTACGCTATAAAAACATAATAAGATTCATTAATTATGAAACAAGAAACAAACGTATTTTGTTAAATTCCCTCCCAAAAATCATCAATGCACATCAAATACATTGATTAATGATCCAGTTCTGATCAATCCAAAGCAACTAACAGGTTTTAGCCTTGATTTAAAGGAACTCAGTGTTTCTGCAGCTTTTCAGTTTTCTAGACGTTTGTTCCAGATTTGTGGTGCATAGAAGCTGAAATCTGCTTCTACATATTGATTTCTGGTTCTGGATGAACGGATGAATTTCTCTATGTTTTGCTGCGACTTTAGTCGTCTAATCGTGGAGATGTTCTTCAGGTGACAGAAGGCCGACTTTATAACTGACTCTATGTGTCTGAAGGTTTAGTTGGCCTGATCTCTAAAAGCAGGCGGCTCACAGAAATCTGTCACTGGGACTTTAAATCTCTGTTCGGTTGTATTATTTAGCCTCGTTAATATTTTTCTAATAGAAATGATGATTTGCCAGAAGAGCTAAGATCTGTAAGCTAAAGCTTCGGTCTTCACTGTGTCTCAGGCTGAGTGTTAATTATGACCCAAATGCAGAGCCAGCTGTGTGATGAAGAGGAGTTTAACACTGAAAATCCAACAGAAGCAAATGAGGGACAGTAGAGGCAGAGTGCATGCTGGGAAACTGAGGGAGGAGACTAATGAATCCTTACAATAACACATATTGTAAGGATTAGAGTTTATTTAGGTTTCTGTGTGGGTTGAGTCTCTGTTGTCTCGTCTATCCCTGGATTGACCTCAGCTGTGTCTTGGTCCTCGATCCCTCTGTCTATTTAAGTCCAGCTGTGTCTCTTTGCCAGGTCCTCGTCTCATGTCTTTACTCTTGTCTTCTGTAGCCTGTTGCTTCCAGTTTTGAGCTCCTGGCCTTCTGCTCACCTGTGCTGCCTGGATTTTGTGTTTATTCTTCATTAAATCGTTTCAATCTACTAACCTGAGTTCACTGCGTCATCCTCACCATTCCACAACCGCAACACATGAAACATACTGAGAGCACTTTACAAATAAGTATATTATCATGATCTTTATTATTATTATTATGCTCATTTCAGTGAATCACTGACTTGGCTTCAGTCCAAAGTATCGCAGCCTGATCAATAACTCAAGCCTGATAAAAAATAAAAACGAACTGAGCAGAGATTCGGTGTTTGAGATGAAGGTTGGTAGTTGGAGGCAGAAAAACCATGAGGTTCCTGTTGGCCTCAGATATTTATTTTCAGGTTTGTTCCAGGTTAGACTTTGATAAACTTTATTTAGGTTCAGGTTGATCATGACATGATGACTCAGGCATGAAGGTGAACGTCTGAATGGTTTCCTGGGAATGCTGCATGACTGGCTCTGAGTTTAATGAGCGATTATGAAAACAAATCAGGAGAAAATGAGTTTCCAGAGAAGATGTCAGAAACTAATCCGACTTTATGCTTCACTGGTTTTCAGCTCTTTGCTCTCTGGATGTTTCTCCTGACTGGTTTGGTGTCAAATAACGTTAAGATGTTCAACAAAGTGTGTCGCTGATTTTTTTAATTTTAAAGTTTCTTTATTCTCATGATGCACTCAGATGAGATGAGATTAATAAATACAGAGTTTCAGCTAATAAAATCCTAAAACAGTTTTATAAATATGAACCTATAAAAAGTTGATAGTTTCTTTTGTTGTGATGAGAATGAAAGCTGCGGTCTGAGCCTTTACAGCGACGCTTGGTGAACGGAGGAACAGAGAACCGTCTGATTCACAGCAGCATGAGACACAGGTCCACAATGTTTCACACTAACTGGTCTGAAATCTGATCTCCTGTCTGTTGAGCCGCTGGCGGACATGATGGGTCCACAGCCAGGGACGCTCGTCCCCATGTCCCGGGACGGAGACGTTCGTCTCCATGTCCCGGGACGGAGACGTTCGTCCCTATGGTTCGTCCCCATGTCCCGGGACGGAGACGTTCGTCCCTATGGTTCGTCCCCATGGCTCGTCCCCATGTCCCGGGACGGAGACGTTTGTCCAACACAAAAATCAGTTTGAGAAAGAAACCGAAGAGAAAACCCTCAAAGTATTTCTACTGCAATGTTTTCAATATTTACAAAGTTAAACTATCATCTGCATGGCACGTTGAATTTACAACTTTAATTATCAGAACAATATTTAGAAGATTTTACTAAATTTTGATTCCCATTCATTCTAAATTTTAAATGATCCAACAAGGTATAAGAACATTTAATTGTAAAGTATTGCAGGCATGTTAATCCAACAGAAAAACATGATGTTTATCAATCATTTGATAAAAACAACACTTTATATTTTACTTTGACGTAACGTCCCTTATTATCCACCAGGGGGCGGTGTTTCCTGCTCGGCATTTCCTCTTCCTCCAGAAGTCTCTGCACAGTAAAGCCCAAAGTATTCATACTGGCAGATTTAGGTTTAAAGTGACCTTTTACACATTTCCTCTAATGTCAATCTGAGATTAGGGTGATGGTAAAGAGTCCTTCAGTCCTCATGGACTTGGAGTTGATCACTAAACATAAATTATCAAAATATCAGGAAAATACAAAACACATCTCCATCGTTTCTTCATGCAGTTTATTTAAAATCTTCATTTATTGACTGACATAGATCAGTGTTCTTGAGTTAATATGGACAAAATTATACTTCATTATAAAAACACATTTCAACATCCACAAAAACACATTTATTTTAAATTCAGTGCAGAAAACAACTTGAAGAAAAACGTCCTTTTACAAATTATTGTTTTAGTTTCACAGCGTTCCAACATCAAGCATCAGTTTTTCTAGGAAGTTTTACGTTTCTTCAATCAGATCGAGATGAAAAACATACATTTGTGATATTTTCAGAATCATTGTTGGTGAAAAATCTTTTACACCCTCAGAAAAGAAAGATTATAATTTATTCTGCATTTAAAGAAAGATTTTCTTTCCAACATGAATGTTTAACTCATTCATCTAAAGTCTAAATTTGATGGAACTGTTGATCAAATGGAAGCAGAAAATATTTTAGTCTGGACAGAAAGTTGGGGTAAAAAAAGATTTATAAAAAAATAACTGAAATAAAGACAAAAGAAAAGCATCCAAGACTGTCATGGCAACGGGGCAACAAATCACTTCCTGTTGCTGTTGCCATGGTAACTAGCTGCATCAGGAAACAAAACCCTAAAATGATTTTTTTATTTTCTTTAAATCTTTTCATGACAAAACAAGAAGCAGTTTATAAAACAATAATCTTTGAAATAAAAAGACGCAGAAGAACCGAACGTTAATAAAACAGTTTAAATTCTCCTTCATCAAAACGTCTCAGTTTGAACCCAAACCTGCTAAAGTGTTCATCTGACGTGAAACCATGAATATATTAATATAATTAACATAAACATCCTCGTTCTTCATCAGGTAAAGTTTAGGTTTTACATGTATATAAATATAACAGGAACTCTTATCTGATCTTTTTATGGTATTTTCTTTTTCTCAAATCTGCTGAGAACAACTGTAGCTGTGACCTTTGACCTCCTCTCCCCTCATGCAGCCTGGTTTTAAACCAGAAGTCAGCAGAACCTGGAGGTCGGCTTCCTTCGGTCCGCCGGACCGGGAAGCGGCTGTTTCCATGGGGATCGAAACGCACGCCTTCCAGCTCGTTTAGACCTGCAGGTCGAGCAGCGCCGAGTTGGGGTCACGCAGGGGTCACGTTGCCCCGCCCCTCAGCAGGTGGGGCGTTTCCTCACAGAGCTCCTCCTGAAGAATCACAATCCGGACGGCGACGTTTCCGTTCTGCACACAGACCAAAAAACCTGCTGCAAAACTTCAACATTATGAAATAAATTCAGATCTAAATCCAGACCTCCTGCTGTTTGCTGAATTTCTACACCAGTTTCACAAAGCAGGAAGCACCAAGACAAGCAGCAGTGACGCCGCTCATCCAACCGTTTCTGCATCACAGCATCATTTTCTCTGATTACAGAGAAAAACAGACAAAACTGTCTGAGCAGAGAAACATCAGAATCTAAAGTGGGAAAAGCATCATTCAGAGATAAACGGCAGCGGAGGATAGAAGAAATCTGGTGTTCAAAATTGAATCAATCCTGTTTCTCCATCAGTATAACAGAAAAATATATTTTTAAGTTGTTTTTGGTTGAGCCTTTAAGTGATTTTACTTTTGTTTTGCTTAAATCCTGGAAGGAACAAATTCCCCAACACTATTTATTTTATTTCACACATTACAAGAGTTTTTGTTCCTCTTTAGAACTAAAACTTTCTCTAGGAGAAAATTCCCCAAAATGTAACTATATGTCGGTTTTTAAAACTTAAAAATAAGAAAAATAAAATCTTGTCAGACTTAGAAAATTAGTCTTCAAAAATTTTGGCCTTTTTTCTTCATACAAATTTTCTCACATTTTGCACCCAGAACTATTTCTGTGAAAATCTCAGTTTTGTTGTCTGGTGAATAAAAACAGAATAAAAAGTGAAATCTGCAGGTGGAGGTTCTGAAGACCCACCAGCGACGGCGGCAGCGGCTCTTTCTGGAAATACTTCTGACAGGAGTCGGGTCGACAGGAGTCGGGTCGACAGTGGACGAGCGACCAGAACAAACCGATCAGGAGGCCCAACATGGCCACCACCGTCACCGTCACCACGGTGGGCTGCTTCCACGCCGGAGCGCCAGGACCTGCAGGAGAGCCAGGCACGGTTCTGATTAAAGCACAGCCAAATGGGAACTGATCCGTTTTCTAAGGAGATTTGCACCAGCGGTTCAGTCCGCTTCGCTCGGCGCAGTGTGAATGCTAATCGAACTCTGGTCCAAAACTCAGTTTGGGTTCAGTTGAAGTGAACTTCAGTTTGGTTTGAATTCTAACACCAAGCGGACCTGAGACCACTCCACAAATAAGGCATTCTGGGTAATTACAACCGAAACAAAGGTGCTAGCCTAGCGCTAGCAGGACAAATGTCCTGTGTTATTTTACCGAAGACTAGAGAGAAATCCTCCAACCGCTAAAATCTGACACATCCATTTTAGTTTTTGTGAAGAAGGATGTCGAGGTCAGCGTCTTCAGAGTTTTTCATGTTGTTTCATCCAGTGGTTCTTGGTGCAGCGCCCCCACAGGCGAGGAGGGGAACTGGTTGCTCAAATCGTTTGGTTGTTTGAGTCAAAGCAGAGAGAAGAAGAACCGCAGCAGCTGGAGCAAATGTTTCAGCTTTGGTCCCAATCAAACCAACTCTACTGGCCTATCAGGTGAAAACATCTGTACTGTAGAAACCATCAATGAATCTGTTACTACAAAATATATTCTTTGGATATAAAGACTTTTAACCCCAGAACAGATCTATTCTTGCAGCTGCTGTTTCACCTGGTTTTATGTTTCTGTAAAGTTTTCAAACCTGTGATGGAAACAGTGGCTGTCGGTGAACCCACTCTGCACGTCCTGATTCAGGACAACCTTCGCCTTGACGCAGTACACCGCTCCCTCCTGCAGGGCGGCGACCTGCAGCACCTCCTGGTCTGCTGGCATGGAGTAAACTTTAGTCTGAAAAACAGAAATGAAGAAGAAACGGTTCAGTTCATGCTGCCTGAAAACAGCTGCAGGCTGAGACTCCAAGATTATCCAACTTCTGCAGAAATAAACTGAGGGAGAAAAAGAAGAAATGAAGATAAAACGAGAATAAAGACGAATAAAACAACCTGATGCCCTTTGTCTTTCCTCCACATCGTGACCGTGGTAACGGCGGTGAGAGGAAACTTCCTGACGGAAACCAGCAGAACGGCGCCCGCTGCCGTCAACCTGAGCTCAGGGACCGGAGGCGTGACTGCAGAGAGACACGATCACACTGCCTGAACATACGACCTTTGACCTGCAGAGAAATCTTTACTGCAGCGGTAAAGATGGCTGCGGCGGCCATCTTTACCGCAGTAAACATAGCGCTGTGGCGGCCATCTTTACCGCAGTAAACATAGCGCTGTGGCGGCCATCTTTACCGCAGTAAACATAGCGCTGTGGCGGCCATCTTTACCGCAGTAAACATAGCGCTGCGGCGGCCATCTTTAATGTATCGGTTGAGAACTCTTACTGTTGTTCCTGTTGAACAGAAATCTGGTCCAGGCGGACATCTTGGAGCCACACTGTGCCCTGACCCGCAGGCTGTAGTCGGAGTCAGATCCCAGGTCAAAGGTCAGGTCGCAGCTGGTGAGGGGGATCCTCTGGCACTCAGTAGCGTTTATCCAGCTGCCGTTCCTGATCAGGAGCTCAAACTCCCTGAAAACAGAAAGAGGTGGAAACAAAGTGACTCAGAAACAGCCTGACTCTCCGACGTCCTGCGGTCTGGTTACAGTCACTGAAGTCTCCATCAGTTTGATTCTAAGAGAATCTCAGTGATCCTGGCTGCTCTTTCTGCTCTAATTGTTTTGGTCTCAGGTTCAGGATCAACGTTGCTCAACAGCCGTTGATCTGCATTCCCCCTGCAGGATGCTGCAGCTGTCAGTCAGGCATGCAAACGGCTGCCAGCCCAACGTTGATCCCTCTGGCCTCCTGTTCGCTGTGACTCACCTGCCTCGTCCATCAGGTCGGGTCGGTTTGCTGGAATATGAAGCAAAACTAAAACATAAACAGAGTCAGGCTGCTTGTCACTCGCTCACTCACTCATATGTATCCTGTCTTTGAGCAAATAGTAACTCAAACACCAAACTGCTCTGCAAACAGAGCAGCTGAAAAAAAGCTGGTTTCATTTATTGTGTCCAACATAGAAATTAGTTATTATTTTTGCATTATGGGTCAATAAGTTTGTATTTATGTATTATTAGAAAATAAATAAAGAGAGGAAAATGAAAGCTGGAGGCAGATTTGATCATTAATATTTATGATTCATTAATGACAGGAAACATTTTTCTGTTTTATGCAGATCTATTTGCTCTCTGCGTTTCTCTCTGTTCATCAGTTCAGAGGTTTGGTGACTTGACTCACCCCTGGTACTGAACGGAGTAAAGCACGGTGGAGTTGCATGATGCTCTGGGCTGCGTCCAGCGCAGGACGTGTCTCCTGCTGACCGTGTCCATGGAGACGGCCTGCGGAGCCGGCAGCGTCCCGACGCCTGCAGGGAGTTTCATCATGAGCCAAACTCAGTCGGGTCGACTCAGATCTTGTTGCTCTTTAAAAATATAAATTCTTCCTCACAAACATTTAGTAAAACATTTAATTCTGCTGAACAATAAGTTGAATGAAAAACTGTCAAATGTTTTGTGGTAAATTGAAGCCGATGGATGAAACATCTGCAGAACTGAATTCAGTTTAAATGATTCTGATTGTTCCAGCAGAACCAGAACAACACGACCAGAACCCACAGAACCAGTAACTAGTTACTTTTCTCAGCTCTTTGCTTTTGCTAAAGTTTATTCAAGTGAGACCTCTTGTGTTATAGACCAGCTTTGTTATTCTAATATTAAATATTACATGATTTCATAATTATTCTTTAGTTTTTTTACAGTAGAAATCGAACTGATCTGTCGCTAAACTCAGATCATTTATTTTCTATTTTTAATTTCACTTTAGTAAAAACATGTTGAAGTCGTTTTGCTCTTCAATCAGAGCAGTTATGATTTCATGTTCACAGCCCAGTAATATCTCACTAATATGAAATCACAGTAATATCTCAATAATATGAAATCACAGTAATATCTCACTAATATGAAATCACAGTAATATCTCAATAATATGAAATCACAGTAATATCTCAATAATATGAAATCACAGTAATATTTAAGCTTCTGTGCAGATTATTTTTGTGGTATTAATAATGCTATGAAGAACTGCAGCAGGAGTAACCATGTATTGATGTTGATCTTCTGCTTTGCTCTGGTTTCTGCTCACCGTTGCTGAAACTCCAGCAGGACGACCATCATGAGCCTCCTCATCGCCATGGCAGCAGACGGCGTCCCACAGAGCGGACAGAAACGTGTCTGATGTCCAGCGGAGCGTCGCTCTAACCATCGTCTGCTCGGGTCCAGCCTGGGGGAGGCAGAGGAGTCGGCAGATCCGCTGAGATCCGCTGAGATCCGCTGAGATCTGCTGAGATCCGCTGAGGAAATGTGACCCGCCCAGATGCTGAGGACAGACGTAAAGACGGAGATCTGGTCCAACCGGCTGGAAAAGCCTTCAGGCTTCAGCTGCCGGTTCCGGTTCACATGGAGACACGCCTGAACGGATCAGAGGAAACGCTGCTGCTCTGCTCTCCCTCACTGACACCAAATGATCATTAAAAACATATTTCAAGTCTGATTCTGTCCTGATTTAGTTTCCCCGGTTTCCCTGACCTCTGACCTCTCCTGCAGCTGGAACAGATAAAGTTGTTTTTCTTTATTCTTGTTGTTTTCCTGCAGCAGTGACCTCTGACCTCTCCTGCAGCAGTAACCTCTGACCTCTCCTGCAGCAGTGACCTCTGACCTCTCCTGCAGCAGTGACCTCTGACCTCTCCTGCAGCAGTGACCTCTGACCTCTCCTGCAGCAATGACCTCTGACCTCTCCTGCAGCAGTAACCTCTGACCTCTCCTGCAGCAGTGAGCTCTGACCTCTCCTGCAGTGATGACCTCTGACCTCTTCTGCAGCAGTGACCTCTGACCTCTTTTGCAGCGATGACCTCTGACCTCTCCTGCAGCAGAAACCTCTGACCTCTTCTGCAGCAGTGAGCTCTGACCTCTCCTGCAGTGATGACCTCTGACCTCTTCTGCAGCAGTAACCTCTGACCTCTCTTGCAGCAGTGAGCTCAGGGCTCGGCGCGTCGTCGTGATGCGTTTCTTCTTGGTTTTGTTTCTCGACGCGTTTCTCGAGCGGCTCAGAGACTCATCAGTTTCTGCTCTGATCAGATCGGCTTCTGCTGAACCAGTGAAGTCAACATGATGGTTTTACTGGGAGGAAATGATTCCATTAAAACGTCTGATCTGACTGGATGGATTTCTTATCATGATTCCTCACAGAGAACAAATGAGATTATGATGTTCACACATTCTTAAGCGTCTCCACAGGAAGCAGAGACTCACTGTGACTCAGTGAAACAAACTGATTCATGTTTTCAGTTCTGATTTAAAGGAACCAAATGTTTCTCATGTTTTCATTTCTCTCATTTTCTCCTCAATTTTAGAGATTTTCTGTGACATTTTTGACTCAAACTTCTGACTTTATATTTTCCATGTTTGTATTTGAAAGGCTCTTGTTGGTCGTCTCTAAAAGTCAACGGCTTTTTACTTCCTGCGCAACTTTTTTATAAGCTGAGCATTAAAACATTAAAATCTGACCGACTGCTTTTATGAATTAAGGTTTTCTGCTTTGTCTGAAATAATTATTTCATTTTCGCACGAAACTATGGAAGCTTTTAATCCAAGAAAATTGTTTTATTTTATTTAGATTTTTTTTGTCATCAGACAAAATCCAAGTTTTTATCATAAATATGTGAAATGAATGTGTATAAATGTCTTCCTCTGGCCAGTTCTTCCTCATTGTTTCATTCTTTATATTTTAATTATTCCATTAACTAGGATGTTTCCATAGTTTATTGTTTATTTCCTCCTGTTTCTCACATCATTTATTTTATTGTTATTTTATTGTTTCAGTGTTAATATTTTGGCTGTCTTTTAATGGACGGTCTGGTTTGGACTCATTAGGTAAAAGTTGCGAAGTGATCCTCTGTCAGAATAGAACGTCTCTGTTTTTCATCCAGTCCTGCAGGTTTTCTCCTCTGACCTTCTGGTTTTTCCTCAGGCTTGATTTGCTGAAATCGACTCGTTTCTGAAAGACGGGAATTTGACTTGAGTGGAAATGAGAGAATGAAGTTAAAGTGAATTAAAAATCTGTTCATTCTGTGAAACTGGAAACTTTTCAGTTTTCAGACTCTTTCCTATCTCAGCATCACTTTATTATTCAGGCCTGTAAACATGTTTGCTTTGTAGCCTGAAGAAAAAACATGAAAAACACAAAAACGCTACAAAGAAAACATGAAAAACTTCCGAATATCCAGACGAAGTCAGAAATACTTTAATGAGGGAAATTAATCGTGTTATTGATTTTATGGAACAGTTTGTGTCAATCTCCTGATCAAACTAAAACATATTCAGATAATTATTTCTGTTATTAAGTACAAAATGAAACTGAAATGGAAACAGAGGAATTAAAGCTACTCTGTTTTCTAAAGGAGCTGAGTGACAGAAAGGTCAAGGGTCAATTCGTCAGGCTGCCCTGGTGTCCAGTAGAGGGTGCCGTGGTGCCACGCCCGTTTAGGAGGTGAAACCGACCAGAACCACCTGACCAGGCCAGAACCAAACTGGTCAGAATCAGAGAATCAGTAGCTTCCTCCGACTGCTGAGGAAGCTGAGTGACCCGACTGAAACCGGGTCACTCAGCTTCCTCAGCAGTCGGATCAGAACGCGTCAGACTTTGCACTCTGACGGTGAGCAAACATTAACCGCCAGCTGCCATAAAACCAGTAAACCCATAACAGCTGCTGACTGGGCTGCTGAGTTTCACCGAGACCAGAACCACCGGAGAACCCGAACCCAAACCCGCTCCGCTGCCTTTATCCTGCTGGAGACCATTTATTTAGTTTATCCTGAGGTTTTATGATGACATAATCAGTTTTATGTCTAAAGTTTTTCTGGGTTAGGAGAAACGTCACTGTTTCCAGGATAACATCTCACTTCTTCTTTCCTCAGTTGAATCTGTAAAGGTCCCTAAACCCTAAACCTAACTCCTGACCCCGAACCCTTAACCCCTAACCCCTAACCCCTAACCCCTAACCCCAAACCCCTAACCTCTAACCCTAACCCACATTTTCACTTATTCAATAAACACAAATGACAGGTCAGAGTGAAAACGGATAAATATCAATATTACTGATTTAATAAATACCAATAATGTTGATTTACATGTCATTTTTATGTCCAACTGAAAGAAAACCGTCTTGCCGCCATCTTGCCACCATCTTGCCACCATCTTGCCACCATCTTGCCACCATCTTGCCGCCATTTTGCCGCCGTCTTGCCACCATCTTGCCACCATTTTGCCGCCATCTTGCCGCCGTCTTGCCACCGTCTTGCCACCGTCTTGCCACCATTTTGCCGCCATTTTGCCGCCATCTTGCCGCCATCTTGCCGCCATCTTGCTGCCATCTTGCCACCATCTTGGTCAGCTTGGCTGTTTCTGGTTTCAGGTTTTGATGATTAAAACGCTGAACATGTTTCAGAAATATTTCTGAAGACTTCAGACGTTTTACTGGGAACCAGAGACCCTGAAATGTTTGTCCAGTCTGTCTGTGTCTCCGTAGCGGTGGCTGCCATGGCAACATGACTGACTTTGCAGTTTTTTTAGTTGTTTTGGGTGAAAACCTGTTTGAGTCACCATGACATCCAGTCTCTATAGGAGTATCTGAGGAGTGGCTGAAGACTCTCCATCATCATCATCATCATCATCATCATCATCATCATCATCATCATCATCATCATCATCATCATCATCATCATCATCATTATATTCATCATCGTCATTCCTGTGGCCGTATTAGAGATGAAGGGACCGACAGGGAGTGGCCCTGCGTTTTATGGCCCCTGGTTGAGACCAAAGTCCTGCTCATAGAGCCTCAGATTCAGATTAGCTGACGGAGGCATCAGTGACGCTCCAACTTCACCCACCAAAGGTTTCACCTCTCTGGACTTGCTGCTCTTACTTTCTGCCTTCAGGTTTCCAACAGAGGCTCCTTCAGATCGTCTTTAGTTCTTGGATTTCTTCTTGTTTTCTTCATTTTGAGAGGTTTTTCAAAAACGTTGCGACCATGTCGACAGCAGTGGAGGCAGTGGGGTTCGTCATGTGTATGATTGGTTTTCTGATCACCGGCTCGGCGTTGGCTAACGACTACTGGAAGATCTCCACGGTGTCCGGCAGTGTCATCGTCTCTCAGAGGCAGTTTGAGAACCTGTGGCACGCCTGCGCCGAGAACAGCGCCGGCATCGCCAACTGCCGCGACTTTGAGTCCATGCTGGCCCTCCCAGGTAAGATCAGCAATCAGCTAACTGTTTACTGTAGACACAAGTTTTAAAGTCTCTCAGCAAAAAACATAAAACATTGAAATTTGGCATTTTTATCATATTTCTACCATATTAGGTCATTTCATGGCTGATTATTTGCTGGCTTTATGTTGATGACCTGAAATGAGGAGCTGATGTAATTAGCTTGTTGGTAAATCTGTCCTCACATTTAAAATCTGTTGAGTTTATTGGTGGATTTCATTTCCTGAATAAACGATGAGCTGGCTGGATTTCTTTAAAAGCTTAACAGGAATTGGGTCAGTTCAGCCAAATGGCACCAGGTCGAGGGTCCAAAGGTCGGGGGATTTCAGAGTCTGAAGTTTCCCACCCAAAACAGAAAGATTAGAAACTGGATTGTCATTTTGTTTCAAATTAAATAGCAAATAATCTAAACAAAAGTTATACTTTTGAATAAAATGTTAAAATATGCTTTTATTTGTTCTTTCCATCCTGCTCTTGGATCGGTTTTCTTTTGGACGCCATTTTGAACGTCTTTCCCTGCTGGTTGTAAAATGGAGGGAAAACAAAAGTGAAGAAAAAAATAACTTGAATATTTAAAAAAATATTCAAAGGATTTAGGTTGTAAAACATATTAAATGTGTTAAAAATGTAAAACGTCATTAATTCTTGAAGTTATTCTGAGTTTTTATCAGAAAACATTAAATGAAGATCTTGGCTTCTGTTTCCACATTTAGCTTAAAACTCTTACGGTTTTGGGAAACTTTCATAAATTCACCTGATTATGTAGTTTAAATTTCAGAAATGTTTAGTGAAACCAACATTCAGGTTGTTGGAAACCAAATGCCAACATTTCTCTCCTGAAACTCTCGGCGAGTCGTAAAAAGGCGCGGCGGTTTTTATGATCAGCCAATCATTTTGTCAATAAATTACTGCTGTTAAGTTCGTCCTGCTTTAAAAGCAGATAAATTCTGATTCACAACAAATTAAAGACATTTCCTTAAAACTTTAAAACAACCTCCAATGTTGGAGCTTCTTAACATTTTACCTTTCAACCTCCTCTACTTGTATAAAAGTAGTAAATTTCTCACTGACTTTCACTTTTTATAGATTAAATTTGACACAAAAATATTATAAAAATTATATTTCATTATTAGTCTTGACTTGTTGATAAAACCTATACTTATGTAGTAAGCAGATATACATTTTTTTTTTATTTTTTTGAAAAAGAAACCAAAGTGATGATGCATAAATTGACCTTATTTTGAACATTGAAAGTGTAGAGTAACTTAAATTTATCTCAAACAGAAAATTTACCAAATTTGACTTATTTTTGTTTTATGATCAATTTCTGATAAACTAACATGAAACAACTCAGATTAATCAAATTTAGACATAAAGCCATTCATATATGTACTAAAAAGTTGATATTCACTTCAAACTGATTTTATATTTTCTTTCATAATTTTTTAGTTTCAGTTGTTTTTGGAAAAGGTTTTTGCCACATAATGATAGTTTATTGTGGAAAAGCATCCTCAATGTGTGTGTGTGTGTGTGTGTGTGTGTTCCTGCAGTTCACGTCCAGGCGTGTCGCGCTCTGATGATCATTTCTCTGCTGCTCGGCCTCGGCTGCATGATCGTCTCTCTGCTCGGACTCAAATGCATCAAGATCGGCTCGGCCACCATGGAGTCCAAGGCCAAGATGGCCGTCACTGGAGGGATCATGTGCATCCTGGGAGGTAAACACACACACGCACGAACACCCACACACACTCACATTCATTCCATTTTTAAAGCTGCAGTGAAACAGATGAATTTTACCTTTCTTTAGATGCATAAACAATTAGTTCAAATTCAATTAAGGTGACAATATATCACCATAATTTTAATGTTTTCACCAACTGTAGTTTTCAAACATTTAGGGTTGATTTAACATGGAAATCATGATGGAGATTAAAGCTGTAATTTGACTTAAAGATGAAATGAAATAGTCTTTAGTTCATCAAAGTAGCAAAAGGTAAAATATGAAACTGATTCTCAGCATGAAACAAACAACTGGGAATATCAGCTTTAAAATGATGTAACGAGTCCAAAATTATCCAAATATTTACCGTAAATCGACGGTGTTGTGCTGCAGGACTGTGCTGCATCATCGCCTGCTCCTGGTACGGGTACCAGGTGGTTCAGGAGTTCTACGACCCGCTGTATGGAGGAGCAAAGTGAGTTTCCTCCAGTTCACAGCAACCAAACTGGACCTGAACTGGGTCTGAACTGGGCCTGAACTGGGCCTGAACTGCACCTGAAGCCTGTTTCTGTTGCTGCAGGTTTGAACTCGGCGCTGGCCTCTACATGGGTTGGGCCGGAGGCTCACTCTGCATCCTGGGTGGAAGTCTCCTTTGTAGCGCCTGCAAGAGAGCGTCATCTGCTGGAAAGAAAGGGTAAATGAGCTATTTTATTTTTCTCAGATCATGTTTACATCATGATACTGCAGGTAAATTATTTATAAACCATTCTGAACGCTGCGTTTTGTTTTGCAGAGGTTACCCGGCGAAGAAGGTTTACACGGCCACGGCCCGGACCGATACAGAAACCACCAGAGCTTATGTCTAATCACGCATTTTCATCTAGACTGTTTCCACTTGTTTCTAGAAGGTTCTTCTCAGTTTCAAGCTGTGACATAAAAAAACAAAGTAACTTGAAGTTTTTCTCTGTCAATGTTTGTTTTTGGGTTCTGGATGAATCTCCTCAGATACACCATCTGAAAGTCACCTTCTACGCTGATGATGTTGTTGCTGTTGCTGTTTTCTGTCTTTTGTTTGAATTATTTTAAATCTTCGATGTTGGTTTTATTGAAAGTGAAGAACATATCTGATTGATGATGATTTTAGCAAAACTGTTTCACATTTATTTTTATCTGAATAAAGTTTGTTACCAAAACATTTCAACTGTTTAATTTCCTCAGAGACTCTGGACCAAAGAACTCTTAGGGTTAGGTTTGTAATGGTTAGGGTTATGATAAGGGTAAGGATATGGTTTAGGCTGTATAAATGAATGGAAGTCAATGGAAAGTCCCCACAAAGATAGTCATGCAAACATGTGTCTGTATGTGCATGTATATGTAGGTATACGCGCCTGTGTGTGTGTGTGTGTGTGTGTGTGTGTGCTGTAATCTGAAGTGTAATTTGGATGATTAATGCCCTGCAGCCTGTAATCCTGCTCCTCTCTACCTGCTGACAGGCAGGTCGGTGGATTAACGCCCCGCAGCATCACCCTCCAAAGCTGTGCACCAGCTCTGCAGACCGGATCAGAACCGGCGCTCAACCTTCAGAATGCTTTCTGCACACACTCCACATGTCAAAGGTCTGAGCAGCTCAGACTGTGGTGACATGTGATCATGTCAAATGTTCTGAGAAATGGTCAGGTTTATTCAGATTCATTTAACTACAACAAAAACAGAATGACGGTCGTTTATTTCTCTAGTAGTTCCTTTAACAGTTTTTAATCTTTTATCTTTTCATAACTCGGAATCTTTTTCATTTTGTTTTTTCAGTTTATTCTGTGCTTTTTATTTCAATCAAGTTTACATGTAGAACATTTCAGCAACAAGGCAGTTCAAAGTGTTTACATCATAAAAACACAAAAAGTCACAAAAACATCATGCAGTCGACAACTGAGAAACCAGAAGAAACATTTTAACGACCTCCGCCACCAAAATCATCAACATGTTGCTCAATGTTTCATTTCTTATTAATCAAACTCTACATTGCTGGTTTTTAGACGAGATTTAAAGGTTTTCAGTGTTTCGGCTGTTTCGCAATTTTGTTCCTCCAGAATCTGTAATTCTCACAACAAATGCATAAATGTTGTTTTCTGGAGCCAAAGAGTTTGTTAAGCTGTTGGACGTTGTTACTATTTTATGTTTCCATTTATTTATTTATAGTCGTTTTAACCAGGAAACATGAGACAAAACATTTACAGCTGAAGTTGTGTGAATCCTGTCAGATTAAAGGAGTTTATTTATGAATAAATGAGTTTATTTATGAATAAAGTCTCCAGCAGCTGCCGGATGAAGAACCTCAGGATGAGTAAAGTGAAACGCGGCGCTGCAGGCAGAGCTTCGTTCTAATCCGGCCCGATGTGCTGACGGAGGTGGAACCGCTCCAATCCTCTCAGGAAGTCTGGCTGTCTGCGGAGCAGCGAGGAGGAGGGCAAAGGTTACCGCAGACGGCCTCTGATTGGCTCAAGCAGCCCTGACAGACAGCAGGTGTTTACATATAGAGCCATTGGACCGGGCCGGTCTCCTCCTCTCATTCAGAACCTCTGCAGCACAGGTGAGTCACTCGGATCCGACCTGCAGGTTATCGTGTTTTATCTGTTTACTGTGGGAGGAGTCCGGATGGGAAACGGCCCGATTCAGGAGGAACCAGAACTCTCTCTGGAGCAGGACACACTAAACTAACGTTTATTATATTTCTACATGATTCAGAGGATGAGTGATGAAGAAAATGCTTTAATAATTATTATTATAAACCCAGAGAGAATCATGTTTGATGTTAGAAGCTCCAGTTGGAGCAGATCGGTTCTGGTTCTGTGAGCAGAAAGTTCTGGTCCAGATCAGTGGGAGGATTTTAACAGGATTAAGAGGCTCAGCAGCTGAAGTCTGTTTACATGTTTTCCTCTTCATCTTAATTTCATTAACTACAGTAAACAGTTTATTATTTTACTAAAAAGTTCAACTGAAAACAGAAGCAATGATGGAAATCTGTTAATGTTCATCTGATGTTATTCAGTTATAAAGTAGATTATTTGACTAATTCTATAACATATTGTTTTTAAGTTATTTATTTTTTATTTTTTAAAGAAATGTGTTTACAGTTTTTTTTAACCAGTTTGAAGCTGCAGTGCATCATTTTGGCCGCTAGAGGGAGATAAAACTAAACCTGAAGATACTCAACTTCATGCTGACATGCTAACATGTATTTGGACTCAAACTTTACCGAACTGATGCAAACTGAGAATCTGCTGGATGTAAATGAGACATTGAAGGTCAAACCTGCTCCAGCCTGAAGGTCATGACATTTCTTTCTGTCTGCTTGTTCCTCAGTTCAGCTTTTCTCCATCTCCACCATCATGAGTCCAAAAAATGTCATTTTTAAGAAAACCTGCAAAGACAAGTCGGTGAGTGAAACAAACTAAAACAGGATCCATTGGATCCACTTCCTGTTTAGTTACAGATGGTTTTATCTCAGTGAAGACAGAAATGAACTCAGAGCTTCAGTCCTGCTCCACAGTGACATCATCTCAGAAATTAAACCGTTTAACCCTGAAAACATTTCCTGCTTTCTGTGGTGAAACTCCTGGAGGAGATGAAGGTTTGCAGCTGAGCAGCAGCTGCTGCTTTCTGAGGAGTTTCTACAGGAACTGAGGCTCAGCAGGTTGTTTCATCTGAATGACATCAGAAAACGATGCGAGTTTCACTTCTGCACCAAAGAGTTTTAAACATGCAGAAGAACAAGCAGCTGTTTGGGAGTTTCCACTCATGAAGGGAGTTTTATACCTGCTGTCCCAGATGTAATATTTTACTGTTTGAAAGGATAATAAAACCAAATAAACTGTGATTCCTGTATTAAAGTTTATATTTATGACTTAAATCAAAAATTACATCCAGAACTTCCCTTTAAACATTTTATCTGCTTAAAATATGAGTAACTCAAATTATTGTTTGTTACTGTCTGAATTGAATTGTCTGATAATAAAGTGGAATTTATTAATAAATCTTTTTCTGCTGGTGACTCTTTAGACACCAGATTTAAATAGATTTATTTCCTTAAATGTGTGAGTCAAAGCGTCGCAGTGACAAACGGCTGCTGGATGTTTCAGGTGGGCGTTTTCATGGGGAAGAGAGACTTCGTGGACCGGATGGACTCTGTGGATCCAGTGGGTCAGTCTCACAGCCGGATCCATCCGGAACCAGAAGAATCAGGAAACATTTCAGAACCAGAACCGCTGACCTGCTTTTTCCTGTTCCACCAACAGATGGCGTCGTCCTCATCGACCCGGAGGCCCTGGCTGGGAGGAAAGGTCTGGGAATGTTTTCCTCTCCTGATGGCCAAGAAATGAAAACATGATGGGAATATTTTAGTTTAGAGCCAAAATTCATCAGGAAAATCATTCAGGCCAAAACTATTCATACACCTGGGAAATTTAGAAATGTTTTCATTTTAACACGTTTCTTCTGACTGGGAATAAATAAATCTGATAGAAAATCTGTGATGGAGCATTAGGGTGATGGAAAAGAGGGCTTCCTTTCATCTTTAACAATAAATCATCAAAGATGATTTATCTTTGATTCTTTATCAAGGATAAATCATCAAAAGGAAAAGTGTAAAAATTTGCTCAGAAGAGAGAAAACATTTGATCTCTGTGATGGTCGGGAGATTTTTGTAATTTTTGCAATTTTCTTTTGTTTTAATAAATGCAAATGAAAACAGAAAAATGAAAAATAAAATAGATTTATTATGTTTTTGGAGATGTGAGTTTTGGTTCAATGAAAGTCATTTACAATCTAAATGTGCCAGGGGTATGAATACTTGTGGCCCTTGTTGTAAGAAGAAGGGCCGGTCCTCGGTTTTATGGGGCCCTGGGCAGAATGTGGTGCATTCTGGGAAAAGGGGTGGAGCTCAAACTCAATCACAGATCATTGGTTATGTATTAGTGAACAAACTGAGCAAAGAAAAGATGTTTACCATGGTAACACATTAGCCAATGGAGATCATTTTTTGTCAGCTCTTCTGCATCTAGTTGAAAATCTTTTATTACATGTCGCTGATCAGAACAGCTGCTTGTGCCTCTTCTGCCCTCTAGTGTTCGTCACCCTGTCCTGCATCTTCCGCTACGGCCGCGACGACATGGACGTGATCGGCATCGCGTTCCGCCGGGAGCTGTACCTGTCCACCCGCCAGGTGTACCCGCCGCTGCAGGACCGGGAGAAGGGCGTCCACACCAAGGTCCAGGCCAAGCTGCTGCGCAAGCTGGGCAACAACGCATACCCCTTCTTCTTCGAGGTGACCCGAGCAGCCAATCACAGTCAGCCTTCCTGCAGAGCCAGGAGAAACCTTCATTTGTTTTTCTTCCCAGTTTCCTGACAACCTGCCTTGCTCAGTGGCTCTCCAACCAGCACCCCATGACGTTGGGAAGGTGAGCCGCGTTTAATTCTGGATGACTTCAGTTTTGGTCCAGGTTCATTTCAGCTTCACACCAAAACTTGTGTGAACCAAACTGGCTCCAATCATCTGTTTTTATCCAGCGTTTACCTCCCTGCTCCAATATCTGTGTGTTTATTGATTATAGATATTAGAATAAAACACATCAGACAACAGAGACACGACTTCCTAACTTTATCAGAAAGTGTTCTGACTGAATGAAACCAGATTTATTTATGATGATGAAGACTTTAGCCATATTTTGGTAGAACTCTGATGCTGACTGTGTTCCTCCAAACCTCGGTCTGCGTGTGGAGCCCAGTCTGTCTTCTCTCTGTAACTCCACCCTCACATCGGCCGCTTCGGCCCAGATTTCCCCCACTGGCCGTCCCCCCAGGTCTCCCTTCAGTAAAAACCCAAACCGTCTCCGTTTCTGCAGCAATGTGCCGTGGAGTTTGAGATTAAAGCCTTCAGCGCTGAGAGTCAGGATGCGAAAGTTCGCAAACGGTGAGCGTCCTCTGTCCTGACGGCCGAAGCTGTCGGTGAGCAAATGCTGAACATCCGTTTGTCCGACAGGAGCACGGTGAAGCTGATGATCAGGAAGGTCCAGTACGCTCCAGACATGCAGGGGGCGCCACCTTCCGTTGAAACCACCAAAGACTTCGTCATGTCCGACAAACCGCTGCATGTCAAAGTCTCTCTGGACAAACAGGTGGAGCGTCTCACTGATTCTTTCATTTACAGTCAAACCTGTAATTCCTCAGATTTATTGTTTGATCTTAAATCATGTTTAGCTTTATTACCACGGAGAGACGATCCACGCTCACGTCAACATCACCAACAACTCCAACAAAAACATCAAGAACGTCGTCCTTTCAGGTACACACACCTGACTCTGATGATGACATCATCACGCTTTAATACAAACTCACCTGAATGTCTCTCTTCTCAGTTGACCAGGTTGCCACGGTGGTGCTGTACTCCAACGACAGCTACGTCAAATGTGTGGACATCGAGGATTCTGGGTAATAATTGGCAGAATCGCAGGGTTAGCAGTTTTGATCCAGATGATGGTTAGTTACAGGTTAATCAGCGAGTCTGATTTATTCAACTGTTAACAGTTAATTACCTGTTAATTAATTGTTTCTGTTCAGTTGATGTGTAATTAAGTTGATTTTACCATCATGCAGTTGAAACGCTGATCTGGTTTCAGGAAAGTCATTAATGTTTTAGAATAAATAAATGTTTTTACGGTTTTAGATGTTTTCTCTTCAGCTGATAAATATTTGGGATTTTTTTCTGCTTCATGTTTATTGAAGCACAAAACTATTTTAGCAGATTTTTGTTGTCAGTGAATTTCAGGAAAAATCCTCCAGCCTGGGCTTCTGAGAACCGACTGCAGGTCAAAGTGTGTAACGTCAATAGATGTCTGACTGGAAACATTTTCCTACAGGAAATAAAACCTGTAAAATGTAAACAATAGAAGCTGCTGTGTTTGTTTGGAGTTTGACTGAGGAACAAAAACTTCACATTTTTTTATTTGTTGTTGGATGAATTAAACAGATTTAATGTTTTTGCAGCCAAAACTCAAAAGAGAAAAGTCTTCCATCTGGTGGTTCATGCAGGAACTGCAACTGGTTTTTATTTTCTGTCCCAACATTTCTGGCTGAATGACTTAGTGAAGTTTATTCATTCAGATGTACGTCCTCATAAAGTGTTTTTAGAGACCAGAATGCCTTTTTGTTTTTTTCTCTTTATTTAACCTGCTTGTTGCTCCTGCTTGTTGCTCCTGCTTGTTGCTCTCTGTGTTTTCACGCTGCATCTCGTCTCCATCTCAGGGACTCGGTGTCTGCCGGCGCGACACTGCAGAAGGTCTACAAGCTGCTGCCGCTGCTGGCCAACAACCGAGAGAGGAGAGGCATCGCTCTGGACGGGAAGCTGAAGCACGAAGACACCAACCTGGCCTCGTCCAGCATGTGAGCCGCGCTCCACGCCAAAGCGCCGCCCCACTGAACTGGCAGCATCTGAACCGGCAGCATCTGAAACGTCTGTTCTGTTTCAGCGTGAAGGAAGGCGTCCTGAAGGAGGTTCTGGGAATCATGGTTTCATACAAAGTCATGGTGAAGCTCATCATCGGAGGGTTGGTCCATTTTCCTCTGATTTTCCTACAACGATCAAAATCACATCAACCTTTCAGATCATCAGATGTTAGAGAAATCTTCATCCAATTCAGTTTATTGCACCACAAAATCCAAAACAGTCAGGAAGTGGCAGCATCATGTCAGCGCTCCTCCAGGAAGTAACCTCAGCCAATCAGAACGCTGGACCAGGTGAAGAGAAAAAACCTGAGAAAACAAAATGTTTTGAGTTTAAAGGAGATTAATGAGAAGGAAAACTGATGTGAATGAGAAAACAGAAGAATCTGAAAAGCTTTCATTGCTTCAGATTCACTGAGGTTTTTATTGGAGCTCAGATTAAACGTTTCACTGTTTCCATATCAGGATGAAATGACGGATCGGAGCCTCAGCGGCTCTTTGGCTTCTGTTTCCTCTGAAGCGTTTCTGCTGTGATCTGATCTCATGTTTGTCTCCCTCTGCTGGCAGGATGATGGGATCCAGGTGAGTTCAGACTCTGGAAACATCATGAATGTTGGACTCGGCCTGTTTATCCTGAGTCTGGTGTGTGGTGTGTGGTGTGTGTGTGTGTGTGTGTGTGTGTGTGTGTGTGTTGCAGTGAGGTCGGCCTGGAGGTTCCCTTCACACTCATGCATCCCAAACCAGAAGCAGGTAGAACTTTCTCTGCTCCTGATCTCTCCGGTCCATCGGACCTCCTTCCGTCTTTCACCTCCTTTTCTCTCCACTTTGATTTTCTTGCTGCCTGCAGTGAAGGAGAGGTAACTATGACAGCAACTAAAGACACTTCCTGTTCTCATTGATCAGATTCTTCCCTCTGCTGCACGGTTCCTTTTCCTCTTGGTTTTGTTCGTCATCTCTTCTGATCCGGTTGAACAGGAAGCTCCTGCCGCCATGTTGGTGGCGACACCTGGGCGCCCAACGTGTTTGTTTTTGTTTTCTTTAATGTCAGATGAGATGCAGGTTGAGTTCATGGAATAGTTTGCAGCTTTAACACAAACATGAGAGAACATTGACAGATCAGTTAGGAATCATGTTGGGTTACGGTGGGAGTCTTGAGTTTTGTCCTGAGTCCGTTTCCGTCTCTGGGGGTTTTGCTCTGACTCTGATGCTCCTGCTGTTCCCAGTGAGGCGGAGGATGAGTTGGTGTTCCAGGAGTTCAAACGCTCCTACCTGAAGGGAATCATCGGCGCCGGCGAGGATGACGATGAGGAAGGCAACGTGTCGGGCGGAGACGACATGGCGCCCAAGGAGAAGTAGAGAAGCCGACGTGTGACATCACCGCTTTAATCCCATGTTTTAATCCCTGCAGCTCAGAGATGTTAGTTACCATAGAAACGAGCTGCAGCTTCGAGTCGAACTGAAACGTTCAGAGTTTGAACAATAAAAACTGTTGGACTCCATCTTAGATCTGATTTCATCTGATTTTATTACATGAATTCATAAACTGACACTAATGACAATAAACACAGAATATACCTGAAAATAAACATCGTCTGTTACAATGGATTAAAATGTTTAGATACTTAAATAGCAGATTATCAGATTAGCATAAGCTAAAGCTAATGTTAGCAACAAAGTTTAAAGAAAATAAAACTCACCTTCATATCTGTGACTTTATAACAAAATGAACAAATTAAAACCGTTTTATCACTTAGAGGCGGAGCTTCAATGTTCATCATGTTGGACGATCTCTGCAAGCCGTCCGTCCACACACACACACACACACACACACACACACACACACACACACACACACACACACACACACACACACACACACACACACACACACTAAAACACACACACACACACACACACACACACACTAAAACACACACACTCACACAAACAAACACACACACACACTAAAACACACACACACTCACTAAAACACACACACACACTAAAACACACACACACTAAAACACACACTCACTAAAACACACACACACACAAACACACACACACACTAAAACACACACACTCACTAAAACACACACACACACTCAGGAAGCCGGAGTACCCAGACAGAACCCAGAAAGACCCAGAATTGAACCCAGAACCTTCTTGCTGCAAGGCATCAGTGCCACCAACGGCTCAGCGGCTCGTCATTATAGACCGGAAACGACCTAATGAGCAAAGAGCCGATTGGCTGGCGATTGAAAAGCAGCCAATCCAAGACCTCCATTTATTTTACTTGCTGCTGATTGGCTGAACCCCCAAAACCAGATAAAGATGTAGAAAAATGATAATTCATGAGAGTCCAGATGTCTGTGAGACGCCATGAATAGTTTGCTACTGTGGCAGGTTTAGATAAACTCAACTGGACCGGACCAGACTGGACCGGACTGGATCACACTGGATCAGACTGGACTGGGTCGGACCGGTTCAGACCAGACCGGGTCAGATCGTACCGGACCGGATCAACTGACGACTCCTTAATCAGAGAACATGTGAAGTTTTTTTTACGTTAACAGGACATCAGGATGTTAGCTTCTCTGCTAGCGCTAAGACGTTTCCACTCTATGTATTAAATAATTCATTATATCTGGAGTTAAATGATGCTTTTGAAGGCGGTCTGATTATCTGTGAATATTAGCTGTAAGCTGACCCGTTTGACCCGTCAGTTTCTGGACTCTTGGTTCTGGACACAGATCTGGAGCAAAACTCCATCGATTTTGAAAACGTGTCTGGAGTCACAACCTGAAAAACATTCCCAGGATCTCTGGACGAATGTGGAGCTTCGTTTGAATAAAGACACAGAACTGCAGCATTTTGGATTCGTCTGATTTACTTCAGTCATGAAAAACGTTCCTCTGTTGTTTCACCTGGAAACTCATCAATCGCTGCAACAAGAGACTCAAACATCTGATCAGTGAGTCAAAGGAAAAAATCTCCAGTTTTCCAACCAGTTTGTCGTTTGTCTCTGAACACGGAGTATAAAACGAGACGGTCGCCTTCCAGAACTGGAGTTAATCAAAATGACATAAATTTATCCATAAACACAAACTTACAGGACGCACTTCAGTTATTGTCTGAAAAACAACGTGGAAGCTTCTGCTCTGCTTTTATTCATGCATCATTTTAAAAGGCAAATATTCCTAATATTCCTAAGGAAATAAACAGATTTTAATAATTAAAAGCAATCAACTCTACGGTTGCAAAGTGCTTTGGAAATATTTCATGTTGGAGCAAAGCTGAGCTTCTACACCCGACTGAGAGGTCAGAGGTCAGACGCAGTGTTGAATCAGATATGAGTTTTTCTGGACGTTTCAAAGGAGGAGAATTTGTTTTAATCGTTTCTTCATCTTCATGGAGATTCAGAAACTTATTGGATTTATCACTTATGAAAAGGAAACAAACTGGATTACAATCAGATTATTTAACTTTCATCCGTCTGTGACTCAGTGAAGCTCATATTTAATCAGACCAAACAATAACTCGCCTGATCAGCTGCTAAACCCAAAATATCAGCCGTTCATGTTACAACATGGTTCTTTATTCAAAACATCAATGTCACATCTTTCCATGTTTGCTTAATTTGTTGATGAATTAGTGTGGACATTATCAGAACCACATCCAGGAGAGATGAAATGAGCATAAAGTCGTGTTTTAAATGTGATCTACTGCAGGCCATCGGGTCGGTACCAGCCTCATTCTGCAAACGCTCCTCCTTTAAAATGTGCAGCACTGAATTTGATTGGCTGTCTGCGTCTGAACACCTGTCGCTGGCGGAGCTTAAGGCGGCGAGGTGGTGGGATGGCCGCCCGGACCGTCCCAGGAGTAGCCACCAGAGGGCGGCAGAGGGCTGAAGAACCGGCCCAGCGGCATCTCGCAGGAGTCGGGATGCAGCAGGAAACCGGAGAACGTGCTTTTGCTTTCGGCGTCGGTGGGACATGCCGTTGGTCAGCGAGTCCTTCACCTGCAGCCACAGCTGGTCTCCTCTGCTCAGGTGCAGGACGACCGTGTGGCTGGCGGTGGCCTGGCTCGACGCCTCCGTTACCCTGGCAACCGGGTAGAAGTTTCGGAACAGGCCGACCTTCAGCGGCTTCTGATTGGTCGCCAGGTGGAAGGAGAAAACGTAGGTGCCGTTGATGGGCGCCGTGTACATGCCCATGTTCGGGTTGAAGTGGCCCTGCTCGTTGGTCAGGACGTTAGGGAACGCAACCGGCCAGTTGGCGGCGGGGAACGACTGGTTGATGCAGGCGGAGAAAGCCGATTGGATGGCCGGGGAGCAGGGCCCGGGCGGACCCATGAGACCCATGTTACCCTGATCTCCCTTCAAACCTATGGGGCCCTGAATGCCTTGTGCACCAGCGTCACCTTTGTCTCCTTTGCTGCCCTTTTCCCCCGGCACCCCGTTGGCGCCGTCCGCCCCATCGGTGCACTGACAGATCCCCTGCTCACCCTGATCTCCCTTCTGACCATTCACACCAGGCTGCCCAGCCACTCCTGTGTCTCCCTTATCGCCCTTCACACCTGTGGCTCCCACAATGCCCTGCACCCCGGGCAGGCCCCGGGCCCCGGCGGGCCCCGGGGGCCCCGGCAGACCCGGTGCACCTGGGGTGCTGTCGCAGGAGGCGGGGCAGGTGCCCATCTCTCCCTGGGGTCCCTGAGCACCCGGAGGTCCGCTCAGGCCCTGGTCTCCTTTCTCCCCTGCAGAAACACAGATCAAGCATCGATCATGTGGAGAAACATTAAAATCATTTTTCTGAGTCGATCTGTTCTGATCTCAGACCTTTGAATCCTCGATCGCCCTTCGTTCCGGTGAATCCAGCCGGACCCGTCTGGCCTTTCTCTCCTGAATCTCCTTTCTGACCTGAAGAGCAAATGAAGGATGATGAAGAAGCTCCGCCTGCAGACTCTCTGCTGATGTGTTTCGGTTTTACATGTGACGACAGAAAGGTTGGTCTGAGTCTCACCCTTTATGCCCTGGGGGCCCGTGAATCCCCGGTAGCCTTTGAATCCCATCATCCCTCTCAATCCAGGACTTCCAGGTTCACCTGATCAAAGAGAGAATCATCTGAACTGATCAATATTGATCAATATTGAACTGATCAGAAACAGTTAAACATGTAGAGAAACCAGCAGAGATGAAACGATCAGGACTCAGAACCAGTGAGGAGTTTCAGTTACTGGAGCGGAAAACATTCCTTTAGATGAAGTTTTTCATTTAACCTTATTTCAAACATTTTGAGGTTTTGTTGCTCTTGTGTTTGACTGACCTGCAGCTACGTCACTGAATGACGAATAAAAACCCAGAATGCACCAGAACAGTGAGACGTTTCAATGGTCTTTGTTCTAATCAGTTTCTGCTGAATCTGCAGAAAATGATGGAAGTTCATTGTCTTCATACTGACTGGAAGTATTGGGTTCCAAGGTTTAACCCTTTGGAAACATGAAGTGTTCCTTCTGTCTGAATTTGTCAATTTTATTGATAATTAATATTTTGTTATGTTTATATCTTGTCTGTATAATAAAATCATTTTCCCAAATTAAGATTCAGATTAAATTGTCCCATTTCCGCCTTTGGGTCAACTAGACTGACCTCTGGAAGGGGAGCAAACTGGACAAACTTGGCTGAATCTGGCCCAACAGCAAAGCAGTTCCAGTCCAATCACTGGTTTGTGTAAAATGTGCATCAACTGGCATTTTTGGGCCAGAAGACCAAACGCTTTGAGCTTCAGACAAAACTGATCTCAGGTTCACATAAACTCTTTAAGAAGTGAAGAATACTGAGATCTTTTGATAAAATCAGCGTTTGAAGGTTTGTGTGATCCCACCTGGAGGCCCCCGGTCTCCACGGTCTCCTTTGGGCCCCACGGTTCCTTTGCAGTAGGAGCAGACGCAGAAGAAGGGGATCTGGTCGATGGACGGCGGCACCGGCTGGCTGAACAGAATGTCACAGATGGAAGTGTCTGGTTGTGGAACCAGAGGCAAGCTGGTGGCCAACATCCGCTGCCCGTTAGCGAAGTTGGTCATGTTCCCGCTGGGGGGCCAGAGGGGCCCGCCGCGGGCCTCCAACGGCCACTCGGGGTCTGGAACCGCAGTGTGATCCTTGCCGGTTTCAGGCCAGCGTAAGGTGTTGGGGTCGTATGAAGAGCCTTCTTCTTCTGATTGTCCCTTTTGGATCAGGTTCCTGGTCATGTTCGGGAGCAACATGGCGGAACAGGCGGAGAGCAGGACCAAGAGTCCCAGAACGCTGGAGAACATCTGGAGGAAGACCAGGTTAGTCGCTCACCGTTCCTCTCATTCGACGCCTGAATTTGGTTTCAACTCACCTTCCTGTCCCGGTTGGACATCGTCGTCTCCTGCAGGCCGTTTAGGAAGATGAGCTGCATGAACGCGGCTTTGATGCATTTATAAGCGTCGCCCAGAACAAAACAGCTTTCAGGTTCTGTCTCACCTGTTGGGCCCGGAGACAAAGGGCTGAGGAGGGGGACGGACGGTCCGCATTGTCCGGCTGAGGAGGAAGAACTTGGCTCTCCGCCCGCTGCGTGTCCTTCCTCATGAAACGCCAAACATTCACAGGCGAAAGAAGAGACTGGTTATCTCTCTCCATCACTCCTCCACCCTGTTCTTACAAAAGCAGCCTGTGACCTCGCTCCGCCGCTCTGCTTCCCCGCAGCCCTGGGATCGCATCCGCAGGTCAGAGGGAGGACGACTGGAACCCAGCAAACGTTACAGCACATAATCCTGATCCAGCAAATCCATCAGAACCAGAATATCTGCAGAACCAGAGAACCCAGAGCTCACACACTTTCAATCTGATGTGTTTTAAATGTTGAAAACTTTTACCAGTTTTCAACTGGAAATAATAAACTTGAATTTTAAAGAATCGCTAGCATTTTTAGTCATTTATCTATTTATTGAAATTTCTTTGGTCAAATCTGTGAAAAGCTTCTCACAGAAACCAGATTTTAACTTCCTGATTTTATATCCTGGTATATTTTCACCTGATTGACTCAAAATGTTTGTACAACAGATCAGAACCGGAGCGTGACGGATACGAAGAGGCCCAACAATACGGTAATCTGAACCCTGGACGTCACAATGAGCAGCCTACTTTCCTACTTTCCTACTTTCCTGTTTCCATTTATCGTGGGTTTTAGCGAAGAGGACAAAACGTGTCCTGGGATCATCATGACACTGATTACAGCAAAACAACTCAGATAAACAGTGACATCGATCAGATGTTCAGTTTGGATCGGGCTCAGATTTATGGAGCCAGAAAGCTGTGAAAAACAATATTTAGTTTGAAACTGAAAGAAAAAGATTTAAAACTAAAATCTAATTTTGAAACAAAAATTTAACTAAAAAAATATTAAACTGAAAAAAGTTTTAAAGGTTTCAACAAAGGTTCAGTTTCAAATATTTATTATTGATAAGTATTTTACTCCACAGCAGTTTTGCAACAGAAGAAATAACTGAAAAGCAATTTTAATTTAAAACACAAAACCTGAAATTAAAAGTTTTTCTGAGCTTCTCTTAGATTCGGATCTTGTTCGGTTTCTGTAGCTCCATTTGTCTCATAATTTAAATAAACAAACTATTTTGAAGCTTCTTGTTAATTATTTCATCACCAGGAACCAGAGAAGCTTCCTCTGCTTTTATTTTGAAAAGCCACCGTAAGCCGAGCCGACAGGAGACAAAAGAAGAAGAATGAAAAACCTGATAAGCGTCCTGGTTTCCAGAACCTCCCAGCGACGCCCTGGGCCGGCCCGGTTCCTCTGGCCTGGTTCCTTTAGCCTGGTTCCTCTGGCCCGGTTCCTCTAGCCCGGTTCCTCTGGCCCGGTTCCTCCGGCCCGGTTCCTCTGGCCCGGTTCCTCTGGCCCGGTTCCTCTAGCCCGGTTCCTCTGGCCCGGTTCCTCTAGCCCGGTTCCTCTGGCCCGGTTCCTCTGGCCCGGTTCCTCTGGCCCGGTTCCTCTGGCCCGGTTCCTGCTGCTGGTCGTCGGACCTGCAGACTGAAACGTTCAGAGTTTCACTTTTATTCTCTTTAACATTCAGATTCAATGGATGTGAAGGAGAACAAACGTTTACCTTCTCAAATGTTTTTTGGCACAGAAAGAAGTTAATTTTCTGTCTATGGCCTTTGACTAGGCCATAGACAAAGGCCATCTGTTTTCTGCTCACATTAGAAGCAAAAGTAGATTTTTAGTTTTTGCTTCAGGCTCTTTAATTCTTTTTGCATCTCGTCTCTCATGAAGGTCCGAGGGCCTCAAATGGCCCCCGGACCTCAGCTTGAACAACCCTGCTGCTTTCCTTCACAGCTCAGTCTGATCAAGCACAGGGCGACTGTGGGAGGGAAGGACTTTCACTCCGTTTGTGATTTTATTCCTGATTCATTGAGTTGGACAGTAACTGAGGATCAGAATCGTCCTGGTTCTGATCCACTTATCGGCCTGAGAGGTGAGTGGGCGGAGGTCAAAGGTGAGGCTGTGTGTTGACAGGCTGAGCTGCAGACTGTGGACTCTCTGTCAACACGGCTGGTCACTCATTAACGCAGCGGCGGCCGACTGGACCAGCGTCTCAGCCTCAGCGCCGCTTCTTCATATGTAAGTATAAAAACTGGTTCTGCCTCTGGAAGCAGCCACTTCCTGCTTCCTGCTTCCTGCTTCCTGCGTCTTGGCCTAAAGATGAGCTGATGGAGCTCAGATTCTGTGGACGGACCGAGTCCAGAGACTCTGGGCCTCCAGGCGACGCAGATCAACGTGCCAGTGACGCTCCGAACGTTTCACATCCAGGATGATCGTCGCTCCGATCGTCTCATCGACTTCTGGTGTCTGCAGGTCTGATGGAGACCGTGACCCGCTCCGTGTTCGGCCTGCTGGTCTGCGCCGCTCTGTGGGCGGCTTCAGCCCTCAGCCTGTCAGGTGGGATTAGATAAGATCCTTTAGACACAAGGAAAAACTATGAGAGGGAAAACCTCTGGAGGAAAAACCTCTGGAGGAAAAACCTCTGGAGGAAAAACCTCTGGAGGAAAAACCTCTGGAGGAAAAACCTCTGGAGGAAATCTTCTCCTGTGATCTGAACGCAGGGCGACACGAACATCTTGATGTTTCTGATGAAAATGTTCAGGGTTTCATCGTTTCTCAGGGAAATAATAAACATATCTGAGGCGATTGGCCCGATGCGTTGAATAGGACAGAGCAGATTCTGGTTCTGATCCGTTCAGAGACAGAACTGACAGAACTGCTGCTGGTGGACAGAAGATCCCAAAGTTTACAGACAAACTGCGAAATAAATGTCACAAGAGAAACATTTGATTTTAAATTCTTTTCTGCTTTTTATTATTATATTGAAAAGAAAACTGTTATTTTATCTCAATATAATGTCATATTGTTGTATAATTTTTGTTCATCGTGACTTATAAAGTGGGACATTATTATTATTATTGTTATTATTATTATTATTGTCATTATTGTTACACATTAATTTCCTGATATAAAACACTAATTATTTATATTTTATTTCCCAGAGATTTTGAAATCATCAGTTTCTTGGTAACATGTCTGAAGTTTATAACTTCATAGAGAAGAAATATTTTAAATGCATTAAAATCTAAATTCTATAATTAAACAGAATGAACCGGTCCGGTCCGGTCCGGTCCAATCCGGTCCGGTCCGGTTCTTTTCTGTTCAACAGAAATCCAGTTAATAGACCTGATCCTGTTAAAAACCCGAGCAGAGGAAAATGTAAACGGTTTGTTTCTGTCTGCATGTCTCTGTGTGTGTGTGTGTGTGTGTGTGTGTGTGTGTGTGTGTGTGTGTGTGTATCTGTGTGTGTGTGTGTATGTGTGTATCTGTGTGTGTGTGTGTATGTGTGTGTGTGTGGGTGTGTATGTGTGTATCTGTGTGTGTATCTGTGTGTGTGTGTGTATGTGTGTATCTGTGTGTGTGTATGTGTGTATCTGTGTGTGTGTGTGTGTGGGTGTGTATTTGTGTATCTGTGTGTATCTCTGTGTGTGTGTGTGTATGTGTGGGTGTGTGTGTGCGTGTGTGTGTATCTGTGTGTGGGTGTGTGTATCTGTGTGTGTGTGTGTATCTGTGTGTGTGTGTGTGTGTGTGTCTGTGTGTGGTGTGTATCTGTGTGTGTGTGTGTGTATCTGTATCTGTGTGTGTATCTCTGTGTGTGTGTGTGTATCTGTGTGTGTGTATCTCTGTGTGTGTGTGTGTATGTGTGTGTGTGTGTGTGTGTGTGTGTGTGTATCTGTATCTGTGTGTGTATCTCTGTGTGTGTGTGTGTATATCTATGTGTGTATCTCTGTGTGTGTGTGTATCTGTGTGTGTGTGTGTGTATCTATGTGTGTATCTCTGTGTGTGTGTGTGTATCTGTGTGTGTGTGTGTATCTGTGTGTGTGTGTGTATCTGTGTGTGTGTGTGTGTGTGTATCTGTGTGTGTATCTGTATCTGTGTGTGTGTATCTGTGTGTGTGTGTATCTGTGTGTGTGTGTGTATCTGTGTGTGTGTGTGTGTGTATCTGTGTGTGTGTGTGTGTATCTCTGTGTGTGTATCTGTGTGTGTATCTGTGTGTGTATCTGTATCTGTGTGTCTATGTGTGTATCTCTGTGTGTGTATCTGTGTGTGTATCTGTGTGTGTATCTGTATCTGTGTGTGTGTGTCCAGTGTTCTCCGACCCGGACTCGGCCCACATGCTGCTCCGGTCCCGCCGGGCCAACAGCTTCCTGGAGGAGCTGAAGCCGCCGTCCATGGAGCGCGAATGTGTGGAGGAGAAATGTGACTTTGAGGAGGCCAGAGAGATTCTCCAGACCCGGGAGGCGACAGTAAGTTATGTTCCCAGTAAAACTGGTTTCACTGGGAACATCAAAACTTTACATTCTCATCCTTCATCATTTCCACCAACCAGAAGTTTCTATCTGTGAAACTGTTTAGTGTTGAGAAGATTTTCATCGTTCAGATCAAACGTTTCAGATTTTATTGATCCTTAAGCTTAAAATGAACAAAGTAACCAAAATAAGAACAAGAATCAAATATGAACTGAACCTTTCTGCACACATTTAAATTCATGATGGAGAATCATGAAGGAATCATAAAAGGAGTTTTATTCTGATTCACCTCCAGCTGAACGACCAGAAACCGTTTCAGATCTTAACTCTGATGTGTTGCTGTTTGTCTTGCAGCTGGATTTCTGGACCGTTTACACCGGTGAGTCACTTCCACACCGACAGCTTTCAGAAAAAGATCCGGAAAAAGATCCGGAAATTATCAGCAACAATGTAAAAACAAACTGGATAAAAATCAAGAACAGAATCCTGATGGAAAATGTTGCAGAGTTTTTGATTTTCTTTGATTTCTAGCAGAAAAACCGGCAGGTCTGACATACGACTGTCACTGGAGATGAATTATTAAAAAACAATAACTGACATCAACTTGCATGAAGCAGAAAACGTCTGCAGCGGCGGTCTCTACTGTCCAGACTTCGTCTGTCCGGTCTCTGACTATCCGGTCCGGTCCGGTCCGGTCCGGTCCGGTCCGGTCCGGTCCGGTCCGGTCTGTGTTTCAGATGGGAACCAGTGTGAGTCCCATAGTTGTATCCATGGCGACTGCATGGACCAGTACCAGGACTACAAGTGCCTCTGTTACCATGGATACGAGGGCAGATACTGCCAACACAGTGAGTTTGACCTTCGGGTCAAAACCACGATGAGGGTCCAGGTCAGGATACCGGTACCAGTTTAGACCCGGTTCTAATGCGGACATGATCATCTATAACCATGTTATAACAAAAAGACAAATTAACCCAAAACCAAACATTGATTTACGATGCTTTAAGCTCCCAATAAAATCTAGACTCTGTCCAGATGTAACAGCCACAAACTGCTCTGTGGACAACGGCGACTGCGACCACGAATGCTCAGAGAGCGAAGACGGCGCGCGGCGGCGCTGCAGCTGCCTGGACGGATACAAGCTGGACGACGACTCCAGGAAATGCAGCCCCAAAAGTGAGAGCGTCAGCCGGCTGCGTTACGGAGGGAAAGGCTCCGATGACACTTTAATGCAACACTTTGAGAGTTTGAACTGATGCAATACATGCTACCCACCAGTAGGTGGAGAAACATCCTGAGCACGACTAAAAGCTGTGCAAGGCTAAAGCTGTGCTAGGCTAAAGCTATGCTAGGCTAAAGCTGTACTAGGCTAAAGCTGTGCTAGGCTAAAGCTGTGCTAGGCTAAAGCTGTGCTAGGCTAAAGCTGTACTAGGCTAAAGCTGTGCTAGGCTAAAGCTGTGCTAGGCTAAAGCTGTACTAAGCTAAAGCTGTATTAGGCTAAAGCTGTGCTAGGCTAAAGCTGTGCTAGGCTAAAGATGGATTTGACCTTCGACTTTAATGTTACAACTCTGACATCACAATGATGTCACACCCATGTTAACCTTGTTCCAGTTGCAAACTGGGAACCAGTTGAAGGTAAACCGTACCACCGAGTGCAAATCACAAGTTTATCTCTCCTCCTCCTTTTGAGCTAAAAGGTCAAAAATATAATATTTTAGGTCAAGATTTTTGCTTCGGGTTCTGAAGTTGATTTTTACCAACTTAAAAATCATAAAATTCCAACTTTGAAGTAGAACACGAATGCAGCATTTTAACTGAACAAAGCCATAGAGACGAAGCATGAACTGGCCTGGATTCCTGCTAACATGCTAACATGCTAACTGGTTTCCTGCTGGTGCTGCAGGTGCCTCGTCTTGTGGTCAGATTCTGATCAGCAGGTCGGAGTACAGCGAGCCGGTGGACGGCCTGCTGCCCTGGACGATCGGAGGGGAGGTGGGCAAGAAGGGCGAGAGTCCCTGGCAGGTAACTGGGAACCAGTATGACTTCCACAGGGAAACACTCAGCAGACACTTCACCTTTAACCAGAATGTGAAAAAAAGAGATTTTACTTCAGGTTTTTATCGTTCTACCTCAAACATGAAACCATCAGATTAATAACTCATTCTCAGCCCTGGAGTGGAAAATCTGCTGATTTTAGAGCCTCGTATTTTGAAGGCCTGATCTTCCAGCAGACCACAGGAACTGGTCTGCTGGCGATCTCTGCAGCTCCACATCAACACGTCATCGTCTGCAGAAATGAGAGGAACCCAAACCTGTCCAAACTGACAGCTTTGACTGTAGTTACTGGACAAACTGAAACCGGATGGCTTTGCTCCACTGGAAGGGATTACATGTATGACATTGAAGAGAACCAAGAAGTCTCAATGGAGACATTATGTCTCAGGAATGTTTCACTGCAGGAAACATTCCTGAACTTAAAACGGGTTTTCAGGATCGGTGGAGCAGAACCTCCACTGAAGCTCCGCCCATCGTTACAGACGATGATGAAGACGGAGCTGAACGCGATGAAGAGTTCAAATCATTCTGATTGGCAAACAAACAGAAAATTATTTCAAACAGGTAATGTTTTAGTCAGATTGAGTAAAGGTCAAACTGTTAACACTGAGCTCTTATTTTGGATTCATTTAAAAAACACAGATATTGGGTTTGCTGTAACTTTGCTCAGTTACCAACAAACAATCTGCAAATTGACGTCAGATTTGGTTCAAGATGAACTAATGAAAGTAATGAGAGCTGCATGTTTCAGCAGTGTGTTAATATTTCATGCATTTTTGCCGTCCAGGTTCTGGTGCTGAATGCCAGGGCAGTTTTCACTGCGGAGGGGTTCTGATCGATGAGAAACTGGGTCCTGACTGCTGCACACTGCCTTGAAGACAGCTTCAGGTTCAGCGTACGGCTGGGTGAGCGCGCCGTCTGCAGACACAAAATGATACTGGAGTATTTGTTTTATTTCATCTTTTATTCACAGCGCAGCAGGTTTCATATTTCATTTCATCCTTTCATCAACTTGGGAAAAACTTGAGTCATGTAGCAGAAACTGAAAACGTTGAGCTGCTGCTTCTGCTGTCTTGGTATTGAAGATCTGGTTCTATAGATCTACATCTATTAGTGCATGAACACTGAGATCAGTGGTGTGGACTCAGTGTGTTCTGCTGAGTCATGACTGGGGATGACTCAGCATCCTGTGGTTTCATTATTGTTATTTTTCATATTTAAGTGTCTATCTGGGCCTTAAACTTGAATGATCTATGAATGATCCAGAGTGATCAGATGAGGATGAAGAGAGTAAAACCAGCAGCAAGCAAAGACATAATGGCAAAAGTTTCACTTTCAGTTTCAAGCATTTGTCACCCTGAAGTGAGTAAAGCCTCAGTAAAGCATAGAGAGTCATTGAGCTGAAGTTGTGGCGGTTCTGGTCCAGGAGTGGATAAATAGAAATGTTTCCAACCTCTGCCTGATTTATCAGACAATAAATCTCTGATTCTCCAGGTTTAGATCTGCAGCTCGGCATTGTGGGAGAGGCAGTTTCTCTTTCACAATAATGTGACAGCAGTGTTAAAAATGTAGCAGCTTATCATGACCTTGACCTTTTCACTCAGGTGACTACGAGCGAACGAGAAATGAAGGCACCGAGGTTTTGCTTAGAGTCGCAAAAACTTTCAAACATCCCAAGTACAACTCCAGGACGGTGGACAACGACATCGCCCTGATGCGCCTGCAGTCGCCCGCCCCGTTCTCCAAATACATCGTCCCCGCCTGCTTACCTGGCCGCGCCTTGGCCGAGAAGGTGCTGCACCTGAACGGCACCACCACTGTGGTGACAGGCTGGGGTAAAAACGACAGCGGGAAGCACAGCTCGGCGCTCAACGTCATCAAAATCCCGCTGGTTAATCACAGCTTTTGCGTGCAGCAGATGTTTCCCCATGAAATCACCAACAACGTCCTCTGTGCCGGGATCCTGGGTCAGAAGATCGATGCCTGCGAGGGCGACAGCGGGGGCCGATGGTCACTCTGTACCGGACACCTGGTTCCTGGTGGGCCTGGTGTCCTGGGGCGAGCGCTGCGGCATGGTGGACAAGCTGGGCATCTACACCAAGGTGTCCAACTACAACGAGTGGATTGCTCAAGTACAGGAGGAATGGAACCGAGGACATCATCCTCAGTAAGAGCAACCCGCCTGCTCCGTCAAACCACAGCATCCACTCAGAGCATCAGCGCTGGTGGAAAACGTTTTGTTAAATAAACCTGGTAACTCGAGAGAGTGTGTCTGTTTAATCACCACTGACCTTCGTACTGCAGGTCAATAACCAGACATGTTGAGCTTTCCTCAACCCGACTCTTCAGAAGCATCTGGACGTGTTCCATCTCTTCATCTACCGTCCAAAATAAATGGAAAACCGAGATGTTTTAACGCAGATTATTTGGGTCTCATCTCTCAGACCACTGGACACATTTAACGTCTTTGGGGAAAATAATTCAGCTTTGAAATGAACTGAATTAGATAAATAAAGTGACAACAGTTTGGTCTTCCCACGCTCTCCTGGGCCGTTTATCATTTTAGTGTGAAAACAAACATTAAATGTGATCATCATCATCATCATCATCATCATCATCATCATCATCATCATCATCATCATCATCATCATCATCATCATCACTACAACAAGCAACAAACTATAAAATGATTACAGTGATCAGCTCACAATGCAGAACTGTTTATTATATTCCTCTAGTTAAAACTCAGTTTCTTAAAGGGACAGTCAGGTAATAAATTCACTTGAGGCATTTACTAAAATGTTCTGAACACAGTTTGAAGGAGATATGATGGTAAATTCAATCTGAGTAAAGATGGACCTGAGATACAGAACATCAGCGTCAGAACGAACATTAATATCACCAGAATATGAACTTTAATAAACTCAGCGAGTTTATTAAACCTCGTCCACATTTAAACAACTTCTGACTAGTTACAACAGTTACAACCTTCATATTTAACACCATGGAGTTCTGCTGACCTGAGATTTTATTCATTATAATACTGGAACCGGATGCTGACTCAGCAAAACATTTCTCTCTAAAACGATCCTCTAGTCGCCTGGATTTGAATTTGTGCTTTTGATTAAATGTTTGAAAAACAGAAACAAGTTTCAGGTCAAATATTTGAACCAGTTCAAGACGTCAAAAAAACACTTTTTATTTAGACTTGAGAAAATGGATTTATTGCTTTTTCCTTTGATAAAACAAAAGGTATTAAATGGTTTTTAATTAAGAGCAGAAATAAATGAAGTTTGTCATTTAAATCTTTTGATTTAAATTTCATTTCAATAATAAATTATTGAACTCTTTGAAATCCAATTTGCTGATTCGTCAAAACTTCACTTTCACATTCAGTCACTTTTCACTCCGATCATTAAATCAGTAAATAAATAAAATTCTTAACAGATTGTTTTACTTGTTTTTTTATGGGTTTAGTTTTCTAAAGTTGAAACTCTGAATGTTATAATGTTCTCCACATATTTTACTTTATACAATTTAAACACTATTTATGTATTTCTGAGTCACTATTAACTGTTAATGTTTCTACTTCCTCAATATTTACTCTCAACTCTAATCTCTTAGTTTAGTGACTGATGGTTGTTTGATTTCAGTGTTTTGTTCCAGTTTGCCTCAAACTACAATCTAAACACTTTCAGTTTTCAGCAGCTTCATCAGGACGCTCCCCTCCTCTTCCTCAGCTCCTCCTCGTATCGCTGCAGCTGAGACATGAAGCCGGGGTTCGGATCCACGACGTGCCGCGCCGTCTTCACCCTCTGGGAGGAAACGACAACAATCAGAACCGAGGTTCTGTCCGGCCGCCGGATCCGGTTCCAGACAGACCCGGTTCCAGACCGAACCGGTTCCAGACCGACCCGGTTCCAGACCGACCCGGTTCCAAACAGACCCGGTTCCAGACCGACCCGGTTCCAGACCGACCCGGTTCCAGACTGAACCGGTTCCAAACAGACCCGGTTCCAGACTGACCTGGTTCCAGACTGAACCGGTTCCACACCGGTCCAGTTCCAGACCGGTCCGGTTCCAGACGCCTGAAGGAGGATGCTACCCTCTGCTGTCGGTTCAGATAAATCACTGATCTAAAATAAACACTTTAAACTGCAGGAGCAGGAAAATGTTTCACTGAAACGTTTTATTCAGTGAAACGTTGGTTGTTTTTCTCAACTAAAATTATTTTAGTTGAGAAAAACAACTAAAACTGAACAGAATGAAGAAATATAACCAAAAAGAGGCAGAGAGGTTTCTGCTCCAATCAGATCAATATGGAAGTTCACAAATCAAATCAAACAGGAATAGAAATAGCCTCTATTGTCTCAAAGAGGAGAAATTCATCTTTAGCAGCAGCATCAGATATAAATGCAGCAGCATAATTAAAGTTATTCAGGTTTTTATTTTACTGTTTTATATTTTTTCTGATTTCTTTGCATCACCTCAGTTATTCTTTCTTTATTAATGTAATTATTGATCAATCATTTTAACGCTCTTCCGCTTTAAATATTAAAAAGTGAAAATGATCCAAGACTGTTATTGTAATAAACTGATAAACTGGAGATCAGCAGATTATTAAATATTCCTCCTTTGGTCCTGATGGTTGAGTCGGATGAGCTCCTTCCCATCACCCTAAGTTTCCTTCATAGATTCAGAGTATCAACGCTGCTTCATCAGAATAAAACAGAAACATCATTTCATGAGGATCATTTTGAACCCAGTGACCTCTGAACCCAGTGACCTCTGAACCCAGTGTCCTCTGAACCCAGTGACCTCTGAACCCAGTGACCTCTGAACCTCAGACGTCAGCAGGCATTTATTCCGTCTGCCGGGTCCAAAGTCACCCTGGACATTGAAACCTTCGGTTCTGCTGAGCAGACGGATCCGCTCAGCGCCGGTTCTGTCTGATCCTGTTACAGATGCTGGTTCTGACCCGGAGTTTACAAATATGAGCTCAGAGGGAATTTAATGTGTCTGTTCAATATAAAGAAGGTCAAAGGTCACTGTTGAACATCTGCATCACATGGTTCAGTCCGGGGCTGTAATTGGTCCTTTGTTTGGGCCGAAGCCGAACCGGACCCGGTTCTGCTGCTTCCCTGAGAAAATCTGACCGTATGCAGATGACTGTGTGATTTCTGTTGGTTCCGGTTCTTCTGGGACCAGAACCGAGCTGGACATGGTTCATTAGAAGCAACATTTCCTGCCAACATGTTTCACGTTATGATGAACGGGGAACCGGGTCACCTGTAAGGCCTCCGCCAGCGTCAGCCTGCGGTGCTTCATCAGGTAGGCCGTGCAGATGGCGGCCGAGCGGCTGCGCCCGTTCTTGCAGTAGACCACGCTGCGCCCGCCGCGGTCGGCCTCCTTCTGGATGGCGTCGGCGCAGCGATCAAAGTGGCGGTACAGATCCTCGGCGGGGTCGTCGTAGACGGGGATCTGCATCCTGGTGACGCCGCTGCTGGTCGGGAACGGCTGCTGCTTGGACACGTTGATGCAGAGCGTCACCGCCTCCTGCTGGATGAGGTCGTCGCTGCAGGCTGAGCGGGCGTTGCTGATGAACAGAGCCTTGGTGACTTTACACAGCTGCAGCATCCTGACTGACCCTCTGAGGCCTCCGTACTAAACCTCAGCGTTTACCGAAGCTTCCTGGTCAGAAGGAGAAAAAGTTTAACTAAATGACAAAGATTTTATCCAACATCTGCACTAAGATCTGCTCTCAACTCCTCAGATTCCTGATGATGGTGAAACTTTATTGAATAACAGAAAAGAGAAAAAGAAATCGTTGGCTCTGAACGTTCCGAATTTTTGCTGAAATCTGATTTTTTTCTGTTCATGCTATCGATTCAAAGCGACTTGTGAAACTAATTAGTTTTAATACCCATAAAAACCAGAGTTTATTACAGCAGTGAAGTTTCTCCAGCCTGGAAATGTGTTTTATTCATTTCTCTCATTTTTCATTTTTGTCTGAAATTAAATGTTTTTGCATTAAAATGAAATAATAAATTTTCAATCTGAACACAGTGGATCCTTACAGGTGTGTCACTTGGGTATTATTCCTCATTTATTTCAAAATAAAAAACATTTCAACCCATAACACACGCACACACCCACACACACACACACATACACACACGCACACCCAAACACACACACACACACACACACACACACATACACACACGCACACCCAAACACACACACCCACACACACACACACACACACACATACACACACACCCCCATACACACACACACACACACACACACACACACACACACACACCGTCTGTCTGACCTGCTGCTGGATCCTCCTCAGTGAATCTGCGTTTCCTCAGAGGAACCCGTTCTCCGTCCGTTCCTGCAGACCGACCGATCCGCTGTGTTCAGGCCTCCTCATGACCCCCAACTGTTCTGATCACCAACACACACACACACACACACACACACACACACACCCCGCTCCTGCTGCTATATTTATGCTGCTGGCAGCTGCAGGGTCCTAATGCTACTCAGATTAAAGCCTGGAAGGAATCAGAGTGTGTGTGTGTGTGTGTGTGTGTGTGTGTGTGTGTGTGTGTGTGTGTGTGTGTGTGTGTGTGTGTGTGTCTGTCTGTCTGTCTGGACTCGACTGCTTCTGTCTGTCAGCTGTTATTTAGAATCATCATCATAAAACACTTTACTGAAGAATCATGTTTGGTTCTGTTTCACCTCAAAGATCCACTCAGATCTTTTTTCAGCAGTTTTTCTGTTTTATGGTTTGAAAATGAGGGAACAGCAGCGGATGAGACTGTATGTTATTAAATCTTACATATCAAAATAAGAGACATGCATGAATCACTTTAATATTTCTGACTGATGAATGTAAATATCATTTCTGTTCAGAAAAGAAAAATGCTGACTGGAGGGAAATAAAAGCAAAGTGAGAAACTGAAATCTGTTTTTCAATGTTTTAATGAACATTTTTCAGGTTTCTGTTTTCTACAGATTTATTTCTCTCAGGCTTGTTACAGAAAAAGGAAAACAGGTTTTTAGTAAAACTGGAAAAATTTACAAAAAAAGATTCTTTACTGTAAAGAACAAAATGACAGATATTTATACGTTATTACTCAACGTCAAAGCGATGCAGAGGTTGATGAGGTTGATGAGGTTGATGAGGTTGATGAGGTTAATGAGGTTGATGAGGTTGATGTCTGTGGCAGGGAGGATCTCCTGTAGCAGTCTGTTACAGTGAATCAGCAGAAGCCTCTGACTGAAGACACTGTTGTCGTTTAATGTCCTCCAGGTCATCTGTGACGTTCTGCTGTTTAGATTCAACCTTCCAGACATAAAACATCATTCATCTCAAACTCATCAGAACTAAAATGTTCTTCAGAACTTTTCCCACAGTTGGCCAGTAGAGGAGCCGGTTCCCACCTGTCTGTGAGGCTCAGTGTTCTGGTTCTGTTGCAGATTGCTGAAGATGTTGGAAACTCACACAGCTTTGATTTACTTCACGTTTCCCAACGCCACCTGTTGTCCCTGCAGATGTTTCGGGACACTCGTCCCCTCTGCGTTGGACAGACACGTCGTCCTCAATGCAGGTGCGTTGTGGCGTGTTTTTTTCAGCTTTGCAGCGTATTGAAACCTCTCCCCACACGAGCTGCAGGAGTACGGCTTCTCTCCTGTGTGCGTCCTCATGTGGACAATCAGGCTGTTGCTCCGACTGAAACGTTTCCCACAGGTTTTGCAGCAGTGCTTCTTCTCGCCGGTGTGCGTCCTCACGTGAGCCTTCAGGTTTCCACTCTGGGTGAAGCTTTTCCCACAGATCTGGCAGGAATACCTTCGGTCGCCCATGTGGATGGCGGTGTGCCACTTGAAGGCTGATGAGTTGGTGAATCTCTTCCCGCAGGTGTTGCACAGATATGGCTTCTCCCCAGTGTGGGTTCTCATGTGGACCAACATGCTGTAGCTGCCCCTGAAGCTTTTCCCACACGTCTCACAGGAGTATGGCCTCTCGCCCGTGTGCATCCTGGCATGATATCTCAGAGTGGACGCGGCTTTGAAAGATTTCCCGCATTCGTTGCAGACGTGCGGCTTCACTCCCGTGTGGCTCATGTGATGCATCTTCAGGTGATAGTTTTTCCTAAAGACTTTTCCACAGACGCCACATTTTATGGCGGCGCGTCCTGCCTGAGAAACACTCTGACTGCCAGAACCGGATAAACGTCCTGGTTGATCTCTCTGCCATCGACTTCTGGTCCTTCCTGAAGAATCTGTTCTGTCTTTGTGGATCCTAGATCTACAGCCTTCCCTCCTTCCTGATGCAGACTCTGGAGACCATCAAAGGTTTCCTCTGCTACTCTGGGCTCACCTTCCCCATACAGAAGCGCCACCAGAAAGGTTTTGGACTCTTCCTCCGCCTCCAGTTGATCTGTCTGCAGACTGCTGCCGGGTTCCTCCTGCTCCTCTTTGACCTGTGGAGGTTTTGGCTCCTCCTGCTGGTGGCAGAGCAGCTGCTCGGCAGGAAGCTCCTCCTGTTGCAGATGAATGTGTTGCTGTGGAAAGTCTGACAGGGAAACGGTATAAATAAAGTTCAGAAAAACATCAACACAAACCTGTTTCATCACTCCCATTTTTATAAAAGCTGAATGTATTTGTGACAAACTTTTGGTAGAAAAGCAAACTACTGCCCTCTGCTGGTTAACTGGAAAACAAGCTTTAGGAAGTAGATTAAACTACTTCCTGTTTGGGGTTTAGCCAACCTAGCTTTAGCATCACAGTGAATAACTGTTGGAGCTTTAACCAAAACATTTAGTATGTTTAACTTTGAGATGCATAAAATAAAACATATGATCTTATGCTGACAGTTAAAGCAGCAGATCCTTCCTCCCACACAACAAAACTGCTTTTAGTTGCACATTTTTCTGTTTTTATGAAAATATATAGAGGCACATTTCCCTCTCTAAATAATCACAATCAGCTGCAAATTACTTTTATCTAATGCATTTTTACCTGTACAGTTTTATTAGTCTTATAGTGAATAATTGTCCTTGCAGTAAAGTCTGTCATTCTTGTATTTCAAAACACTTTTAAACTGTTATGTTATTCTCTACCTGACATTTCAGAGTAATGATTCATTTTTACAGTAGAAAATACAACAGGCCCATTTCATTTGCAGCCTGTTCAGTCTGAGGGTAAAGAAGCAGCTCATTGTCCCAGAATCACCTGATCATGCAGCGTCCTGTGTGTGTGTGGCCCTTTAAATCTGCCACTCATCTCTTCTGATAATGTCTGCAGCTGCTTTCACATTTAAACCTGGCTGCTTAAATGAACAAACCAGGATCCTCTGGGGTCACACCCTGCATTTATATAAAACTCCATACCTGCTGGTCGCTGAGGGATCTGTGTTTCCCAGCTCGTCTCCATCAACCTGCGCTGGCGGTCCAGCTCTTCTTCATACTGAATGACGGTTTTCTCAAAAACTCCGAAGATTTCCTCCGCAGCAGCAGCGAGCCGCTGCCTGATGAACTCTCTCACATTCAGCGCTGAACACATTGTTGTTCCTGACCGGAGAAACCCAACAAACTGTCCGCACAATGGAGCTACGAGCTACAAGCTACAAGCTAGCTTCTCATTGTTTACTTCCGCCTGGGGGTCAGAAGATCCGCACCATCTCAACGCCGGCGCACATGGAGGCGCCCTGGCTGGGTGGAGTCTGTGTCGAAAACTCGCCGCCTGCTTTTAAAAGCTGATTTGTCCAGATATGAGTCTTTCAGTTAAAGACACAAATGTCCAAAGTGCGGCCTGGGGGCCATTTGCGGCCCCTGGACTGATTTTTGTGCGAGAATCATACAAATATGACTCTCTGCAGCTGGTTAATGCAGAGGGAAATTTTAATTATACCCATTTTATTCATCCACTAACATAGTTTAGTTAGTTATCACAGGTATAAAATCTTGGAAAAAAGAAAATAGTGGATTTGCATTTTCTTTAGTTTCATCATAAACTGAATCATCTCTATCCAGTGACCTTTACTCAAAAGCAGATTTAAATGTTTTTAAATCATATTGTAATATTAGTCTTTAAACATATATAGAGTGTTCCATTAATTCTTTCTCACATGTTTGAGAAATCAAACTTGTTTTATGTATCATCTCAATTCTAATGTTTAGGAAACTTTCCACTTTTAATGCAGGAAACCATCAAGTGGAGGCCAAGATGGACACAATATCGCTGCAATATAAAAGCTCAGACTTTTTCATACCAAATCTGATTTTAATAATAGAAAAAAAATCTTAACTTTTGTTCGTTCAAAATAAATTACAATTAAAAGGACAAATTTAGGGTTAAACTTTGCTCTTATTTCACTCATCCATTTTGGGAGTTGAGTTCAAAGTCCAACTGAAGACAAACTGATGGCCACAATAACACAGTGAAGCCTAAACGATACAAAAATATTTCAATAATATTATTATTCACTGACTTATGACTGTCATAATTTTATTCTTGTATAATTTCAGCTTTATTTTTGTTAAATGACTTTATTCTCCATCTTATTGTTTCTTATTTCGGCTCCAACACTAAAGAACAGATCAGTGGAAATCTGAATTTGTGAAAATGAAACCTTCAGAAACAGAAAATCGGATTATTTGTCCAGTTCCAGGCTGAATCCTGTGGAGCTGATCAACAGACAACAGAGACAAATGGAAGTAAAACATGAACAGAAGCAGGAACGTCACCAGAACGACTCGGCTCACAAACAAATGCAGGAAGTGATTTTATTGGTGGAGCTGAGAAGTTTTCATGCAAACAGCGACGTGGAAGCAGAGTGTCGTCAGCGTTTTATTAGCAACCAGACAGAAGATCCAAAAGAACCAACCCAAGGAGAAACGGAGCAGTTTCTGTACAGGTCCAAATATTCTACAATATGTACTCTAATACAGCAGGAATACGGAGGAGCCGCGGGTCGGTGACAGCTGGAGGTTCTGATCCGAAGCATCCTTCCTGCTCCGGGTTCAACAACTTCAAAGTGCAGTTTTATATTTCTTCACTTCAACCAGGAGCAGAAAACTGAGTTGAGAGGCAGGGAAACTAAACAATGACACTTTAAAACGGATGATTTCTGAGTTTTAAAGAACAGAACCAGAACAAAACCAAAACAGAACCAGAACAGTTTCCAGTCAGCAGATGGAGAGAAACCTGATCACTGGCAGGTCTGTGAGTTTGTCCCTTTAAGAACAAACTCACAACTTCCACAAACGTTTAACTGTCTAAGAGTCCAGTGATTGAGCTTTCATCAAATTAAATAAAAACTGGAGTCCAGCCACTTCTGGCAGCAACCTCCTCATCACACAGCATCAGACTGCAGGAACTCAGTGTGAGATGAGATCAAGAAAACAAGTTTTATAGTTTATATGAGCAATAAAACCAGAGTGAGAAAAGAAAGAAAAACTTCATGTTGATGGTTTCAAACTTCAGCTGCAGAAACAAAAGATTCAAACTGAACTCGAAGCTTTTCAGGAGTTTTGATGAGAAAAGTCGGTTTGGAAACGTGTTTCCTGTAGGAACCTGGAGCCCAACCAGAACCTGAGATGAGACATAATCCAGGAGTTCATCCGGAACCGATCATTTGGACCTTTGGTGTTCTGGTTCTGGAGCCGTCCTGAACACCGGAGCCAGGTTCTGGAGGGGAAACGTTTGTTCTGATCGGTTCCTATTTGACGCTACAAAATCTGTCAAACGTCAGAAAAACTAAACCAAAAAAAAAAAAAAAAAACAGATTAAATGTTTCCCAACAAAACTTCTGAGCTTCCCAATTTGTTTATTTAGTTTTGTAATTTGGTGAAATATTGGCAAACGACAGAAACACACATAAGGAGCAACGTTAACCTGGTTTTCCTTTGGCTGCTGTTCAGTCAGAAGTTCAGGTGAACGTCGGTTGGATGGAAGGAACTTCTGCAGCTTTCAGAGCCCAGAAACATTAAAAATCAGGTTTGACAAGAAGCTTCAAACTCCAAACAATTCAAAAAATAAAAAAAACACCCACAAGAGAAATACATCACATCTTTTAAGGAAATTTGTTCTTTGAATCACCAGACTTTTTTAAATCTAAACTTGATTTATTTGACATATTTACTTAAATATCTTCAAAAAGAAGAATTGCACTGAGACTTTCTGTCCACCAGGGGGAGCCATTTCCCCTCTACCTTCACTGCTCATGTTTCCTTCAGGTTGTTTCTGATTTCTGATTTTGGCAACAGGAGCTTTGGCTTCAAACTGCTGTTAAATGTCTTCATGAAGACAAAAAGGTTAAAATTTGAGATTTTGAACTGCAGAAAAACAAACGTATTTATCTGTAAAAGTTGCTGCATAAACTGACCTCCAGGTCGCATCGTCAACCCGCTTCAGTCTGAATCCTCAAATTAAACTTCTCTAAAATGCAGATCAGAAAACGTTTCTCTCTTTGGCTTTTCACTGTTGGGACATTTTTACATTCAACAGACGAGTGACAAATTAAAGGAATACAAACTGCTGTAGAAAGTGACAGGAAGTGGGAGGATGTTGAGGTTGATCTGAGTTTAGACCTGCATGGAGGACGTGATGCGGTCAGTGTGGATCAACTGATCTGTTTTAAAGAACTTCCTGGATCAAAGCCGAATCTGTCGACCTACAATAAACGTTCCTCAGCTGGAAACGGCCTCTGATCAGAACTCTGTCTGCCAAATTTTAGAAATATTTACTTCAAAATTGAGATCAAAAACAACAGACCAAACAAGAAAAGAAGAAACGATCTGAAGAGTTTGACTTTGTGAGTTTCAGTGAGAAAAACCAGGAAGAGCGTCAGAGTTCAAAACTCAGAGGTTCAGAATCCAATATGGCTTCCGTGCATAAAACGCAGCTGAAGTTGTACGTAGAACTATTATTATTAACACTTAATGTTTTATGAAGCAAGTGGTTCACACTGCTGTACAACTTGTGAAACATCCCTGTAGTGTTTAGTGACTCACTCAGAGCTGCATCACAGCCGAAACCAGAAACCAGATCCGTTTCCAACTGAGAACGGATTCCGACACGAGAACCGAGAAAGAACGAATCCACATCTCAACTCATTCAGGAGAAACTTTCAGTCTGTGTTTTCCTTTAATTTGTCACTCGCCTGCGTCTCTAACAGTCGGCAGACCTGAAGCTCACTTTGGGTTGAACCCTGTAAACCTCTGCAGGAGCTGCTTCCTGCCTGCAGGGGGCGCAGTGTGACGCTGCAGGAGTCCAGCCAAAGCAGGTGTCGGTGATGAAGGCAGCAGAGTTGAACAATGGAAGCGATTATGGCGGGCGTCTCCTCTGTGGGCCAATTTTCACTTCCTGTGCAGACAGGAAGTGTCCGTTCTTTAATCTGACCGGGTTCTTCGGTGCAGGTTTAAAGCAGGAGGGATTCAGAAGGCTGGAGATACAATCCGGTCAGCTTCCAGGCAACTGGGAACACTGGGAGCCGTCGCTGAGGAAGAGTCACCAGCTGAGGGAAAGTTCTCCTGAAGGAGGAAATAAATCCGTTTGCTCTGGATTTACTTCCTGCCTCTGAGGTGAGACAGTTGGCGGAGTGACGATGCGCCGCAGACGGACCGTCTCCGTGTCTCAGCTCGGTGACGGTTGCTGCGGCAGCAGCAGGGCGGTCGCTTCGCTCCTCAGTCATGCAGTAAAGACGACGCGACGTAATGAAGACCTAAGCTTTGGGGTCCGGCCTGCGGCGCGGCAGCAGGCGGCGGTCAGGGGGCGCGGGTGGCGCGGCGGCGCCATCAGGAGTGGTCCATGGGTTCGTTGCCCTGCCCAGCATCCTGGCTCTCCATGTCCTCCGGCTCCTCCGGTTTTCCCGCCGCTGCGGCCGCGGCGCCGGGTTTATCCCAGCAGTTCGCTCCTGGCTGGCCCCGCCCACGGCGCCTGCAGCACTCTGCTGCTCCTTCAGGTGGCGCTCCATGGAGGCCTGGATGGAGGACACCATCTCCTGCAGCTTGCGGCGCTGCTGCTCCATCAGACCCGGGTCGGGAGCCGCGCGGCCGTCCCTGCTGGCCACGAAGCCCGGCGCCATGCGGACCAGCTCTCTGGTGGCGTCCTCGGGAATGTCCGACAGGTCCGGCGCTCCTCTCGACACGCTGGCGCTCAGGTCCACGCCGCTGCTGTGCTGGCGCGTGATTGGCCGGTGCTCCGGAGGGGAGGAGCCTCCGCCGCTCCCTAGGGAGTGACCTTTGCCCTGGAAGGCGGTGACGCTCTGCAGCTGCTCCTTCTTGCGGACGACGCCGCCGCTGCCCAGCCGCAGGACGCCGTGGGACGGGCTGCCCTCTCTGCTGCCCCTAGAGGCCGCCTCGGAGCGCAGCTGCAGCACCGCCTCCCTCACCAGCTCCTCCACGTCCGGCCCGACCGGGAAGTGACCCGCGGCGTCAACGCAGAGCTCCAGCCGCTCCTCCGCCGCGTTGTACACGAAGGTTTTCCCCGTCAGGTGAGGCAGCGTGCAATGCTTCCCGTCCATGAGGCCTGGAGAAACAGAAACACAGAACCGCTCAGCACCACCAGAACCGCTCAGCACGACCAGAACCGCTCAGCACCACCAGAACCGCTCAGCACCACCAGAACCGCTCAGCACGACCAGAACCGCTCAGCACGACCAGAACCGCTCAGCACCACCAGAACCGCTCAGCACGACCAGAACCACTCAGCACACAGAACCGCTCAGCACGACCAGAACCGCTCAGCACCACCAGAACCGCTGAACACGACCAGAACCGCTTCAGCGACCAGAACCGCTCAGCACCACCAGAACCGCTCAGCACCACCAGAACCACTCAGCACACGACCAGAACCGCTCAGCACACAGAACCGCTCAGCACCACCAGAACCGCTCAGCACCACCAGAACCGCTCAGCACGACCAGAACCACTCAGCACGGACACAGACTTTAACTTATTTAATGAATCATGAATGTGATTCATTTGGCCAATCAAACCACTAAATGATAGATCTAGTTATTGATTAGTCATTAACCTGAGTATATATATATATATATATATATATATATATATATATATATATATATATATATATATATATATATATATATATATATATATATATATATATATATATATATATATATATATATCAGTGATGACATCATGTCCTTGTTCCACTAATATTCACTCTAATAACAGATTATTACATCTACACTCCATCTGCACAATGAAAGGCTAATTTACAGCAACACTCTAGTCAACTACAAAGACCTGATTATATTCACACATCAACATTAACGTAACAAAACCTTAAAGTGAAGGTTTGGGGTTTTTAAGTGTCTTGATTTTATCCTGGAAAACTGCAGATCACGGTTTGTGTAAAGTTTCTGATGTCGCTGTTTTCCCATGAACACAGCCGTCAGAGCGAACGAGACGATCTGGTGTGAAGCGTCTTGAGTCTCAGGTTAAATTTATCTCTGAATCTGATTATTTGCAGCGCTGCAGCTCTCCTCATCCCGGCTCTTTGTTGTGTAAATGTGACGAAGCTTTGAAGCTTCACGCTGGAAATACTCTGGGTTTTAAACATACTGAATGGAAAGTTAATAAAAATAACACAGAAATCTGTATCTTCCCATTAAGACAGCTGCCAGCATTCATTTAAACAAGTAAAAGCTCAATCCAGAGCCGCCCGGCGCTCAGCTCTGGGCTGCAGCCGGAGAAAACAAACTCACCCATGTCTTTCTTGACGATGTTGTAGAAGACGCCGCCCTGCTGGAACAAGTGCGGCAGCTTCTTGGCGTACGACCAAACGTCCTCGCCTGGAAAACAACAGTGAACAGGTCAGAGGCGTCCAGAAACACGCAGAGACCTTGAACACAACACGGCGTTCAAATAAATCAGGAGTTCTGAAGGCAGAAAAGGTCAGAGTTCATGGAAACTGCAGCAAAAAATCTGATTTTGTAAAACTGGATTCATTGCATGGATCCCATTTAGTATAATTTCTGCAAATAACATTTTACAGAATAAATTTATCCTCTGCTCTCTGCAGGTGTTTTATGTTTTTTTATTTTGAAGCTTCAACAAAAATGGTGCTTTTCAAAGCAATTTTCTAAATAATTACATACTAAACTAGAGAATTAGTTTTTCTGTCGCCAAACCATTTATTGTATATATTCATCATCAGCTGGAAAATGGAGGAACTGAAACATGTTTTCAATGCTCAGCTGATCATATTGAACTGGCTTCAGCTGCTAATCTTTATATTTCAGTGAAATGATGTTTCTAACATTTCCTTCTGGATCTGCACTTTACTGACCGATTATCTGAACGTTTTAACCAATCAGAGGAGCAGCTCGGCTTCCAGGACCTTTTTATCTCCTGACATGGATTTGAACTTCATCAGGATGATGTCAGAGGTGAAGCTAATCAAGTTCTGAACGTGTTTACAGATCATGTTGTTCCGACAGTCGGCTGTCCGGCTGCAGCTCTGATGCGCTTCCTGTCCAGCAGCGTCCAGCAGAGCCCAGAGAAAAAACCCTCCTGAAAATCAGCAGCAACGCTGCATCATGTGCTGTGTTTATCTGAGAGCAGCGGTGACCTTTGACCCTTCTGGCAGGCGACACCGGGAGGGGGCGAGATGCCAGAGTCAGCAGATTGACTGAACACACGTCAGTGAATGCAATTTCTGGTAAAGTTCATTCAGCTGCAGTCTGCTGGAAGCCAACCAATCAGAAGCCAGCATGAGCTGCACGGCTCGACCAATCAGCAAAGCTCTCAGTTTCTCTCAAATGAAAACAAAACTAAGAATAGTGCTGCTACTTTTCTTATTTATAAACATGACTGAACATTAAAAACTGACCTGAAGAGCCAGAATAGAAGACGACCGGGTTTTAACTAGGCCAGAGACTTTAACCTGTTAATTTAGTTTCATTTACATGAATCTTGTTTTGACACACTAAAGAAAAACACAGTTGATTATTGTTTAGTTTACATACAAAAGCTCTGAGTTGGAACGGCGCCGGCGCCGGCGTTGAGCTCATGTCTATTTATTCAATAATTTAGCAGCAAAAACTGTTTTGACTTTAAAGTTTTGCTTATTTTGTCATATAGTTTTTGATTAATTACTTGTTCTATCAGTAGTTTTAACTAGATGTAAACATGTGATGTAGAAAAGTCCTGACACAATAAATACCAATAAATTAGAAAATCCAGTTCCTGTCCATTTGCATCATATAAATGATTCTTTTCATGTGAATGCTAACCTAAAGAAACTCGTTACAAATGTGAAAGTTTTCCAAGTTTAGTTTTTGTGATTGTGAAGTTATTATTGCTGAAACAGAAATTAATTTATCTAAAGGAGAAATAAGAAAAACGTCTTGTTGTCACTTTTATCGACGAACCTCGAAAGATTGTGATGAAACTTTACATGCAGCAGCAAAACTAACATCATCTGATCTTATTCTGGCAGGCTGCTTCCAGGAAGTGATGTCATAAAGGTTTGACCTGCGTTGTTCTTACCCATCAGGGTTGCAAGGAGACAGAGGGAGGACATCTCCAGGTCGATGCTCTCCTGGATCTCCCGGCTGCTCGTCCGGCCGCCCCCCACCGTGTCGTCGCTCTTTGCCGAGTGCAGGGCGGAGTGCGAGCTGGCGGCCCTGGAGATGGGGGCCCCGGGGCCCCTGTCCTCAGGGCCCCTCAGGATCTCCACCGTCACCCTGTCGCCGTGCTGCAGGGCCACCGGCTCGTTCTCCTCGCCGTCCCGCGGCGGCAGCAGCTCTTTGGGGGGGAAGCCGTAGCGGATGCACTGCTGCGGCGGCGGCACGTCGAACTGCTTGGCGATGCTCCGGCGCAGCTCTGCGAAGGTGGTGAGGGCCGGCAGGGTGAGCATGGCCTGCCGCCCGTCGCTGGTCGTCACCCGGATCTTCTTCTCCTTGTTGGAGGAGGAGGAGGGGGAGGAGGACTTGGTGGGGGTGGCGGGAGCCGAGGAGGACGAGGTTTCCGGGGAGCCGCTGGGGGACGGGGTCCGGCCCTGACCTTTGGGGTCGTGCTTCAGCTTGTCGGAGCGTCTCTTCTGGGAGACGAAGGCCTGCTCGCTGATGCTCTGCTGCAGGCTGCGCTCCGCCCGGCTCATCGTCAGCTCCTCCTTGTGGAGCGTCTTGGCTTTCTGACCCGTCAGGATGATCTTGGTGGGCAGCTGGGGGTCCGGCGGCGGCACCTCCGTCCCGTCGCCGAGCCGATGGGCGTGCGCCCGTCGATGGACACCGGGTTGTACTCGTCCGGGTTCTTCTTGGCCGTGGGTGCAGGATGGTGTTCACCACCTTCTGCACCAGGATCTCGCTGCCAAACTCTCCAGGGAAGTGCTTGGTGACCAGCTTCATGGCCACGTCGTACACGTTGCTGTTCAGCGTCGGGTCCGTCTCGTACTGGAACCAGTACACGGTCTCCCGGACCACCCTGCCCCCCCACTCCAGGGTGATGGGGAAGGCTTCGGGCAGATTGTCGTACTCCTTCCCATCCCAGTAGTGCTTGAAGCCGCAGCCACACTTCCCCCCCTGGGACCGGCTGTTGGTTCTGTCCCCGTCCAGGTACACCACCGACCCGTTCCCGCGGATGTGCCGCACCGACGTGCCGTGGCACCAGGTGCAGGTGTTCAGGGAGCTCAGTTTGTAGTCCGGGACCAGGAAGTCCCTGTGGGGGTCGTAGGAGCACACCACGTTGTTGAGGGGAAGCTGTAGTTCTTGTCGGGCCGCAGCTGTCCGTGCGTGGACTTGGCCAGGTTGTAGAGCTTCCCGCCCGGAACCAGCCACTCGGACGGGATGTGTAGCTCAGAGAGAGCGCCACAGATCAGGCAGCGGTGCAGACGGTTCTCCATCACGGACTTCTTGGCCGCCTCCGTCACCTCCTCCGGTTGGACGCCGATCACGCCGGTCCGCCGGTAGACGTACTGGTGAACGTCGGCCACCAGCGACGGGTGGATGCTGTGCTTCTCCATGAACACCTCCTCCATGGCGTTCACCAGCCGCATCAGGTACTTATCCTGCAGGCTGCGGTCACCTCCGATCACGCAGCTCCCGTCCGGCTCCAGCTTGATGTACTTCCTGATGAGCTCCTGCGGGACGCCCCAGGCCTTCGGCAGCAGGCGGGGCGGCAGCTTGGGGAGGACCGTGTTCTTGACGCCTACCAGAGGAACGTAGTGGTTCCTGCCGGAGCTGCTCCAGGCGATGCAGATGGGTTTGTTCGGCTTCCCGTCCTTCCCCTTGCACTGTTCTTCTGGCACAAGTCCGGGCAGGAAGGTGGCGGAGTAGTCGCCAGAGCTCCTCATCCCGCTCATGGAGTCCAGCAGGACGATGGGCCGGTGCAGGACGTTGGCCAGCCCAAATATGTGGATGTTACGCAGTCCCAATGGGACGCCTTCGGGGGGGATGAACAGGGGGTCGCACTCATTGATGATGTCCTCCCACTCTGCGGCGTCAATGAAGTCCTGGAACAGGTTCTTGTAGCAGTCCAGGTTTCTGCTTGAAGTTCTGCTTGAGGTTTTCTCTCAGTGCGTGCCAGAAGAGTTCCCTGCCCACCAGGGCTCTGGACCGCGTGGACCAGGCAGTGTCCATCTCCGTCCACATGCACCGGGATGAGACACTCTCTGTTGCCGTTGGCCTTCTTGATCTCCTCCAGGGTGTCGTGCAGGTAGATCAGGCTCCCGGAGCGGTCTTTGCCGTAGCCCATGGTGGTGACATGGTCCGGCTCTATGAGGAAGGCACGGTCCCCCAGCAGGGAGCAGTCAAAGATCTCCCCCTGGTTCATGTCTTTCAGCAGTTTGGCTTTCCCGGTCTGTTTGTCCATGCCGTAGCGCGTCAGCACCGGGGACAGCAGCTTGCAGTGGTAGTTGGACAGACCCATCACCTTCACCAGCTCGGTCCCCTTCTTCGGGGCCCCGGTGACGCCGAGCAGGGCGTTTCTGAGCAGGTTGTGGAGCACCACGTCCGGGTCGGTGACCTCCTCCACGTTCAGCAGGCCGCTCTGCGTGCCGCTGGCCGCACTCCGTGCACTCGATGCTGATGGAGCCGTGAGCGGGGAAGAAGAGCCGCGCCTGGCATTTCGGGTCCGGGCAGGTACCGCACAGAATGCGCCTGTCTTTCTTCTTGGAGCTCTGCAGCAGCGACATTTTGGGAAGAAGAGGTGCGAATGTGTCCAAGCTTCACAGAACCATGATAATGAGCCGCAGAGAGGCTGTCAGCTCAGCTCTGACCGCGATAACGTCTGTTTTCAACCAGAATAGCACCAGAACAACACGGAAGCGGCTGGCTTTCTTTTAGCAACTGACCGTTGCTAAACGTCCCTACGTCACGACGGAGCGCCTCTGGGACTTGTAGTACGTGTGAATAATAATGAGTTCAAACCATTCATTTGCTCCAAAATACCTACATGTATGTTTTATGATTAAAATTATTACGCAAAATAATGAAACTGACTATTTATTTACATGAATTTACAATACATGTTAAAATGTTCTGAAACGATATCTTTAACTTGACTACATTTCCCAGAATGCGTAGCCGGATGTCGTCGTTTTGTTGTGTGAGGAAGTGAATTCAGGCAGTTCTCAGTTGATCAGCAACAACACGATTAATTGAAACATATTTTACTAATGCGACGTGTTTTCAGTATTTACAGGAGCTTTTAAATGCATTTTGGGGAATTTTTAAAAAGTTAATTTTGAAAACCAGAGATTTCTAATGATCCTGAATTTCATTTAGAAATGTGTGAATTTTAATTTTTCCCTGATTATTCACTTTAGACCAGACAAAACACCAGAAAAAATATATCTTCATTTATTTTACTTATGTATAAATAATTCGGCATAAACTGGATCCATAAAAATAAAGCGTATGTGGAGCAAATATTTTAAAAAGTCTATATGACAGAGGTTTTACTGAATGTTTTTGTGACACGTTGTTTTTGTAAAAGGTTGTTATAAGATTTATTAGATCTGTGAATGCATTCCAGTGCAATTCAGCAGGCAATTCAGTTAGGGGTAAAAGAAGAGGATAAAAACTAAAAACATTAAGCTGAACAATACTGAGGGGTCTGGGAGGATTTAAAGTGTCTAAAGTTCTCAGTAATCATCTGCTGAACATCAGAGAAATCAATAAAGTGCAAAGGAAACCAGATACCGCCTGCTGTCTCTGCTGTAATCCTGGAGGTGATTCAGCAAATATGTGAATATCTTCTGTCTGATCTGAAGGTAGTAAACTTATTACAGTCATTAAGTTTTCCTTTTCATTTTCAGAAAACATAAGATTTTCTTCTGTAATAATGTCAAGTATCAAATAGACATGTTTTCCAGTCAACTAACATAAGTATCCATAAGTAGTTTTAGTTTTTGCTCCTTTGATCTGACCACCAGATGGCAGATTTACTCTGTGTACTAGTTTGAACTATAGTTTAAAGCTCCACAGGTTTGTTTGTCTGTAATGTTCAAATCTGTCTTCTTTCCTTTTCTTTTTTCTTTTTCTCCTTTTTACAGGGACTATTTTCATTCTGTGTATTCCAAAAAAATATCAACGGAAACGACTTGAAAATTGTTAATTTTTCCAGCACAAATAAAGTAACAAAATAAAGTCTGACTCTTGCATGAAATTCTCTGCTTCAAAGGATTCAACACCTAAATCACGACATAAACGTGTCGGCAGAAGGAAAAGGTTTTATTGTGGGAGATGCTTGAAGTTTCAGGAGCAGAACAGAAACGGCTGCATTGCTTTCAGGGTTGTGATGTTTCACATGTCGCCTCCTTGTTGCTGTTTCATGGCTTAATTAAAAGCTATCAGATATGAAATGATGTATATTAATGCAAACAAAAGGAGAAAGAAAACTGAGTTAAACTGACTGCTGTAGTTGACGGAAAGCGAAGTAGCAACGCCTGCTGGTCTTTCATCATCGGTTTCTGTCCAGAGCAGGGGCTGATGGGAGCTTTGGTTCCTCTGCTAGAAACCACGTGGCCCTGGTCTGATCTCTCAGCTCGTCCTTGTTTGGCCTCAGCTGCATCAGAGCCACTTCTCCCCAGGTTCACCAGAGGAAACACCACTGCACACAATGCTTTTCCTCCCAGCTGCTGCTCGTGCTGGTTGGGTTCAGGTGAGTGTTTCCAGCCAATCAGGAGCCAACACCTGGAACAAACACTGTCACACTAACCTTCACCTGTCTGTCTGTCTGTCTGTCTGTCTGTGTCTCTACAGCGCTGGCTGCTGTGGGAACACAGCTGGTTCAGGACCAGTTATCATTTGTAAGTACAGCTGGAAGCACCGTCTCCTTAAAGTGCTCAGGAACAAACATGTGTGATAAAAACCAGGTCTACTGGTACCAAACCACAGACAGCGATCCGCTCAGAGGGATTCTACTCGTCCATCTGGGGGATGGAAAAGTTCAAAAAGTTGATCACCTTCTTAAATTTAGAGATCCTCAACGAAAAGATTTCATAGCTACACCTGAACCAAACGGCCTTAATTTAGTGATCCAGAAGGTTGAATCGGGTCATAGTGGCTCGTATTACTGCGCCTGCTGGAGGCCCGGTTCCCACAGTGACAAACGATCCGAGCTGCCTGAACAAAAACCTGCAGAGGAGTCACACAGGAAGTAAACCACAGCCTCACCTTCAACCGGTACACACCTGGACAATTATTACCTCTTCTGGTTGATATTTAAATATTAACAGACTGAATGGACACATTAAATAAATCTAATCCTGTTCCCGGGTTTAGCTTAATGTGTTTTGAAGAACTCAGATGTTAGAGGATGATGATTCCTGGCTGCTGTTCTCACATCTGCAGCCGAAACATCCATTTTACGTCTTCATTATTATATATCATCAACCTACACTTAATATTAATTTTGTACAATTTAAATTTGGGCAGCTGTCAATCATAATTAGCTCACTTTCAGGTCACAACATAAAAACATAAAGTTATAGAACACAGTAACTATTAAACATTAACTGATCAGATCCATAAATATCTGATTGTAAAAACAGAGTTAGGCCAAAAACCATAAAAGGTGCTGATTTCCAGTTTCATCAGTGTTCTTGTGATTTATGCGATCTTTATGTTTTATATCTCATATTTATGCTTGTTTGGCAGAAATGATAAATATGGTAAAAAGTTAACTTATGAAGCAGTGTGGTGATGCAGAGCAGTTTCACAGGTCAATATCCTACCTGCCATTGAAAACTCATCAATTTGATGAACTTTGTGATGAACTGCAGATCATGTCAGGTTGTTTTCTGCAGCGCTAACCGCTCCATGTGAAACAACAAACACATGTATGTCACGTTAGTATGCTAAGCTAAGCTAATGTGTTAGCTTAGCAATAAGATAATACGCTTATTTCTAAGCACATTAGCTTAGCAATAAGTATGTTGTCTACTCTTCATCCAGTATGTCCTTAGCCTCTTAAATCACTATTGCTTTACTTTTAAAGAAAAGCCTAATTTCTAAGGTTAATATTAATTAATATTCATGTCTTGGAAAAGTGACTGTTCCACTTTCTCTCCCCAGTGAATAAAATAAATGGATGAATCAATGAAACTACAGGACCTAGGCTGGTCAATGTGGACTCCTACTCTTATTTTTTTACATTTTTCAATCCTTTATCTGACAATGATCTGTGGGGAATGATGTGGAAGACACGTCTCAAAGGTCAACAGGTGGGACTCGAACGGCTGCATGGAGGACTGAGGTCTCCGTCCACAGGTCACTCGCTTCACCTGCGCCTGAGTCACAGCGACCCACTTCCTGAAACATACGACTGTTTCAATGTTTCTGAACGAACCTGTCATGATGTCACTGTTTGACGGCGACGCCTACAGAACGACGAGCTTTAAACCCGAAACACATGAAACGGCGTCCAGAGCAGGGGCTGATGGGAGCTTTGGTTCCTCTGCTAGAAACCACGTGGCCCTGGTCTGATCTCTCAGCTCGTCCTTGTTTGGCCTCAGCTGCATCAGAGCCACTTCTCCCCAGGTTCACCAGAGGAAACACCACTGCACACAATGCTTTTCCTCCCAGCTGCTGCTCTGTGCTGGCTGGGTTCAGGTGAGTGTTTCCAGCCAATCAGGAGCCAACACCTGGAACAAACACTGTCACACTAACCTTCACCTGTCTGTCTGTCTGTCTGTCTGTCTGTCTGTCTGTCTGTGTCTCTACAGCGCTGGCTGCTGTGGGAACACAGCTGGTTCAGGACCAGTTATCTCTTGTTGCTAAAGCTGGTCCCACTGTCTCCGTCCCTTTAAAGTGCTCAGGAACAAACGGCTGCGATAAAAATCAGGTGTACTGGTACCAAACCACTGAGAGAGATCCGCTCAGAGTGATTCTACGCATCGATCTGACCAACGGAGAAGTTAATAAACGATACAGTCATCCTCAGAAAGATGATTTCACGGCTTCAGGTGAAGGAAACAGCTGTATGTTGATGATCAATGGAGTTACAGAGGAACATAGTGGCTCATATTACTGCGTCTGCTGGAGTCGGGTTCCCACAGTGAGAAACGATCCGACCTGCATGAACAAAAACCTGCAGACGTTACAGGAGGGAAACCACAGCCTCACCTTCCACCATTAAATAACTGGCAAATTATCAGCTGGTTTCCAGCTGCAGGAGCTGAAGCTGTGCATCTAGATCTATAACACTAGATCTATAACTCTAGATCTATAACTCTAGATCTATAACACTAGATCTATAACTCTAGATCTGTAACGCTAGATCTATAAATTTAGATCTATAAATCTAGAGCTATAACTCTAGATCTATAACTCTAGAACTATAACTCCAGATCTATAACTCTAGATCTATACATCTAGATCTATAACTCTAGATCTATACATCTAGATCTATAACTCTAGATCTATAACACTAGATCTATAAATTTAGATCTATAAATCTAGAGCTATACATCTAGATCTATAACTCTAGATCTATAAATCTAGAGCTATGACTCTAGATTTATAGATCTAGAATGTTCCTCTTTAGGTCCAAACATAACTTCAGTTTTGTTTCTGTTCAGCTGAAGAACAGAAACCAAACTGTTTCATTTCAAACCCATTTATCCGTTTTAATATCTGTTCAATGCTTGCATGGGTTCAAAGGTCACCTGATGACATCATAATGTAGAGCGGTGTATCAGCCGTGTCGTTATGGTAACTAATCTAATTTCTTGTGGCCTGAGTCAGTGAGAGAATAAAATGGTCCTAGGATTGAACCTTGATGAACTCCACATGTGACCTCTGACCTCTTCGATGAGAAGTTTCCCATTGAAGTAAAGAAGTCCCAGTTCTTTATGTCAGACTGGAACCAGTCGAGTTCTGGACCGGAGAGTCCGACCCAACTCACAGTTGGTTCAGTAATAAGTCATGATGGACTGAGGTCCAACAGAACCAGAACCAGAACCAGAACCAGCTCTGTGGTTCTTCCACAGTGTGTGTTTATGTGGATGTCATGAATACTTTGACTAGGCCAGTCTCAGTGCTGAGGTCACCAAGGAAACTGGATTGAAAGACGTGAAGTTGGCTGGTTATCGTTAGGAAATCATTAACCTGTTGAATCAACACGACATTCTGACATTAATAAAAACTAATAATCAACTTTTCAAACATGCAGAGTTCACGTCTTTTAGCCCAAATACATGACAATCAGCAGAACAAAAAGCAGGAAACAAAGATGAAATGTGAAGTTCTTGTCCTGTGGATGAAGACAGAAGGAGAGTTGATGGCAAATTGAAAAGGTTCAGTCTGAGGAAATGATCTTACTGGTGTGATGAGTTTCCACCAGGGGGGAATTACTGTGGTCTCTCTGCAGGGGGTTCTGGAGCGGGTCCAGGGTCCAGTGTGATCTCGACAGAGTTCTATGGAGGCAGATGGAAGAGGCTCGCTGCGGAGGGCGAACCGGTAAAGAGAAATCCGACTGTCAGCCGTGAAACCAGAAACTGTCAGCGATTCATCAGCCGAGGCGGCGAGGGACTCGGGGAACCAGAGGGTAAAACACCTGAGAGGCAACAGGAAAATATAACTGGACACAACATCAGAACCAACTGAGAGCGGTGCAGAGAACCAGAACCGTAAAACACTGGCAGCCCGTCCTCATGTGCTCTGACATGATGAGCTGATTGGTCACAGGTGTGTTGGTGAGCAGGTGGGCAGGAAATCCCCACTAACAGCAAAAACCCCACTTCCCAATAATATTTGATATAAAAGAACTGAGACCTACCAACTAGAAAAGGAGATGATTTCTAGTTTTAATGTCACCAACATCCTGGACTTTGCAGTGATAAAGTACACTGTAAAAATATCTGTCAAATTTAGGGTAAGAAATTGTAAAATACCAACATTACAAACTGTAGCATCCAAAGCGTCATGGCTGGTTGAATAGATGGAAGCGGTCCTGTTGTGGACCAAAGATAGCTGCTAATGCTAATGCTACTTCTCTAAAAGAGTCAAATGTTTCTGGACGAACCTGTCATGATGTCACTGTTTGACGGCGACGCCTACAGAACGACGAGCTTTAAACCCGAAACACATGAAACGGCGTCCAGAGCAGGGGCTGATGGGAGCTTTGGTTCCTCTGCTAGAAACCACGTGGCCCTGGTCTGATCTCTCAGCTCGTCCTTGTTTGGCCTCAGCTGCATCAGAGCCACTTCTCCCCAGGTTCACCAGAGGAAACACCACTGCACACAATGCTTTTCCTCCCAGCTGCTGCTCTGTGCTGGCTGGGTTCAGGTGAGTGTTTCCAGCCAATCAGGAGCCAACACCTGGAACAAACACTGTCACACTAACCTTCACCTGTCTGTCTGTCTGTCTGTCTGTCTGTGTCTCTACAGCGCTGGCTGCTGTGGGAAACAGCTGGTTCAGAAGGACCTGAGTCTGACCAGGAGAACCGGTGAAACCATCGCCATTGGTTGTTCTGGTTTTGAAACATGTGACTCAAATTTATATACTGGTACCAGAAGAAAAGTGAAGCAGAAGGCCTTGTACCGATCCTTCGATTTGATCGAAGTGGTAAAAAAAGCACTTCCACCTTTAATCATCCTCAAAGAAACTCGTTTTCAGTGATGAGGAAAGATGGCGGCGTTGAGCTGGTGATCAGCGGCGCTGCAGCAGCGCATTCAGCCACTTATTACTGCGTCTGCTATAAAACCGGATCCCACAGCGCAGAATCAGGCCTGACAGCCGAACAAAAACCCCCTGAGCAGAACAGATGTTTAACTGAGGCAGGGAGGAAACAAACAGCTCAGATAAAACTCTAAATGTTACAGACTCACGGTTCCTCTGAGCTTAACGGATAAATCTGATCTGTTTAGTCTGTGAAAAATGGAAAACCAGTTTGACCAATTTGACCAGTTCCAGATAACATGAAGCAGGCAGCAGAAACGTCGCCTGATCTTTTCATGCCTTTGATACCAGAGAGGATTAAACATTTACACAGAAAGAGGAAACCTGGAGGAACACAGCAGATACTTTCTGTGGTTTTCTGACCAACCTGTGGATCAATGGAGAAAGAAGAAAAGGTCAGAGGCCAGGATGTTCCAGTGATGTAGTTGGCATATTAATACAGTCACCACCATTTTGTAGCCAGTTGGTATAAATGTATAATATAATCAGGGGTTGATTATTTGGCTCGTTTCATAATCAAAACAGTAAAAAAAATCATTACAGTCGAACTGATTACAGAAACAATTCAACCTGTAAACAGATGTTTGCTGTTTGGTTGTGTTGCCAACCGTCATGGCGCTTCAGCCGCTGGGAGATCAGAAAACATGGAAGATGTGAAGAAATTCATGGAGGAAGAGGATAAAGAAGTTCAGCTGCTGTGATAGACTGAATATTGAAGCTGCTCAGTGGCGGCGTAGGATTAGCATCGCTGTCTCAGATCTAAAGGCTAGCATTCTGTGAGACGTGGAAGACACGTCTCAAAGGTCAACAGGTGGGACTCGAACGGCTGCATGGAGGACTGAGGTCTCCGTCCACAGGTCACTCGCTTCACCTGCGCCTGAGTCACAGCGACCCACTTCCTGAAACATACGACTGTTTCAATGTTTCTGGACGAACCTGTCATGATGTCACTGATTGATGGCGACGCCTACAGAACGACGAGCTTTAAACCCAAACCACATGAAACGGCGTCCAGAGCAGGGGCTGATGGGAGCTTTGGTTCCTCTGCTAGAAACCACGTGGCCCTGGTCTGATCTCTCAGCTCGTCCTTGTTTGGCCTCAGCTGCATCAGAGCCACTTCTCCCCAGGTTCACCAGAGGAAACACCACTGCACACAATGCTTTTCTTCCCAGCTGCTGCTCTGTGCTGGCTGGGTTCAGGTGAGTGTTGCCAGCCAATCAGGAGCCAACACCTGGAACAAACACTGTCACACTAACCTTCACCTGTCTGTCTGTCTGTGTCTCTACAGCGCTGGCTGCTGTGGGAACACAGCTGGTTCAGGACCAGTTATCTCTTGTTGCTAAAGCTGGTAGCCCCGTCTCTTTAACCTGTTCTGCCTCAAACGGCTGCGATAAAAATCAGGTGTACTGGTACCAAACCACTGAGAGAGATCCGCTCAGAGTGATTCTACGCATCGATCTGACCAGTGGATTCCCTCATGATCGGTACGGTCATCCTCAGAAAATGATTTCACGGCTTTCAGTGGGAAACATCTGCAGTCTGAAGATCAAAACGGTTACAGAGGAACATAGTGGCTCATATTACTGCGTCTGCTGGAGTCGGGTTCCCACAGTGAGAAACGATCCGACCTGCATGAACAAAAACCTGCAGACGTTACAGGAGGGAAACCACAGCCTCACCTTCCACCGGTACATCCAGTCAAAAACTACATGAAGAGTAATAAAGCTTTAAAGGTAAACAATGAAAAAATTATACAAATTAAAAATATTCCTGCTCAAACATAACAAGACATGAAATGTTATTTCTGTGATTGTTATGGATTTTTTGTTCATTAGGAGTCAGACAGAAAGAAATTTGACTTCACATCATGAAACTGGCATCTGTCTCTTTAAGAAGCTCCATCTGCAGTACTTCTCCATCATGCCATTTACGACATTGTACTTGTGTTAGACTCACAGCTGCTGCCGCTAGTCTGAAGGAGCTGACTGTAAGATGTAGTAGTTTGACAAATCAATATCTTTGATCATTATGTATTGATGACCAGTGAGATGTGATGCTTTACTCTGGAGGCCATGTTGGTTCTGGTGAATCACCTTCTGAAGCAAAAACGTTAAATATTTACGAAACGTTTTCTAAAAGTCTCCAAGCTTAAAACATTTTTTCACATGAAGTGAAATAATCTGACTTTCTCATAAATATTAAGGAACTATTTACCTAAAACGAGTTTCTATTTGCTGCTGAAAAGCTGCGTAAACGTCTCTGTTAGTTTGTCTCATTTCAAGTGAATTGAAATATTTGTGACAGAAACTAGAAGAAAATCACTTGGTAGGATTTTGTGTTTTTGCAGAGAAGGAAATTAAAACCAAACAAGAAAACTCATTTGGTCTAAAACCATCTAGGAACGTACCAAGGGTCAAAGGGCAAAGAAACCACAACAGCGAGGAAAGAAAGAGAATCTAGAAATGATGGGAAATTGAATCTCTTAAACTTTGTTCTCTGTGAGGAGAAACGTTTCTGTCTGAAAACATTCTTACCTGTTTTACCTGAGAAGTTTGGAGAAAGTCGTCTTTGGCCACACCCAGCCCCCAAACACGCAGCCCTTAAAGAAAGCGGCTTGTTGTGCTGCAGACTCTGAGGTTTTTGTATCAGAGGGTTTCGCTGTGGGAGGATCAGGAGGATCCAGTGAGTCCAACAAGTTCCTCATCTTTGGGTCTGGAACAAAACTTTACGTTACAGGTAAGAAAAACCTTTCATTATTGATCTGCTGCTTATTTATTATCGAGGTGAAAGTCAGCAGCTCCAAAGCCTGATCCTCCTTCCTAAAGCTGGTTAAAAACAAAGTTTGATAAGTTTGTTATTTTCTGGTTCTGTTCAGTCGCCTGTTTCCTGGAAAAACACAGAAACCAGGAAACCTGATTCTGAGAACGACGGAAAGATTTTCTGCTCCGTTCTTCAGTTAACGAGAGAAAAAGAGTCGCGTTTAATCTGAACCGTTAAGATCTAATTTCAACACGTTTATGTTTAAATTCATATTTCAGAGTCATGTCAGTAAATCTGAAAAGAATCATAACTTCCTCTGAATGTCTGTTTTGCTTTGGGGGCCAAAAATGCAAAGTTGGAAGTTTGAATAAAATAAATAAAATTCTCTTTATTATTATTATTATTTCACCTGCACATAAAAAATACAACATTTAAAAACAAGCAAAATGTTGTGATTTCTGGATAAAATGAATCTGTAGATTAAAACATAGATTTAAAACATCATTTGGTTTTGATTCTTCATCTTATTCTGTATTTTTTGTTGTTTTGTTTGGTTTTTCAACAATAACATCCTGTAGATATTTTATTTTACGCTGTAATTGTGTCAGTCAGTGAATCCTGATCCATTACATTTTCATTTTCTTAAAATGTGAATCTGCATCAAACCAAATGAATTATTCTTTGATCGACATCCGACACAAACCGTCCACAGTCGGCCCCCGCGCCGCGTGTTGGTCACCGCTGTCCGCATGCCGGCAACAAGACGAAAACATTTCATGAGATTCATAAATATGCATGATGTAAATATATTTGCAGTTTTACTTCTCTAAATATTTGTAAGAGAAACAAAGTTTTACATTTAAAGTTAAAATTAAATTTAAATAAAAGCTGAAAACCAGCAGTGTAAAATTACACCTTTATTACTAAACATACAAACTTTATTCTTATAAAATATATAAGATATATCTGTAAATTTTGCATCAACTGTAAAACTGAGATTACACCTGACTTAAATTGTTTTTTTCCCCAAATATTTTTATATTTTATTCTTGTAAATTTAAATAAACTTTTAAAATCAATTTTAAGTTTCTATTATTTCTTTGCATAATAAAACAAAGTTCATGTGTGATAACTTATACAACCTTATGAAATTCATTTTTTATTCTTATTTATCTCAACACTTTATATTCAACCCAGATTTTTCAAGTCACAAATTTATCATATTTTATTAATTATTCATGTTAGTAATATACAGACAGGTGTTTTTACATCTTCATTTTATCTTTATTTCCACTTAAATACTTAAACTAATATTTATAGACATGCTGAAATTAAAATTAACATTAAAATACAACAAAATATAAAACAAATTATACGATATATTTTGCATCGATGTTGGAATAGATATAAAAAATATTTTATTGATATTAATTATGATTCTTATTTTGTTTGTAAAAGTTTTCTAGTTCTGGTTAAGAAAAAAATAATTTGTCTCTTTAATGATAAATTATTTATTCTGCCATGTAGCAATAAGAGCTTTTATTATCACACTAATAATAATCAAAACAGCAATAATGATAATAATTATTATTATTAACATTATTATTAGTATTAACAGAGGAAAATAATCTGATTTTGTTGCTGTTGAATTTTATATGGAGCCTTTTTTTACATAAATATATATTTTTAAGGATTTTAGTGAGTTTTGGTTTATTGATTGGTTCTTTTGACCCGTTTATGTTTTTATCATCTTATAAACTCTTGGCTGGAAAATCCTTCAACAATTTAATTACTCTAAATGTATTTTAAATAATTTCTTGTTTTGTTAAATTCCTGCCTTTGTTATGATGATGAATGTTCATATTTTCTCTTTATTGAAATGATTTTTCTCCTGTGAACCTTCAGATGTCAGAAAGCAGAACCCTGAGGTGAGTCTGTACTCCGCGGTTCGTCAGCTGCAGCCGGACCGGAAGGAGCTGCAGCCGGACCGAAGGAGCTGCAGCCGGACCGGAAGGAGCCGCTGCTGTGCGTCGCTTCAGGAATGTTTCCGCCTGTGATCCGGTTCACCTGGAAGAGGAGGAAGGAGGAGGACGGGGAGGAGGAAGTTCTTCCTGCCGCGGAGCAGCTGGAGCTCAGCGAGGCGGGTCGGTTCTCCTCCATCAGGATGGTGGATCCGGATCCTCAACACACCTACCAGTACCACTGCTCCGTCCAACATGAAGGGGGCGCTACAGACTCTCCCTCAAAAACAGGTAAAGAGGCTCAGAGATCCGGTTGGATTCAGCTGGACGTTTCCGACTGAAGTTAAAAATATCTGATGACTAAAGTAAGACTGAAAACTGGAATTGGTAAAAAAAAAAGTCCTGAGGAACTGACAATCAAACATCTAATATTTAAAAATGACATCATCAGATGGACCAAAATAAACGTTAAGCGGAAATGTTGGTATCTGGAGGATGAAAATGGTAATAATTCATATAATTAACAATAAATAACAAAATCAGGCAAAATATTTTTTCCTAAATCAGTTTCTTTAAAAATAAATTATTGTGAAACTTTAATTAAAAACTGCAGGTCTGTGTCTAAATATTCATTTTTCATTCAGATGGCAGAAACTCCAGAAATTTTATTGCAGCAAGAGTAAAAATACTTCATTAATTACTTTAGTAGAATCAAAAGACCAGGAAGTAAAAATACTTTTGTTTCTTTTTGCTTCAAATAGTTATTCAGGTAAATGTGATATTCTGATATTTGATATTTGATATTCTGACATTCTGATGTTCTGATATTCTGACGTTCTGATGTTCTCATATTCTCATATTCTGATGTTCTGATATTCTGATGTTCTGATGTTCCTCTCAGTTCCCCGCCGCCCCGCCGGTCCTCCTCGCCCGGCTGGTTCTCTGGGTTCCAGCCAGCAGCTCGTCTTCCTCATCTACTCGCTGCTCATCGCCAAGAGTCTGATCTACTTCTGCGGCGTCTCTCTGATCAGCGCCTGTGGAACCAGTAGAGCTGGATGATGGTTCCCAGTTTGTTCCAGACATGAATGTAAAACTTTCTGTTCAAACTGGATCATAAACGTGAAAACGCTTCTACATGCTATAGTTCTACGTTGTTCATCCAACAACTGATAAAAACTCATGAATCGTTTTAAGAATGTAAAAATATTCTTTATGTTTTAAGGCTTTTTATTGAAATGTAGCAAATTTCTGCTTTGTACATTTAATGTTTTTATTGCAAAGAATTTATTTTATTTCATTCTTTACCCAGTTTATAATATTTCTTTCTGCCAGCTGAACCTCTTTTAACTCAACCTTAATTAAATCTGAACATAGTTTGAATGTAAGGTGATTATCTGTAATCCATAATAAAAAAATAAAAAAGATTTAATTAATAAAGAAGTTGTTTCAACTCAATCTGTTTCATTTCACTGAAATTTTTATTGACATTCTTATTGTTTTAGTTTAATATGAGAATATTGGGCTTTATCCAAATGAATAAATAATAACACAAGAATAAAAATATTATTAAATATAATCATAAAATGTTTTAACAATTAGATGAACAAAACAGATGGATGTAAAATAGTGATGATGATAATAATAAGACAGTCTGAATAAATAAAATTATGTAGTTTATTGCTATAATTTAATACTTTAAGTAAATTTGATCATTCTCTATTTTAAATTAAAAACAATCAAATTTACTTTTGATCTAAATAATAAAACTGATCATTAATTAATGAGAAGATGAAGATTCAAATCATCCTTTGATAAAGAAAATGCAGAAAAATGCTTTGAATTTGGGGACAAACATTAAAGACCAATAAACAGAATAAACAGAATAAAAATGCAGATGTTTTCAGCTGAATGCAGGATGAGCTTTGACTGCAGTTTGGACAGTTGGGTCAGATTAGCGATAATCAGCTGCAGCTGTGTGGGTTTGTGCTCTGCAGCCTCCACACCGTTAGCTGTGGTTCTCACCTTAATAACACAACGACAGTTACAAGAATCGGCTGAAACAATCGTTCAGGAAGCAGCTGTGATCTTCAGCTCAGAGCCCAACTCACAGCTCAGCAATCGGCTCCCATCAGCCATTGATCGGCCTGATCAATGGCTCTAATGCATCACAATAACTAGAACTAAAGCCTGAAGCGGCTGAATCTAAACTCTGATCAGTTTTTCTGTTTCTGTTGATGCAGCAGGAAGATTTCAGCTCACAGGAACAAACAAAGCAGCAACAAAACCACCGAGACAGAAACTCAAACCACTGAGACAAACATTCATGTTGCTTCGTTCTGTAGCTTCCAGGCGGCCATGTTGGTTCTGATCCGGTCTGGACGTCTCCATCGCAGCTCTAACTGGTTTGGTCTCTGAGGACCCAGCTCTGCACTGGTTTCCATCAGACTGATCACACAAACTGCTGGCAGCTTTACGGTGGAGTCCCTCAGGGCCGGGTCCTCGGTCCTGTTAACATGGCGACACCAGAACTGATCCTCTGATGGCTCTTTCTGGGCCTCATCAGAACCATCTCCTGTCATTCAGAACCAGGTCAGACTGAGGTTCTGAATGGTTCTGTTGGACCTGATTGTTGTTCTAAAACCTTAAACCAACTAAAAGCTCTCAGATGGAAACTTGATGGTTCTGATCCACTTCCACCAGAACATTCTGGTGCTGGTTCTGGTTCTGGTTCTGGGTCCGGTTCTGCTGTTTGTGGCTGTGACAAAACTTCATAAAGTTTCTGTTGATCATCTAAATTCTGTTTTATGACATTATGTAACCTTTTATATTTTGAAAACATTTTTAAGTATTTGAGAATAAAATATTTTAACTTTACATTTTCTGATGACGTCAGAGGATTTAAAGGCTCCATGGTGAACAGCGCCCTCTGCTGTCAGCATGATGATGGTCATGTCCAGATGTGTTTGGTTCTGGTTCTGTTTTACACGCGATCATTTTTATTTATTTATCTGAAAGTGGAAAATAAAGACTAATTGTCATGAAATGGTGAGTAGTGGAGGTGGTGAGGCAGACGCTGGAGACCCCGGTAGGTGAATGGTGAGTAATTTAATGAAAACAGTCCACAAAACACAGTCAGAGTCCGCGGCCAGGCAGCACGGCTGAGCGGAAGCCAGGGCTCAACGCCGGTAGCAACTGGTCTTACAGGCGGCTGACAAAAACAAAGGCAGACAACGACCTGCAATGACAAGGACCCGAAGAGGGACAAAGGACACAGGAGGGACTAAATACACTGAGGGTAATCAAGGAAACGAGACACACCTGGGAGTAATCAAGGGGAAGACAGGACAACGAGGAGACTCAGGACACAGAAACTCAAATAAACACGGAACATGACACTAATAGAAACAAAATAAAACATTTTCTATGATCTGCTGATATTCTAATGTTTAGTAAAATGTTCTAGATTTAAATATTTCACAGAGTGACATAGTGAACATGTCTTAAAGTCTCAGTAATTCATCAGGTTGTGCTGAAGTTAAACTTTAAAATCTGAAGATGCTGCAGGGAGAGAAACTCCTGGGATTTGAACCAACAACCTTCTCAGGTTTACCAGGATTTCCTGAAGGGACCAGAAAATATATGAATAAAATAAAAATAAAAGCCTTTAACTGTCAGGGTGTGCCTAATAAAGTGGCCAGAGAGCAGCGGTGTTGATTGGTCCGTTTACCGCCCCCTGCTGGACTGGACCGGAACCAGACCAGAACTTTCTAACCTCATTAATGGATCAAATATTATCTAGAATATTTCATACAGTAAAAATATTTTCAGTCCTTCTCCCCATCTGTGTTACGCTATAATAGTACCTGTGGAAACGTGAGTCGCTTTTAGTTCCACTTTAATTCTTCCTGTTTATCTTTATTTATACTTAATGTTTCTATATTTACCTGATGGCTTTGAATATTTATTACAGTTAAACATGAATATCTTTGAATATTTTCTCCACTGAATGTGAATCCGAAGCAGAACAACAGCGCCACCTCCAGGTTAGGGTTAATAGTAATATTATTAAATATATAGATTTAGATTTAAATCAATAGTAATATTAATTTAAATCAATATACTATTGATTTAAATCAATAGTAATATTAATTTAAATCAATATTACTATTGATTTAAATCAATAGTAATATTAATTTAAATCAATATTACTATTGATTTAAATCAATAGTAATAATCTAAATCTGGAGACTCACTGACTTCGATATGATTTGTCAGAAAACCATCCATATCTCATGTTCTGATATTTATTGGCCTTTCAGTCAGCAGAGCTGCATGATGAAAGTTCATCATATCAAACATTTTGGATCCAGTTGATCCAGTGAATCTTTCTGGTTTTCTTCTGATGACATTTCAGCCATCCAGGTCCATTTGTTCTGTATAATTCAGCTTTTAGAAGCTGGTTAACTTGTGCAGAACAGACTTGGCCTCATTAAGGCCTCATTGATCTGATTTCACTGATGGGAGCCGATTGCTGAGCTGTGAGTTGGGCTCTGAGCTGAAGATCACAGCTGCTTCCTGAACGATTGTTTCAGCCGATTCTTGTAACTGTCGTGTTATTAAGGTGAGAACCACAGCTAACGGTGTGGAGGCTGCAGAGCACAAACCCACACAGCTGCAGGAAACCAGTCTGATTGGCTGATTCAGCAGTTTGTTGGGTTCTAATAACCACTGAGAACAGATTCATATCTGCTGCTCTACAAACTCATCGTCTGCTGCATCTCTGAGGTTTGGTTCTGCTTCCTGGAAACAGTTTCATTGTTTTTATTGAAATCAGCTTCAGAGCTGAGAGATTGTAAAGTGAATCATGTCAGTTCAGTTGAACATCATCATTGATTCCCACTGATCTGCTGCTGATGAATCAGTTCATGTCTCCTGATGCCTCATTGAGCCTCATTGAGCCTCATTGAGCCTCATGGAGCCTCATGAAGCCTCATGGAACCTCATGGGCCTCATGGAACCTCATGGAGCCTCATAGAGCCTCATGGGGCCTCATGGAGCCTCATAGACCTCATGGAACCTCATGGAGCCTCATGGGGCATCATGGAACCTCATGGAGCCTCATGGGGCCTCATGGAACCTCATGGAGCCTCATAGAGCCTCATGGAGCCTCATGGGGCCTCATAGAGCCTCAAGGAGCCTCATGGGCCTCATGGAACCTCATGGAGCCTCATGGGGCCTCATAGAGCCTCATGGGGCCTCATGAAGCCTCATGGAACCTCATAGAGCTTCATAGAGCCTCATGGAGCCTCATAGAGCCTCATGGAGCCTCATGGGGCCTCATGGAGCCTCATGGGGCCTCATGGAACCTCATGGAGCCTCATGGGGCCTCATGGGCCTCATGAAGCCTCATGGAACCTCATGGAGCCTCATAGAGCTTCATAGAGCCTCATGGAGCCTCATGAAGCCTCATGGAGCCTCATGAAGCCTCATGGAACCTCATGGAGCCTCATAGAGCTTCATAGAGCCTCATGGAGCCTCATGAAGCCTCATGGGGCCTCATTGAGCCTCATGGAGCCTCATGAAGCCTCATGGAGCCTCATGAAGCCTCATGGAGCCTCATGAAGCCTCATGGGCCTCCTGATGCCTCATTCCCTCTTCAATCCCGACTCATCAAACCTCTGGATGTTTGAGCAGCTGCAGCTTCACAGGAAACATTTAGTAGAAAATAGAAAACAGATTCAATCTTTCAGCATCAAAGGATTTATTCAAAGCAAAAACAAAATGCATAATTAAGGAATCAAAAAACATTTGGACAAAATCAGTTTTTAAATCTTTATAACATTTTAAACAAACATGAATATAAATGTTTTCTCAAAGCATTTCTTCATGATTCAGTTGCAGCATAAATGTTGATAATAACAATAAAATCTTTTAAAAACGAAACTTTTATAGAAATTAATGATCCTAAATCTGCTGGAGCTGATTTAGTTTCACAGCAGATCGTTCTGAAATCTGATTGGTGGAAACAAAGAATCTACAGAGCTGATTAAAATGAAGCTAAAGTTGAATAAATGATATCCAGTGATTAATAATAAAATGCTGAGTTGGTGCAGCTGCAGCAGAGTTCATCTGGGGCCGTTGTTCCTGAGGGCCGTCAGTCCACAGCAGTAAACCAGACTCTTCACTATCAGCACCGAGTAGAGCAGGCAGAGCAGCTTCACTCTGCACTGAGCCTGGAAGGACACTGACACACACACACACACACACACACACACACACACACACACACACACACACACACACACACACACACACACACGCACACACACACACACACACACACACCGACACACACACACACACACGCACACACCGACACACACACACACACACACACACACACACACACACACACACACACGCACACACGCACACACACACACACACACACACACCGACACACACACACACACGCACGCACGCACACACACACACACACACACGCACGCACGCACGCACGCACACACACACACACACACACACGCACGCACGCACGCACACACACACACACACACACACACACACACATACACACACCCCGACACACACACACACACGCACGCACGCACGCACACACACACACACGCACGCAAAGACACACACACACACACACACACACACATACACACACCCCGACACACACACACACACGCACGCACGCACACACACACACCACACACACACACACCCCGACACACACACACACACACGCACGCACGCACACACACACACACACACACACCCCGACACACACACACACACACACACACACATCATCAATCTGCACATCCTGCTGAGCTGAAGCTCATCTGGTTATCAGCAGCTGATCTTACAGTTTTGTTGCTGCAGCTCTTCCTCATCTGGTGTCTGTGGAGGACAGGAAGCTGCTGCAGCTGGAAGCTCTGCAGCAGAAAAAGAGGAAAACGTTTGGAGAGGAAACAGAGAAACGTCCGTCCTCTGCTGAGGGAGTTGCTCACCGAGCAGCAGAGGTTTTATTCACTTTATTTATTTATTATCTTTACAGTTTTAACAGTGATTATATTATCACCAGGCTCAGTGGCGCCCCCACCAGGCTAAAGCTGATGTTTTAATCTGAAACATTGACAGATTAAAGAGTCTCTGGTGAAACTGTTAGAAACTCAGCATGAACACAGACTGAGGTCAAAGGTCACCAGAACTCTGGAACCACTTCCTGTCAGAGAGTAAAATGAAAAGTCAGAAAGAAATGATAAAAAAAAACCTTTAGACACTTTAGGGCAAAGTTTCCATTTATATAGTCTGTGTATATGTATTAATATCTTCTAATAAAACATTTTATTTTGATAATTTCAAACTTCCTGTCGACTTGGAGGAGGAATAAACGCCGCTTCCAGCCGGTGTAGAGAAACTGATCACATCCATCAGCTCTTCTGATGAAGTTATAACTATAATAATGAAGTTATGACTTTAATAATGAAGTTATAACTATAATAATGAAGTTATAACTATAATAATGAAGTTATAACTTTAATAATGAAGTTATGACTTTAATAATGAAGTTATGACTTTAATAATGAAGTTATGACTTTAATAATGAAGTTATAACTTTAATAATGAAGTTATAACTATAATAATGAAGTTATAACTTTAATAATGAAGTTATAACTTTATTAATGAAGTTATAACTTTAATAATGAAGTTATAACTATAATAATGAAGTTATAACTTTATTAATGAAGTTATGACTTTAATAATGAAGTTATGACTTTAATAATGAAGTTATGACTTTATTAATGAAGTTATTACTTTATTAATGAAGTTATGACTTTAATAATGAAGTTATGACTTTATTAATGAAGTTATTACTTTATTAATGAAGTTATGACTTTAATAATGAAGTTATGACTTTATTAATGAAGTTATAACTTTAATAATGAAGTTATAACTTTATTAATGAAGTTATGACTTTATTAATGAAGTTATTACTTTATTAATGAAGTTATGACTTTAATAATGAAGTTATAACTTTATTAATGAAGTTATAACTTTATTAATGAAGTTATGACTTTAATAATGAAGTTATAACTTTATTAATGAAGTTATAACTTTATTAATGAAGTTATAACTATAATAATGAAGTTATGACTTTATTAATGAAGTTATAACTTTATTAATGAAGTTATAACTTTAATAATGAAGTTATAACTTTATTAATGAAGTTATAACTTTATTAATGAAGTTATAACTATAATAATGAAGTTATAACTTTATTAATGAAGTTATGACTTTAATAATGAAGTTATAACTTTATTAATGAAGTTATAACTTTATTAATGAAGTTATAACTATAATAATGAAGTTATGACTTTAATAATAAAGTTATAACTTTAATAATGAAGTTATAACTTTAATAATGAAGTTATAACTTTAATAATGAAGTTATAACTATAATAATGAAGTTATAACTTTATTAATGAAGTTATGACTTTAATAATGAAGTTATAACTTTATTAATAAAGTTATAACTTTATTATTAAAGTTATAACTATAATAATGAAGTTATAACTATAATAATGAAGTTAGAACTTTATTAATGAAGTTATGACTTTAATAATGAAGTTATGACTTTAATAATGAAGTTATGACTTTAATAATGAAGTTATTATGTTGCTCAGTGAAAACAGAGTCGATGGTTAAACTCTGCTGTGAATCAGCTGCTGTCTGTGACGTTTCCATCAGTCCTGATGTTAAATGTGTTTTAACATGGTGATATGTTTGTTATTAGTTATTGATTTGATTCTTCTTGTTTTATAAAGACTCGTTATTTTCTGGACGCCTCTTTTCTTTCGGATCCTGTGAGGAGAAATAAGTTTGCAGCTTCATCACCTTGTTCTGTCGGGGCCTCCACTGAGCCGCCCTCATGCTGCACAGAGCAGCGGTACCTAGATGGGCCGAGCGGATCCACCTTCAAGATGGAGGCGGTGCGGGCGGTGCCGTCCAGCTCTCTGAGCTCCAGCTGCTCCTCAGAGGTCAGATCCTTCTCTCCATCGTCCTCCAGTCTTTTCCAGGAGATCCGGACCTCAGGAGGAAACATGCCTGAGGCCAGACACAGCAGGAGGCCCCTGCGGCCCCGCCGGGCGCTGGAGGCTGCTGGGTACACGCTCACCACGGGCTTCACTACCGGATCATCTGCAGCTTGGAGGCAGAAACACATCCAGTCAGCAGCAGCATCTTTATGTCAGAAACGTTTCCACAGGATTCAGACTCCAAACTTTAACTGGGATCAATTTATTATCAGAGAATCTGATTAATTGTCTCATTTCTTCTGGTTACAAGCAACTGAGTTTTAGAAAAACAGAAAATTTATGTTTTAAATCAGATTTTAAACTTTACAGAGAAATGGATCTGCTGGTTGAAGAGATTTTAACTATTTATTTGTAATAATTCTGTTTATTTACTGAATATGGACCAATTCACAACAAATGAAGATATTTTACAAAACTAATTTTAATTCAGTCTCATGTATTGATCCTGGTTTTCAAACAGGTCAATAAACTCCATCAATCATTCACAGTAGAAACCAGCAGGTTGATTGTTTTATAGATGAAGTTTTTCAGTCAAACTGATTTTGTTTCCTGTCTTCACTGCGGGGCCCCGCAGGGCCCCGTGTTGGGCTCCGACTTTCTCTTTGGTTTATTTACAGAAACGTTGGTTTCCTTCCTCTGACTGAAACTCTGCAGCTTCAAACCTTTAAAGCAGCTGAAAATAACATCCACAGTTTATCAGGCTGAACATCAAATATTATATAAATCCACAGATATTAAACTATTTACATTATGATGCATTTATACATATTATTGGAACAAAGATTTCTGTATCAAATACAAATTTAAATTAAATGAGTTGATTTTCTTGCCACTGATTCATCATAAAACTGTTTTTATATATTTGATCAAATTTAAACGGTTAATTTTTTAAAACTGTAAAAATGTTTTTGTTGAAAACTAAAATCATAGATTGATGCAACAATACGGCAAATTTTATATTCAGCTGTGATAAAATGTAATAAATATCTTCCACAATTTAACTAGATTTACATTTGAGCTTTAAATTTTTCTAATAACATTTCAATATTTGAAAATTGAGAAGAAAAAATAATAATTAATAATTAATTAAAAAGTTTCTCATCTCTGAATAATTTATTTTGTATTCATAGAAAATATAAACGATGAATGTTGGTCATATTTTAGTTGATTTTCCTTATTTATAAATATTAGATTTAAACATTGATAACATAAATGTTTCTTAAATATCTTTATTAAACCTTGAAGGTTTTTTAAGTAAAGTTTTTCTGAACCTTTCTGTGAACATTTGTAAGATTTTCAATTCTTTACCAGATGAACATTTTTATCGACTTCAGAGACTTTAAAATATTAAAGACAATAAACCCAAAATATCTGGAACGTTTTAAATGTTTTATAAAATAATAACTTTTCATTTTAATGTTAAGGAAACCAGAGAGTTTATCATCATTTTCTCTACTAATGATAGAATGATTAAACTGATTAAAACATTTTAACTTGTGGTTTAAAACAGCAGAAGGAAAATAAAAGTTCTTACAAACAGTTTGGTACCAGAACCAAAGAGACATGAGAATCCTCTACGCAGTGAGACAGAAAAAACCGTCTGATGCTTCGGGTCTCAGTCTTAATATTATTATTATTATTATTATTATTATTATTATTATTATTATTATTATTATTATTATTATTATTATTATTTTCTCTGTCAGCTCCATATCACTCTGAGTTTTAGCATTTAGTAAATCCATGAGGAATATTTTGCAGTAATTAAACATTTATGAATAATATTATCAGATATTAAAGCATCAATATTGGTAAAAAGGAAATACATTTATTTTAGATTATTCTTGGATTTTTGAATGTTTTTCATCAACTGTTGATATTTCCTTGATTAATTTTCTATTAATAATAAAAACTAACATGTAAATCTTGAAGCAGCAGAAAAACATAAAACACATTTTAACATTTTAACTCCAGTGAAACCAGTAAATGTTGATTCTTACCAGTTACATACAGTTTGGTACCAGAACCAAAGATCCATTCAACCCACAGTGAGACAAACTGATACAAAAACCTGCTGCTGTGTTTTAGTTTTATTATATCATATTTTCTCTGTTTGCTTCATGTAATTCTGAGTTTTAGTCCTAATTAAAGGACTAAACTGAGTTTTCCAGTAATTAGACTTAATAATAAAATAATAAAATCTCAGCTTTAGAGAAAGAAAAGATAAAAATCTCCAACAGCTGAAAAAACACATTTAGCTGTTTGTGAATTTTACATTTATTTTCATAAAAATCCACATTTTATCAAACAAATCCCTATAATGAAAACCAGTAAATGTTGGTTCTTACCAGTTACATACAGTTTGGTTCCAGAACCAAAGAGATATCCATCCACAGTGAGACAAACTGATACAAAAACCCTTCAGCTGTTTCTGGTTTTATTATCTCACTTTTTCTCTGTTAGTCTCAAGTTTATAGTAAATCTATAAAGAATATTTTACAATAATTAGACTTTTACAGAATATATTGCAGAGTTACTGAGAGTTTACAGAAACTATTATTGGTTAAAATAGTCAAATTATTTCATAAAGTTCAACATGTTTCTAACACTGAGTTTTAGCACTTAGTTAACATATAAACAATATTTTACAGTAATTTAGACTTTTATTAGCAATGTTAGCAAATATTACAGTTTACAGATATTATTCTATATATTTAAGTTTCATCAACTGTTGATGTTTCCATGATTAATTTTCTATTAATAATAAAAACTAACATGTAAATCCTGAAGCAGCAGAAAAACATAAAACACATTTTAACATTTTAACTCCAGTGAAACCAGTAAATGTTGATTCTTACCAGTTACATACAGTTTGGTTCCAGATCCAAAGATGGGATAAAGATAGGCACGGCCATCACTCATCCCACAATGAAACAAGCTGATACAAAAACCTGTCGGCTGATTTTTGTGTCTTAATGCATCAATATTTTCTCTGCAGCTTCATAAAAGTTTCAGTTTTTAGGATTAAATTGTTTCTCAGAAATGAGTCTGTTTATATCATCACAGCTGCACTGAAAGGAAACTTCGTCTCTTCCAACAACAAAGTTCAGCTGCTTCTTGATCTCCACTAATGAAACCCAGTAAGTGTTGGTTCTTACCGGTTCCATCCAGTCTGGCTCCAGAACCAAAGCGGTACCAGTATCCTCCACAGAAACCAGCCTGCTGCTGACCGGGTCGGCTGAGGGGAACCGGTCCAGATGATGCAGCAGAATCAGGTTTCAGCTCCATCATGAGTTTCAACACGGCTGCTGATTGGATCAGAACCGACCTGCTGAGGTTCTGGTGGATCAGAACCATCAGAAATGTGCTGTGAAGGTCCAAAGTGGTTCTGAAGGAAGTTCTGCAGACATCCTGTCTGAAAGCTCCAGTCTCTCCCAGTGGGTCTCCTGGTTCTACAGTCTGAGCTGCAGCTGCTGAGATCTCCTACAGTCATGAATGCAGCATGGAGGTCTGAGATCTCCTACAGTCATGAATGCAGCATGGAGGTCTGAGATCTCCTACAGTCATGAATGCAGCATGGAGGTCTGTGGTTTCCTGAGGTCATGAATGCAGCATGGAGGTCTGTAGTTTCCTGAGGTCATGAATGCAGCATGGAGGTCTGTAGTTTCCTGAGGTCTTGAATGCAGCATGGAGGTCTGTAGTTTCCTGAGGTCTTGAATGCAGCATGAGGTCTGTAGTTTCCTGAGGTCTTGAATGCAGCATGAGGTCTGTGGTTTCCTGGAGGCTGATGGTACCATGAAGTTCACATTTATCAGGTGGAATGGAGACAGCAGAGGTCATGACCTTTGACCTGCTGTCAGTCTGACTCTCTGAGAAAACCTGCAGCTTCACTAAGAGTGTGAACAGCAGAGCCGGCCCAATGCAGAAGCAAACTAAGCAGCTGCTTGGGGCCCCAAAGCTTCAGGGCCCATAAATACATTTGATCACTGATCACTGATCAATCTGGTTATTGAGAATAAAAATGCTGTTAAAACTTAAATGTTGGATGTAAAGGAGAGTTTACTTTATAAAGTGGAAAGAACAATCAGTCAATCAGGGCCAGAGGCCCCTCTGGGCCCCGTCTAGAGCCGCCCCTGTTGGTCCAGCACTGATCCGTCTGGTGGCTCAGCCGGTCCAATCAGAACCTGCAGCTCAACCAGATCAACTCTCTCATCACCTCAGCAGGTCAAAGGTCAGGAAAACGGCAGCTAGCTTCTCTGCAGACCCCACACATTCTGGACACAAACTGATTGGACTTTTACCTTCAGGGCTTGGTTCTGATCCAAACTCCCAAAAATTGGTGTTCTTTATTAACCAGCAAATGGCCTGACCTTTAACCCCTGAGAGAACCTGGAGTAAAGAGGAAAATGAGAAAAATCAGAACCAACAGAGCAACCCGAAGGCTTCCAGAACCGCAGCAGAACCTCAACAGAACCGCAGCAGAACCACAGCAGAACCTGAACAGAACCTCAACAGAACCTCAGGCTGGTCTCTTCCATCACATTGATGCAGGAATTCATGCAAAAGGAGCCCAGACCAGAACTGATTATTGATGATTTGTAATAGTTTATTACTGATCAATTGGACCTGATGTAGGTCCAATAATTTAACTCACCAGAACCATCTGGATCCTCTGAGAAGCAGAAACAACCAGAATAAAAAATGGACCCAAAGCTTCTTGACTTATAAAATAAACTAAAATTATCTGCTGAACGTGTTTTTCTCTACAATATATTAATATCAAACCTATTAGTGATGAAGAGGATGATGATCTCATTATTGATGATCTCATTATTGATGATCTCATTATTGATCCTGTATCTGAAACAATAGGAATGAAAACCATCAATTATTGAATAAATCCAACAAATTGATAAAACCTTCAGAGTTTATTGTAATAAAATGATGAAACATTAAAGACTCAGAGAGTCTCTGTGTGAGATGGAGGTGAAATCAGTGAACCTGGGCTGTGGTTTACTGCTCTCTATGTCACAAACTGACATCTGATCATCTGGAGGTTTTTGTTCAGGCTCAACGAATCATTTCTCACTGTGGGAACCAGACAAACAGCCGCAGTAGTAGGAGGCTGAATGAACGTCTGCAACATTTTCAATCTTCAGTTCACAGCCGTTCTCAATTTTCCCAGAGGAGAATCATCTTTCTGAGGATGATTGTACCTGTGCTCAATTGCACAGCTACTTTTACGGTAACGAAAAATGATCTTAAATGTTTCATTATCTTTCTTCTGGTACCAGTGTGTATATTCATCAAAATAACACTGATCAGTTCCCCCACAGCTGAAGGAGACGCTCTGCCCGGTTCTCCTGGTCAGACTCAGGTCCTTCTGAACCAGCTGTGTTCCCACAGCAGCCAGCGCTGTAGAGACACAGACAGACAGACAGACAGGTGAAGGTTAGTGTGACAGTGTTTGTTCCAGGTGTTGGCTCCTGATTGGCTGGAAACACTCACCTGAACCCAGCCAGCACAGAGCAGCAGCTGGGAGGAAAAGCATTGTGTGCAGTGGTGTTTCCTCTGGTGAACCTGGGGAGAAGTGGCTCTGATGCAGCTGAGGCCAAACAAGGACGAGCTGAGAGATCAGACCAGGGCCACGTGGTTTCTAGCAGAGGAACCAAAGCTCCCATCAGCCCCTGCAGCCCAGAGAAGAGGAAGCTGCTGATTGGACGGTCAGAGGAAGATGCTGATTGGACGGTCAGAGGAAGATGCTGATTGGACGGTCAGAGGAAGATGCTGATTGGACGGTCAGAGGAAGATGCTGCTGCTTTCAACTTCTAGAATGGAATAGGGGAAAAATCAACAGCAGGTGGCGCTATTGGGTTAGACATTAGCGACACTGAAACGAAAGTTTAATTGGTTTGAATTAAACTTTATTAAGTTTCTAGTCTGACCATCACAGCCACACCATCATACTGGGACCAACCTGCAGGTGGCGCTGCTGCTGCTTTACTCCTTCAGATATCAGAGTGAAATTAGTTCAGGTTGTTATTATTACATCTGTGGTTCAGTCAAAGTTTCATTGATGCTGCTTCCTGATGCTGAAATTATGGGATGCCTGAAGGAAAAGACATGAATTATTTTGAACTGTCCACTGTGATGTTTGATCTGTTCTTTGATTTTTGGCTCTTTAAGATCTTAAAGTTCGATCCTGGCTGATGAAACTGTGATAAACAGACTTTACTTTCTCACTGGACACTAAATGGTTCATCAGATTCTCATCTTGATCCAATTTAAAGTAAACATGAGGATGAAAGTTGGTTGGTTTGATTTAATGTGTCTGTTGGTAAAAGTTCAGCTTGTCTTACTGAAGCTGCTCATCTCCTGAGATCCGAACTGAAAACGTTCTGTCAGGTTTACCAACATGCTCTGAAAATGTCCAGAGTCCTGTTGTAGCAATGTGTGCCTAATAAAGTGGCCGGTTAGCCAGGATTTAGTGGCTGTTGGTCTCCATGGCGCCGAACCGCCATTTTGACTGTCGGTTAATGAAATAACAATCGACCAAAACTGAGCTTAAACATTTATATATTTTATTATCATTTCTCATTTTGCAGCATTTCATCGCTCTTTGATAAACTGGAGACAAACTGATAAAACCAATGATTTGTCAATTTATCGATTCAAGATCAATGACTTGTTATCCTGAGGCCTCAAGGCAACATTTGCTGAAATTCACATTTTAATCTCAGAGAAAATAAAAACTAAATAAAAACTCAACACAAAGCTACAATCTGCATCAGATTATTTACAGAAAGCAGATTATGACCCAGAGCCGAGACGGAACCAGAACCGCTGCAGGTTTTACTGAACCTGAGGAAACGGAGGCAGAACAGATACAAGTATAAAAAACACACACAAAGGACACAAATAAACACGTCTTCATGAGAACATCTTAATTATTCCTTAAATGAAATTCTTCATCTTTTAGTCAGTAAATATTTAACAGTTCAATAGAAAATGAACCCAAATGTTTTGGGTATAATTATATTTCATATTAAATAAAAGCCTGTGAGTTTTTAATATCTTCAATCTGGACTTCATTGAAACGTCTCCATGTTGATATCAACACATGATGGATGTCAGTTTGGTGACTGAACATCTTCACCTTGGAGACGCCGCGCTGTTAGCATGAAGACAAAACTAGCATTTCAGTTTATAGTCAGAATTTATGATGTAAAAATTAAGTTTAGTGTAACAAGTCATTTATTTAAACTTCCTTTGATAAACCAGGCAGCTTGGAGTCACAAAGATGAAACTACAAATAGAAAAACGTTCAGAGAAACATTAACCTTCAATAAAGGAGTCAGAAAATGTGACACTGCAGATGTTTCCTCCGCTGGTTCGTTGAATTAAACTTGTTTATCTCTCTGTCATGTTTTACTCTTTGTTGTTATGTTTGTAGATTATATTAATGAAACTGAAAGCAGAAATAAAATATCTCCAACTAAAACCAAACTTCAAACTGTCTCACACAACCTGTAATTTAACCAGAAGTTTGAGGAAGTGATCTGATGAAACCCAGGTTTTCCCTCCAGATCTATGTTGACTGAAAGTCTTTAACCTGTAGATCTACGTTGTGCAGCTCAGAGAGGAGGACCCCTGCTGTGGGTGTGAACCTGCATGTGTGAGGTCAGACCGCTGCTCTGACTGAATCTTTTTTTCACATATGGAACAGGAAAAGGGTTTTTCCCCGGTGTGTGTTCTGATATGGATCTGCAGAATGCCGTGCTGGTGAAGCTTTTTCCCGCATGTCCTGCACTGGTAGGGCTTCTCCCCGGTGTGAATCCTCATGTGAACCACCAGGCTGTTGTTCCTGGAGAAGCGCTGACCGCAGTCGTCGCAGGAAAACGGTTTCTCACCTGTGTGAATCCTGCTGTGCATGCGCAGCTGGCTGCTGTTGATGAAACGTTTCCCACACGTCACACACAGATACGGCCGCTCTCCTGTGTGCATCCTGATGTGGACGTTCAAACTGCTCAGCTGGGTGAAGCTCTTCCCACACGTGGAGCAGAAGTACTTCTCCCCTGTGTGGGTTCTCTTGTGAACGTTTAAATACGAAGGATCACGGAAACTTTTCCCACAGGCTTCACACTTGTAGGGCCTCTCGGCTGTGTGCGTCTGCCTGTGAACCTTCAGAGTGGACAGCCTGCAGAATCCTTTCCCACACGTCTCACAGAAGAAGGGCCACTCGCCGGCGTGCGTCCTCCTGTGGACGTCCAGCTGGAAGCTGTTACTGAAGCCCCCCACACGTGTCGCAGGAAAACGGCCAGTCGCCCGTGTGAAACCTCATGTGAACCTTCAGGCTGCAGATCCGAGTGAAGACCTTCCCGCAGGTGTTGCAGGTGACGGAGTTTTCCCCTGTGTGGGTCCGGCGGTGGACGTGGAAGTGGCTGCTGTAGCGGAAGCTCTTCCCACAGACTTCGCAGATGAAGGGTTTCTCCCCGGTGTGGATCCTCATGTGGACCTTCAGCCCGCTGGGCTCTGTGAACCTCTTCCCACACGTCTCGCAGGCGTACGGCTTTACGCCTGAGTGGACGACCTGGTGTTCCACCAGGCTGTGTTTGTACCTGAACACTTTCCCACAGACGTCATATTTCACCGGTGGTTCTGGGTCGGAGTGGACCCGGCTGTCACACACAGGACCGCTGCTTCCTGCCTCACTCCAGCCCTGAGCTTCAGAACCGGATTGACTGTATAGTTGATCCACTCCTGGTTCTGGTTCCTTAGAGCTGCGCCTCTGACCCGACCAGGAGTCCAATAACCCATCGGACGAGTGGGTCACCAACAGCTGCTGGATCTGCTGACTGCTGTGGATCAGGAAGGACAGCAGAGGAGGTTCATCATGGCCCACTGCAAACTGGGACGGTTCTGAATGTCCTGCTGGTTCTGCTGCTGGTTCTGCTGCTGGTTCTGCTCCAGGTTCTGCTCCAGGTTCTGCTGCAGGTTCTGGATCCTCCTTCTTGTTACATGAAAGCTCCAGTTCACTCTGTTCCTCCTTAATATCTGAAGGTTCTGGTTGTCCCGTTTCCTCTTTAATCACTAAATGTTCCGGTTCCCCTCGATTTGATCCGAATCCTGCAGGTTCTGGTTCCTCCTTAATGTGTGAAAGTTGCAGTTCCTCTTGTTCCTCTTTGATCTGTAAATGTTCTGGTTCCCTCTGATCTGCCAGTTCTTGTTCATCTTGTTCCTCTGCAGCATCAGGAAGTTCTGGTTCCACCGGTTCCTCTTTAAAAGCTGTAGGTTCTGGTTCAATTGGTTCCTCCTTAAAAGCTGGAGGTTCTGGTTCCACTGGTTCCTCCTTAAAAGCTGGAGGTTCTGGTTCCACTGGTTCCTCCTTAATAGCTGGAGGTTCTGGTTCCACTGGTTCCTCCTTAAAAGCTGGAGGTTCTGGTTCCACTGGTTCCTCTTTAACAGCTGGAGGTTCTGGTTCCACTGGTTCCTCCTTAAAAGCTGCAGGTTCTGGTTCCACCAGTTCCTCTGTAATACTTGGACATCTGACTTCCTCCTGGTCCAGAACAAAGTAGTTCTGTTGGATCCAAACAAGCTGGTTTAGAAAATCTGAAGGAAAAAGGAAAACATCAGACGTTAACTTCCTGATCGTTTAATGATTGAAATAAAAATATAAATAAAGCACTCAGCCCCCAAATTACTGTCTGTACTAAAGGAGTCCACTGGTTCCACTGGTTTTACTGGTTTCACTGGTTCCACTGGTTTTACTGGTGACATTAGAACTGGCAATGAATCCATGTTGAGCATCTTGTGAACTTTTACAGAGAAGAAAATATTTTATCAGCATCAAATTATCAGCAGAACTTTGTAACTATTGAGCAAAACTGAGACGAGACGATTTATTCGTCTTTATTCTGGTTGCACTATAACTATTATCTTTATGAATTATTTAAAAAACTCAATCTAAGATTATTGAGCTATCAGGAGTTTAAAAACAATGTGTAGACAAGTTGTGTCTTGTTGCTAAATCAACTTGATAAAATTAAATTTCTGAGTTTTAACCAAAACAATTTTCTAACTTTTTAGTTCAAACTGTTTATATTGACGAATCTCAGAGTCCAATTTATTCTAAATGACTCAAACTGATGTGAATCAGATTAAATCTTGAGTTCTTCTTTTTCTGTCGGCCTCTGATGCTGCAGCAGCCAGGAGGAACCAGAATCCACCAGAACAGAACCAGAGGAACCAGAACAGAACCAGAGGAACCAGAATAGAACCAGAGGAACCAGAACCACCAGAACAGAACCAGAGGAACCATAACCACCAGAACAGAACCAGAGGAACCAGAATCCACCAGAACAGAACCAGAGGAACCAGAACCACCAGAACAGAACCAGAGGAACCAGAATCCACCAGAACAGAACCAGAGGAACCAGAACAGAACCAGAGGAACCAGAACCACCAGAACAGAACCAGAGGAACCAGAACCACCAGAACAGAACCAGAGGAACCAGAATCCACCAGAACAGAACCAGAGGAACCAGAACCACCAGAACAGAACCAGAGGAACCAGAATCCACCAGAACAGAACCAGAGGAACCAGAACAGAACCAGAGGAACCAGAATCCACCAGAACAGAACCAGAGGAACCAGAACCACCAGAACAGAACCAGAGGAACCAGAACAGAACCAGAGGAACCAGAACAGAACCAGAGGAACCAGAACCACCAGAACAGAACCAGAGGAACCAGAACCACCAGAACAGAACCAGAGGAACCAGAACAGAACCAGAGGAACCAGAACCACCAGAACAGAACCAGAGGAACCAGAATCCACCAGAACAGAACCAGAGGAACCAGAACCACCAGAACAGAACCAGAGGAACCAGAATCCACCAGAACAGAACCAGAGGAACCAGAACCACCAGAACCAAAAGCAAAGCAGCTGAAACTCCAAGCTCAGCTTCATGGCCTCTGAACTGTAAATTATCAAGGTTTCTGTTTCATAACTGCATTATTGCAATATTCTGATTGAACTCTTTAGGACCCGGTTCTCCAGAATAATCAGTTCTCAGCTTAGTGAAGCTGCAGACTGCCGGTCAGCAGCAAAATGTTCTGGAGAATCTAAATCATATTGGTGTGAAAACACACACAGAAATGCTGGAAGATTTTTTTATTCAGAGTATTACAGTGACAAATTAAATCAAAATTAAATTATATCATGATTATTTATTATTCTATAATGAGAAGGAAATAAAAGTTCATCAAAACCTAATTTTTTTGATAATCAGTTACTGTTTCACATCACAATAAACATTTAATATCATACAGGATGAGGAGAAATTAATAATAATAAAGTCAGTTATTGTTCATAAAGCTTTTATTTAACTCTCCTAAACATTTAGGATCTATTCTGGTAAAATTCAGATCCATTTTGATCTTTAACTGATGAAACGTCACAAAATCAACAGACTGTGTTGGTGATTTGCAGATATTATTTAAAATATTAGTTCTGCAAATCATTTTCTTAAATCTTGATAAATGTGTTCATCTCCGTGTGTTTGCAGTTCTTTTGTTTTTCGGTGAAATGGGTCCTGAAAAGCCACGCCCACAGTAGAACCTCAAATTAAACTGGACACCAGATGATCTGTAACACCCCCAGTAAATCCACGTCACGGGGGAACGTGAGCTCTAAGGTTATAAAGCAGCGAATACAGATATCTCCCTTCATAAGCAGAGGAAACGACGCTTTCTATGTAGTTTATCTCTACATTCCCAGCTATAACGGCCCGTCTGGTTCTATACGTACCGACTCTCTGCGGGTTAGTTTCGGGTTTCCAGCGGAAATCCTCCATCTTTTCCTCCAACTAACCCTTAAACACTCCCAGCTGAGAAAATTAAAACATTATTACTGGAATATCCAGGAAAGGAATGAAAACAGAACCATCCTGCTGCTGCTGCTCTGTTTGTTTTACTTCCGCTCGGTGACGCTGAAAGCAGCTGATTGGTCCGTTTACCGCCGCCTGCAGGACTGGAGGAGAACAGCAGAATGGCAGATAAACCAACTGGGGCTTAAATACACAGCTAAAGATACTGCGAATGTTTTTTAAAATATGCATTATAACAAGTGCAGGGTTCAGGAGTTTCACTTTTTTTTCATGGAATAACTAAATTAATAAGACAGAATGATACTAAAACTAGCAGCAATATTTTCTCATCATTAGATTGAAAAATGTACTTTAACATAATTTTCCAGAAATATAAATAACCCATAAAATAAAATGCTAAAGTTTTATATTTTCTCTTTGCCCTAAAAGACATAAATAAAACTGTGTCCCTTGGCAGATAATTTGTAAGTTGTTTTTCCAAACGTGGTGTAATATTTGTTTCAAATTAGTTATTTGGCTGGAATGAGCAAAAATGGCTCTTTGGACTGTAAAAGTACCAGATCTCTGATCTAAACTATTGTAAATATTTTCAAATGTTTTCGTACTTAGGATTCTTCTTTATATCCAAGTATAACCAGTTTTAATAAAAATCTCCATAAGAACAAATAACCTTTCAGCACCAGATCGTACATGTATGAAAATAAAGACAAAAGAAGCTCTGGTGAAAATCCCAACAGCCTCAATGTCTCAATAAAAATATAAACAGTTTGTTTCCAACATTCAGCAGATTTGAATCTGCCAATCAGACTGGTTTCCTGCAGCTGTGTGGGTTTGTGCTCTGCAGCCTCCATGTTAGCTGTGGTTCTCGCCTTAATGTAACAATGACAGATAAAAGCATCGACTGAAAGAATCGTTCAGGAAGCTGCTGTGATCTCACACAGCCTCATAAATGATCCAGGAGTTATTATGGGATGTTCTTCTGCTCCCAGTTATTCCAGTTTCTCTCACTTCAGTTTGCAAACAGACATGTTGCGTTTTAATGCACAGCAGCTCTCAGCTATGAAAAGTGATGCAAACCGTGACAAATCATTCCAGATATTTAATATTTAATAGTTTAATGTGACAGATACATATTTTATTTAATGCAAATGAGAAACATGCAAATCAGGTAGAATACAAACAAAAATGAAAAAGTGCAACAGCTGTTGGTAAAATGTTCTTACTTAAAGCCGTGAGGTTAGAAATGAGCCATCAGTCTTTGGTTGATCAGCAGCTTTAACAGCCAAACATCAGTTATTTACAGACCAGAACAGAAACGCCAAGCAACACGAAACAACATGGCAACGTATGGGAGGAGATCTGTGACTGGATTACAAGTCAGAAATGGGATTATAAAAAATAACAACCACCTCACTGATACTCCCCAAGACCTGGAGTTTAACAAAAGACACATTAAATACAGATAAATGTGAATTTATGCATTTCTGAATGCAGAAGAAATGTCTCTGCAGCTAACGAGTTTCCACAAACATCCTGAAACTGATTTCAGGTCATTGATGAAGAACCGACAGCAAACTTCTGAGATCAGAAATATTTCTTCAGTAAAATCAAACAGATTTATTGTCAGTAACATCATTAAATCCAAGCAATGAAACTATAAACCGAAGCTAAAAATCCATCAGTTTAAAGCTGCTTTTAATGAACAAACCGTCGCCTGACTTTAATCGTTTGACATTAATTTACTGCAATATGGTTTCCTGATCATTTTCCTTCTGTTTATGCAATTTAGATACCGGTAGGTATTTTGGTCCATATAACAGTCAGAGTGAAACCAGTGAACCTTTTGTAAAGATCAGAACCTCCACTGGACGACTTTGTGTTTGTGATGTAAAGCATTTTGAAATGCCGTGCAGCTGAAATGTGTCATACAAATAGAATTTGATTGATTGATTGATTGATTGATTGATTAATTGATTGATTGATGATGTTGCTGGAAAATGTCCTACAGTTCATTTTATTACTGCGACTGGGTGAATGTGTGATGATGTCATAAATGAACCCGCAGTGACCCTGGAGGAGCTAATGAAGCTAATTTATATTCAGACCTTTAGCTTCGAGCTAACATCGTGTCCATGGTGACAGCTGATGAGCGTGGCATGTTGAGGTGATTCCAGGTAGATTTCAGAAACTGTCAGCTGGTTTTGGGATCTTAGTCTCATGTTGGGACGGTGCATCCAAAGGCCGCTCCTCTGGGGTCAAAGTTCGAATTAGCTTCACTTCTCTTTCCTCTGGAGCTTCACTGAATGAAGAACAAACACGTTTTAACCCAAAAGCCAACAGACAGTTTATCATGTGAGACCTCAGGTTTTACTCTGATGTCACGCAGGCGAGTCGCTTTGGGGCCGTAACCCGAATCTGACTGCGTTTGAACGTAAATTAGCAGCATGTGGAATTAAAAATGGAGTTGAGCTTTAAGACAAAGCTAACAGAACGTAGCCTTATATCTCCACCAGAACCGGTCCGGGTTCCTCACATCAAACGTTTCCAAGTTCCATCAAGTCGACATTCAGGTCACTGAGTTTTCATGTTTTAGAATCCTCCATCTCTTGAAAGACCCACCGTACTCTCCTCATCTCCACGTGGTCAAACAGCTGTTTGAGACATGTGGACATGTGAAGACAACCGAGTGAAAGTGACCGTCTGTTCAGTCAGCGTTGGCGTTTGTTCCTGCAGAGTGGCTCTTCATGTGGACGTTCAGAGTTCCTCTCTGGATGAAACTTTTCCCACAGGTGCTGCAGGTGAACGGTCTCTCGCCGGTGTGCGTTCTAACGTGAGCTTTCAGGTCCCCCTTACTGATGAAACACTTCCCGCAGCGTTCACACAGGTACGGCCTCTCGCCCGTGTGCGTCCTCATGTGGACCTTCAGCGCTGCGTTTTTGGTGAAGCTTTTTCCGCAGGTTTCGCAGAAATGCAGCCGGCCCTGCGTGTGGATCCTGCGGTGGGCTTTGAGCGACGTGTAGTTCCCGAAGCCCTTCCCACACGTCTCGCAGGGGAACGGCCTCTCGTCCGCGTGGGTTCCCCTGTGGAAGTTCAGGTTGGTCACCACCGTAAAACTTTTGCCGCAGATTTCGCAGGCGTACGGCCTCTCGCCGGTGTGGATCCGCATGTGGACGTTCAGGCTGACCACCTGAGAGAAACTTTTGCCGCAGGTGTCGCAGGAGAAGGGTCGCTCGCCGGTGTGGGTCCGGATGTGGTTCTTCAGGTGGCCGCTCTGCGTGAAGCCTTTCCCGCAGATCGTACAGGCGTACGGCCGCACGCCTGAGTGGATCCTCTGATGGCGGTTAAAGTGATGCTTCTTCTTAAAGACTTTCCCACAAACGTCGCATTTGACCGATTTATCAGCAGCGGACGTCGTCGTGTTGGGGAAGCTGCTTTCTTCATGGCTCTGGTTCCCAGCCGAAGGGAAGCTGACGGCGTACAGACGCTGGATGTTGGGTTCTCCCTCGCTGACGTCGGCTTCCTGACTCAGAGGCTCGGTGAAGTCGAAGTGCTCCTGCTTCAGGATGAACTGCTCCACCTGCTGGCCGCCGCACGCCTCCTCTTCCTCTTCCTCCTCTTTAATCTGCAGCAGCTCGGCTTCTTCCTCTTTAACCGCCTCCCGGTCCGGTTCAGTTGGAGGTTCTGGTTCGTCCAGCTCCTCTTTAACCTCTGCACATCGCGGCTCCTCCTGTGGAGGTTCTGCTTCCTGCTGGTTCTGATTCAACCAGGAATATTCTGGTTCTGGTTCTGGTTCCGCCGGGTCTTCACCGGCGCTCTGGTCAGTCTGAACCCCATCCTCACCAGGGAAACGATGATTTGGGCGCTCTGCAGGGGAAAGAAATGATGGAGATTGTGAAGTGAAATCCGTCATGGAGCTGCAGGTTCGTCAGGAAAAAGCCGCCGTTTCTCCTCAGGACTTCATCAGCTGTACTTTCATTTCTGTATGTTGCTCTCTGAGAACCTTTGGCCTACTTCATGTTGTCAGATGGTTCTATTTCAGAGATTTCATCAGTCTGTCAGCCAGGCAGAGACCAGCTCTGGGTTTAGGAAGTAAAATAGGATCAGAAATGTGTTCAGGATGTAACATGAGTAAAATTTGATTTAAAAACAGTTTAATGGATTAAACTGCTCCAAAAGCTAAAAACATCTCAGTTTATAGCAAATCAACCAAAGACTGCAGTGAGTTGTTAGCAGTTTCTATGACGTCATATGACATCATTAATGATGCACCAATAGGGATCATTCATTTCTTCATGGTTTATGTCCTGAATCAGTCAGAGGAAAAGTTCAGATAAATTTTCCTCAGTCTGTAAATAAAGCATATCAGATCCAAACAGAGCTGTAGAGAAAGTTGATGGATTTCTTTTCTGACTAGTTATTGATAACTTGATGATGCTGCGTGCTGGGTTTCAGCTGGTTACCATGGTGACTCGGTAACCGGCCCAGTTAAAGCCCGAGTTTCATCCAGGTTGTTTATTCTACCGGATCAGAAACAAACTCCTGAATGTTCTGCAAAATGGCTTCAGTTCATATTTTCACCGCGCGGATTCATTTATTGCTTTGTTTCTGTGATTTCTTACCGGTTCCGGTTGTTTTTATCTGAGCTTCATTCCTGCAGGTTTCCAGAACTTTAATCTCCTCCTCGTAGCTAATGATGGTTTTTTCGACCTGAGTGAAGATTTCCTCCGCAGCAGCAGTTAGTCTCTCTCTGATGAAATCCCTCAGCTGCTGAACTGAACACATGGTGACTGAAATATCAGCTCAAACACGAAGCAACCAGCGGAAGCAGCTGCTCTGTTTTCCTTCCGCTGGGGTCAAACTGAGACTCAGCAGCTGATTGGTCCGTTTCCGCCCTGCTGGACTGCAGGGGAACTGCAGCCTGCAGCCAAATGGATCACATTCTCTGAACCAGAGCAGAACTTCTCTAAACTGTTAATCAACTAGAAATTAATCAAGCAGAAGTTCTTTTCATTTCCTTCAGTCCCTCCTCGTTAATAAAACGTGTTAAATGTGAGTCCAATAATACTTTCAGATTTAGACCTGCCTGTATTCACAGGTTGTGTCACTGACCATCAGGACATCCAGACATGCAGAGGTCAGGCCCACTCAGGGCTGCAGGGTCACAACCAACGCTGGCTTCAGGTCAATCTAAATAAAAACCAACTGTGCTGCTCTGGAATCTGTCTCGTTAAAAGAAGGGAAAAAGGGAAAAGAAAGATTCTTATTTTATGCTGTGAGTCGCAGCAGTGCAGAGACACCAGGTTGAGCTCAGGTATTATGTCAAAGTACCTGTGGATATTCTGAGCTCTGGAGTAGAAACATCACTCAAAACACGTCCACACCGATGACAAAACACCAAAATGTGACTGACGAGGCAGATGATCAGCATCTGCTGATAGAAAATATCAACACAATGTTTAACCAGAGTTATGCAAACAGCATCAACACTGCTGGCAGCTTTGAATTATTGTTGATATTGTGACTCCAGAACCTGACTGGTGCTGATTTGGGACAAACTGGTTTCTCTGCATCAGGACTCAACATGTGGAGCTGAAACTGAACTGAAATCATAAACTGAAGCGGTCAGAATCGGCCCCAAACAAGGCAACTTTATTCACTGAGGACATCCAGGGCAACGCAAGGTTTCACAGAACATTGAACAAAATCAGAACTTTACAATGTTGCTTAACAATCAAGTTCAGTCTGTCAAACATTTAGAAATCAATTAACAGAAATAAATGTTGAAACATATTTAACCTTCAAACGTCGTTCAGGAGAAACGCTTCATTCATCAGAGTCTTTGAAAGCTGATGAAAACACAAATGTTTAAGTTTTTCATCAGAACATCAACCACAGGGAACACGGACTTTAACTGGACCATTATGGTCCAGTTAAAGGCTCATCCAACCTCCTCTACATATGAAGATCAGCCACCATGGCGACATCCTTTCCTTTCATCCCATTTTCATGACTCCTGATTCACATACATTAATATTGAACTGTATGGACCTTTTGGTCGTATTGATGGAAGAATTATGTTCAAAATGTTAAACATTAACTGCTGCAGCTGATTGGTACCTTTATCATGGCTGTGAAAGCAAACGCCTGGATGACGGAAACATCTGGAGCAGAACTGAGAAACGACTCACCAGAAACCTTCAAACCTTCAAACCTCAAACCTTCACACCTCAAACCTTCAAACCTTTAAACCTTCAAACCTTTAAACCTTCACACTTCAAACCTTCAAACCTTCACACCTCACCAGAAACCCCTCACAGGTTTGTGGACTTTCTGGTGACAAACCAGTTCATTCATACTATTAAAGCTTTCATCGCATGCTTGGCATGAATATGGCTGCTCCACTGTGTGGGTCTTGATGTGGAATTTCAAATACCATTTTTCACGGAAGCTTTTCCCACAGATTTCACATGAAAAAGGCTTAACGCCTGTGTGAGTTTTTCTGTGAACTTTCAAACAAAAACTTCTGCTGAAACGTTTCCCACAGGTTTCACATGAATAAGGTTTGTCACCTGTGTGAGCTTTCCTGTGAACTTTCAGGCTGGATTTCCTGGTAAAGCTTTTCCCACAGGTTTCACAGGAAAAGGGCTTGACACCTGTGTGCATTTGTAAGTGCTCTTTCAAATGACATGTCTGCACAAACACTTTTCCACATATTTTACAGCGCAATGGCTTCTCCCCTGAGTGTTCTCTGAGATGTCGCAACATGTTATACTGAGATTTAAAGGCTTTCCCACAGACACGACACTCACAGGATTTATCTGGGACCGATTCGGCCCAACTCGCTAACACAGGACTGCAGCTTCCTGCTTCATCCTGGTTCTCCAGAGCAGAAACATTGTTAGAGTCCAGATGCTCAATGTTTGCTTCTTCTTCACTGAATTCAGTTTGTTGCAGAGTCTGAGTGAAATGAAGACTCTGTCCCTCCTGACTGCAGCAGACTTCCTGCCGTTCCTCTTTCACACCAGGAGCTTCTGGTTCCTCCTTCAGCAGCTGATGTCCCAGCTCCTGGTTGCTGTCGCCATCTTGTGGAGGCTCAGACTCCTCCTGGTTCTCATTTAAACTCATCATGTGACTGCAGAGCCGGCTGCCAGTGAGAACCTCATCTTCCTCATCTTCCTGTTGCTTTGGGACGGCTAGAGAAACACAAAACATACCAGATCAAATATTTGGTTTAATTATGACCATTTTTAAAACTCCCATAAATTATCTGCCTCAAAGATTTACTAAATCAAGTTTTAATATTTTAATACTCTCACTTCCTTCCACCAATGAGCTGTTGATGAAAGCTAATTGTTATTAGCAGCTATGGAGGAAGAAACAGCGAGAAAAAGAGTCACTCAGTGTGTTATGGGAAACAGACCTGGCAACTTAAAATGTCTGCTTGAAAAAACACCGGATGAACAAAAACAGTTCATCCAGAGCCACTGATCACATCATGTCTTCATAATCACTGAATAAACCACAGAATGAAACAGAAACAACTGGATCAAAGATCTGATCATCTTTCATCTGGAGGGATAATTTCAAAATAAACATGATCACTTTATAATTACTAATTACAAACTTCAGCCATTTATTAAGTCACCTCTGAAAATGAATTCGCTTTAATGTTAATCGGTTTTTCGATTTCTGACTTGGACCAGCAGGTGTCGCCATGGAGCTCTGATTGCGAAACTTTTCCATAAACGAACATTTTTCTCCAAACAAGGAAGTTTCTCTGATTAACGGATTCATCTGTTCATTTTTAACGTACCGGTTCCGGTTGTTTTTATCTGAGCTTCATTCCTGCAGGTTTCCAGAACTTTAATCTCCTCCTCGTAGCTAATGATGGTTTTTGCTACCTGAGTGAAGATTTCCTCCGCAGCAGCAGTTAGTCTCTCTCTGATAAAATCCCTCAGCTGCTGAACTGAACACATGGTGACTGAAATATCAGCTAACAAACAATAAAACGACACAAAGCCGCTGCTGCCGCTGCTGGAGCCGCTCTGTTTTACTTCCGCTTGGGTCACACTGGAACAAAGCAGCTGATTGGCCCGTTTCTGCCCCCTGCTGGCCTGGAGCGGAGCAGCAGCAGAACTTCTGTAAACTTATTAATAGAGCAGATATTAACTGACAATAAAAGTAAATATTGATATTATTTGTTTCAGGGCTTCATTATCCTTGTTATATTCTAATAATCCCTGTGGAGACGTGAGTCAGGTAAAACTTTATTTACATGTTGTAATGTTATAAACGTTTTAAAATAAAAACAGCCAAAGGTCAATTTTCTCCTACTATATCTGTGTCACTCTTTTACAATTAGTGTCTCTGCCAGGTGATTGGTGATCTGATTGATGTTATAACAGAAATTAAAACATTAAAGACAAAATCTTAAAACTAAAAATAATGGTTAACATTTAATGTTTGTAATCAATGAATAATAATAATAATAATAATAATAATAATAATAATAATAATAATAATAATAATAATAATAATAATAATAATAATAATAATAATAATAATAATAATAATATGCTTTTGTCAATATAATAGCAAAGAAATTACAGCAAAAACAAAAATTTTAAAAAGTTTTTGGTGTGCTGCACAGTGGTGCAGTTGGTAGCGCTGTTGCCTTGCAGAAAGAAGGTCCTGGGTTCCATTCCCGGCCCGGGGTCTTTCTGCACGGAGTCGAAAAACATGACTGTCAGGTTAATTGGTCTTTCCAAATTCTCCCTAGGTGTGTGTGTGTGTGTGTGTGTACATGGTTGTTTGTCCTGTTTGTCTTTGTGTTGCCCTGCGACAGACTGGCGAACGCAGCTGGAGAGGCACGAGCAACTCCTGACCCCGTTAGGGTGACGGGTGACGGAAAATCACGATAAAACAACAGTTTTCTAGATGAAGCCACACAACCTGATAGTAAATCCTTTAGTTTTCCTTTGGCTGGATGTCACCATAAATCAGTTGGTTGGAGCGGAACAGCATAACGTCACCTGAAACATACCTGAACTTTTTCATTCTTTAAATTTTTGGTGCACCAAATAATTACTTGTATGGTTTTTGTGGAAAGAAACGCAACAAACTAACACCCAGAATATGGCTCTCAAGAGGTGGCTGAATTTTTGTGAAACCCTTAGAAAATATTTCAGTTCTTCAGTGAATAGGATTAAATTTCCTAAAGGCTTAAACCATTGGGTAAAACCTAATAAAAAACAGTGTCTCGTAAAACCCCAAAATGAAGAAAAGGTTCAGTTCTGATTCAGAACTGTCATTTTGCTGTTCCAGTCCGGTCCAGCAGGGGGCGGAAGTGGTCCAGTAAACGCCTCTCTGTCAGTGTGACCTCAGCGGAAGTAAAACAAAAGGATCCAGTATCGGGTTGTGTGGCTTCATCTAGAAAACGGTTGTTTTATCGTGTTTCTGCTGGTATTTCAGCAAACATGTGTTCAGTTCAGCATCTCAGAGAGTTTATCAGAGAGAGACTAACTGCTGCTGCGGAGGAAATCTTCACTCAGGTTGAAAAAACCATCATTAGCTACGAGGAAGAGCTCGATGCTCAGCGCAGGATGATGGGGATCAGCTGGAAACCAGACATTAAGCTACACAGAGTCGGTTCGGAGCTGCAGAGACAAAGTTCTGGTGGGTCTGGATCAAATGTTTTCACTGCAGATAATTAATCTGAGACAGAGGGAGAAAGATGGAGGTAAAAGAAGATTAATGATGCAAAGAGTTTCGGTCATATCTGATCAGAAAACACAGATCATTTGAGGAGTTTCACTTCTTAATATTGTTTCTAAGTGAGATGCAGTTCAGGAGGATTTTGTGGTTTTGATATTTCTGCTATTTGATCCTCCTTTTGCTGGATTTTCAATTTTCCACTTAAATCCCCTCAGAGTCTCATTAAAGTAACTGAACACAAACTGTTATCATCTCTGTGTCAGCAGAACCAGCCCACAGATAAAGCTGCTGAGATGCACTGACAGCCATACCAGGGGTACGAACCAGGGTTCAGTCCTGGGAGCAGAACCTGTCTGAGTTTGAAATGTGACCTGATGGAGTGAATCATAGTTTCTGTTTAATCCAAAGAACTTGATGAATAAGATTGAAACAGTTTCACTGCAGTTGGACGGTGAAGTGATGCTGTTTCTGATAACTGTCTGAAGTTGCTGATGTGAAATACATCAAGTATTTGTTGGCTTATTTTACCTTAACCCAATATTCTTACTTCTTTGTGTCAATAAAACATAATGTGTTCTTTACTGGCTCAGGAGGTCAGAGTTCATCCTGGAACTGGTAGTTTTACTGCTTTAAACTGGTTTACACTCCATTTATCATTCATTAAAGTAACAGTGTGTTAATATTATATCTGCTCTGCACCAGATGTCACTGACATATTGCATTTTATTACACACTGTTTTGCCAGAGCTCCAAATCTGTTGATCACTTATTGATCTGATAGATCAGACAGTCATCAATAAATCTATGTATATTAATGATCCCTTCCTTTGTCCCCACAGGCCTCCAGGATCCTCATGTGTCGGTGAAGGAGGAAGCTGCTGCCGTCCAGCAGGAGCAGAGGTCCAGGCATGGAGCTGAGTCTCAGTGGACTGATGTAATGGAAACGTTTTTAATGTTCCTCTCATCCCTCTGGTGCTTCAGATCAATGTTTCCCAAGCCTGGTCCTCCTGATCCCTGCCCTGCATGGTTTAGGGTTTTCCTTGCTTCGGTCCATCTGATTTCAGTTGATGACTGATTAACAGGCGTTTGTTGAACTGCAATCAGTTGAATGAGGGACATTAAAGCAGGGAAACGTCTGAAACATGCAGGACAGAGAGCCTTGAGGACCAGGGCTTTAGGTTGTGTCTGCAGGATTTTATCATGAAATACGTCGAGCTGCTCTCCTATAAACTTCCATTCAGTAACAACAACCCTGTGCTTAACAATAGACAGATGGCAGGACCATCAGTTTGGGCTCCACTGAATCCTTGGTGCAGAACAACCAACGATTCACATCTATAGTCCAATCAAGTCTCTTCTCTCTGTTGGAAACACCCAGAGAACCAGAGGGAACGCCTGAGCAGAACCTGTAGAACCTTCTACAGGTTCAGACCAGAACCTTCTATAGACCAGAACCTATAAAAGGTTCTGCTCTGACCAGAACCCGTAGAAGGTTCTGGTCAGACTTGACTCTGTATTTCTGCTCTCACCTTACAAAGTTTTAATAAACTCCTTATTTCTTCTCATCCAGACTCTTGTTAAAGTCATTTGTTCTGAAGAGGAACAGATGGAACCAGAACCTCCACTGACTGAAGAACATTGGGAACCAGGATCTCTATGGATTAAAGAGGAAGAGGAGGAGACACAATCTGCAGTGTTTGATTTTGAAGAGCAGGAACCAGAACCTTTACCGACCAGGCAGAACCAGAAGCACGTCTGCAGCGGTCAGGAGGGAGAACGGCTCGACCAGAAGCAGTTTGCTGCTCTGATGGAGACTTTCACCCTCCAGAGTCGGGATCTGAGTGAAGGAGAAGCGAGAAGTGAGCGTCCTTCCTTCCAGGTCTCTGCTGAAGCCGAGAGCAAAGAGCAGGAAGGAAGCAGCTCCACTGTGTCAGAGACTCAGACCCACAGTGACGGTCGGAAAGGGCCTGTCAGCTGCGGCATGTGTGGGAGATTACTGAAGAACAAATGACTTAAAACAGCATTTCATGACCCACACTGGAGAAAAACCTTTTACTTGTGAAACATGCAGTAAAAGTTTTGCTCGACGTTCTCAATTAAATGTTCACTATAGAACCCACACCGGTGAAAGGCCTTTTACTTGTTCGATATGCAAGAAAAGTTTCTTTCAAATCGGTCATTTAAATGTCCACAAGAACATTCATACAGGTGTGAGGCCGTTTTCTTGTGAAATCTGTGGGAAAAGTTTTACTAGGCGTTATTTATTAAATATGCACCGGAGAAGCCACACAGGGGAGAGGCCTTTCTCCTGGGACAGCTTTGTGAAGAGCTTCTAGAATAAAACATTTCCTGTATAAACATGTTCTGACCCGATCCAAATATCTCCAGCAAATCAAATCATGAAATCTCTGCATGAAATGTGCACCAGAAAAGCCCGAGGTGGAAAAAACTTATTTGATGCTTTTAGACTCAGACTGACTCTCTGTTAGAAATATTGAAAGTTTTCTTGGTAGTTTTCTGTTTTTACAGTGTTATAAAATAAAGTTTGTGATTTAGACATGCTTAGAAATGAAGGTGAGATGTTTTGACGCCTCTGAACCAGCAGCTCTGAATGGACAAACACATTTTCAGAAACCTTTGCTTCATAGATGCAGTCCAGCATGGTGGTGGAGGGCTGGTGATGTGGGCTCCTTTTACTCTTCACAACCAGAGTCTTCTAGCAGGTCCATCTGTCCAGCAGCTGAAGTTTAGTCCAAATACTGTCGGATGTTTGGGAACTTAAATCATCTCCACTGGGCTGCAGAGAAAACTGGGAAAGTTTTTCACACCAACGATGATAAACTGAAGTTTCAGTTCATAACTTTAAAACTTTATTTTAAAGCTCATAAACTGCTGATGGTTGTTGACTACATTATTTGATTTTTCAATGTTTTTCTTCAAAATATTTGAGTTTATTCCACAGTTGATAAATTAATTTCAGGCTTTTACTGTGAAAACCAAAATGTTTGAATGTTTATTAGTTTTTCTCTTTGTTTTGAATAAGATGCACATTTGGTTTTATAATGTTGAATTTAAACACAGGAATCAAATTAAATTTGGTTGTAATTGTTGCTGCTGTGGTTTTTACAGGACAGTAGATTATGATGAAGTATAAATATCTGTAGATGTTTATCTGTCTGGTTTTACACATCAAGTCGTAATAGTTCTATGATTTGGATAAGATTCATTCTAATTTGTACACCAATGATCTTGGTTGTGAATAAAGCCTCTGCTGTTCACCTGAATCAGTCTGCAGATTATTTTCACGTCAGTTTGAAACCAAACGATCCATCAAGCATCAAAATTCAGATTCAACAGCCTCAGATGGAATCAAAGGAGGAAAAGCTCCTGTGCTGTTTGGGACGCTCACTGAGGTTCATAAAACATTTCATTACAAAATGATATTAGATAATAAGCTTTGATAGTGAAATTCAACCAAAACAATAGAAATGAAAGCTTTGGATCAACGAGGCTCTAAAATGCAAACCTAAAACTCCTGAGTAAAACTTTAACTAATACTAAATAATTCCAAGTATTAAGGATCAGAATGGTTTTTACATTCTGATCTGATTTTATGAAGACATGATTTTCATAATGTTAGACTTCTGAATGTTAAATGAGAAAGTTGATCTGTTTCTGTCACCAAATGCTGATCAAGCGTTTGATAATATTGATTTATTTGACATTCCTGACATGTTACTGACTTACAGGACGACCATAAACTGTTATTTATGGTTTTATTGAAATGTTTCAGAATAAAGAAATAAGCAGCTTTTTTCACTGCATTGGTTTTCAGAACAGAGACGAATCTTTAACATTAAATGACATTTGATCCTCTAGTTTCCTGCATTGTGTCCATCTGTCCGTCAGCAGCCTGTGAATCCGACTGACCGACTGAGAAAGCAGCTGTTTGACTTCCTGATCTGGTTAGATCTGACAGACTCCAATGATGACATCATTCACCGTTTCTGAAAACATTCTGAGACAGAATTTTGAGTTTTTATGATCTGAGAAACATAAACATCAAACTTACAGGAATACGTCTCTATGGATGATGATTTCTGGCAATGTTTCCCTTTCTGAGATGACTGGCAAGAAATAATAATGCATTTTCACACAATATTCTAATTCTTTAATACAAACTGATATATCTTGCTTTGCCCGATTCTTCATCCACATCTGACGTTACTAACGACAAATATGAACATTAGACCACACTTGGTCTAATGTTGCTGCATATTAGAAAAGAAAAGATTTTCTAACATACAGCAACGGTTTTGTTGTTATGGAAAAGTTGCTCAGTTTTGAATTTTCAGCTGCAAATGTTTCCAGTTTCCTCTGCAGCTCTTTGCTTTTTCTACTTTCCATCTTTGAAACCTCAGTGATTGAAACCATAAAACTTCAGGGTTCGTCTCTGAAAGACAAAAAAACAAAAGCTAGTAGAGCAGGTTGCAGCCTGTAACCCTCATTATTAGTGATTCAACATTTATTATTATATATTTAATATTAAACATAAACCTAAACCTGTAGCTATGGAGACACTGCTGACTGTGTTCATACCTCTGATCTGTAAACTGTCTAAAAATAAATTGGACCAAAAACTTTCCATCAATCTGGAGAATCTGCAGTTTGTTACTGCTGTTCATCATTTTGACTTTATTCCACAGTTGATAAATTAATTTTAGGCTTTAATCTCAAAAAGCTTTTCCTAACAAACAGGAAAATCATATTCTTCTGATCTCTGTTGCACTGAAACTAAAAAGGTACTTTCAAATTTAATGCAAGCAAAAATTTTAAAATAAAACAAATTGTCTTCAAGTGTTTAAATTCAACATTTATTATAAAATTCCAACTTGAAGCTTTCAAAAACAAAAAACCTTCTGATAGTAAAACTACTATACAGAATGAGCCGATCACCCACAAACCGGGTTAAACCCACTTTCACTCCCACTCATGTTTAAGCTTAATTAGTATTTCACTTTTTTACAACTAAAAAAAAACTAAGAAAATTCTGAATATATATTGTTAACCAGTGAGAATCAAATGACTATTTCTTACTTCTGTGCTTCCTTTTCATGTGATAATTCAGTTTCCTCTTCTCAATAAAACTTTTGCCACATATTTGACATGAAAAAGGTTTCTCACCTGTGTGGGTTCTCTGATGAACATTTAAGTGATTGCGGATGAAATAAGCTTTCCCACAAACTTCACACGAATAAGGTCTTTCACCCGTGTGAGTTCTCCTGTGAACATTCAAGTTCGAACTATTTATAAAACCTTTTCCACACGTCTCACAAGAAAAAGGCCTTTCACCTGTATGGATTTTCTTATGAATACTTAAATTGCCAATATGAGAAAAACTTTTCCCACAAGTGTCACAGGAAAAAGGTCTCTGACCTGTGTGAATGTTCTTGTGAGTTTTCAAATGATCAATTCGAGAGAAACTTTTGTCACATGTTTCACAAGAGAAAGGTCTCTCACCTGCATGATTTTTACAGGTCTCTCACCTGCATGCCTTTTCTTATGTAGATTTAAATTATCAATACGAGAGAAAGATTTTCCACACATGTCACAGGAAAAAGGCTTCTCACCGCTGTGAACTTTTTTGTGAAGATTCAAGTTATAAATTCGCAAGAATGTTTTCCCACATGTTTCACAAGAGAAAGGCCTCTCACCTGTATGAGTTTGCTTGTGAACTTTTAAAATACCAAATCGAGAAAAACGTTTCCCACATGTTTCACAACAATAAGGTCTCTCCCCAGTGTGGGTTTTGTAATGCTCTTTCAAGTTAAACCTCTTCTTAAACGCTCTCTCACAAATGTCACATTTTAAAGACATGTTGTTTGTGTCAGACTGACTCTCTGTGGAGCTGCTTCCTTCCTGATGTTCACTGTCTGCAGGAGAAATATGAAACAAACTTTGTTCGGTTCTTGGTTCTCCAGAACCTTTTCTGGAGATTTCCTGAAGAGAAGAGTCCATCACAGCGATAGATTCCTCCGGGACAAGCTTGTCTCCCTCCTCACTGCTGCAGAGGCCCTTCTGGTCCTGCCCAGCTGGAAAATGTTTCAGTTCCTGCTGTTCATGTTTAATCCATGAAGAATCTGTTTCTTCCTTTACTTCAACAATCAATATTGAATCTGCTTCTTCTTTTTCTTTAATCCATTTAGATTCTAGATCCTCCTGTTCTTCATTAAGTGCAGGTTCTGGTTTCTTCTGTTCCTCTTCAGCCCATAAAGATGTTGGTTCCTCATTTTCCTCCTCCAAACTTGGGTGTTTTGTGTCCTGGTCTTCCTCTTTAATCCACTGTAATTCTTGTTTCTCCTCTTCTTCTTTAATCCTATGACTGTCTCGGTTCTCTTGTCTTTCGATGAGTGAAGGTGTTGGTTTTATCTGTTTCTCTTTCGCCCATGAAGACATTATTTCCTCCTTTTCTTCTTCTGTCACTGGATCTCCTGTGTCGTCCTCCTCCTCTTTAATCCATTGAATTGGATCTGGTTCCTCTTTAATCCATTGAATTGGATCTGGTTCCTCTTTAATCCATTGAATTGGATCTGGTTCCATCTGATTGTCTTCAGTCCATTGAGGTTCTTCTTCCCTCTGGTTGTGGTTCGGCCTCCTGCCTGCGCTGCAGAGACGTTGGAGGGAGGAAGCTTCCTTCTTAATGGAGACATGCGACTTTTGAAGGTCTGTTTGGGAAAAGGAGGACATCGTTAAATTGATGACCATCTCATTCTGCAGGAAGTCCAGTAATATGACAGAAACTCTCTATGCAGCACTGACAGTTTGGGGTGGCGTTCCTGGTGGAGAGGAAACTAAATATAGTTATTTATTTGATATCAGATTTTGTATTCCAAGTTAACACTAATAAAACCATATAAAAAGTCAAATGAAGACAGAATGCATAAAACAGAAGGGTTTGAAACGGCACCGTCCTTGGAATAAAGAAACACTGTGATCTGAGTCATGATAAGTGTAATAATCCAGTCATAGATGAAAACATGAAAGCTCAAAATTGAGGAAGTCTGGACAGTCTAGAAAATAAGATACCTTTTAATGCTGCCTACATTATAGCAGTAGTAACAAGTTAATCTGGTGTTTAAGTTCAAACCTGAACAGGTTGACAGGAAGTGACGTCAGTTTCCCAGGCGCAATGGGAAAACACCATTTGTTTAATCAAAGCTGCATCTTCCTTTGATTTCATGTTTTCTATTTTTATCTGGGGTTTATACCCCCTTAATATTCATGTTAACTGAGAATACATAAACTGACAAATGATAAATGAGCATTTAAAGCAGCTGCTGATGAAACCAACATAACTAATTAAATCCTGGAAGAAACGATTTTAACCCGAGAGACCGACAGCAGTTTAGAGACCGGCTCTGACCAGGGCAGCTAAGCGGGGTCCTTCGGCCATGTAGCAACAACGCTACCGGAAGTTAGTCACCAGTTAACATGAAACCTATTGAACCGTAACACCGACCTGAAAACACTGAAGTGTGTGAGTAAAGCTGATTTCCATCACATTGTTTTCCTTGAAGTGAACGACGTTGTGTTTCAACAGCGGAAGCAGTTAGCAGTTAGCTGCTAGCAGTTAGCAGCTAGCTGCTGCCGAACTGAGGATGAAGACATGGAAATATTCAGCCGCTCCTGTTGTCTTGTTTTCCTTCGTCACACTGAGACCAAGCAGCTGGTTGGTCCATTTCCGCCCCCTGCTGGACTGGAGCAGCAACAGCAGCCTTCCAATCAATCAATGGTTTTTATCATTTTTAATTGATGATTATGGCCAAACACCAAATAATTGTTTAAATTCAAGCAGAAATATCAATTTAATTAGTTTGGCAGCTGATCCAGAGCTGAGAACATTTTGATCGACCTGAAACAGCAGAACTGAACTTCTGGTTGATGTGACGCCAATAAAGAGACGTTGAATTCAATAAGAAGAGAAGAATATTGAATTAAAGCTGCTTCAAGTGGAGCATTGGTATTGATGCAGGATTGTATTAGGGTGCACTTAATTATGAGGTCAGGTGATCACAACAAGGCAACAGCTTTGTGTTCAGTTAAACAGCAGAGCATATAACTCACTAACATCACTGAAGAGAAAACTGGCCAACTTTTTAAAACATAAATATATAAATCATCTCACAGTTTGAGTTTTTATCCAGCTAAACTACTAGTGAATTTGTTTCCTGCTTCAGTGAACTCACTGAACTGGCTCAAAGTTAAGATATTCATCTGAAATCATATCTTTGAAATATTCCTGCTTCATATTTCAGGTTTCAGGACTGAAAATGGTCTGCTGGTCCAGTTTAGTCGTTCTGGGCTGTAAATAATCAATCAGCTGTTTTCTCTCAGTGACTCCAGTTAAACAAAAGGCTCCAGCATCAGGTTGTGTGGATTCATATAGAAAACTTGTTTTATATATTTCAGTAACAATGTCTTCAGCTCAACATCTGAGGGATTTAATCAGAGAGAAACTAACTGCTGCTGAGGAGGAAGAGGAGGACGAAGAAGAGGAGAAAATCTTCATTCAGGTAGAAAAACCATCATTAGCTACGAGGAGCTCGATGCTCCACCATGCTGAGCCGCCTGCTGGTTGTTGAGCTTCAGGTTTATGAAAACACGTTATTGTTGCGGACTGAGGGTTTAGGTTTTCTGAGGTTTTTTGAGGTTTTCTGAGGTTTTTTGAGGTTTTCTGAGGTTTTCAGTCAATGGTTTTTTCAGCAGCAGCAGTTAAACTCTCAGATGCTGAACTGAAGACATTATACTGAAAACACGGCAACACTCAATAAACCTCTGGGAAAAATGGCTCCATCGTGGAGCAGAACCTCCTGCTGCCGGGTCGAACCTCCATCTCTGTTGGTCACAGCACAAGTTTCTAAAGATGACCAGGAAGGTGAAGCTCTGCTGGCCTGAACCAACACATGTAACACAGACAGTAAAAGGTAGAATAGCACATCCAACAGAACCGGATCAGAACCTTCCATTACAGATTGATTTACACACAGACACCTCTGGTCTTTTATCCAGTTTATTTTAAACTGAGTAACAGATTCATGTTAACATCTAAATATCAGATTATAAACTCCAAACCTGTAGGATTGGCTGATGATTTGAACGTTAAACATGGAACTTTTAATTGTTAAGAAATCCAGATTAGAACCAGCCTCCAATCCAGAAATGGACGCCCCAACAGGCAACATGAGGTCAGAGCATCAACGACCCAATCAGAACCCTAAATACGGCTCAACACCATCAAAGCCAATCAGCAGCTAAACCAGTGAAAAAAACATTCAACATTTTGTTTGCAATGAAAACGAGACAAAAATCAAACAACAGCCTTCCAAATTCTACAGAAAGTTATTTCTCATCTTTGCAACATCACTAGAACAGAAGAAAATAAAATAAACTAGTTCACAGACTGAACGTTTCCCCTACAACGTCCAGCTTTCTGGTGGCATCTGACTCCCCTCCATGAGGAAAACCTATTTCCACATTTCTCACATCCATAGAGCTTCCCACAGCTTCTCATGTGGGCACCGACTTCACATTTATTTGGAAAACTTTTCCCACATTTGCTACAAATACAGGCTGGTTTCTTCTTGTGGGACTTCCTGTGGGCTGCCAGCCTCTGTTTACCTTTAAAACTTTTCCCACATTTTCGGCAACAGTTGGCGGCGCTTTTGTGGGACTTCATGTGGGCAATGTAAGAAGTCCTAAAAAGAAAAAGTCTTTTGCATATTCTACAAAACAAGGTCTCAGCAGCTGAGGGAGTTTTTCGGTGGTTGGCTACTGGCTTTGTGGTGTTGGACATTTCCTGCCATGCTTTAGACGGTAAGGCTTCCTGTTCTTTGTGCCTCTTCATGTGGGATTTCTTGGTCGAATGACAGGCAAACCTTTTCTTGCATAACCCGCAGTAAAATGGCTTTGCACGTTTCCTCTGGTGTATTTTCAGGTGAGACTTGAGTGAATGTTCAGAAGTGAAATGTTTCCCACAGGTTTCACAAAATGGCTGCTCCCACTTGTGAGCTTTGTAGTGATTTTTTAGAAAAGCAAGTTCAGCAAAACCTCGTTTGCATATTTCACAGAAGAAGTTCTTCTGTCTGCTTTTGACTCCGGCCAGCTGCCGCGCTCTCAGGTCGTCCACCAGGTGGGACATATTGTGGTCCCTCAGGTGAGCATGTTGGGCGAAGCGTTCGCCACAGCGCTTGCAAACATACGGTTTCACACCGGGATGCGTCTTTAGATGCTGATTCAAACTCTGAGATTTCACTACGGCACTGCACACGTAGCATTTACTGAACTTCACAGTGTTGGTCTGAGAACGACGCTCTGACCCAGCAGAGCTGGTTCCCTGTTGGTTCTGGTTCTCAGCCGCAGGTCGGGTCGGAGCGATCAGCTGCCAGCCTGGGTTCTTTTGCTGCTGCTGGACGGGTTCTGATCCATAGTGTTCCTGACCTGGTATCACACCAGAGTAGAAACCGTAAAGCTCCATGAATCTGTGGTGATGATCTGGTGGGTTCTGATAGTGAAGCGGACCAGCGCCTGGTTCTGGTTGAAAGCAGCCATGTTGTTGACAAGTTGAGGCCATTAGAAGTTTCTCCTCCCAACTCCTGACTGGTTCCTGCTGCTGCTGAAAATGTTCTGGTTCCTCTTGGATCCGATCAGAATCGCATGAATAAAATGGTTTAAGCTCAATAAAACTTTGTTGCTCCTCTGCATGGTTCTGACACTGAAACTGCTCTGGTTCTGGTCCAATCCAGCCGTGTTCCTGAGACCCTGTTACCATAAACTGTTCTGCCTCCCGGCCGCTCCAAAGCTTCTTCCTCTCCTGCTGGACAGGTGGCGGTTCTGATCCATCACATTCCTCTGAAATCTGCTCAGCATCCAGCGTTGCACCCAAGTAGAAACGGTGTTGAAGTTCTGGACGGTTCTGATGGTGAATCTGTTCGTTTTCTGGTTCTGGTTGATGAGAAGGCAGCGGGTCCATAAAGACGTTGGTTTCACACGTCAAAAACAGCTGCTGGCTCTGCTGGCTGCTCTGGATCAGGAAGGTGAGCCACTGAGGTTCCGGTTCTGGTTCCTCCTGTTCGACTTTAATCTGTGGAGGTTCTGGTTCCTCCTGTTTGAGAGGTTCTGGTTCTGGTTCCTCCTGTTCACCGTGAGTCTGTGGAGGTTCTGGTTCTGGTTCCTCCTGGACTTAATCTGTGGAGGTTCTGGATCTCTCTCGTTTGCTTAATCTCCAGTTTCTCTTTAAACTCTGGAGGTTCAAGTTTTTCTTGGTCTTTGATCTTCATAGGTTCCATAAACTCTGAATTTATTTCACCATCTTCAAACTCTGGAGGTTCTCCGCTGGTTCATCCTCAAACTGAGGAAGATCTACATCCTCCTCATCCTCTTTAACACCCAAACCTTCTGGGTTCTTCTGGTCCTCTTCACACTGCAGATGATCTGAATCTGACGGTCCATCTTCTGTAAACTGTGGAGGTTCTGGTTCTGGTTCCCTCTGCTCATAGAGAACGTCCTCTTCCTTCCAGACATGTTGCTGTGGGACGTCTGGAGGAACAGAAAAAACAGAATAATTTCCCAGAATGAAACTGATGCTGTGATTCAGAGCTGCTCTGGTGCCATCGGTCTCCATTAAGTCCACTTCGACCCAAATGTATTGAATTTATTTTTAGAAAGAAGCAAAACAACTGAGATTTAAGATCTTTTCTAGAATTGCTGTGATCCTAATGAATAATACAATAATAGTAATAATAATAAAACATTAATCAACAATCTGATGTCTAATTATGGCATTGATAAAATGTAATGTTTCAGTTGTTGGCTGTGTTTTCTATGACTTTGTGTTTTTATGATGTAAAGCACTTTGATCACTGAAATGTTCTACAGATAAACTGGAACTTTGCCTTTTCATCTAGAAACAGGATGATCCTCAGTTATTTTCTCTCTTATCCATCCAAACTATTTATTGGTCCAGAAAAAAGGCCTCAAATCTGAACTCCTGGCTACAGAAGATGAACAGAAAGCTGCTCAGCATCTGCATCCTGCTGATTTCACCAGTTCTGCACTGCAAAAACACTAAATTACCAAGTAATTTTGGTCTAATTTGTAGTGAAAATATCTTAGTGAACATAAAACTTTTCATCAATACTAAGAAATTATTGACTCAACAATTTGGAAAATATTGCTGAAAAATTACTTGTAAGTTAGTTTGGTCTTATTTTAAGTGTACTAAGATATCTGCCTAGAAACTAAACCAAGAATACTTGGTAAATGTTGTGTTTTTGCAGTGTGGTGAGCTCTGTACCGGTTCTGGTGGGTTTCATACCGGTTCTGGTGGGCTGATTCCAGCAGACATCCAGTTTTCTGATCTCCTCTTGGTACTGGATCAATGTTTTTCCAAACTCTGGTTCCTTCTGGCTTTCTTTAATCTGAATATGATCATGTTTCCCTCCAATACAATGAGGTTCTGGTTCCTGCTGGTTCTGTCTACTCTCTGGAGGTTCTGGTTCCTCTGGTACCTTCTCTTTCTTATTGCTGACATGCTGCTTTGGCTCATCTGTGGGAACAAGGAGACACAAGAGCTCATTAACATGATGACTGTCTCCAGAACCGGTGTTGGTTCTGATCCAGACATCCTGGTTTGTTCCTCTCAAGAACCGGACAGTGAAGTATGTTTAGGTTCTGTAAAATTCGGCAGTATCCACTTATTGTGGCAACACCTCTCAAAGTTAATATCACCGTTTTAAAAGATGTGTGATGTGTTATTAATCTCAGATTTGATGCTGATATTAATTTGGAGTTCAGGAGTTGAACCGTTAAAAACCTGAGCAAAAAGTCAATTTTATGAGTTATTGCAAATAGAATAATATTATAATAATAGTTCTTGTCAAATGATCCAATGAGTTTAACTGTAAGATACTTTCTGTTCTTCTAAAACCGTAAAGAACAAATAAATTCAATGAGTAACAATTGAGATTTATTTACAAAATAACTAAACACTGATTTCTCTTTGGAATTGAAGAACTTTATGAATTAATAATGACGCTTCCTCAGTCAGCTATATAATGATGTACAAATTCAATTTACAGTAAGAGATCAAAGAGCCAGAAAATAAATCAAGTTCATGACCGTAAATGTGTGAATAATGGCGCACTCGCATCCTGTCAGTTGGGTCCTATGTATTGTCTCGTATTTCATTTTTTAAAGCTTAACTTCATAACTATTGTAGAGTTTTTTTTCCTCAAAAATAATTTAAATGGTTTTATGTTCCAGTCCAGTCTGCTGTCGTTAAATGAAGCAGATTGTCCCGGTAACACAAAGTTAGCTACATGGTTAGCTGCTAAAGCTAGCAACTCGACGGTTGCTAACAGTTGTCATGGTAACGGGGAGAAAAATCCCGACCAAACGACTAATTTTTCATGTATTTATTTTATATTTTACTTTCTGGGTCTGAACTAGCTGGCCTCTGTAGCTTCTTACCGATTCTGGTGAGTTTTATTTGAGGTTTCCAGCATTTTTCCAGCAGCAAAATGTCCTGCTCATGGCGGACGATGGTTTTTTCTACCTGGATGAATATTTCTTCAGCAGCAGCAGTTAGTCGCTCTCTGATAAAATCTCTCAGCTGCTGAACTGAAGGCATTGTTGCGGAATATTTAGCTGAAACGCAACACCAGCTGCTGGAGCCGTTTGGTTTTACTTCCGCTGAGAGTCACGTTAAACACGAAGACGCCTGCGATGCGTCACAGCGTCCGCCATATTGAATGTGCCAGCGAGCTAATACAAGTAAATGGACCAAACTTTAATACGTGTCATTGACACACTCTCTCACACACCAATAACCCAAACACCGCTGAACTGTTCTTCTCGTTCAGTTCTGATCATACAGATCTTTCATTATTGTATTAATTTGATCGATACTGAAGCCCAGTAAACAGTAAATCAGTGACGATACATTACAAACCTGACAATGAATAAGTCGTTTTATATCTAACAGGAATGTTGAGTCATAAACTCTTTTTTGGGAAAGTACATTATATTACAGTAACATAATTATACAGTGTTTGTTTTTAATTATTATTATTTTATATTTACATTTATTTTCAAGAAATAAATAAAAACATAAGTAAAACAAACAGGAACCTGCATGACGGGTTAGATGTGGTACAATCCAGTCATTGACATCACATTTCAAATCACCGCATCAGTCTGTATGACAACATGGTTTACAAAAAGTTAAACATAACAGGCTCAACATAACCTGACCATATCTTGTAGGAAGTGACCACATGCACAGAAAAGACAGTTTCAGCATGTTAGGCACAACTGCATAACCATGAGACCAGCATTATCTACCTACAGAATTCTAAAAATCAGCCTCAGCTCTCTTTGCAATGGAAGCGGAGAGTGACGATGTTCCATGTTAATATGAGAGTTAATATTTTCTTCATCACATCACTGTCACATTCTTTTTTTGTTGTTGTTCCAGTGCTCTGCTGTCATACTTTCTGTTGTCCTCCATAGTGCGAAATGACTCTCTGAAGCTCATCCTCAAAACGACAGACACCAAACTTGGACCAATAATATTCAAGCATTGATGATGGACGTTTGTCAAAACAAAGCAGACAGTTTTTCAACAACAAATTCCTCTTTGCCAGTAATAAAACTGGCAAAGTAATAAACTGGCAAAGAGGCTTTCTGACCTTATTCATTCACAGAAACACAAAGCATCATTCGGGCCCCCAAAGCTCCGGGGCCCTGGGCTGCAGCCTCTATAGGCCCAGGCTAAAATCCGGGCTGTTCCCTTCCAGCCCAGCAGGCGGCGGAAGTGGACCTCAGGTGACCCTCAGCGGAAGTAGAAGAAAAAAGGCTCAAGCAGCAGCTGGAGTCAGAGGATCCGCCATTAGAGGAAAGTTAGTAAACGGTTGTTTTATCGTGTTTCTGCTGGTATTTCAGCAAACATGTGTTCAGTTCAGCATCTCAGAGAGTTTATCAGAGAGAGACTAATTGCTGCTGCGGAGGAAATCTTCACTCAGGTTGAAAAAACCATCATTAGCTACGAGGAAGAGCTCGATGCTCAGCGCAGGATGATGGGGATCAGCTGGAAACCAGACATTAAGCTACACAGAGTCGGTTCGGAGCTGCAGAGACAAAGTTCTGGTGGGTCTGGATCAAATGTTTTCACTGCAGACAGAGATCCGCCTGCTGCTAAACTGGGCTGAACTGAAGATTATTTTACAAACTATATTAACAATGGAAAGAGAAAATTGACTCACATTACATTTCATTATTCAGGTCAGTTTATTTACAACAAATTACACTGCAGAGCAAATTTGCCTTTAGTTAATTTTAGTTGTATATATTATTATTATTATTGTGTGTTTGTTTATTTAATATTGTATATATTTGACTTTTTGCACGGGAGTTGCAATAGAAATTTCGTTGAATCCTGTTCAATGATAATAAATGCTATTCTATTCTATTCTATTCTATTCTATTCTATATATCAGCTTATTATTGAGAGAAATGATTAGAATGTTTAATCCCAGAACCAAACATGGAGCATTCAGTCCTGATGCTCTTCTAATCTGATCAAACTGGAAAACTGCAAAGATCCTTTAAACTAAGAACGCTTCCCAACAGAATAATGAGACAGTTTAAACATTAAAACAACTTTTTAAATATACCAGATTATCCACAAGGACTGATTGTCATCTATAATCTGCTGGTCAATGGTAAAAAAAAGAAAAAACAATTGACACAAACAAACACACAACTGACAGCAATTACAATTAATGATACAAATGAGTTATTATAAAAAGCAGGTTTCAGCTACAACCTTTGCTTTCAGATGAAGTTATGAAAACGGTATGAAAATGTTAGATATTCTGTTGGTTTCTATTTTTTACACTTGGTTTTATTTGTCTGAGAAATAAACAGGAAATAAAGGAAACAACGACTCCTACTATTTCTGACTTCTTAAAGAGACAGAGGCCAGTTCAAGGCTGTGATGCAAAGGAAATTTATTTCAAGTTGATTTTCCGTCTTTGTTGTATTTTCATAACAGCTGAAAGCCTTTTGTTCATCCTGATGCGTTTTAATTATTGAAAACATGGATTTTACTTTGTGCATCTCTAGTTATTTTTAGAACTATGTTTTCAGGTCGTTTCCCTGAATATAATATTAACTGATAGTGTTTTTATTCTTTTGCAGACGTCCTACAGCAACATGTCTGCAGGGATGAGAAGGATCCGATGCAGAAGGTCCAAACCGGTTTTGAGGGAACCTCCAGTCTGGACCAGGAGGAACCAGAAGCTTCACAGATTAAAAATGAACCGGAGGCTGGAGAGCAGCCGGAGCCGGTTAGCCGTCTGGAGAAATCCGGTCGTCAGGATCTCCAGGAAGCAAAACGAAACACTAAAGAACTGTGTCAGAACTACTCATCCTTAACATGTGATGTTTGTGGAAAAACCTTTAAATCAAAGTATAATTCTCAGGTGCATCACAGAATGCATTTAGGCTTAAAGCCATTTGTTTGTACAATATGTGGGAAAAGTTTCTCTCAAAAAACTCATTTAAAGGGCCACATCAGCGTCCACACAGGTCAGTGGCCTTTTTATTGCACAATATGTGGCAGAGGTTGTGTTGACCTTCGGCGTCTGAATAATCACATGAGCACCCACTCAAGAGAGAAATCATTTACTTGTGAAATATGTGGGATAGGTTTCACCCTGCTGAGCTCATTGAACTCCCACCTGAGGAAACACAACAGAGAGAAACTCTTCTCCTGTCCAACATGTGGTAAAATATTCGCCCGCAAAATTTCCCTCAAAGCTCACATGTGGGTTCACACAGGTGAGAAACCTTTCTCCTGTACAGTATGTGGAATTAAATTCAGCACAGCCAATGGAATGTACAGCCATAAAAAGTCACATAAAGACCAGGAGACTGAAGACGACTGATTGTTTAAAATGGGGTTTTGAAGGCAGCTGTAATCCACACTAATGGATTAAATAACATCTGATAATTTACTCATTTTCACCAAAGTGAACATTTTTGTGATCACTGTTGAAATTGTGGTGGATGATTCCTGAAAGATGAATAATATTTGGACAATCAGCGTTTTCATTTACGACTTTAAAACAATTAAAAATGAGATGAAATTTAAAAACGTTACGACGTGAAACAGAAAAATACTTTAAAACAGAGATAACAACAATTGATCAGTCAACATCATAATTGTCATCAGGAGTTAAGTGTAGTTTAGACAGGTTCGGAGAACCCAGACTGGATGGTGGGAACTGGAAGTTCTACCAGAACTTATCATTCCAGTGTTTGGATTTGTAAAGCAGTGGTTCTGAAGTGGTTCTGAAGTGGTTCTGAAATGGTTCTGAAGTGGTTCTGAAGTGGGTCATGGACCGCCGGCATCCTGCAGGTTTTTTCTCTTCCTGGATCAAATGATGGATCTTCAGATGAACATTGACCTGCTGATGAGGTTTTATCTCTTCCACCAGGGGGAGTGAAACATGCAGGACGTCGGCCCTGCAGGGGGCCACCTTGAACACCTGGTCTAAATAAGAGAGTCATTTACTCTCATGTTTACTGAATAAACTCTTGTATTGTTTTCTGTAAAGCTGTTTGCACTGATGGCTAACATCTGATGTAAAGCTTATTATTCTTTGCAGTTAATTCTGTTATTTATGGTTTTTGTTCAATAAACCAGACATTTAATTAGAATGTATTTGAGCCGTACCTCCAACCTGTGGATGATTTTCACTTGGAATGATGTTTCCATTCTTAGCTAAAAGTCTCGTCATGTTTAATGAGAAGCCAGAGTTTAATCTCAGCCTCTTCAGGCTTCATGTTGCTGCTTAAACATCTTTTCAAGAACATTAAAGAAACTCAACTAAAGATCGTTTTCACTCATCCAGAGAAAGATAATGGGAAACTGTACGTTGTTTTGATGAAACCAACTTTGGGTCAACTGGTCTTAGAGAACAGAACCATCTCTGGACAGAACCAGACAGACCTGGCAGGAGCTGCGTGACCCGATGTCTGCCATCAGAACCGCCTCCTCTGGTTCTGATGTATTTAAACTGACATGATGTGATGGATTATGGTTCCAGAGCAAAACCGAGTCTTGATCTCTTCAAGCTTCACTGACTGAAGCTCAGCTGCAAAATGCTGTCAGGTTTGAAACACTGGAGTCATATTTGGTTGAGGTGCTCATTCCAATCGCAGTGTTGATTTTCAAACATATTTTCTTGAATTGTAATTATTTATTACAGGGATAGCAACATTTTCCATTTCTCAACATAACAGTCCAGAAACCATCTGAGGATTCAGTGGAACATTTATGAGATTATTAAAGCAAAATGTCAAGTAAAAAACAGCAATTAATGTCAAAAGAAATCAATGTTGATGCAACAATTGTTGGATACAAAAAACATCAGATCTTCAACCAAGAGGCTGGAAGCCACCAACATGATCACCTGATCATTTAGCAAAATACATTTTCATTTATTCAAGTAGGAAAGATATTAAATATATCAGTCATTCATAGCATCCAGAAGCAGTTTTCAGATCCGTGTTGTAGTTATACTGCAGAGATCACAATAAATGAATCTAACCAGGCAGGCCCACAGCACCACAGAACCTCCACCTTACTTTACAGAGGGCTGAAGGTGTTTTCTGTATCTTTCTATTGCAGATCAGATCCACCTGCTGAGTGGAAGGAGATCATTTCACCCTTTCATACCTTTATTATATGATGTATCTGCCAGCAGCAGGTCACTGAGCCATATTTGATCAAAGGTCATAATCTGTTTTATTTGAGCTAAACTAAAGGAAAATGGGTGTGAAAAGGAGTTTTCTGATTATAACAGATTATTATTCATCCTCAGAATTAATGATTCAACTGCAGAAACTAAAGGCTGTTTACGAATGTTTTATTTCTGGATATGAAACATAAGGAGGGAGGAACCAGTGATGAGGAACATCCTGCTCTGCATTTCTATTCTAAATATTATTATTTGAAACAAGCAGCGGTTTGTGTTTCCAATCAGCTGATTTCTCATCAGGACCAACAGCTGGAGTTAAGAACCGAGTCAGAAATAATATTTCAGTGTTCATTTAACCTCTGACAGATTTAAACACAAACTGCAAGAAGATCAGAGATCAGCTCCTGTCCTTCTGAATGTGACCCAATATCTTCCTTATTTTAAACTCCAGAGTTTTATGTAAGGCTCTGCCAGCTGTTTGCCAGCTGTTTGCCAGCTGTTTGCCAGCTGTTTGCCAGCTGTCTGCCAGCTGTTTGCCAGCTGTCTGCCAGCTGTTTGCCAGCTGTCTGCCAGCTGTTTGCCAGCTGTCTGCCAGCTGTTTGCCGGCTGTTTGCCAGCTGTTTGCCGGCTGTTTGCCAGCTGTTTGCCAGCTGTTTGCTGGCTGTCTGCCAGCTGTTTGCCAGCTGTCTGCCGGCTGTTTGCCGGCTGTTTGTCTGGCTGCTGCCCTACATCCTTGAGTTCCTGCTGACAGCAGTTCTGACCTCTGGACCAGCAGGAGCTGCTGGTGCTCAGTAAGCATGGCCCACTCTGACTGCTGTCAATATGATATTTAATTAAGCCAGGGTGAGATATGCACTGAACAGTGCGGCAGAAAACAGACTCTAGTTAATGATTCTTATATTGCGTCACCTGTTGTCTTTAAAACCTTAAAGGTGTATTCACACCTGGTCAGTTTGCTCTGCTTTAAACGGATCAGTTTGTTTCCCCTGTTGGTTCAAATCTCAAACGAACCCAAATCTGAAATATTTCCTCTTCTGAGACTAAAATCTTGTTTTTACAGTTGTGCAGGATAAATGGGAGAACCTCTTCCAGAGTTTGGTGGTTTGTAATGTGACTTTGAGCAGCAGGAACCAAAAGCTGTCGATTGACTGTGAAATAAATCCACTTTAGGAGAAATGTTGTTGGGTTTTCAGCCGGTCTTGTGGGTCTGCATGTGCCTGAGCAGACCTGCTCTACGACAGAAACTCTCTGCACACGTTGGGCAGGAGTACGGCTTCTCTCCCGTGTGGATCCTCCTGTGAACACCCAGGTTGCTGCTCTGAGCGAACCGTTTCCCACATGTGGCGCAGCAGAAAGGCCTCTCTCCTGTGTGGGTTCTCATGTGCCTCAGCAGACTGGAACTGAGAATAAACCTTTTTCCACACGTGTCACAAGAATGCGGCTTGTCTCCGTTGTGGCCTTTCATGTGGTACTGGAAGGAACTCTCATGACAAAACGTTTTTCCACACACTGAGCAACCGAAGGGCCTCTGGCTGGAGTGGGTGACCATGTGATCGGTCAGGTGTCTGTTTGAACTCAAAGCTTTGCCGCAGATGCTGCAGATGAAAGGCCTCTCTCCTGTGTGGGATCTCATGTGGACCTTCAATTTGCTGCTTTTGGACAAACTCTTCCCACATGTTGGACAGGAAAATGGCCGCTCGCCTGTGTGAGTTCTGCGATGCTGATCCAGATTGTTTCTGGAGTTAAAGACTTTTTCACAGTTTCTAAGAGACAAACTCTGGGACACAGTGGAGACGTTTCCTTCTGAGCTTTGGGTCTGAGGTTCAGAACCATAACAAAGCTGCTCAGCGGTTGGTTCTGCTTCAGTTTGCTGGTAACTCAGCAGGTCCACAGACGTCTCCTCCTTCAGTACCAGCCGCTGTCCCTCCTGGCTGTTGGACACCGGGTCGGCCAGCCGCTGTGGTTCTGTAAGTTCATCTTTAATCTGCGCTGGTTCTGGTTGTGTCAGCTCTCCTGTGGTTCCTCCAGGTACCGGTTCCTTCTGGTCTCGTTCGGTTGGTCCAAGTTCTTCCAGGCCCACTTCAATCAGTGGGAGTTCTGGTTCCTCCTGTTGAATCTGCAGAGGTTCTGGTTCTTCTCGGTCCGGATCTGAAGGAACAACAGATCAGAAGTTAAAGCTGGTCTTCTGGATCCTCCTGTTAATAACAGCAGATTTTATTGCCTGTTTGCCTGCAGGAGGAAAGTTGAGCTCATTTTAACTTTGGCCAATTTGAAGATCATGAATGTTATACCTAAAGAAAGAAAATATTAATAAATAGCTGCCTCTGCATCCAATCAGCCTTTCTCAAAATTAAACATGTTTAAATATATCAGATCGTTGATATATTTTTAGCAGCTCAATGTTGATTGATAATGTATTTAATCAGTCTGTTCAGCTGAAGGTTGTATTTACATGTTTTTAGAGCAAAGATCTTTAAACCAGACCTGGAATCCAAAAACAGTCTGATAGTCAGACAGGTTTGGATCCAGCAGCTCGGTTCCGGTCCACTCCTCTCTTCCCCCAGACTCTGAAACCCCGAAATGAAAAGGAAACTTTCCTTCCATCTGAAACTTTGGAGCACCAGTCCAGTCAAACTGGAATAATAAACAGAACTTTTCTGGACACAGGAAGCTCCGGATCATGTTGTCATTTTAGATCCATAAGATCAATCAGTCTGAATCATATATTATATTGTTGAAGGAATATAAGTAGAAACAGCGAAACCTCCGAGTTCCGAGTTAAAACCTAAAGCAGAACCGAAGATAAAAAACTTCAGGTTATAAACTATCAGTCAGTGTTGAAGCTCCATACCGGTTGTTTTTATCTGAGCTTCATTCCTGCAGGTTTCCAGAACTTTAATCTCTTCCTCGTAGCTAATGATGGTTTTTTCGACCTGAGTGAAGATTTCCTCCGCAGCAGCAGTTAGTCTCTCTCTGATGAAATCCCTCAGCTGCTGAACTGAACACATGGTGACTGAATATCAGCTCAAACACGAAGCAACCAGCGGAAGGAGCTGCTCTGTTTTCCTTCCGCTGGGGTCAAACTGAGACTCAGCAGCTGATTGGTCCGTTTCCGCCCCTGCTGGACTGCAGGGGAACTGCAGCCTGGCAGCAACAAGAGCTGCTGAACTTTATTCACATGAACTCATATTATTTCATATGAATCTGTTGAAATTCTTCCTTTTCAAAAACATTTTTCAAACATCTAATCTTCTATTTTAAAAAACAAATTAATCTTCCTCTTCTCTGGGCTGCAGGGGCTGATGGGAGCTTTGGTTCCTCTGCTAGAAACCACGTGGCCCTGGTCTGATCTCTCAGCTCGTCCTTGTTTGGCCTCAGCTGCATCAGAGCCACTTCTCCCCAGGTTCACCAGAGGAAACACCACTGCACACAATGCTTTTCCTCCCAGCTGCTGCTCTGTGCTGGTGGGTCAGGTGAGTGTTTCCAGCCAATCAGGAGCCAACACCTGGAACAAACACTGTCACACTAACCTTCACCTGTCTGTCTGTCTGTCTGTCTGTCTGTGTCTCTACAGCGCTGGCTGCTGTGGGAACACAGCTGGTTCAGAAGGACCTGAGTCTGACCAGGAGAACCGGCAGAACGTCTCCTTCAGCTGTGGAACTGGGCCGTGTCGTTATGATGATATACACACTGGTACCAGAAGAAAGATAATGAAACATTTAAGATCATTTTTCGTTACGTAAAAGTAGCTGTGCAATTGAGCACAGGTACAATCATCCTCAGAAAGATGATTTCTCCTCTGGGAAAATTGAGAACGGCTGTGAACTGAAGATTGAAAATGTTGCAGACGTTCATTCAGCCTCCTACTACTGCGGCTGTTGGATCTCTGGTTCCCACAGTGAGAAATGATTCGTTGAGCCTGAACAAAAACCTCCAGATGATCAGATGTCAGTTTGTGACATAGAGAGCAGTAAACCACAGCCCAGGTTCACTGATTTCACCTCCATCTCACACAGAGACTCTCTGAGTCTTTAATGTTTCATCATTTTATTACAATAAACTCTGAAGGTTTCTGGTTTCATTATTGTTTTCAGACTTCACAAGTTTATGTTTCTGTCATTTTAAAGTTAAGTTGACGATTCTCCCTGAATCATAAATAGTCGTCATGCAGATCTCATGTAATCTGGACGTGTCACAAACAGAGGAACTCATTGAAAACAGCCTGGATTTAGATTTATTCCCTCTGGACTCAGAGATGAACAGAATTTATTACTTTTATTGCAGCCATGCAGCAAAATTAAAGGGCTGATAAAAATACTAACAGATGCAGAATATCCTCATGCAGCATCTGCTCTGTTAGGTATCAGTGGTTGTTCTCTATAAGATATGTTATAATTTATGTTCCAGGTAACATTTCATGAATTAATGGGACTTCTTTGAAACGTTTGCAGCTCATTAAACTTCCTGTTTCTTCCTGTTTTGGGGTAACAGAGTCAGTGGGGGACAAAGAGCCACCAGCTGGAGACATGGAGCCTCAGTCCAACTGACTGCAGATTTTAAATCCTCCTCAGTCAGAAAATCCTCTGAAGCTGCAGAAACATGGCAGTCTGTTATCAGTTCAACTGATGATTATTGATATTTGATATTCAACCTATGGGACATTTAGACTTTTATTATGAAACACAATAAATGATCAATGCTTCCTAATCATGAATCAATTCTTCAGTTAACAGAATAAAATGTAGGACGAACATTAAGACATTTAACAAACATTCAGACAAACATTGAACATAAAAGACAAAAGGCCAGAATCCTTTGATCTTTATGTCTGAATATATAACTTTAGTTTGGTTTCTATCAGCTTCAGAACATTTTCCATCCATGAACTGATTATTTTCTGTGCATTCAATACTTCAGTGGTTCAGATTCACCTGATGACGTCATAATGTAGCTGAGAATCGTCTGTTTTTCTTCATGATTTCAGAAGGAAGATGCTTCAGAGATGGATTTTATCTTCATCGAGTCTCTTTGTAGGTTTCGCAATAAACAAGTCAAGTTTCCCGTCAGACTGGAGATGAAGATTCATTTCAGTAGAGGAGCAAATTATTACGACCAGATACAATAACCAGGTACATGGAGGATCCAATCAGCAGCTTCCTCTGACCGTCCAATCAGCAGCTTCCTCTGACCGTCCAATCAGCATCTTCCTCTGACCGTCCAATCAGCAGCTTCCTCTTCTCTGGGCTGCAGGGGCTGATGGGAGCTTTGGTTCCTCTGCTAGAAACCACGTGGCCCTGGTCTGATCTCTCAGCTCGTCCTTGTTTGGCCTCAGCTGCATCAGAGCCACTTCTCCCCAGGTTCACCAGAGGAAACACCACTGCACACAATGCTTTTCCTCCCAGCTGCTGCTCTGTGCTGGCTGGGTTCAGGTGAGTGTTTCCAGCCAATCAGGAGCCAACACCTGGAACAAACACTGTCACACTAACCTTCACCTGTCTGTCTGTCTGTCTGTCTGTGTCTCTACAGCGCTGGCTGCTGTGGGAACACAGCTGGTTCAGAAGGACCTGAGTCTGACCAGGAGAACCGGGCAGAGCGTCTCCTTCAGCTGTGGGGGAACTGATCAGTGTTATTTTGATGAATATACACACTGGTACCAGAAGAAAGATAATGAAACATTTAAGATCATTTTTCGTTACCGTAAAAGTAGCTGTGCAATTGAGCACAGGTACAATCATCCTCAGAAAGATGATTTCTCCTCTGGGAAAATTGATTACGGCTGTGAACTGAAGATTGAAAATGTTGCAGACGTTCATTCAGCCTCCTACTACTGCGGCTGTTGGATCTCTCGTTCCCACAGTGAGAAATGATTCGTTGAGCCTGAACAAAAACCTCCAGATGATCAGATGTCAGTTTGTGACATAGAGAGCAGTAAACCACAGCCCAGGTTCACTGATTTCACCTCCATCTCACACAGAGACTCTCTGAGTCTTTAATGTTTCATCATTTTATTACAATAAACTCTGAAGGTTTTATCAATTTGTTGGATTTATTCAATAATTAATGGTTTTCATTCCCATTGTTTCAGATACAGGATCAATAATGAGATCATCAATAATGAGATCATCAATAATGAGATCATCAATAATAAGATCATCATCCTCTTCATCACTAATAGGTTTGATATTAATATATTGTAGAGAAAAACACGTTCAGCAGATAATTTAGTTTATTTTATAAGTCAAGAAGCTTTGGGTCCATTTTTTATTCTGGTTGTTTCTGCTTCTCAGAGGATCCAGATGGTTCTGGTGAGTTAAATTATTGGACCTACATCAGGTCCAATTGATCAGTAATAAACTATTACAAATCATCAATAATCAGTTCTGGTCTGGGCTCCTTTTGCATGAATTCCTGCATCAATGTGATGGAAGAGACCAGCCTGAGGTTCTGCTGAGGTTCTGCTCAGGTTCTGCTCAGGTTCTGTTGAGGTTCTGCTCAAGTTCTGTTGAGGTTCTGCTCAGGTTCTGTTGAGGTTCTGCTCAGGTTCTGGAAGCCTTCGGGTTGCTCTGTTCTGATTTTTCTCATTTTCCTCTTTACTCCAGGTTCTCTCAAGGGTTAAAGGTCAGGCCGGTTTGCTAGTTAATAAAGAACACCAATTTTTGGGAGTTTGGATCAGAACCAAGCCCTGAAGGTAAAAGTCCAATCAGTTTGTGTCCAGAATATGTGGGGTCTGCAGAGAAGCTAGCTGCCGTTTTCCTGACCTTTAACCTGCTGAGGTGATGAGAGAGTTGATCTGGTTGAGCTGCAGGTTCTGATTGGACCGGCTGAGCCAACAGACGGATCAGTGCTGGACCAACAGGGGCGGCTCTAGACGGGGCCCAGAGGGGCCTCTGGCCCTGATTCGGCCCTTGACTGATTGTTCTTTCCACTTTATAAAGTAAACTCTCCTTTACATCCAACATTTAAGTTTTAACAGCATTTTTATTCTCAATAACCAGATTGATCAGTGATCAGTGATCAAATGTATTTATGGGCCCTGAAGCTTTGGGGCCCCAAGCAGCTGCTTAGTTTGCTTCTGCATTGGGCCGGCTCTGCTGTTCACACTCTTAGTGAAGCTGCAGGTTTAATCAGAGAGTCAGAAGGCAGCAGGTCAAAGGTCATGACCCCTGTTGTCTTCATTCCACCTGATCAGTGTGAGCTTCATGGCTCCATCAGCCTCCAGGAAACTACAGACCTCCATGCTGCATTCAAGACCTCAGGAAACTACAGACCTCCATGCTGCATTCATGACCTCAGGAAACTACAGACCTCATGCTGCATTCATGACCGTAGGAGATCTCAGACCTCATGCTGCATTCATGACCTCAGGAAACTACAGACCTCCATGCTGCATTCATGACCGTAGGAGATCTCAGACCTCCATGCTGCATTCATGACCGTAGGAGACCTCAGACCTCCATGCTGCATTCATGACTGTAGGAGATCTCAGCAGCTGCAGCTCAGACTGTAGAACCAGGAGACCCACTGGGAGAGACTGGAGCTTTCAGACAGGATGTCTGCAGAACTTCCTTCAGAACCACTTTGGACCTTCACAGCACATTTCTGATGGTTCTGATCCACTCAGAACCTCAGCAGGTCGGTTCTGATCCACCAGAACCTCAGCAGGTCGGTTCTGATCCCAATCAGCAGCCGTGTTGAAACTCATGATGGAGCTGAAACCTGATTCTGCTGCATCATCTGGACCGGTTCCCCTCAGCCGACCCGGTCAGCAGCAGGCTGGTTTCTGTGGAGGATACTGGTACCGCTTTGGTTCTGGAGCCAGACTGGATGGAACCGGTAAGAACCAACTTACTGGGTTTCATTAGTGGAGATCAAGAAGCAGCTGAACTTTGTTGTTGGAAGAGACGAAGTTTCCTTTCAGTGCAGCTGTGATGATATAAACAGACTCATTTGAGAAACACTTTAATCCTGAAAACTGAAACTTTTATGAAGCTGCAGAGAAAATGTTGATGCATTAAGACAAAAATCAGCCGACAGGTTTTTGTATCTGTCTGTCTCACTGTGGGTGGTATGAATGGATCTTTGGTTCTGGAACCAAACTGTATGTAACGGGTAAGAATCAACATTTACTGGTTTCACTGGAGTTAAAATGGGTTTAATGTGGCTTTCTATATTTCTGCTTTAATAACTACTTATGTTATGATTTTATTAATTCTTTGTGTGTTTAAAATGCATCAGATAAAAATGTATTTTTGACAAAAAGGATTAAAGAGATCGCTGAAGATATCAAACATAAGAATTTTAAATGTTAGTGAATATTCCGGGTAAAAAAATCTTAAATATAATCTGATCAGCGAAGATCTTAATCAGTTTGAATTCAAACTTCCAAATTTCTGAGCCTCATTTAAATTCAGAAAATAGAAACTTTTTTCTGACATGAATGAATAATTTTAGCGTCGTGGTTTTAAACGGTTCAGTTCAGCAGGTTCTCCACTCTGCTGAACTCTGAGCCCGACCCGATCGCTGCAGAACCGCCTTTTCCTCTGACTGGATCAGTTATTGCTCCACAAAAACTTCACAAAACATTAATTAGACCCAACATGTTGGATACATTCAATATTTTACAGTAAAAAGTCAAAGATTTTATTTAAATGTAGAAAAAAAATTACAAATAACTTTCAGGTCAATATTCTCACTTTTCTATAATAATCACATTAATCATTTTTTTCCAAAAATAATTTAGGCAAAAAGTCGCTTGTCAAAAACTGACCTGGGTTGTTATTTAGTGAAGGTGACAATATTATGAAATATTTAAGAATTAATTTCAGCAGCATAATTACATCAGAAAAATCTACAGAATAAATATATGAGGTTTATGAGGTTAAAGGTTTGACAATCTTGATTCATTTGGAAAAAACGTCCCACAAAAAGGAAAAATGTTCAATAAAAATGAATGATACAAAATTAGAGAAAGATATCTGACACTTTCTGATGACTTAATGATATGAAAGAAGCTCAAAGTCAGAAAACATGGAGAGAAAAAGTGTTTGATAAAAAAGCAACTCAAGTTCTCTGCAGCTGTTTTATCAGGAAATCAGATTTAATTCATGAAAATGATATTATCATCAGTAGGTGTTTGAAAAGATAATTAATAAATAACAATTAAAAGAAGAAACAAACGTCTCCAGATCTACTGTTTTCACAACTAAAAGCTTTAAAAAGGTTCTAGTTGTTAGTTAATAAATGAGATTATTGAAAATTGAACTAACGGAACAATCATGGTGTAGAAGAAGTCTGACTTTCACATGAACTGTCAGTTTGTATTTTGGATTCAAACTTGTTTACTTCCATCAATGTACTCAAGTAAAATTCATTCATTTTACGTTCATTTATAAATGAACGTTTATAAACGTTCATTTATAAAATGCTCCAAATATAAAGTCAACCAAAATGCTGTAGAGAAATCAGACAATACAAAATGGCCAATAGATAAAACCACAACCTTTGAAAGTATAAAGAAATAAAGACTAATCTAATGCGCTGTGGTATTAAAAGCTAAATGTAAAAGGAGTGTCTTTAAGAGATTTAACTTCAAAATAAAAGCCTGCAGAGGGTCTTCCTGAGTCGGTGTTTGATGTGAAGGTGAGTCCAGAGGCTGCAGGTGATTTTGCTCTGTGCTGGTCAGCAGTTCAGTGATCAGAGTCCATGAAGTTTCCAGGATCAGACTGAATGCCGTGCAGAGCTGCTGCTGACTGGTGGATGTGTTTCTGCTGCCAACCTGCAGATGGTCCGGTAGTGAAGCCCGTGGTGAGCGTGTACCCAGCAGCCTCCAGCGCCCAGCGGGGCCGCAGGGGCCTCCTGCTGTGTCTGGCCTCAGGCATGTTTCCTCCTGAGGTCCGGATCTCCTGGAAAAGACTGGAGGACGATGGAGAGAAGGATCTGACCTCTGAGGAGCAGCTGGAGCTCAGAGAGCTGGACGGCACCGCCCGCACTGCCTCCATCTTGAAGGTGGATCGGGATCTTCTGAGCACATCTAGGTACCGCTGCTCTGTGCAGCATGAGGGCGGCTCAGTGGAGGCCCCGACAGAACAAGGTGATGAAGCTGGGAGACCAGCAGAGACTCGGCTGCAGGTGGAGCATCATGGCCGATGTAACATTTTCCTGCTTATCTATTCCAGAGGTTTGTCCCTGGATCCTGACGTTCCTGAACCGAGTGAAGCTGCTCTGCCTGCTCTACTCGGTGCTGATAGTGAAGAGTCTGGTTTACTGCTGTGGACTGACGGCCCTCAGGAACAACGGCCCCAGATGAACTCTGCTGCAGCTTTATCGCTGCTGATTGATTGTTTTTTAAACTTTTATGACGTTAAGAGAATCTTTTTATTCCATCTTGTCAGATTTACATTAATAATTTCCATCCAGATGATGACTTGTTCCTGTCTGTCTGTGATGTCATAATTTTATAGATTCATTAAGATTTTCTCTGATTATTGTCTTTCTGATCCTTTAACGGTCTTTTATTTCCTTGTATCTCGACTTTGTGTAAAATCCCTGATGTTTTATTAAAGAGCAGTTTGTGACTAAATGACCTGATTCATGTTTGTTCTTAAATTCTCCATTAAACCAGGAGTTTTTGTCCCAACATGTTTCATCTCATGAGCAACAAGCTGAGAACGACCAGCTTTACTTTGACTAAACCGTCAGAATCAAAGACTTTGATCAAAACATTTTATTCTGCTCAGTTTGAAAGTTTAAACATTTACTGAGAAAATAACCCAGTTTGGACAGACACAGTTACAACGACTAGATTTGTTGAATGAATGAATGAATGAATGAATGAATGAATCCGTTCCTGACGCTGCAGCCTGGGCGCCGCTGCCCTTTAGTTACATGAGCTTAACATCCCAGCAGGAGATGAAGTTTGAATATTAATACAGTAAAGTGCGAAGGGGCCCAGAACAGGCTGCTGTGGTCAGACATGCAGCCACATGGATCATCAGCTGGTTTCTCTCTGCTCTGTTCCTGAAGATAAAACGGTGAAAACATGGTGAGAGGTCCAGAAGGACGGGTTCAGAGTTCTGACGTCTAAGGCAGAGATAAAGACAAGCAGGAGTTCAATGTGATCAACAGAATGAAGCTGTGCAGAGAGTTGGTTCTGAATGACAGGAGATGGTTCTGATGAGGCCCAGAAAGAGCCATCAGAGGATCAGTTCTGGTGTCGCCATGTTAACAGGACCGAGGACCCGGCCTGAGGGACTCCACTGTAAAGCTGCCAGCAGTTTGTGTGATCAGTCTGATGGAAACCAGTGCAGAGCTGGTCCTCAGAGACCAAACCAGTTAGAGCTGCAATGGAGACGCCCAGACCGGATCAGAACCAACATGGCCGCCTGGAAGCTACAGAACGAAGCAACATGAATGTTTGTCTCAGTGGTTTGAGTTTCTGTCTCGGTGGTTTTGTTGCTGCTTTGTTTGTTCCTGTGAGCTGAAATCTTCCTGCTGCATCAACAGAAACAGAAAAACTGATCAGAGTTTAGATTCAGCCGCTTCAGGCTTTAGTTCTAGTTATTGTGATGCATTAGAGCCATTGATCAGGCCGATCAATGGCTGATGGGAGCCGATTGCTGAGCTGTGAGTTGGGCTCTGAGCTGAAGATCACAGCTGCTTCCTGAACGATTGTTTCAGCCGATTCTTGTAACTGTCGTGTTATTAAGGTGAGAACCACAGCTAACGATGTGGAGGCTGCAGAGCACAAACCCACACAGCTGCAGGAAACCAGTCTGATTGGCTGATTCAGCAGTTTGTTGGGTTCTAATAACCACTGAGAACAGATTCATATCTGCTGCTCTACAAACTCATCGTCTGCTGCATCTCTGAGGTTTGGTTCTGCTTCCTGGAAACAGTTTCATTGTTTTTATTGAAATCAGCTTCAGAGCTGAGAGACTGTCAAGTGAACTGGGTCCAGATGGACCATCAGCAATAATTCTCACTTTGCTGTCAAATCACTAATCTCAGTTCAATTCAGCTCATTTAAATAGCACTGATTCACAACAACCACCTTTACACACAACTCATTTTAATTCACATACATTCTAATTATTCCTAATTATCAATAATGGATCAATGAGTCGATGACCCGAAGCAGCAGAAATCACTTCAGACAGAGAGAGATTCATCGTTCACATGAACAAACTGGAGTTTGATGCTGTGGGGAAACGGCTCAGTCAAAGTACAGAAACTGCAGCGATTCTGTTTCCCTGAGCTGTCAGCGTTTTGTGGTCTTCCTGAAGGAAGAGCTTCTCCGTCCTCAGGGGGTGATGGCGTTTAGGGTTTTTTCTAAAATGGATTCCAGTTATCAGTTTCCTGTTTTGAGGACGAAACCTGAACAAGCAGCAGCTGAATGACAGCAAACTGTGAATCATGTCATCACTGGTCGCATCAGGCAAAACTACTGGAAACTGCAGAGTCCAACATCGTTATACTAAACTTTCACACTGAAGCAAAGCCAACTTTACAGACACTGGTTGCTGTAATTGTGTCAATTTTTCTGTAATTGAACTTTTCTAATCAGCAGTTTGTTGCCAGGTTGGATGTAAAGTGTCTCATTCTGGGCCCAGAAAACATTTGATCGTGTTTTTCATTCCACGATTCTGATGCAGAGCTGCTGATTCCCAGAGGACTCAATGAATCTTTCACACCTGGACAGGTTGGTGGAGTCCAGTGATCTGGTTCCTGGCTGCACAGCGCCTGTTGAAGTCCTGCTGGCTCCCTGCTGGTTAAGGAGCCTCATTCATCTGCTGGTGTTTCAGCAGCTCAAAGCTGAGCCAATCGGCCCCAGAGGAAGAAAAAACAAAAACATTCTCACTAATGGAGGCAGAGAAGCTAAACGTCTGAGAACAAGAGACTCAAACATGTGAAACACAAAAGTTCCTAAAACGTGAAGAAAATACAGAAAATGTGTTTTAGCATGTTAATGTCAGAATGACTCATAAACACTGCAGGATGTTTGTTTTTAAAGCAGCTCTGATGTTTGTTCATGAGTGGAAACAACGACGTCATCGGCGTAGAGTTTGATGTTTTATTCATTATTATGATTTATTCATTTATTTATTATGTTTTATTTATTTATTTATTATGTTTTATTTATTATTTATTATGTTTTATTTATTCATTTATTATGTTTTATTTATTTATTTATTCATTTATTATGATTTATTTATTTATTTATTATGTTTGATTTATTTATTTATTATGTTTGATTTATTTATTTATTATGTTTGATTTATTTATTTATTATGTTTGATTTATTCATTTATTATGTTTTATTTATTTATTTATTCATTTATTATGTTTATTTATTTATTATTTATTATGTTTTATTTATTCATTTATTATGATTTATTTATTTATTTATTATGTTTGATTTATTTATTATGTTTGATTTATTTATTTATTATGTTTGATTTATTTATTTATTATGTTTGATTTATTCATTTATTATGTTTTATTTATTTTATTCATTTATTATGTTTTATTTATTTATTTATTTATTATGTTTTATTTATTCATTTATTATGATTTATTTATTTATTTATTATGTTTGATTTATTTATTTATTATGTTTGATTTATTTATTTATTATGTTTGATTTATTCATTTATTATGTTTTATTTATTTATTTATTCATTTATTATGTTTTATTTATTCATTTATTATGATTTATTTATTTATTATTTTGATTTATTTATTTATGTATTATGTTTGATTTATTTATTTATTATGTTTGATTTATTTATTATTATGTTTGATTTATTTATTTATTATGTTTGATTTATTCATTATTATGTTTTATTTATTATTTATTCATTTATTATGTTTTATTTATTTATTTATTTATTTATTATGTTTTATTTATTCATTTTTATGATTTATTTATTTATTTATTATGTTTGATTTATTTATTTATGTATTATGTTTGATTTATTTATTTATTATGTTTGATTTATTTATTTATTATGTTTGATTTATTTATTTATTATGTTTGATTTATTCATTATTATGTTTTATTTATTTATTTATTCATTTATTATGTTTTATTTATTTATTTATTTATTTATTATGTTTTATTTATTCATTTATTATGTTTTATTTATTTATTTATTCATTTATTATGATTTATTTATTTATGTATTATGTTTGATTTATTTATTTATTATGTGATTTATTTATTTATTATGTTTTATTTATTTATTATGTTTTGTTTATTTATTTATTATGTTTTATTTATTTATTTATTATTATGTTTTATTCATTTATTTATTATGTTTTATTTATTTATTATGTTTTGTTTATTTATTTATTATGTTTTATTTATTTATTATGTTTTGTTTATTTATTTGTTATGTTTTATTTATTTATTATGATTTATTTATTTATTATGTTTGATGTTTTATTTATTTGTTATGTTTTATTTATTTATTATGATTTATTTATTTATTATGTTTGATGTTTTATGTTTTTATTCAGAGCAAAACTGAAGATTCAGACGACAAACATGAACCCTGTGGGTCATCAGTGAGGTTCACTGATACTTTGCTTATAATTCATATTAATAACAGACATGATGTTGGAAAAATGGTTTTATTGTTGTTTTAATTTCATTACATTCAGGTCAGTTAAAAGTTATAAAAAGTGAGAAACATGACAAAGAAATGTTTGAGTTTATTCAAATACAGAATGAATAAAAACTCCGTAAAAAGCAAAGAGAATAAAATGATAATAAAATGCAGCAACATGAAATCAAAAGTACATTCCACAGTTTGTCCTGAACAATGTTTCTTAAAGCTGATGAATGTGATGAGAGCTCATCTGGCGCCCTTGTTCCTGAGGGCCAGCAGCACAGAGAGTCCACTGCAGTAAACCAGACTCTTCACTATCAGCACAGCGTAGAGCAGGCAGAGCAGCTTCACCCTGCAGCGAGTCTGGAAGGTCACTGGGAGCCTCACTGGGAGCCTGACTGGGAGCTGAGGACGGACAGACGCTGCTGCTGCTGGCGGCGCTGGAGCTGCTGGCCGATCCGTTGCTGGTCCAGACTTTGTTGGAGCTGGAGGTTCTGGAAGCTCTGGAAGGAAAAGTTCAGTCACATTGTGAATGTGAAGCTGCGTTTGTCCTGAACTTATTTCTGCTTTTGGTACCTTGGAAGCGTGTTTGGTTCGTCACGCTGCCGCCTCATGCTGAGCTTCACAGATGTATTCATAACTGTGGAGCGTCTCGTTTCTAACCAGCCTGATGACGGCAGAACTTCTCGACCCGCTGAGCTCCTGCTGTTTCTCCTCGGCGGGGGCCGGCTCCTCCTGGCTGCCCCTCTGCCTCCTCCAGGAGATCCGGACCAGAGGAGGAAACATGGCCGAGGCCAGACACATCAGAGCCGTCTCTCCCTCCACTCGGCCTTCGGTTCTCACCGGACACACAGTCACATCGGGTTTCTTCACCGCTTTACCTGCACAACAAGCAGAAATATTTCAGCTCATCAGACACATTTTAATGTCAGGAAACGATAAACTGAGCAAATAAAAGATTTAAATCGCTTTATTTATTAACTGTTTAGTATTTTAATAAAACATCAGGAGGTCTAAAGCTTTCCTCACTGCCTTAAGGTCAGAGGTCATGACTCCAGAATGAGGAGAGGCTGAATAAAAACGAACACAGAACAACACAAAGACCCGTCTGACATTCACGACCCCTGACCCTTTCAGACCCTGAACGTCTCGTTACAGTGAAACACGGTGGTGGCAGAGTGATACTCCGGGACTGAAGAACCCGCCGGACCTGGTAGAACAAGGATCCGGCGGGTCATGAACATGAGCTCCAAACGGCTCATGAAAAGAGTCCAGGCTTTGACTAGGTACGGCCTAGTCAAAGCCTGGACTTTGCCAGGACCTTCATTGTTCATTCCTGCTGGAAACCTGAATGTGTCTGAGTTAAATCAATTCAGCGACGCAGAGAGGAGCAGAGTTACTGGTTCTGACGGCTGAACCCGGTTATCGGGTCGGGAGAATAAAAATAAACGGCTTTCTTCTAACATCATTTAAAACTTTTTCTGTTTTACTTATTTTGTCTCAATAAATTTATGATGATCAAAATTAATTCAAAACAGAAAAATGAAGTAAATCTGTAATTTTTCTTAACCCAGATAATTTTTTATTTTTATTTTTTTTACTTCTCGTTTGTCCAGAACCAAAACAGAACCTGGACCCGATCGGCTCCACAGAAACATTTTAATTCATTTAATCCATCATTACAGCTGGAGCCGATCAATATCTGATCAATATCTGATCATATGCTGCTATAGAAAATATTTTTTTCTTAAATAAAAAATTATACTTTTCTTTTCCAGATTTTTTTTTCCAAATATTTTTGACAAAGTTTACATTTAATTGACTTTTTTAAAAACCTTTTTACATTTGCTGTTTATACTTTATTATTATTAAATTTTATTCTGAAAACAAACAGACGGGACCAATTATTTAAAATAAATAATTTTTAGTGACATTCAGAAGCTGAAAAACTAGTTTGGTTTCACAGAAAGATTTTAGATTCAAGAAATTCAAATTGGTGTAAATTACCAGAGTTATTTCTTATTATTCTGCAAAACTTCTGGAAGAAGGAAATATTTTATGAACTTGTTCAAAGAAATCTGAACATGTTTTCAAAATTGATTAATTTTTTTACCAATGAAAAATCTTACATTTAAACTCAGAATCGACTTTGAACACATTTTAACTTCTTCAATAAAACAATCAAATATTTTTTCTTACCTCAGTTTGAACCAAAAATCCAAACAGCAAAAAACATGGAAGCAAAACCCGTCGGCTGATTTCTGCTCTCATTATATTCAGTTTCCTCTGTCAGTTTTACGTTTGGCGCCCAGCAGCCAGAAAATGGAAGAATTTACAAGATTTACATGAATCAGATTTTCACCCCGGCAGCTGCTGATCAGATCTGATCTGATCTGATCTGATCAGATCTGATCTGATTTGATCTGATCAGATCTGAACTGATCTGATGATCTGATCTGATCTGATCTGATTGATTTGATTTGATCTGATCTGATCAGATCTGATCTGATCTGATTGATCTGATCAGATCTGATCAAAGCTGCGACGCTAAAATCAGTTTATTGGTGTCAGGAAAATGCTTCTGCTGCTCGACTCTTAAAACTGAACGTTTAACTCATCTGACAGGTTAACGTCTCTGCTCATCACTTTCTAACTTTTTAAACATTTGATCAATTTTTTATACATTTTCTATCTACATATATTTTTCATGTGATGCATTTTCAACAGTTTAACCCTGATTGATCAAATCTTGAAATAATAATCATCTTTCAAACTAAAGCAGCTGAAAGTGACTTTTACACACATTTTGACGTTTTAACAGAGAAATGAATAAATGTTGGTTCTTACTTGATACAAACAGTTTGGTTCCGGATCCAAAGAGATATTCATCCACAGTGAGACAGACTGATACAAAAACCCGTCGGCTGATTTCTGGTCTTATTACAGTCAGTTTAACTCTGAGCTGCAGCAGTTATTAAATGAATATTGCACAGCAATTTATCAGCAATATTAACAGATGTTACAGGGTTACAGTTACTGGGAGTTTCAGATATTATCATGAACAAACTTGCACTGTAAATTTTGGAAGTGATTCATTGATTATTGATTAATTCTTTACTAACGATAGAAACTAAATCCTGACGCAGCAGAAAGTGACTTGAGACACATTTTAACTTCTCCAGTGAAACCAGTAAATGTTGGTTCTTACCAGTTACAAACAGTTTGGTTCCGGATCCAAAGATCCATTCATCCCACAGTGAGACAGACCGATAAAAAACCCATCAGCTGTTTCTGTTTTAGCCTCTTTTCTTCAATCATTGATATTTTCACAGCAAAACTTGAAAACCAGTAAATGTTGGTTCTTACCAGCAACATCCAGTCTGGTTCCAGAACCGCAGTGGTACCAGTATCCTCCCTACTGAGAGGCAGACTGGATGAGTCTGACTGAGAACGAGACAATCATAATGTCAGCAGATCAGAACCGACCTGCTGAGGTTCTGGTGGATCAGAACCGACCTGCTGAGGTTCTGGTGGATCAGAACCGATCTGCTGAGGTTCTGGTGGATCAGAACCGACCTGCTGAGGTTCTGATTGGATCAGAACCGATCTGCTGAGGTTCTGGTGGATCAGAACCATCAGAAATGTGCTGTGAAGGTCCAAAGTGGTTCTGAAGGAAGTTCTGCAGACATCCTGTCTGAAAGCTCCAGTCTCTCCCAGTGGGTCTCCTGGTTCTACAGTCTGAGCTGCAGCTGCTGAGATCTCCTACAGTCATGAATGCAGCATGGAGGTCTGAGATCTCCTACAGTCATGAATGCAGCATGGAGGTCTGTAGTTTCCTGGAGGCTGATGGAGCCATGAAGCTCACACTGATCAGGTGGAATGAAGACAGCAGAGGCCATGACCTTTGAGACTTCAGGCTGGGTGGAGCCAACAGAGGTTATGACCTTTGACCCTTCAGGCTGGATGGAGACAGCAGAGGTCATGACCTTTGACCCTTCAGGCTGGGTGGAGCCAACAGAGGTTATGACCTTTGACCCTTCAGGCTGGGTGGAGCCAGCAGAGGTTATGACCTTTGACCCTTCAGTCTGGGTGGAGCCAGCAGAGGTTATGACCTTTGACCCTTCAGTCTGGGTGGAGCCAGCAGGGTAACAGAGCAGGGTTCATGCAGGTTTCCTGTTTCCTGTTTTGCATCGTTAATTAAACTGTAAAGTGAATTTCCAGCTGAATTTGACTCCTGATCATTTTGCTGGAGGTCCGATACGATGGTTCTGATTCACATGAACGTCTCTCTGTGAGACACTTTGTTTCTTCCACTTCCTCCCCATCTGATCTTTGACCTTTGCTGGCTTTTTGCAGCTTCTCTGCGTATCAGTCAGCTGGTCTCTCAACGCAGATGAAGTCTGGATGAAGCAGAACCCTCTGGGCCCGATTGGGCCACGCAGCTGGACACATGGTGGACCCCTGGGGGAGTGGAGGGTTGTGTCCAGATAGTTGGTCCAGGATGTTGACGATGTGAACATGACTGGATTGTTGATTTCTGCCCTTTGACCCGTCTCTCATCACGCTGTGGACCGGCTGATAAACGCTCCCTCTGGTTGGCGACTCTTTCAGACTCAACATCCAGGCTGGAAACCTCCAAGACGCAAAGAGGCGTTCAAAACCTGTGGGTTTTCTCAGCTTCTTCATTAACCAACAAACCTGGGAGTCTGAACTCGGTCATGGTTGTAAATATTTCCAGGGTTTTTGTTACTGATGTGACCCAGTCGGACCATTTGAAAGCATCATTTTTGTGACTCACTGAAACTTTTACTCAGGTTTACCTTTCAGTCTCCTCAGCTGGTTGAAAACCTCCAACTGAACCTCCAACTGAACCTCCAACTGAACCTCCAGCCTGAACCTCCAACCTGAACCTCCAGCCTGAACCTCCAACCTGAACCTCCAACCTGAACCTCCAACTGAACCTCCAACTGAACCTCCAACTGAACCTCCAGCCTGAACCTCCAACCTGAACCTCCAACTGAACCTCCAACCTGAACCTCCAACTGAACCTCCAACCTGAACCTCCAGCCTGAACCTCCAACCTGAACCTCCAACTGAACCTCCAACCTGAACCTCCAACCTGAACCTCCAACCTGAACCTCCAACTGAACCTCCAACCTGAACCTCCAGCCTGAACCTCCAACCTGAACCTCCAACTGAACCTCCAACCTGAACCTCCAGACGTCGTTGCTCCTGTTAAAGTGGAGACCAAATGAGAAATGAAGGAAATCTTTGGATCATAAATTATGTAAAATTCAACTTCATCTCTAAAAGCTGCAGAGAAAGAAAGTGAATCACTAAACTAAGGGAAACTCTCTTCCTGGAAATCATGAACGTTTTGCAGCTTCTTGTTCAAACTGTTGAACGCATCACCAGCAGCGTCCAGATCAGAGACGACTCTGATGGAAAATATTGATCTGATATTGATCTGATATTGATCTGATATTGACTGGAACCGTTTGCACCAAGTGGTCAGTTTGTCTAAACCCTCTAAAGACGCCATTAGAGGAAGCAGAGGAAACCCAAACAAGGTGGAGATTCGTGGGAATTTACTGAACAACCGATCCAGAACCAGAACCTCATCCAAACATAAATACAATTTACAGTCATCAGTAAAGTTGATATTCAGCTCCGTTTGTAAATATTGATTTCTATCAATTTAATCATCCAGTTAGATTATGATGGGTAATAAGAGCAGTTACCATAGCAACACAGGTGATCACAGCTCTGCATTATGAATCTATAGATTTAATCTGACCGTCATTAAACTGGATGAAGGACGTTTCTAAAGTTCTGTTTCTGACACGTCCAGCCTGCAAGAGAAATAAACCTCATGACTATCAACTGTAACATTTGATATTATTTAATATGAAAAACAATAACAATTATTCCTCTGGGAGGAATAATAAACTTTTTTAGTTATAAAATGACAGAAATCATAATTAATGACGTCTGAAAACAATAATAAAACCAGAAACCTTCAGAGTTTATTGTAATAAAATGATGAAACATTAAAGACTCAGAGAGTCTCTGTGTGAGATGGAGGTGAAATCAGTGAACCTGGGCTGTGGTTTACTGCTCTCTATGTCACAAACTGACATCTGATCATCTGGAGGTTTTTGTTCAGGCTCAACGAATCATTTCTCACTGTGGGAACCAGACAAACAGCCGCAGTAGTAGGAGGCTGAATGAACGTCTGCAACATTTTCAATCTTCAGTTCACAGCCGTTCTCAATTTTCCCAGAGGAGAAATCATCTTTCTGAGGATGATTGTACCTGTGCTCAATTGCACAGCTACTTTTACGGTAACGAAAAATGATCTTAAATGTTTCATTATCTTTCTTCTGGTACCAGTGTGTATATTCATCAAAATAACACTGATCAGTTCCCCCACAGCTGAAGGAGACGTTCTGCCCGGTTCTCCTGGTCAGACTCAGGTCCTTCTGAACCAGCTGTGTTCCCACAGCAGCCAGCGCTGTAGAGACACAGACAGACAGACAGACAGGTGAAGGTTAGTGTGACAGTGTTTGTTCCAGGTGTTGGCTCCTGATTGGCTGGAAACACTCACCTGAACCCAGCCAGCACAGAGCAGCAGCTGGGAGGAAAAGCATTGTGTGCAGTGGTGTTTCCTCTGGTGAACCTGGGGAGAAGTGGCTCTGATGCAGCTGAGGCCAAACAAGGACGAGCTGAGAGATCAGACCAGGGCCACGTGGTTTCTAGCAGAGGAACCAAAGCTCCCATCAGCCCCTGCAGCCCAGAGAAGAGGAAGCTGCTGATTGGACAGTCAGAGGAAGATGCTGATTGGACGGTCAGAGGAAGCTGCTGATTGGACGGTCAGAGGAAGATGCTGATTGGACGGTCAGAGGAAGATGCTGATTGGACGGTCAGAGGAAGATGCTGATTGGACGGTCAGAGGAAGATGCTGATTGGACGGTCAGAGGAAGATGCTGCTGCTTTCAGTATCTTAAATATGAAACCAAAACAGCAGAAGGTGAATTTATTAACATTTATCCTCTGCTAGAAACAACAACCTTAATAAAGTTTATTTATGGTGTTTCCTGATTCTGGTCCATCTGGTGACATTATGGGTTATTGGACCAGTTTTACTGATCAGAAAGTTTCCAATAAGCTAATAAATAACTAACATTTCAGCTCAGCTCTCAGTAATGAATTAAACCAACTTGTTTTCTGTCTCTGGTTACAGTTTCATGTTCACAATGGGAAGAAAGTCAAATATGGACTTTTCAAAGTAAAACATTAAACTTCCTGTTGTAATGGGGCAGATTTGATGATGTCATCATTTGACCAGTTAGTGTTGTTATGGATCAGAGGAACAACAGGTTTCATCCCTCTCACTTCTCTGTAGGAGTTTAACAGCTTTGATTGTTTTGGCTCGTAGTCAAAGTCTGAGATCAGGCCACGTTTCTTCAATCAGCACAAAATATGTCAGGATGTTGATAACTTTAGATCCCCCAGGTCTTAGGACAAAACTCACCAATTTTCAAGTCAATCGATCAAAATTTCAAATAGTTTGATAAAATGCAGTGGCAACAAACGAACAAAATTAGGTTGATATTGCTACGACAATCCAAGATGGCCGACTTCCTGTTTGTCGTAGAGCATGGTGGAGGAAACTTTCTATAGCTCTGCTGAATGTCTACAAGTTTTCCAGACTTCATGTCTGCATAAAGTAAGCTAGGTGAGTCGGAGGTTTTAAACGATTCCAGGGGGCGCTGTTGGCTGTTTCAGCTGCAACTTTTCTGAAATCATTAAAACCCTCAAATTTCAGGAAACCTGACACACCTGCAAAATCTGATTTGTTTTTCTCAATAATTACGCCTCCAATAACCCAATTCTCTTCAAGAAGCAAATAAACTGTAAAGAGACCAGAAACCTTCAGAGTTTATTGTAATAAAATGATGAAACATTAAAGACTCAGAGAGTCTCTGTGTGAGATGGAGGTGAAATCAGTGAACCTGGGCTGTGGTTTACTGCTCTCTATGTCACAAACTGACATCTGATCATCTGGAGGTTTTTGTTCAGGCTCAACGAATCATTTCTCACTGTGGGAACCAGAGATCCAACAGCTGCAGTAGTAGGAGGCTGAATGATCCAGTTTAACTTTGTTGATCTTCAGTGAACAGTCGGTCTGATTTCTCTCAGCTGAGAAATCATTTTCCTGAGGATGATTGAAAGGCTTTGATGGGCTACTACCAATATTAATATAGAGAATAGCTCTGAATGTTTCTGTATCTTTCTTCTGGTACCAGGTTACAACATTCCCACCACACTGATCAGTTCCCCCACAGCTGAAGGAGAGACGCTCTGCCCGGTTCTCCTGGTCAGACTCAGGTCCTTCTGAACCAGCTGTGTTCCCACAGCAGCCAGCGCTGTAGAGACACAGACGAGACAGACAGACAGGTGAAGGTTAGTGTGACAGTGTTTGTTCCAGGTGTTGGCTCCTGATTGGCTGGAAACCTCACCTGAACCCAACCAGCACAGAGCAGCAGCTGGGAGGAAAAGCATTGTGTGCAGTGGTGTTTCCTCTGGTGAACCTGGGGAGAAGTGGCTCTGATGCAGCTGAGGCCAAACAAGGACGAGCTGAGAGATCAGACCAGGGCCACGTGGTTTCTAGCAGAGGAACCAAAGCTCCCATCAGCCCCTGCAGCCCAAAGAAGAGGAAGCTGCTGATTGGATGGTCAGAGGAAGATGCTGATTGGACGGTCAGAGGAAGCTGGACGGTCAGGATGCTGATTGGACGGTCAGAGGAAGATGCTGACTTGACGGTCAGAGGAAGATGCTGATTGGACGGTCAGAGGAAGATGCTGATTGGACGGTCAGAGGAAGATGCTGATTGGACGGTCAGAGGAAGATGCTGATTGGACGGTCAGAGGAAGCTGCTGATTGGACGGTCAGAGGAAGATGCTGATTGGACGGTCAGAGGAAGATGCTGATGCTTTCAGCCTCTTCACAGTGAATCCAACCAGCAGGTTGTTCTGGGTTCTTTCACTGCTGCTCACTAAATGTTTTCTGCTTTTCATGCTCATTCAGTTTATCAGTTTAACTCTTTCTCTCCCAGATGGAGTCGCTAATAGAGCCGTGGCTTTTAAACAGTTTGGGCCCAATAGGAGAAACAGTTTACCAATAGTCACCAGAACAAGTTGGTATTGACTGCAAAGATACCACCAAAAACTGAAGCATGCCAACATTTTGTCTTTATAATCAGATCTGAGGCATTAAGTCCAATTCGAGTCCTGGTCAGAACCATCGAAGCCCAATCAGATGCTCAGAACCAGTCGGTGCTTGGAGGAGCTACAACTTTCTCCAGATGAATAGAAATAAAACTGAAGTTATGATTTCTGGACCTAAAGAGATGTGATGAAGTGCGAGCACACAGCTTGAGTTATTATAGGTAGAAAGTAGAAAAACAGTGTGATTGCTGTAATCTGGATGCTTTGGGTGAAAACTGCAGAAAACTTGCAGAAATGTAAGAGAAGGAAGAAGCAGCAGAACAAGTCAAAAGTATCAAAAGTATGCAAATCATTTGTAGAAAAATGTTGAAGGGGAGTGAAAGCTTTAGTCAGTCCCAAGATCCCATTGAGTGAGAATTAGAAACGGCTGCAGAGCAAAACTATGAGTCACACCAACAAGCTAATCTGAGCCAAACAGCTGAAGCTCGTTGAAATGCTAATGGCAGCATCTAAGCTAGCACATTAGCATGTTGAGCATCATTAACATTCTCCATGCATTGTGAAAAACAACATGTAAAGCAGCAGACAAAGATTTTAAATATCTAAAACAGAAAGGCCAAAAATAACCTGAACTAAAACAAGGAGCCATGATGTGTGGTCATTCTGCATCCCGCCACCAGAGGGAGCTCTGCGGGAGCTGCTCTGTGTATCAGTGACCCGCTGCTGGACACGATCTGCAGAACCAGAACCTCCATGATGGGAAACGCAGCTCTGGAGCGACAGCGAACGTCTCAGGAACCGAAAAGGCTCCAAACGTTTTCACTCCGATTTTATCAGAAAGAATCTGTCCAACTCCGTTTCTCACAATATAATATTAAATGCAAAAAATGTTGTAAAAATTGATGTTTTGACAACGACAGAAATCTGAGTTCCATCTAGTCGGATCCAAACTGTTTCCTATGTCAGGAAATATAAAATCTATCGATATTATTCCTAATGATCAGCGAACAATCACAACTCATTTCACACATGGAGCTTTTTCTGTCTTTGAGCTGTGATGATCAATCAATCAATCAATCAATCAATTAAATTTTATTTGTAAGGCTCGTTTCAGCAGCAAGGCATTTCAAAACGGCTTTCAACTCCAGCGAGATCTAGTTTTACATTGTATGTTTGTTTTAAACTGTATTTGTTTTTATCTATTTTATGTACAGCACTTTGTTTCAGCTGTGGTTGTTTTAAAGTGCTTATAAATAAAGTTGGTATGGTAAAATGCTTTCCAGTTGTTGAGGCGTTTACCAAGGTCAAATACACACATTACACTCTCATACTTTCACACAAAGGTCTTTGTATTTGTAACAGATACAGAAACTGAATCATCTCCTCACTTCCATCTCCAAGCAAATAGAGATTTAGGCGACGCAGGACATCAGATGTCCACTGGACGTGTTCTTAGATCATAAGCAACGAATCTTCCCGTTTTTAATGATATGCCGTATCGACTCTGTGATGCTAAGCGTCTCTTTTTTAGTGCTAAAAAATAATAAAACAAGTAAAGTCTGATTGCTTTGTGATTGCTGATTTGCTGCACAAAAACACAAAGTCATGCAACATATAATCAACAATATATTAAGTCAAGTTCCATCATTACATTTTTAATTGATTACGTTTCCAATCAAACTCTAATCAGCTGGTTTTTAGTTGAGATTTAAAGGAAGTCAGGGTTTCTGCTGGTTTACAGTTTTCTGGAAGTTTGTTCCATATTTTTGGTGCATAGATGCTGAAAGCTGCTTCTCCTCTCTTGGTTCTGGTTCTGGGGATGCAGAGCAGAACCAGAACCAGAACCTGAGAGTCTGGAAGGTTGATACAACAACAGCAGATCTTTGATGTATTGTGGTGCTAAACCGTTCAGTGATTTATAAACTAACAACAGTATTTTAAAGTCTATTCTTTGAGCTACAGGGAGCCAGTGGAGGGACTTAAAACTGCTGTTATGTCTCTATCTTCCTGGTTCTAGTGAGAACAGGAGCAGCAGCTTCTGGATCAGCAGCTTCTGGATCAGCAGCTTCTGGATCAGCAGCTTCTGGATCAGCTGCAGCTTCTGGATCAGATGCAGCTGGAGGATTGATTTGTTGGACAGGATTGTGACCTGATGATGTAAATCTGAAACTAAACAGACAAGATTATGACTAAACCTTAAGAGGACTGAAAGAAAAGACTAAATTGTGAGCGTCAGGAAATTCTGAACTGAAATCATGTCAAAGTTTGTGTGGCACGGTTCAGGAGGAATGGAGTTATGAAGGCTCTTGGTGGTTTTCTGTTCCCAGTTCTGTGATGACTTGATGCTTTCAGGTGATTTCAGAGAAAACAGCAAGTCCCACATCAGAGAGCATCACACCTGGAAGTGTCTGAGTGTTGATACATCGATGATGTTGCCTTGAGTTGACTTGTCATAATCGCTGATATCTGATCATCTGGAGGTTTTTGTTCAGGCTCAACGAATCATTTCTCACTGTGGGAACCAGACTTAAAACAGCCGCAGTAGTAGGAGGCTGAATGGATGAGTTTTACTGCATTTATCTTCAACAAACAGCTGGTCTTATCTCTCTCAGCTGAGAAATCATCTTGCTGGGGATGATTGAAAGGCTTTTCTGTTCTACTACCACTGGTGGCATAGAGAATAGCTCTGAATGTTTCTGTCTCTTTCTTCTGGTACCAGGTTACAGCATTCCCACCACACTGATCAGTTCCTCCACAGCTGAAGAAAATGCTGTGATCAACTCTTCCAGTTCGACTTAAATCCTCCTGAACCAGCTGTGTTCCCACAGCAGCCAGCGCTGTAGAGACACAGACAGACAGACAGACAGGTGAAGGTTAGTGTGACAGTTTGTTCCAGGTGTTGGCTCCTGATTGGCTGGAAACACTCACCTGAACCCAGCCAGCACAGAGCAGCAGCTGGGAGGAAAAGCATTGTGTGCAGTGGTGTTTCCTCTGGTGAACCTGGGGAGAAGTGGCTCTGATGCAGCTGAGGCCAAACAAGGACGAGCTGAGAGATCAGACCAGGGCCACGTGGTTTCTAGCAGAGGAACCAAGCTCCCATCAGCCCCTGCAGCCCAGAGAAGAGGAAGCTGCTGATTGGACGGTCAGAGTAAGATGCTGATTGGACGGTCAGAGGAAGATGCTGATTGGATCATCAGATGCTGATTGGATCATCAGATGCTGATTGGATCATCAGATGCTGATTGGATCATCATCGAACCTACAACCTTCCGATTGCAAGACAACAACTCTGCCACAGTCGTTTAATTATAGTAATAAAGCTTCAAAGCCAGCAAGTTGATGCTGAATGACGTGGAAGCAGATAAACAGGGAGAATTAAAGGGGGAACTAAGCTGACTCATGTTTCTAGAGGTATTATTAGAGTGTAACACTAATGAACATTGGAAGAAGACTTTGAAAAAACTGGAAGTACTTTTATTATTGATATCTATGATGCCGTATTCGGGTCATTGTAGATAACAACTGCTTGTAAATTATCTTTAGATTAACCTAAAAATTTCCAAGAATGTTGTTTTTCTACCTGTAGAACATTAAGTAGCGAGTACACTAGTGTGATTGACATGGCTCAGCCCCTCCTCTTGACTCTGATTGGTTGTTGGTGCATTTCTTCAGATGGTAATATCAGCTCAGGCAGCAGGTGGAGGAGATCAATTCTGCCTCAGAATCAGAATGATTTAAGAAATCAACATGAATGCATAAAATGGGATATTGAGAACAAACCAGTTACTTTTTCAATCAAATAAACTGAAATTCTGGTAGCATTTAAAACTTTATAATTCATGTTTAAACTAATGAACCATCAACTTCCAAACAAAATACAAAAAATGTTTTATGACAGAGGGGTTAAAAAGACAAGAAGGACATTTTGAAAAGTAATGGATTAGAGCAACCAAAAAGAGCTTTTGTTTATGATTTATGGAAACGATTAAATGATGAGTTCAAAGATGTAGAAATATAAACCAGTTTAAAAACTGTTTAAAAGGAGCTTATTGGAAAATATGTTGTTATATTTATAAGATTAATGTTTTAAAGTCCATAAATGCTATTGATGATATACATTTTTAAAAAAAATAATAATTGTACACTTAAAGATGAGAGTGTAAGGTTTAAATGTCATGTAAGGTGGAAATAAGTTTGCAGATGTAATTATCTAATAAGTTGATAAGTATGAAAGTGGCAGAAAATCATAAAATCTTCTGCCTGATCCGTTTCAAACAGATAATACAGAATTGCTTGTTAATTGGGCATGATCATTTGTTTTAATCTGAGAAAAGTTAGAAAAGTGCTTCCATCCTGGTTTAGAGGCTTTGTCTGCCAGGCTGCAGTTCCCCTGCGGCGCTGTGACCCTCAGCAGAATTAAACAGTTATGTTTTATTGTTTGTTAGCTGATGTTTGAGTCACCATGTGTTCAGTTCAGCAGCTGAGGGATTTTATCAGAGAGAGACTAACTGCTGCTGCAGAGGAAATCTTCACACAGGTAGAAAAAACCATCATTAGCTACGAGGAGGAGATTAAAGTTCTGGAAACCTGCAGGAATGAAGCTCACATCAAACTCACCAGAGTCTGTATGGAGCTACATTAGGATCAATAATCAATTCATTGTTTCTGCTCTCCCGTCGCTTTGGTGACTGTTCGCCTCATTACATTCAGGTTGTGACGTTTAAACAGTTAAAGATCCATATTTCTGTGTTTGTTTTGTTTCTTCCATGAACATTTAAATATTTAAAGAGGCAGATGAAAAACTACTGAGCAGCTCTGACCTGTTATTAAGGAAACACACCATGATGCATCAGATAGTTATTTATTATTGAATTAACAGTTAATCATCAGTTGTTGTTCAGGATCAAATTGTTTTTTACTGATAAAGGTAACATAGTTGAAATGGTTCGGTTAAAATTCTGCTAAAATGGTTTCCTAGTTGTCCTGTGGTGAGTGTTTTTTTTTGGCGCCCCCTACTGGTTGCCTATAAAAGGAGGCGGGACTGCAGATTCCACACAGTCTGTTGGGCTCTCTGCTGTGATTGGTCATCGAGTCCAGTTCCTTCTGAACAGCAGTGATGGTTGTGCTCTGAGACTAACGGGGAGTTTTGCTGCAGTACCAGAGCTGGTGGAGCAGCAGGGAGGCTCACTGTGTTTCTGTTATTCACACTCATTACAGGTAATTATATTATGTTAGATGTCAGAAATGTATGTTGTCAGTTATTTTTCAGTTAAGTTTGTCAGAGTGTTTATTATGTTGTCGGTTTGCTGTATTTGCCTGTGTGTCAGTTTGTTTGTTCTCTGTTTCAGTTAGAAGTTAAAGTTAAATAGTTTATTAGTTCAATTTGACTGCTGTCTATTTTTATTTATCTGATTTTATTTATTTATAAGTGAAAGATTGTATGAATTTCATTTGAAAGTTGTGCTACTAATCAAAATCCAATATACGATCACCTGTTACAAAAAGTTATTGTTGAAGCCGATTGTATTGATTATTTGGAGGACAGTCTGTCAGGCACTCTGCTGTGTACCCAGAGCTGGTGGGCCAGTCGGGAGGCTCGCTGTGTTTCTTGTTATTCACACTCATTCCAGAAATTCACCAACTGGTGTTGCAGCTCATATCTTCTGAGTATCTCCAGAGATTCATGGATAGTGATGCTGTGGGCCTTTAATTAACCCTTTGCTGCCCAAAATGGGATAATCCTGCCTGTGCTTGTTTGGATTCTCAGCTTAAAAAACTGATTCTATGAAATTTGGCCAGGATTCTTTTTATTATTTTCCTTTTTAAAAATATTTCTGCTTTTGTTCTTCTGACCCATTTGGTCCCATTGACTCCCCAACCCGCTTTAAGCTAAACGCCAAAGTCACAGAGCGTTTAATTGTTTAGATGTTGTTGCTCTGGTCACCAGTAGCCTCTGAACGTTCGGCACTGGAACCAGAAGCTCCATCAATGTTTCAACATTTCTTACTGGAATCCTGGTTCGTTCCTCAGGAAGCTTCCAGAGGATCGGACCAGGCTGTCTGGGTCAGAACCGACACCAGTCCTGGAGGTCATCATGGTAACCAGCTCCTGTCTCTTTGTTGCTACAGATCAGCCAAAGCCGCATGTTCTGACCGACCCAGAGCTCCAGAACCAGCAGAGGAGCTCCAGTCCAGACCAGGAGGAAGCAGAGATTAGACCGATCCAGGAGGAACCAGAACCAGAGATTAGACCGAACCAGGAGGAACCAGAGATTAGAAACATGGTGATCAGGTTCCAAACAGGAGAGCAGACCGCTGGGCATCTCCTGGCAACCCTTTGTTCTTCTGACCAGAATCGGTATGTATCCGACAAATCTTCATCAATCTTCATCAAATCTTCATCAAATCTTCATCAAATCTTCATCAAATCATCAAATCTTCATCAAATCTTCATCAAATTCATCAAAATCTTCATCAAATCTTCATCAAATCTTCATCAAAATCTTCATCAAATCTTCATCAACGGTCTTATTGCAGTGAAAGTTGATCTAATGACCTGCTGAAGCTGCCGGTGGAAGCCGGCCGGGTCCAAATAGGACAAACTGACCAGAACCGTTTCAGTAAACCAGGAAGTAAAATCTGGATTTGATCTAAAGGTTTTAGTATCAATTTATTTATTTAGCTTCATTTAGCCATTAATAAATATGTAACTAATGTTGAAAACTTATTATTTAATGTTTTAATGCTTAATAACTCATGAATTAACTAATCCATGTGCTGCATGTGAATGTTAGCGAATGTTCAAATAAATGTACTTTCACTACATGTTAGCCATGTAGATATTTAATTTGTGCTGATTCTGCACTGCATCCATAAATAAGGCAGATGCTAATAGTTTGTTCATCTTTGTCTGAAATCTTTAAGACAATCAAACCAGATGAAGCCATGAGACAAAAAATATTCAAGATTTGACATTTTGAAACGTCAACAAAACAAATATCTCAGTTAGTTCCAGTAATTTGACTTCAAACAGGATCAAACCTGTAGAGTCAACGGTACGAAACACGCAGCAGAATATCTGCATGAAACCATGAATATTTTATTTTCACTAAATGAACATAAACGACAAATATGAGTGAATGTGGTGGAAAATAAACTGAGAGGCTTTTATTCTCCTGTATGATGATGATAAATAATTAGATGAATTAAACTGAGTTTCCCCTAAAGAACTGAAACTTTTAGTTACCAGACAGAGAGCAGAGATTTCCTCTCAAACAAAACTTTATTCTCTCCTGAAGGACAAGACGCAGCAAACGTTCATTTCAGAACCAGCAACAGATCCAAACCAATTATCAGATCAAAGATGGCCGCCGGTCTGGCCAATCAGCTCTCTGCAGCTCTAATGTCCTGAAGTTTCCCCGTCCAGAAACTGCAAAATATGAAATAAACTTTATTCTCCTTTAGCCTCCAGAACCTGCTGGTGGTTTCAGGAAAAACTGCTGATCAGTTTCTCTTGTTCCTGTTTGTCCTTCCAGACTTTCCAAAGCAACATGTCTGCAGGACGGAGGAGGTTCTGGACCAGAGGGAACCAGAACCAGAACCGCCACATCAGGAGATCGGGCCTGAAGAACCGCAGCTGCCACCGGACTGCGACGCCTTCATGAAACCTCTGTCAGATGAAGAATGTGAGCTGGAACCAGACGCTGATCAGAACCTCCCTGCAGCTCAGGACGGTTTGAACTCAGATCCTCATCGGATCAACGAGCATCTGGATCAAAACCTTCAAAGAACAAAAGACAAACAAAAACGTCTTCCAACCAAGTCCAACAAACCTCAAAGGAAAGCCAGAAGGAAAGGAAACGTCATTTGTTGTCATAAATGTGGGAAAAGGTATGTTTATAAAATCTCTAGTGACTCACATGAGCACCACTTCATGAAGCTGGACTCATGTAAAACCTGCGGGAAAAACTTCAGTTCTGCAAAGGCCCTGAGAATCCACATGGCAGAGCACAGCCTTCACAGAGCATCCATGTGAGACAAACGGGGAGCGATTCTCAGGGAATCTGCTCCACTGACGCACATCGGAAACCACAGCGACGAGACAACTGGGAAACGATGCTCTACTGGGAAACGATGCTCTACTGGGAAACGATGCTCTACTGGGAAACGATGCTCTACTGGGAACGATGCTGGTCCACAGGAGAAGGCACAGGGATGAGAAGTCCTACTGATGTGCAGCCTGTGAGAAAAAGTTCATCTCATGCTCTGGTTGCAGACACATGAGAAACTCCACTCATGTTTTTCCTCAGCCTTTCAGCTGAACCGTCACATGAAATCTGAGTCCTGTGGGGAAGTTAAAGCAGCAGAACGAGGGACTCGTCTGATCCTCATATCAGAGCTAAATCAGCCGTTTGCTCATGTTAGTCTGAACTGTGTTGTTAAACCAAAGGCAGCCAGAAAGTTCCTGAAACTGAGAATGAATGAAGCTGCATGTATGTGACACGTGGCATAAAATATAAACTGTACAGTAGAAACATTTCTTGATAATTGTTTGAATAAAAGGTTCTCAGTAAACGTGGTTGATGTGAAGAAAAGTTCCTGAATATTTATTTGGTTCATCCTCAGATTGTTCTGCTGGATCAGCCGGTAAACAATATTCTCAGTTTCTCTTTATTCCAACATCACAAAGGTCAAAGGTCTTTAGAGTTTTGGTTTCATGGTTTTTCTGCTTTAGTTTTGGGCGACCTGGTTCTTCTGACCTGTGATGAACTTGACTCCTCTGTTCTTTATTCTCTAGTTTTAGATTATTTAGATTTTGTTATCTTTTATTATTTGGCTGCTGCTTCGTAGTTTCTGTCAGCAGCTCTTTGTTTGGCACATATTTTAATAAATGTTAAGTCATGAAGAAACGTTTCCATATCAATGATTTTCTGTTCTTAAACTTTTAACTGGATTGGACTTTATGAGTTATTTAAAAAAATAATTTGATCTTGTTTGGGATAAAATACTATTGACAATATGAAAATGTCTTTGTGTAAATTCAGTTGTGATTAAATTGATCTGTAAATGTGATCAATCAGTTCAGATGTTTCTTGAATCAGTTTATTAAATATTTTTTGAAACTCAGTCCCTGATTTTCTGTCTTTGTTTCACAGCTTGATAAATATCAGGAGATGTTTATAAATACAGATTTCTTTAAACCTTTGGTCAGGTTCTGGTCCGGTTCTGGTCCGGTTCTGGTCCGGTCCTCCTGATGGACCCGGTGGAACCGAGTCCAGTTTGGATATTTTCCATTTGAAGACCAGCCTGAGTCTCTACAGAAAGTTCTTTCCTCATGAGTCCATCTGGTTTATGAAGTGCAGCCCCACAGCATGATGCTGCCACCACTTTACTTCACAGTGAGGACGGTACAAGCGTCTTCGTTTTCACTCCAAATGTATCGATGGTCATCAGGTCCAAACAGACCAACTATGGTTTGATCTGACATGAATCTGAAGGTCAGTGTTCATCTCTTCCTGGCTGAGCCGCCTTCAGTCGGACAGTTTGTTGGTGGATGAAGTCGCTGCTTCACAGCTTCATCCAGAAACTCCAACAGCTCTTTGACTCTCTGCACATTTGGAACTAAAGACCAAAATCCTGTTTCGTTTGACTTTCCCGTCGTGTTTTTATCATCATATTTCAGGAAGTTTAGCTTCAGATCTGTGAAAAAGTGTCGAAGTTAAAGCTGCTGGTACCAGCAACTCCTCCAAACAGAACCAGAACCTCTGCAGGGTTAAGGAGGAAAATATTAGTCAATCATTATTTATGAATAAATATGAACTGGCCATAATGTATACATTATTAATGCTTCCAATTCAAAACATATTAAAATGAATATTTTACACACATTGGGTCATTTTGGTTTGACTCAAACGTTTCTAATAAATTCACAGCATAAGAAGAAAATATTGTGTCCAGATTTATCACTAAAATAAAGGATTAAAGGTCATTCTGCTTCATTTCACCAGAAATGACAAAAGGTGTATGATATGATATTTGATGACCAATGATTGATGACCTCTGATTGATCTTTAGTCGCATTGATTATTGCAACAGCGTCTTCACAGGCCTGTCCAACAAATCAATCCTCCAGCTGCAGCTGATCCAGAACCAGCTGATCCAGAACCAGCTGATCCAGAAGCTGCTGATCCAGAAGCTGCTGATCTAGAAGCTGCTGATCCAGAAGCTGCTGATCTAGAAGCTGCTGATCCAGAAGCTGCTGATCTAGAAGCTGCTGATCCAGAAGCTGCTGATCCAGAAGCTGCTGCTCCTTTCTCACTAGAACCAGGAAGATAGAGACATAACAGCAGTTTTAAAGTCCTCCACTGGCTCCCTGTAGCTCAAAGAATAGACTTTAAAATACTGTTGTTAGTTTATAAATCACTGAACGGTTTAGCACCACAATACATCAAAGATCTGCTGTTGTTGTATCAACCTTCCAGACTCTCAGGTTCTGGTTCTGGTTCTGATCTGCATCCCCAGAACCAGAACCAAGAGAGGAGAAGCAGCTTTCAGCATCAATGCACCACAAATCTGGTGCATAGATGCTGAAAGCTGTAAACCAGCAGAAACCCTGACTTCCTTTAAATTTCAACTAAAAACCAGCTGGTTAGAGTTTGATTTGAAATGTAATATAGACAATTCATAATAGACAATGTATTGTCTATTATATGTTGCATGACTTTGTGTTCTTGTGTTCATGATGTAAAGCACTTTGAAATGCCTTGTTGCTGAAATGTGCTATACAAATACAATTTGATTGATTGATTGATTGATGACCACTGATTAATGACCACTGATTGATGACCACTGATTAATGACCACTGATTAATGACCACTGATTGATGACCACTGATTAATGACCACTGATTAATGACCACTGATTAATGACCACTGATTGCCTCACATCCAGAACAAAGTGACTCAATGATCAAGGGATCAATTAGGATCAATAATCAATTCATTGTTTCTGCTCTCCCGTCGCTTTGGTGACTGTTCGCCTCATTACATTCAGGTTGTGACGTTTAAACAGTTAAAGATCCATATTTCTGTGTTTGTTTTGTTTCTTCCATGAACATTTAAATATTTAAAGAGGCAGATGAAAAACTACTGAGCAGCTCTGACCTGTTATTAAGGAAACACACCATGATGCATCAGATAGTTATTTATTATTGAATTAACAGTTAATCATCAGTTGTTGTTCAGGATCAAATTGTTTTTTACTGATAAAGGTAACATAGTTGAAATGGTTCGGTTAAAATTCTGCTAAAATGGTTTCCTAGTTGTCCTGTGGTGAGTGTTTTTTTTGGCGCCCCTACTGGTTGCCTATAAAAGGAGGCGGGACTGCAGATTCCACACAGTCTGTTGGGCTCTCTGCTGTGATTGGTCATCGAGTCCAGTTCCTTTCTGAACAGCAGTGATGGTTGTGCTCTGAGACTAACGGGGAGTTTTGCTGCAGTACCCAGAGCTGGTGGAGCAGCAGGGAGGCTCACTGTGTTTCTGTTATTCACACTCATTACAGGTAATTATATTATGTTTGTCAGGTTCTGTGTTTAATTCTGAGTTTCTGTGTCCTGAGTTCTCCTCGTTGTCCTGTCTTCCCCTTGATTGTTCCCAGGTGTGTCTTGTTCTCCTGATTACCCTCAGTGTATTTAGTCCCTCCTGTGTCCTTTGTTCCTCGTCGGGTCCTTGTCGTTGTTTGTTCGTACTTTTGCCTTTGTCTGCCGTTGTGTGTTTTTTTTAGCCGCCTGTAAGACCAGTTGCTACCGGCGTTGAGCCCTGGCTTCCGCTCAGCCGTGCTGCCTGGCCGCGGACTCTGACTGTGTTTTTGTGGACTATTTTCATTAAATTACTCACCATTCACCTACCTGGGTCTCTAGCGTCTGCCTCACCACCTCACCACCACCGTTTTATGACAGAAGGACCCGACCTGAAGTACGGTGAGGCACGCTGTTCCGCATAATGGACCCAGAGGGTATAGAGGAGCTGCTCCGAACGATCCGCGAGTATGAGGAGGCAAAGAGCACGTCCACGTTCGCCCTGAGACGGCCAGGGTTCGCGATACGCCTGGGCCTGCTACTGGACTATTGGGTTCCTCGTCTCCCGCACCCCGCGCTGGTGGAGCTGCAGCGGGAGGCAGAGGAGATACGCCGGACAGCCTTTGCTGCCTGGGATGCTAAACCTCTGCCTCCCAGGCCAGACATCCGCTCCGCCAGCCCAGCTCCAGCGGCTGTTCCACGTGCCGCTCCGCCGGCTGCTGTTCCTCGTGCTGCTCCGCCGGACCCCGCTCCGCTTCGGCTCCTGCTCCGCCGGACCCCGTTCCGGCTTCGGCTCCTGCTCCGCCGGACCCCGCTCCGGCTTCGGCTCCTGCTCCGCCGGACCCCGCTCCGGCTTCGGCTCCTGCTCCGCCGGACCCCGCTCCGGCTTCGGCTCCTGCTCCGCCGGACCCCGCTCCGGCTTCGGCTCCTGCTCCGCCAGATTCCGCTCCGGCCTCCGTGGACTCTGCTCCTCGTGCCGCTGCTCCTTCCGAGATCCCTAGTGCTCCTCCCGAGTCCCCTAGTGCTCCTCCCGAGTCCCCTAGTGCTCCTCCCGAGTCCCCTAGTGCTCCTCCCGAGTCCCCTAGTGCTCCTCCCGAGTCCCCTAGTGCTCCTCCCGAGTCCCCTAGTGCTCCTCCAGTGCCCCCTAGTGCTCCTCCCGAGTCCCCTAGTGCTCCTCCCGAGTCCCCTAGTGCTCCTCCCGAGCCCCCTAGTGCTCCTCCCGAGCCCCCTAGTGCTCCTCCAGTGCCCCCTAGTGTTCCTCCAGTGCCCCCTAGTGTTCCTCCAGTGCCCCCTAGTGTTCCTCCAGTGCCCCCTAGTGTTCCTCCAGTGCCCCCTAGTGTTCCTCCAGTGCCCCCTAGTGTTCCTCCAGTGCCCCCTAGTGTTCCTCCCGAGCCCCCTAGTGCTCCTCCCGAGCCCCCTAGTGCTACTCCCGAGCCCCCTAGTGCTCCTCCCGAGCCCCCTAGTGCTCCTCCCGAGTCCCCTAGTGCTCCTCCCGAGTCCCCTAGTGCTCCTCCCGAGTCCCCTAGTGCTCCTCCCGAGCCCCCTAGTGCTCCTCCCGAGCCCCCTAGTGCTCCTCCAGTGCCCCCTAGTGTTCCTCCAGTGCCCCCTAGTGTTCCTCCAGTGCCCCCTAGTGTTCCTCCAGTGCCCCCTAGTGTTCCTCCAGTGCCCCCTAGTGTTCCTCCAGTGCCCCCTAGTGTTCCTCCAGTGCCCCCTAGTGTTCCTCCAGTGCCCCCTAGTGTTCCTCCAGTGCCCCCTAGTGTTCCTCCAGTGCCCCCTAGTGTTCCTCCAGTGCCCCCTAGTGTTCCTCCAGTGCCCCCTAGTGTTCCTCCAGTGCCCCCTAGTGCTACTCCCGAGCCCCCTAGTGCTACTCCCGAGCCCCCTAGTGTTCCTCCAGTGCCCCCTAGTGCTCCTCCCGAGCCCCCTAGTGCTCCTCCAGTGCCCCCTAGTGCTCCTCCAGTGCCCCCTAGTGTTCCTCCAGTGCCCCCTAGTGTTCCTCCAGTGCCCCCTAGTGTTCCTCCCGAGCCCCCTAGTGTTCCTCCAGTGCCCCCTAGTGTTCCTCCCGAGCCCCCTAGTGTTCCTCCAGTGCCCCCTAGTGTTCCTCGGCACCATGGACGCCCTCCGGACTCGCCCGTGGGGTCTGCCGCGGGCGCCGAGGCCGCCCTCTGGACCCCCCTCGACGCCTCTGCCCTCTTTCTGTTTAGTTTTGGACTCTTGGCCCCTCCTTGTGTTTCCGCCCACCTTTTGTGGGTAGTTTTTTGTTTTCTGGCCCTCCTTCCGTCCCCCTCCGCCCACCTGGTTTTGAGTTTTGGATTTTGGTTTTGGGCGTCTGGTAGCCGCCCTTTAAGGGGGGGGTACTGTCAGGTTCTGTGTTTAATTCTGAGTTTCTGTGTCCTGAGTTCTCCTCGTTGTCCTGTCTTCCCCTTGATTGTTCCCAGGTGTGTCTTGTTCTCCTGATTACCCTCAGTGTATTTAGTCCCTCCTGTGTCCTTTGTTCCTCGTCGGGTCCTTGTCGTTGTTTGTTCGTACTTTTGCCTTTGTCTGCCGTTGTGTGTTTTTTTTTTAGCCGCCTGTAAGACCAGTTGCTACCGGCGTTGAGCCCTGGCTTCCGCTCAGCCGTGCTGCCTGGCCGCGGACTACGTCTTTGACTGTTTGTTGTTGTTATTGGACTTATTTTCATTAAATTACTCACCATTCACCTACCTGGGTCTCTAGCGTCTGCCTCACCACCTCACCACCACCGTTTTATGACAATGTTAGATGTCAGAAATGTATGTTGTCAGTTATTTTTCAGTTAAGTTTGTCAGAGTGTTTATTATGTTGTCGGTTTGCTGTATTTGCCTGTGTGTCAGTTTGTTTGTTCTCTGTTTCAGTTAGAAGTTAAAGTTAAATAGTTTATTAGTTCAATTTGACTGCTGTCTATTTTTATTTATCTGATTTTATTTATTTATAAGTGAAAGATTGTATGAATTTCATTTGAAAGTTGTGCTACTAATCAAAATCCAATATACGATCACCTGTTACAAAAAGTTATTGTTGAAGCCGATTGTATTGATTATTTGGAGGACAGTCTGTCAGGCACTCTGCTGTGTACCCAGAGCTGGTGGGCCAGTCGGGAGGCTCGCTGTGTTTCTTGTTATTCACACTCATTCCAGAAATTCACCCAACTGGTGTTGCAGCTCATATCTTCTGAGTATCTCCAGAGATTCATGGATAGTGATGCTGTGGGCCTTTAATTAACCCTTTGCTGCCCAAAATGGGATAATCCTGCTTCACTGCTTGTTTGGATTCTCAGCTTAAAAACTGATTCTATGAAATTTGGCCAGGATTCTTTTTATTATTTTTCTTTTTAAAAATATTTTGCTTTTGTTCTTCTGACCCATTTGGTCCCATTGACTCCCCAACCCGCTTTAAGCTAACGCCAAAGTCACAGAGCCTTTAATTGTTTAGATGTTGTTGCTCTGGTCACCAGTAGCCTCTGAACGTTCGGCACTGGAACCAGAAGCTCCATCAATGTTTCAACATTTCTTACTGGAATCCTGGTTCGTTCCTCAGGAAGCTTCCAGAGGATCGGACCAGGCTGTCTGGGTCAGAACCGACACCAGTCCTGGAGGTCATCATGGTAACCAGCTCCTGTGTCTCTTTGTTGCTACAGATCAGCCAAAGCCGCATGTTCTGACCGACCCAGACTCCAGAACCAGCAGAGGAGCTCCAGTCCAGACCAGGAGGAAGCAGAGATTAGACCGATCCAGGAGGAACCAGAACCAGAGATTAGACCGAACCAGGAGGAACCAGAGATTAGAAACATGGTGATCAGGTTCCAACAGGAGAGCAGACCGCTGGACATCTCCTGGCAACCCTTTGTTCTTCTGACCAGAATCGGTATGTATCCGACCAAATCTTCATCAAATCTTCATCAAATCTTCATCAAATCTTCATCAAATCTTCATCAAATCTTCATCAACGGTCTTATTGCAGTGAAAGTTGATCTAATGACCTGCTGAAGCTGCCGGTGGAAGCCGGCCGGGTCCAAATAGGACAAACTGACCAGAACCGTTTTCAGTAAACCAGGAAGTAAAATCTGGATTTGATCTAAAGGTTTTAGTATCAATTTATTTATTTAGCTTCATTTAGCCATTAATAAATATGTAACTAATGTTGAAAACTTATTATTTAATGTTTATTAATGCTTAATAACTCATGAATTAACTAATCCATGTGCTGCATGTGAATGTTAGCGAATGTTCAAATAAATGTACTTTCACTACATGTTAGCCATGTAGATATTTAATTTGTGCTGATTCTGCACTGCATCCATAAATAAGGCAGATGCTAATAGTTTGTTCATCTTTGTCTGAAATCTTTAAGACAATCAAACCAGATGAAGCCATGAGACAAAAAATATTCAAGATTTGACATTTTGAAACGTCAACAAAACAAATATCTCAGTTAGTTCCAGTAATTTGACTTCAAACTGGATCAAACCTGTAGTCAACGGTACGAAACACGCAGCAGAATATCTGCATGAAACCATGAATATTTTATTTTCACTAAATGAACATAAACGACAAATATGAGTGAATGTGGTGGAAAATAAACTGAGAGGCTTTTATTCTCCTGTATGATGATGATAAATAATTAGATGAATTAAACTGAGTTTCCCCTAAAGAACTGAAACTTTTAGTTACCAGACAGAGAGCAGAGATTTCCTCTCAAACAAAACTTTATTCTCTCCTGAAGGACAAGACGCAGCAAACGTTCATTTCAGAACCAGCAACAGATCCAAACCAATTATCAGATCAAAGATGGCCGCCGGTCTGGCCAATCAGCTCTCTGCAGCTCTAATGTCCTGAAGTTTCCCCGTCCAGAAACTGCAAAATATGAAATAAACTTTATTCTCCTTTAGCCTCCAGAACCTGCTGGTGGTTTCAGGAAAAACTGCTGATCAGTTTCTCTTGTTCCTGTTTGTCCTTCCAGACTTTCCAAAGCAACATGTCTGCAGGACGGAGGAGGTTCTGGACCAGAGGGAACCAGAACCAGAACCGCCACATCAGGAGATCGGGCCTGAAGAACCGCAGCTGCCACCGGACTGCGACGCCTTCATGAAACCTCTGTCAGATGAAGAATGTGAGCTGGAACCAGACGCTGATCAGAACCTCCCTGCAGCTCAGGACGGTTTGAACTCAGATCCTCATCGGATCAACGAGCATCTGGATCAAAACCTTCAAAGAACAAAAGACAAACAAAAACGTCTTCCAACCAAGTCCAACAAACCTCAAAGGAAAGCCAGAAGGAAAGGAAACGTCATTTGTTGTCATAAATGTGGGAAAAGGTATGTTTTATATAAAATCTCTAGTGACTCACATGAGCACCCACTTCATGAAGCTGGACTCATGTAAAACCTGCGGGAAAAACTTCAGTTCTGCAAAGGCCCTGAGAATCCACATGGAGCACAGCCCTTCACAGAGCATCCATGTGAGACAAACGGGGAGCGATTCTCAGGGAATCTGCTCCACTGACGCACATCGGAAACCACAGCGACGAGACAACTGGGAAACGATGCTCTACTGGGAAACGATGCTCTACTGGGAAACGATGCTCTACTGGGAAACGATGCTCTACTGGGAAACGATGCTCTACTGGGAAACGATGCTGGTCCACAGGAGAAGGCACAGGATGAGAAGTCCTACTGATGTGCAGCCTGTGAGAAAAAGTTCATCTCATGCTCTGGTTGCAGACACATGAGAAACTCCACTCATGTTTTTCCTCAGCCTTTCAGCTGAACCGTCACATGAAATCTGAGTCCTGTGGGGAAGTTAAAGCAGCAGAACGAGGGACTCGTCTGATCCTCATATCAGAGCTAAATCAGCCGTTTGCTCATGTTAGTCTGAACTGTGTTGTTAAACCAAAGGCAGCCAAAAGTTCCTGAAACTGAGATGAATGAAGCTGCATGTATGTGACACGTGGCATAAAATATAAACTGTAGAGTAGAAACATTTCTTGATAATTGTTTGAATAAAAGGTTCTCAGTAACGTGGTTGATGTGAAGAAAGTTCCTGAATATTTATTTGGTTCATCCTCAGATTGTTCTGCTGGATCAGCCGGTAAACAATATTCTCAGTTTCTCTTTATTCCAACATCACAAAGGTCAAAGGTCTTTAGAGTTTTTTTTTCATGGTTTTTCTGCTTTAGTTTTGGGCGACCTGGTTCTTCTGACCTGTGATGAACTTGACTCCTCTGTTCTTTATTCTCTAGTTTTAGATTATTTAGATTTTGTTATCTTTTATTATTTGGCTGCTGCTTCGTAGTTTCTGTCAGCAGCTCTTTGTTTGGCACATATTTTAATAAATGTTAAGTCATGAAGAAACGTTTCCATATCAATGATTTTTCTGTTCTTAAACTTTTAACTGGATTGGACTTTATGAGTTTATTTAAAAAATAATTTGATCTTGTTTGGGATAAAATACTATTGACAATATGAAAATGTCTTTGTGTAAATTCAGTTGTGATTAAATTGATCTGTAAATGTGATCAATCAGTTCAGATGTTTCTTGAATCAGTTATTAAATATTTTTTGAAACTCAGTCCCTGATTTTCTGTCTTTGTTTCACAGCTTGATAAATATCAGGAGATGTTTATAAATACAGATTTATTTAAACCTTTGGTCAGGTTCTGGTCCGGTTCTGGTCCGGTTCTGGTCCGGTCCTCCTGATGGACCCGGTGGAACCGAGTCCAGTTTGGATATTTTCCATTTGAAGACCAGCCTGAGTCTCTACAGAAGTTCTTTCCTCATGAGTCCATCTGGTTTATGAAGTGCAGCCCCACAGCATGATGCTGCCACCACTTTACTTCACAGTGAGGACGGTACAAGCGTCTTCGTTTTCACTCCAAATGTATCGATGGTCATCAGGTCCAAACAGACCAACTATGGTTTGATCTGACATGAATCTGAAGGTCAGTGTTCATCTCTTCCTGGCTGAGCCGCCTTCAGTCGGACAGTTTGTTGGTGGATGAAGTCGCTGCTTCACAGCTTCATACAGAAACTCCAACAGCTCTTTGACTCTCTGCACATTTGCAACTAAAGACCAAATCCTGTTTCGTTTGACTTTCCCGTCGTGTTTTTATCATCATATTTCAGGAAGTTTAGCTTCAGATCTGTGAAAAAGTGTCGAAGTTAAGCTGCTGGTACCAGCAACTCCTCCAAACAGAACCAGAACCTCTGCAGGGTTAAGGAGGAAAATATTAGTCAATCATTATTTATGAATAAATATGAACTGGCCATAATGTATACATTATTAATGCTTCCAATTCAAAACATATTAAAATGAATATTTTACACACATTGGGTCATTTTGGTTTGACTCAAACGTTTCCAATAAATTCACAGCATAAGAAGAAAATATTGTGTCCAGATTTATCACTAAAATAAAGGATTAAAGGTCAATCTGCTTCATTTCACCAGAAATGACAAAAGGTGTATGATATGATATTTGATGACCAATGATTGATGACCTCTGATTGATCTTTAGTCGCATTGATTATTGTAACAGCGTCTTCACAGGCCTGACCAACAAATCAATCCTCCAGCTGCAGCTGATCCAGAAGCTGCTGATCCAGAAGCTGCTGATCCAGAAGCTGCTGATCCAGAAGCTGCTGATCCAGAAGCTGCTGATCCAGAAGCTGCTGCTCCTGTTCTCACTAGAACCAGGAAGATAGAGACATAACAGCAGTTTTAAAGTCCCTCCACTGGCTCCCTGTAGCTCAAAGAATAGACTTTAAAATACTGTTGTTAGTTTATAAATCACTGAACGGTTTAGCACCACAATACATCAAAGATCTGCTGTTGTTGTATCAACCTTCCAGACTCTCAGGTTCTGGTTCTGGTTCTGCTCTGCATCCCCAGAACCAGAACCAAAAGAGGAGAAGCAGCTTTCAGCATCTATGCACCACAAATCTGGTGCATAGATGCTGAAAACTGTAAACCAGCAGAAACCCTGACTTCCTTTAAATTTCAACTAAAAACCAGCTGGTTAGAGTTTGATTTGAAATGTAATATAGACAATTCATAATAGACAATGTATTGTCTATTATATGTTGCATGACTTGTGTTCTTGTGTTCATGATGTAAAGCACTTTGAAATGCCTTGTTGCTGAAATGTGCTATACAAATACAATTTGATTGATTGATTGATTGATTGATTGATTGATTGATTGATTGATTGATTGATTGATTGATTGATTGATTGATTAATGACCACTGATTGATGACCACTGATTAATGACCACTGATTGATGACCACTGATTGATGACCACTGATTGATGACCACTGATTAATGACCACTGATTAATGACCACTGATTAATGACCACTGATTAATGACCACTGATTGATGACCACTGATTAATGACCACTGATTAATGACCACTGATTGATGACCACTGATTGATGACCACTGATTAATGACCACTGATTAATGACCACTGATTGATGACCACTGATTAATGACCACTGATTGCCTCACATCCAGAACAAAGTGACTAAATGAACGAGGGAGTCACTTTCAATGGGCGTGATGAGGAGGAGCGGCCCGCAGGGGGCGCAGTGCAGCAGAAACAATACAAAACACTAGAGAATAATCATCATCATCATCATCATCATCATCATCATCATCATCATCATCATCATCATGCCTGCTACTCTGTCTGCGTTCCTCTCCCACAGAATGTATTTGATACATTTACTGATAAGTTTAAACGATTTTTTCAAATTATACTGAAATTACTTTACTGCAACAGTTTTTTTTAAAGTTTCATTTTGGTGATTTATTGTGTTTAAATTTTTTTTCGTTGCAACATTAGAGTGAATAAAGGGTTTGATTTTATTATATTAAATAGTTTTTCGGTAAGTTTAGAGAAAAACTGATGAACGCAGTGTGTGATTTTCCCCAGCAGGGGGCAGCAGAGCAGCAGATTCATATAAAAACTGTTTTTATGTCGAAGCTGCAATTCTATAATTCTACAATTATATGACATAAAAACTGTTGGTTTATATTTTTTCCTATTTTTTGCCCAGAAATTTGCGTTTTCATTCATTTTTTACAAACATATTAGTAATGAACACTTCAAAAGCTTTCATAACTTGATGTTTTAATTTAGATCATATTTAAAAAGTTTTTACATCATTTTATTGTTTCAGTTTCCATTAAATTTTTATTTGATGTTTTATCATGTTTAAAATCAAATATGATTCATTTTTAACTCGTTGAATCAAAGCAAATTAAATTTATTTTTTCTGTTTGTTTTTGGATGTTTATTTTGAAAACCTACAATTATTGGTGAGGTTTAAATATTTTATGATTTAGGACTTTTAGTGCTGTGTGGTCATTTATTATTTAAAAGATGTTTTAATTTCTTATAATAAAAATATTTGTTTGATGTCTTTATGTTTTTTATTGATAAATCTTTTCGTTCATTGCTTTTTAAATCATTTTCAGGTTATTCTCAGGAATAAACATGTTTTGTTTTCCTTGTTTTCCTTCTTTGTTTTGATGACGTCATTACTGGACCATCTCGGATTTCCCGGAACTTTCTCCCCTTGCATCATTTACAGTCAGTCTGGACCACCCGAACCGTTACCATCCGCAGGATAAACTAGTTCCCTCTTTAAACCGGTCCTCCGACCCGGTTCGGTCCGGAACTGGTACCGGAGCCCTGCTGTCTGTCGGAACCGCCGGTGCTGACGGTTCGCGGTGGTCAGAGAGCAGAAAGAGGCGCTTTTTAGGTTGTTACGTAGAAGATGAGTGGCGGGAACGTCGTGACGTCAGCGGAAAGGAAAGAAGTCGGAGGGTATAAAAGCGAGACGTTCAGCAAGATGCGGTGATTCAGACTGAGAACGGAGCTGACCCGAACCCGACCCGAACCCGACCCGAACCCACCAGCTCAGAGACAATAACAGCAACGATAATTATCCAGTTATTGATCCGGATCCATCGATCAGGTTCTGCTCAGAAAACTTTCCTCTGAAGATTTGAACTTTTTTCTCCAGAAACTTTGAGGTGAGTTCATCTGCTCCTCATTAATATTCATAAACCTGATATTTTAATCCATGATGTTTGAATAAACTCAAACGTTTGGATCAGAAGAATCACTGTTTATGTCCAGCTTTATAACAGTTTTATGTTAAATAATGTTTTAAATTAAACCTGATATTAAACCCGATCAGCTTCTTCTTCTGTGGTTTTGTGCAAATATGATGATTCAGAATCCATAGATATGTTGAATTAGCTGAGACCAAACAAAAAATGTTGACTGTTATTAAACTATATTCACTTTCTGACATTTCCTAGAGGAAAAATAATAAAAATAAAATATTTTTCCTTTAGATTTGTTCAAATAAACGCAAAATAAGCAGATATGATTGTTAACATTTTAGATTTATTCTGATAATATTTAAAGATAGTTTTAACAATATCAAGCTCTTTTTTATCTGGATCTGATTGGCTGCGGCTGCTTCGCTGATTTTTCCGATGCTTTTGCAGTCAGTGAACGCATCACTTTAAGGTTCTGATGGTAGAAACAGATCCTGGTTCTGATGGAGTCTGCAGTTTGGACCCGACAAGATCATTGTATTTCTTGTTGAAGTCATGTTTAACTGTTTCCTGTGCAGGCGGCCATGATGGCGGTCATGTTGGCCACGCCCCCATCGCCCTACGACTTCGACTCCATGCAGCCGTGTTTCTTCCTGGGCGGAGACGATGAGGACGTCTTCCCAGCCAGCTGCTCCCTGGTCCCGGCGAGGACATCTGGAAGAAGTTTGAGCTCCTGCCGACGCCGCCCACGTCCCCCAGCCGGACCCCGCCCCGTTCGGACCCGCCGCTGTCCGCCGCCGACCAGCTGGCGCTGTCGGACCTGCTGGACGAGGAGCTCCACCCCTCCACCGCGCTGCAGTCCTTCATCATCCAGGACTGCATGTGGAGCAGCAGCTTCGCCGCAGCCGTCAAGCTGGAGCGGGCCGTGTCCGAGCGGCTGGCGCGCCTCCGGGCCCGGCAGAACCCGACCGGCACCAGAGGGCTGGAGGCTGGAGGTTCTGACGAGACCGGGTACCTGCAAGACCTGCAGGGTGTCGCGGCGACGTGCATCAACCCCTCTGAGGTGCTCCCCTTCACTGTGACCGGCCAGAACCAGAACCAGAACAACCAGGACCAGAACCAGAACCAGAACCAGAACAACCAGGACCTGAAACAGAACCAGAACAACCAGGACCTGAACCAGAACCAGAACAACCAGGACCTGAACCAGAACCACTTCAATGGAGTGGCGATGGAGGTCGGGTCAGAGTTGAGTCTGGAGACGCCGCCGTTCAGCAGCAGCAGCGAATCAGGTGAGAATCAGGAAACGTTTGGTTCTGATACAGTGGCGACCCCAGAGGGGGGAGCAGGGGGGTCGCGACCCCAGGGGCCCCCGACCCCAGAGGGGGCACCCGGGGGGGTCGCGACCCCAGACAATATGAAAAAGGCTTTCAGAGTCACTTTGTTCCTTCAAGACAAACATGTAAATTCAATAACATTACATCGATCAACTTAAAAATAAAATTTCAAAAATCTTTAAAAAATATAAACTTTTTACAGAAATATTTCTATAAATTTGGGCCCGTCTGGTCCCCCCATGAACATTTTCTGAGTTTTTCCTGCTGTTCTGATGAAGTTCTGCTGGTGGAAATTCGCTTCATCCATGTTGGTTCTGTCTCCACAGAGGAGGAAGAGGACGATGGTGAGGAAGAAGAGATTGACGTGGTGACGGTGGACAGAAGGAGGACGTCCCATCGGTCCCCTCTGGTCCTGAAACGCCCCTCGTCAACATCCAGCAGCACAACTACGCCGCCCCGCAGCCTGCTGGGAAACGGCCCAGGCCGACAGAGAGCCCCGCCGTGTCGGCGGCGAGGCCGCGGTGCGGCGGTCGGCGCTGCTGGAGCCCGCGGTCGGACGACGAGGACGAGGACCGACGCAGGACTCACAACGTGCTGGAGCGGCAGCGGCGCAGCGAGCTGCGGCTCAGCCTGCTGGCGCTGAGGGAGCAGATCCCGGCGCTGGCCGCCAACCACAAGGCGGCCAAGGTGGCCGTCCTGCAGGGGGCGACGGCGTTCATCCGGGAGGCGCGGGCGGACGAGCGCAGGCTGCTGAAGAAGAAGGACGAGCTGACGAAGAGGAGCAGGGAGCTGCAGCGCCGCCTGGAGCGGCTCCAGGCGCCACAGTAACCGCTCAGCAGCGTTTTCATGTTAGAGACAAAATGACTGCAGGACACAAACGGGTTCTACCAGAACTGCCGGGTCAGAACTGCCGGGTCAGAACCTTTATTTATTTACTCTAATTTAACCAAGCTGTGTTTTATTTGTCCTCCTTTTGTTGTAAATGATTTTATTTTTATATTTTTAGAAATCAAGCATGTCAAAATAAAAGCCCTGTTTTGTTTGGACCAGAGGTTCTGTTCGGATTCATTCCTGAGGGATGAACTCAGGAATGAATCCGATCCGTTGAGCCGCTTTCCTGGAATTTATTCCTCCGGATGTTCCGGGTCGAACCGCGGTCCAATCAGACGTGTCCTCTGAGGTCCAGTTGGCCCGGTTCCTGTCATTGTGTCATCCAGGACCGTCTGACCTGGAAGCAGAGGCCCGGTCGGTTCTGGTTCTGTTCCCTGTGAAGTCAGAGGAAAAACTGGGTGAAAGTTCAGCTCCGATCCAATTAAAGTCCGGATCCGGGAGACACAGAACCAGGCCGGTCTGGGTCCAAACGCAGAGATAAAGTCCAGGAATGAAACAGTTTCCATCATTCAGGGAGGAATTAACCCTTTAACTGCTTTACTGACAGACCCAGTCCTTTCCTTTCAAAATAAAAGCATCAGCTCTTTTATCTCAGCAGAACCAAAGAGGTCCGGTTTGTTTTTGGCTGCATTTGCTCCTAAATCTGGACTCTGGCAGAACCGCAGGTTCTTCCTTCCTCCTGCCAAAAACAGTAAACAGGAAGCGGTTACACACACTGAGTCAGAACCTCGGCCCAGAACCTCGGTCCGGTCCGCTGAGTCACAGTCCGGGTCTCCAGCTGGTTCTGCTGGTCTGGATCCGTCTGCAGTGAGTCACGGCTTTCCTGTTCCTGTCGGATCCTGAATGTCTTCCAGGTTTCTGCTGATCCAGATCCAAACCTCCAGAACCAGAACCAGCTTCTTTACGGAGCCATATAACAGTTTATTGAAATAAGTTCCAGTCTGTTGGTTAAAATCAGTTTTATTCATAAATCTGGACGGATGGAGCTGAAATTCATCAGGATTCAGGATCAATACAGCGAGGAGGAGGAAGAGGAGGAAGACGAGCAGTTCCTCTTCCTCCTCTTCCTCCTCCTCTTCCTCCTCGGCAGATGAAATGATCT